>NW_020290731.1:0-604868 GCF_003184695.1 Aspergillus brunneoviolaceus CBS 621.78 | reverse complement strand
CCCCCCCCCCCCCCCCCGGGTTCTTCCTTTCCCCACATCTTCGGCGGTTATCTCTACCCGATCGGGAAATTTTCTTCCTCGCTCCTTGTTATTCCCCGCAGTCTTCGTTTCTTCGGCGGTTTCTCCATCAATACTACGTACCTCGATTTGATCTCCATCTTATCCCCCAGATTTCTCTTTCTCCTTCAATTGAAAATGGTGGTAGAATCAGAAATTGATCCGGGCCACAACATGCGCGCTACCCTTGACACATCCCGCCTTGCGCCGCGCAAACGCACTCGTACCGGTTGTATCAACTGCAGCCGTCGCCGCAGGAAATGTAATTATCTGCTTCCATCTTGCTGCTCAAAGGTCAACCGGATCGTTAAACTGACAGTACCAGGTGACGAAGCAAAGCCTGTTTGCTCGGGCTGCAGACGTCGAGGCGACACGTGTGAATGGCGTCGACTGGGGTCTTTCCGAGAGGCTAATCTCAAAGTCCTCGAACCCGAGCATCCTTCCATGAACCAAACTGCCAGTCGTGCTTGTCGTCAGAGTAAATTTAAGGTACATCACAGTCGACCAGGTAGGTCAACTAAGGAGTATTCAACTGACGGATCTAGATCTTGAATGTTGTTCCTGCGCGATCTGCCAAGACAGCGGCAGTCAAGCAATCTCGACGACCAGTAGATGAGCGTGTCGCGTCATCTGCACCGTTAGGGGATGGCAACAATAATGAGAATGCCAACGCATGCCCCGGGCTGGAGTCTCCTTCGCCGAGCACTCAAATTATTGAACCCTATCTCAGCCCGCGTACCGCGGAGCGACTCTCACCGCTATCGCATGAGAGCTTCCAGAACCCAGACAGACTGGATCTGCAGCAGTCTGCCGGAGGGGCGGAGCACGCATCCCACAGCTCTCCAGATATGTCCCATTACCACCCATATATGCATTCGAGCCCTGAGTTTATTGTCGATGAATTGGCAGCTGTTCAGAATCTTACGGGGAGCACCGGGCAATTCCCACATTCAGCATCCAATGTCTATCATACGATACCCTCGCCCATGTTTGACCAGAGCGTGTTCTCTGACGCAGTCAGCTTTACCAACGATGTCTTTATCCCTGGATCTGCTTATGAGGCTCTTCATACTACCCTTCGCAACCGGCAGCTTTGGACTGCACGACCTGATATCCCAAGTCGGGGAAGGACTCCTGAGATCGTGCCGGAGCCCGGCAGTACAGTGCTAGAAGGTTCTAAAAGAACGGAACTTCTTGTCGTCACACATCAGAGAACAGGGCGCGAGTTTGAGCTTCTGCCCGAACGGGAGAATGTTCTGTGGCAGAATTACCTTAACGAGATTTGTCTTTGGGTGAGTCCGGCATGAACCTTGTGGTAATTGTCAGTACACACTGACCCTTCAGCTTGACATGTTTGACAACCATCGTCATTTTGCTTCAACCTTCCCACAAATGGCCAAGTCGGCGCCTCATCTCCGCTACTCAATTCTAGCCCTGTCCGCCCGACAGATGGAGCGGAAACAGAACCGGAAGTCTCAATCCGAAAGTCTGTCCTTGTACCAAGAAGCGATTCACCTGCTTCTCCCTGAGCTTGAAAGCAAGAGCACTCCTGTTATCGCCTCCTGCGTAATTCTTTGCGTGTTAGAAATGCTTAGCTGTACGTTCTGTTCATTCTTAAGTCTGGCACAGCTGATTGGGGTCGTCAGGCAACCCCAAGGAGTGGCGGCGTCATCTCGATGGCTGCGCATATCTGATCCAGGCTGCTGAGATTAATGGATTCTCTGGCAAGGAGGAACAAGCGCTATTCTGGTGCTTCGCGAGAATGGGTATGCCGTCCACCTACTTTCCCTGCCCCGAATATTCTAATATGATCTCAGACGTCTGCGGTGGCCTCATCTCGGAAGAAGAAACCATCATACCCATTCGTAACTGGATTCCACGCGACATGACCCCTACCGAAGCTGCACAGTTGTTCCTGGCGTCAAATGTCTATGCTTTTGATACATATGCCAATTACACTGTGTTCCTATGTGCGCAGACACTGGGCGTGCTGTTTGGCTCTGCTAGACTTTCCACATACTACCACGGCATCCTGGAAGATGGCCCATCGTATGTTGACCAATGGCAACAACTGCTGCATGATGTGGAACAGTGGTACGAGAATCGTCCCAGTCAGATGAAGCCATTATTTAGTATCCCGACCGCGACAGTTGGGGCGGATAATGACAAGCCGTTTCCGACTGTGCTTTATGGGAATGGAGCTGCTAGTAAGTGCCTCTCAAGCGCTCATATGTCGCTATCTGACGCCTCAGTATCCGGGAACCAACTTTATCATGCCTGCGCTCTTCTCTTACTCCAGGGAAAGCCCAAAACTCTTCCAATGCAGCGACGTCGAACGGTAGGATCTTGCTGGAGAGCTCCCCTATCTATTCGGCCGCTAATATTGGAACTAGAAGTCTGTCCTCTGGCATGCACGACAAATCTGCGCTATTTCCGTCTCGAACACTCATCAGTATGGAGTCCCACAGTGTCATAATTTGATGGGGTGCTAATCCTTAGTAACTTAGCGGCTGCTGGACCAATGCATTGCAACCTCTCTGGCTGGCTGGCAAAGTGATGTCTCATCATTCCGAGCACGCCGCTATCATTCAGACGCTGACGCGTATCGAGCGGGAGACGGGGTGGGCAACAAGCTGGCGAGCAGAAGACCTTCGAGAATTCTGGGGAGATGAGGAGGAAGCAGAGGAGATGGAGGAAAATATGCGAGTGGACATGCAGCGAGATACAAATCTGCAAACTCCACCGAGTGTTCGAGGCAGCACATGTTCGCATTCCACCTTGTGAGAGCGACTCCCCAAATGCAAATGGGGCGATAAATCAAGCAAGACGACCCGCTACAGCAAGTCGGTCTGGTGCCCTGGAATGACTGATTTAGATGGTCAAAGAGGCACCAACAGACAGTCTCGCATGCTGAGAGAGGGTATGCATTGGTTTACCAACGCGCATCCGGCAAGAAATCCAGACAGAGAGAGTTTGAAATAACGCAGCTTGACAGGATATCAGGTGAAAGTGGGTGGAGGTCAAAGTGCCAGCTCGGGCTTTTCCATGGCGGCAGCAGCTTGTATTTTGGGGGATCCGCCAGCAGATCCACCAGATCCAACATCATGCTGCTGTCCACTCCACCAGCCGCTCCACTACTCCACCTTCCGCGCAGTTCGTCATCTTGACACCCTCTATTCTAGCCTACTCTATCTACAATGATCTATTCATGAACACAGAACAATCAAACCCTCAAGCTTCCGCCGCTACCCGCCTTAGTACAATTTCCAATCCCTGCGCTCCAACTGGCAGGTCTGCTCCGTCATCGTTCAGGTCGAAGTACAGCCGCCAAAGCCCGGTTCCGGCCTCATCGTCCGGCAATCGCACCGCCAGCCAGCCCTCCCACCCATCCAGCGTCAATCGCTGTTTATCCTTGGTCCAGTCAAAGGGCCCACAGACGTGGCCTTCACTGTCGGGTCGACTACCCCAGCGCACTTCGTGGGTTTGCGCGTCGAGAAACACCCACCGTAAAGTGGGTGGTTGTTCGCCTGTGATAGTCACCAGCCCGGAGGTATTGTCGGTCGGGAAATCTGGATGGGTATAAAACCCCCCATTGAATGGAGACATCGCATTCGGCGGTTTTTTTCGTGATGTAGAGCTGTATGTTCCGAAAGGAACAGGTTGTTATGTTTAGCTTTGCTGCGACGTTTGAATGGCGGTTGTCTATTGCTCCGGTAGACGGCAGACTGAAGCAGACAGCCAGTAGTTGGGAAGGAAAGCACAGGCAGACTCACCCGGCCGTCTTGATCCACGTATAACTTTGCGTTCTGGATTTCGCCGCGCTGGCTAGGGGTCCCTTGGGTGAGCGAGCAGCTGGCAATCAGATGGCAGCGCTGCTTGCGGGCTGATGCTCGTCGATCTTCTTCATGGTCGCGCGTGTGTTGGGAAGCTTCATTCAGACCAATCATGGTGGGCAGCAGAGCTGCCATTACTGCAATTCCTACCACCATGGTGGCGGGGTTCGCTGGTTGTGTCGAAAGGATGTGGAGGAAAGAGTATGACCATTCGCTAGATATTCTAAACAAGGCCGATGACTGCCTTGTGCTCACACCGGGAGAGGACCGTAGGCAGTTTTCCGCGGCTGAACTGCGAGATGTGATTAAGTGTGAGTTAAATATGACTGATTGGCGCTGCAGGTGGCAGGTGGAGTATGTTCCATCCAGAGCGCCGCGATGGTCCATCGCTACTAGGCAAGGTAACTTCAGCTTGCGATTAAAGTCGATGAGGTCAGGTTGTACTATACTATACTCCATACTTTAATGGTGCTCTCTTGTTCATCCTCCAGGCTGTCATGCCGTCTTCTGAAATAAGCTCTTCCTCGTCCACGTCTTATTTCTATTCCCAGTTCTTCCTGCCTGATCTCGTCTGCTCCCTACAGCCACCAACACCGCTGCCTCTGCTCTCTCCTCCTACCGAATCAGTTGCACCGGGATCTACTGATATCGTTAAAATGGCCGAGTCAATTACCAGGTATGTCCTTGACTCTTGCTGGTCTTGACGCATTTCAATCCAGTCTATCTTTCTTATCCTCTTAATTCCACCCAATACATGTCCATGGATGGTATCCCTTATAACCCTAATGCTTCCACCAACTACTGGAAAAAGCAGAAGAAAAGGAAGAGGAGAACATATCAGAGCCAATTTCTGTCCCTAGAGTCACCTTCTTCCCCTCCATCTGCACTTCCACTTCCACGTCCCAAACCATCCTTCTACTCCTTTTCAAATCTCCCTAAGACTCCACAACCACAACCACTAACCACCCCACCTCTCTCCCACCTCCCCCGAAAACAGCCTCCCGGACAGCCGCCCCACCGGCGGCCGCAAGAACAGCACCAGCAAAGACCACCCAGAGGACGAGCTGGACTCCTCCGCCCCTTCTGCAGCCGAGAACCTCCCGACGGACCCCCCTGCCGCTGCCGCCGCTGCCGCCGCCGCTGCCGCCACCAACACCACATCCCAGGGCCTGGTGCCGAACAGCGGGATGAAGGCGCCCGGGCCCACGCAGGAGGAGGACGGCAAGGAGAGTCTCCGGATCCGGATCCATTTGAATCTCCACGCAAAGGTCAAGTTGGAGTTGGATGCGCAGCTTTATGGGGATGTTGTGATTGGGTTGTTGTGATTATCTTTTCTGGGAGGGTGGGGGTGGATATGGATGTATATAGTTTGGGTTGGTTTTGGTGGTGAGTTGGGTTGGGACTGGGATTGGGGGTTGATTAGGGTGGGGGAAATGGGTTCCGAGATTGGTTTGAGGTTGAGGTTATTTTGATTTTTTGGGGGGGGCTTGGTGGTTTACTTGGTTTATTTCTGGACCGGGGCGTGTTGGGTTCTTTGTGCATGGTGTTGGCTGATGGTGATGTTTGCTGGGGAAGGGAGCGGGAAGTGTAGTATACTGATACTTCCAGTGTAGTATAATGATACTTTCAAATAAGGCCCGTGGCGTGCATTGACTGACCTTCGACGCGGACAACCTTAGTTTCTTAGGGGTAGCTAGTACTATTCTTCTTACTCGTGCGTGCTCCATGTCACTGGTGAAACGGTCTTGTCCTGCATGGTGGGACAATTCCTAGACCCTATCCTACTCTCACGTTGGGGAAAGAGATGGTGGTCACGCGAGCCAAGCTGAGATCTCGACAGAACATCTGGATCGTCGGCGGTTGAACTCCACACCCGTTGCCCCAAGTGACTCAGCCAACTGGGCAAAAATTGGGGGGGAAAGCCATCATATTCGATGGAAGGTGGCTGGAAAGTGACTCAGGCAGCGAATCTCAGGGCCCGGTTTCCCTGGACTACAGGACGCCATTGCGGGAATATCTGACCACTTACTTGATTCCATTTCTTCTCTTAGGAGCCTCACGGGGAACCGACAGAGAGGATAAGAGAGACATTGATTCATATTTCAAGTTTTCTTTCGATCGTTCAGTCGCTGGGGAATGCTGGGCGGGATAGTTGCGAGGGGGGATCAAGGGATGAACTTATGGGTGCAGTGGAACCCTGCCCTTTGCCCCCCCCCCTCTGGCCGGAAACAATTCATTTCAGTTCCTCCGCTCATTGGTCATTGATTGTTCTACATTCCGCGAGCATACACATACTTGAGCTGGTGGTCTTGAGGGTGTATCCTAGTCAACCGGCGAAGTGGGTTGAGGAAGGAAGTGGTGGTGCGGAATTGGGACTTGTTGAGATCATCCGGCGGTGGGAGGGGGATTGAGTGGCTTGGTGTGGAGTGGGCTTTTGTTCCTTTCTTAGATCTAGTAACTGACAACGATGATGGCTGCGTCGAAGGTCTAGACTCTCTATCTTGGACATTGGGTGGGCTTACGGGTCAAGCGACGGGGATGAGGACTCTTATGAAGTGTGATGTAGTTTGTTTGGTGAGCTTTTTCGTCGGGGGAGATGCTGCTGGGTGTATATACTTTTCTCAATGTTTGAGTCGGTCTATGGGTGGTCTATTGGTGTTCGGTGCAGATGTAATCAAGCAGGGAGTGAAGTCGGGTATTGTATCGTTATTTTTAGGTGCAGGCGCAGTACTATGTCTGCTCACCACACGTCGATAGCATGGTGAGATTAAATCCTGGTAATTAGGAAGATCCAATAGTAGTATTTAAGTATATCATGTTGTTAACTTGGTTTCCGATGTCATAATTGATGTTTGTAAGGAGGTTGAGCGGATACATAGATTGATGTTTGTGGTGTAGTAACTCGGAGATATATATTTTGCGCTCTGGAACATATCCCCCCCGGCAACCTTTACCACCCCACCATAAGCAATAGTAGGCTTTCTATTTACTTCTTCATCATCTAATTCAAAGCTTGATCGAGAGCGAATTGCTTACAGTCGAATCTATCCAGCAATAAAAATTTATCGAGATAAAGGATAATGCAAACAATCATATAACGGCGGCCAAGGTGTCGAACGCGGCCAGTCCGTCCAAAATAGAAGCATGCAAATACTTCCGATTGCCCCAGTTACTCCAGACTGCCACCCAAAGTAGCCGGATCAGGGCCAGCCCACTGAAAACAATAGGAATGCTGTCTGCAGCTCTCCAACTGTCATCGTTAGCTCCCGCCGATGAAAAGACACAAAAGATCAGGATGGATCTTGCCATGGCGAGCCCCGAGTCGCAACCCGCTGCACGCCTCAGGAAGCCACCACTGACTTACTGCTATTACCCCCTTCCATCATGCATTGAACGGCCTACGACACCCTGGGCCCAGACGTTGTCCTTTGCGACCAAGTACTATCATTAGGTTGCTGCTCCTGGAGCTCCACATCGATAAACCTGATCTTCATGACCTACACCTGCACTCCTATCTTTGACCCCAAAGTCGCAACCTAACATCTGCCCCAAACAAGCTTCCCCAAGGAACAGCATCCGATATTCCACGCCACATCCCAGGGACCCCCAACCGAACGAATCACCCTGGCGAAATGACAGGTCACAGTGTGTGCGAAGCCGAGAAATATCCCGCCGCGGTCGAGCTCCCCGCCGACTCTGAAACACCAGCACACCTGGCGGCGGCGGCTTCTTCCCCTGATCTCCAGCCAGGAGACTACAACCCCTGTGTGGGCGCAAAGCCCTCCTCACCCTTTTATCGCCATGCCACCCCATCCATGAACATCGATCGCCTGAAAGTGGAAAGTGAGAAACCCCAGCCCACCGTCCAGCGCTACATTTCCCCCGTCATCCCCGAGAGCCCGCCCATGTTCAACGTATCCGCCTTGGAGTCGGGCAGCCGTCATGAGTCGACGTCGAATCTCTGGGGCCAACCGAAGAGGCACTGCGGGTGCATGAATCGGCTGAGCCGCAAGCAGCGCATCGTGGCCAAAGGCGTCATTGCCGTGGTGATCCTGGGAACCATGATTGCGATCGCGGTGGGAATTACCGTCGCTGTCGGAGGAGCCGTGTGGAGGTCGGATCACCGACAGGAGTTAATCGGCTGAGGATACAGAGGTATGTTGCATATTATGGCTTCATGGGAGGCGCGAAATGCTAAGTACAGTACACGAATAGGACCAGTGTCTCCTTGCCCCTCTCCGTCGATACCTCAACCTACCATTCTCGGTTGTGATACAATTTGCAGTGTCATCACCTCAAACAACACATTTCTGCGGAGCATAACTATACTGCATGGGAGTTTGGAGTCTGGAGAGCATTCGCTGGGTAGGAACTGGGTTGCATGTACATTTTTCGCCTTTTCATTTGAGGTTACTTTTCTCTCTCTCTCCTTTTTTTTTTTTATTCTTCTGAGTTCCTGTACATAAATGAGGGTTTGGTGGCTCTTTCTGGTCTTTTGCTAGCGAGGCATGCGGGGCGAGATTGTTGCTTGTAACAACGGGATAAGATCAAATACAAACAGAACATACAGGCCAAACGGGTGGGTGCCTGACAGCTTGGCAATTAGCGAGGGACGGATGCCTAGCTCAAGCACGTGATCAACAGGCCACATAAATACCGTGTGCTGGCGGCGCTCCCTATCTGAACTTTTTCTTTTCTTCATTACATCGAAAAAAGCTAACAGAGCCTGCCACGACCCTCGTCCATCTTCCCACGACGAGTGTTGCCTTCGGTCTACGGACTGATTGGCTCTGGAGAACAATTCTCCCTGATAGGAAGTTCGCTTCTCGTTGTGTCCTCTTCAGTGAGGGCGATGAGGGGGGAATGTCGATGACGGGATACATCACTTTTGGTATATAATGACTGTACTGAATATCCTTAACCTGAATAAAATGGCCATTCCCTCACGTATTTCGCTCAAACTTCGTAAACTCGCTAAAAGCTGCGTCTAGACCAATTGATCAGTCTGCAGAATCAGACAGTCCTCGGGTGGCCGCTGGCAGTGCCGGATTAATCAAAGAAGCAGCGGGAGAAAGTCATGCCGGGCGCCGGCGAGGGGATCCTCATCGCTGTAGATTTCGTACCTGGCCGTTTCCCATACACCAAGTTGTTCTCCTACTTTCATCACGCTTCCAAGTCCAGATGGAGCGAATCCCATTGATCAATGCGAAGTTTTGTTCGATTTCCCATTGGACCAGGACGACATCTTTGATATCCGCACCTATTATGTTCATCCAGGCGTGGAGATCGCGCATACCGATCCCTTGACTCTATACGCCATTCAGCATGAGGAATGCAGCGAACCACCACTGAGGGAAGAACCCTCAAGTTCCTGGGAACACATGGTCTGGCTTGGATTTTCAGGACTGCCCATTCTTCACAGCATTCTCAGAAGGACAACAACACCCTGCTTGTATTTGTTTGTTTGCCGCAGAGGAAGAAGCATGCCGGCGCCAGGATGATGCCATCTATGATAAAAGGTGCAACAGGGTCCGCAAACCTAGGAGCTTCTTGTTCGAAGCAGGTCGAATCGATCGTACGTGAATAGTCGACAACCAATTCTTTTTTAATTCATTCCTTAATCTTTGTTTCCTACGCCCCTCCCTCAACCGGCCTTGGCCCCCAGTCACTCTTTCAACTTTCGGTTGTATTGTATTTTGTTTCTTATACCTTGACGTGAAATCTCTATCGATTATAATTAACACCAACAGCAACAAGCATGAAGGGACTCCAGGCAGGAATCCCACTCGCGGCCCTGGCTGCTGTCGCCCGCGCCACTTCGGTCATCGGGGGCTCGCAGGGCGAAGATCGCGGCAGTGACGCCGCGCTGCCGGTCGACAACAAGTTCCGGAGTGAGGTGAACGACTACCGCTCGGACGACCACTCTTTCGACCTTGATGCGAAGAAGACCGTCATCGAGCCGGGCCATGGCCGTCGCCCTCACCACCACGGGGCCAGAGAGGAGGTGATCCAGTCCAACGACGGACTGTCGAAGGGATCGACTTACGTGAAGCCGCAAGTCCACGCGGAGTCGAACCACGAGAACTCGTACCATGAAGATGACCACTCCGTTCAGCTGGAGAAGGATGTCGTCGAGGTGGTGCCGCCTCACGGCCATACCAAGCACCACCATGCTCGTGGTGGGCACGAAGACGTCGACGTCATCGGAGGACCCGGCGGTGTTGACACGGGCAATTCATTTGCTCTGCCCATCACCAGCAAATTCTCCTCCACGGTCAATGATGCCTATGTCGATGACCACTCACGTGATATTGATACCGACACCACCATTGTGAAACCCAAGTCGCACCCCCCGAGCCACTTCAAGGCTCGCGGAGAGCACGAACATGTCGACGTTATCGGCGGCGCTGAAGGTATTGACACGGGGAACACCTTCGATATGCCCATTACGAGCAAGTTCTCGTCTGTTGTCAACGATGCGTATATTGATGACCACTCCCGGGACATTGACAGAGATACCACCATCGTGAACCCCAAGCACCACGGACCTGGTCACTTCAAAGCACGTGGTTATCATGAGAATGTCGATGTGATCGGTGGGCCTGAGGGAGTTGATGTCGGCAACACCTTTGATTTGCCCATCACCAGCAAGTTTTCTTCGACTGTGAACGATGCCTATGTCGATGATCACTCGCGTGATATTGATGTGGATAAGACTGTCGTTTCCCCTCACCACCACAAGGCTAGGGGCGAGCATGAGCACGTGGACGTTATCGGCGGGCCTGGAGGGGTTGACACCGGGAACACCGTCAGCATCCCTATTACCAGCAAGTTCTCATCCACCGTCAACGACTACTATCAAGACGACCACTCCCGCGATATTGATGTGGACAAGACTGTGGTTAAGCCTCACCACAAGGCCCGTGGAAGCCACGAGCATGTGGATGTGATCGGCGGCCCTGGTGGTGTCGATACCGGCAACACCTTTGACATGCCGATCACCAGCAAATTCTCCTCCGTCGTCAACGACGCATATGTTGACGATCACTCCTTTGATCTGAACAAGGATACCACGATTGTCCGTCCCCATCACAAGCGCGAGCATGTGGATGTTATCGGCGGCCCTGGTGGTGTCGATCTGGGCAACACCTTTGACCTCCCTATCACAAGCAAGTTCTCGTCCGAAGTCAATGACTACTATCAAGACGACCACTCCAGAGACATCGATGTGGATAAGACTGTTGTTAGGCCTCACCACCACAAGGCTCGTGGAGGACACGAACATGTGGACGTGATCGGTGGGCCTAGCGGGGTTGATACTGGCAACACATTTGACATGCCCATCACCAGCAAGTTTTCCTCCGAGGTGAATGATTATTACAAGGATGACCACTCGTGGGATGTGGATTATGATAAGACGATCGTGCGTCCTCACCACAAGCGACAGCATGGCGAGCATGGCGAGCACGTTGATGTGATTGGTGGACCCGGAGGTGTCGACATCGGGAACACCTTTGACCTACCGATCACAAGCAAGTTCTCCTCGGAAGTCAACGACTATTACCAAGATGACCACTCGCGGGACATTGACTACAACAAGAAGATTGTTCACAAGCGCCAACACGGTGATGATGTTGACCTGATCGGTGGACCGGAGGGCGTTGACATCGGAAACACATTTTCGCTGCCGATCACTAGCAAGTTCTCCTCCGAGGTCAATGATTATTACCAGGATGATCATTCGTGGGACGTTGATGTTGACAAGAAGATTGTCCACAAGCGCCAACACGGTGATCATGTTGACGTAATTGGCGGACCTGGGGGTGTAGATACTGGGAACACATTTGATATGCCGATCACCAGCAAGTTCTCCTCTGAGGTTAATGATTATTACCAGGACGACCACTCTCGCGACATCGACACCGACACCACCATCGTACACCCCCATCACTACAAGGCTCGCGGCCGGGGCGAGCACGTTGACGTGATCGGCGGGGCTGAGGGTGTTGACATTGGTAACTCAGTTGATATTCCTATTAGCAACTCCTTCAAGTCCAAGGTCAACGAGCAGAGCTATGACGATCATTCGGTCGACATTGACATCAGCAAGCATCATGCCCGCCGGGGAGGGGACTTCAGCATTCTGGGAGGCCCTTCTGGTGTTGACATCGGCAACAGCGTGGTGATGCCTTTCACTAATACTGTGGATGTTGAATCCAACAGTTACCACAAGGATGATCACTCCGTGCACGCACAGGTTACGACCACCATCGTCGCGAAGCCTCATGGGCACCCTCAGCCTCCCACTCACGACGCTCCTCCTCCGCCCCCAGCTCCAGCTCCGGCTCCGGCCCCGGCTCCGGCCCCTGCACCTGAGCCAGCCCCGCAGCCCAAGCATGAAGCCCCGGCGCCTGCGCCAGAACCCAAGCACGACCCCGAGCCGGCTCCGGAGCCGAAGCATGACACTCCTGCACCTGCTCCGGAACCGCATGAGGATCCAGCCCCTGCTCCCGAGCCGAAACACGACCCCGAGCCAGCTCCCGAGCCGAAGCATGACACTCCTGCACCTGCTCCGGAACCGAAGCACGAGGATCCGGCCCCTGCTCCCGAGCCCAAGCACGATCCTGAGCCGGCTCCAGAGCCTCAGCATGAGCCTGCTCCCGCGCCCGCTCCGGAGCCAGCACATGAGGAGACCAAACCGGAGGAACCCAAGCACGATCCTGAGCCGGCTCCAGAGCCTCAGCATGAGCCTGCTCCCGCGCCCGCTCCGGAGCCAGCACATGAGGAGACCAAACCGGAGGAACCCAAGGCAGAGCCCCATGCGGATGAACCTCCCAAGCAGCCCGAGCCCAAGGCTTCGACATCGTGCGAGCCTACTGTTCAAGAGGTCGTGCGTACGGTGACACGCACCCTTCCCACCGAATCCACAGTAGCCCCCAAGGTTGACGCTGTGGCCACTGAAGCTCCTGCACCTACTCACTCCGCCCTCGCCCCGAGTGAGCCTACCGAGTCTGCTGCGCAGTCTAACCCCACCCACGAGGCCGCGGCCCCAACCAACCCCTTCACTCCCAACCTGGATGAAGCTCACCACGTTCCTGGCTCTGAGCCGTTCGCGACGAGTGTTGTGCAAAGTGCGATGACGACTGCCGCTCCGGCCCGCACAGAGCCGGTTGTCATGGACAAGGTAGCTTCCAGCATCACGATTCAACAAGATTCCACCTTCCACGTGATCCCCGTGTATGTGCCACAGTCCTCTGCCACCACTCCCTCGTCGTTCGCCGTCCCCACTGCGGTTACGAGCGTTGTTAGTCCCCACTCCACGGGCGTCGATGCCTACGAACCCACTCTCCGCTACAACCAACCCCCGGCTGCACCGTCGGCATCATCAACCGGTGTTCTGTTCACCGGGGCTGGAGCACCCCAGGCCGCACCTTACGCTGGCGTCTTTTCGGTCTTCTCTGGTCTTGTGGCTCTCCTGGCCTTGATCCTGTAAGGATCCGGCCCACCATTCTCTTTAAAAACATAATGTCTCTATTTCACGCTTCCCACTGAATATGTTCACCGAAAGTTCTGTCACTCGTTGTATCACATACTCGATACCACTCACTCATTTAGTACAAAGGGAGGGGCATCCCGCATGTTCTGATGTATTTTATTCCACTGTTTTACATTCGTTAGACTTCAACAGGTTCTTCCATTGTTCTTGAGACATTATTGTAGTAGTTTTCTCCATTTTCGTGTGTCTGACTTGTCCGACTGGAGTGCGTATTCACAGACAGCCTGTCAATCCCCACAGGTCTAGTCCCTATCCATCCAAGTGTCTACATGTATCCAATCATCGTCTTACTACATGACTCAATCTAAGGAATGCTTCTGGGCTCGGACACACGCAAACCACGCCTTACGAAGTTCGATCCACGCTTATCACTCCCACCTTATAGCAGCCCCCCCCCGTATGGCAAATGGATTTGCCCTTGCACATAAACCCACTAATTTCCTCATTGCGTCCCCGCCTCCGCTTGCCCTTTCACCCCTTAGACTACTTACTATAATACTGCACCGTCCCTAGCCCTGCGTACTCCTCATCTAACTCATCCCTCACAACAACAACCCCAACAACAACCACCACCAAAATGCCCCCCTCAACTAAATACACCATCCGCCGCGCCACCGAACCCGACGCCCCGCACCTCGCCCACATCAACATCACCGCCTTCGAGCCCACCCCGTTCTGGCGCAACCTGTTCCCCGCCCTCGACCGCCGGGCCACCTACCCGCTCAAGCTCGCCCGCACTCTGACCAAGCTCGCCGACGGCGCCTCCCACCTCCTCGTCGCCGAGGATCCCGCTACGGGCGCGGTGGTCGGCTACGCGCGCTGGACGGTCCCTGGCCCCCCCGCCCCCGCAAGCTCCGGTGCAAGTGCCCTCTCCCCCGCCAACCAAGACCTCGTCACCGCCTTCCGACGGGCCGGGGACGGGGCCCTCCCCCCCGGCACCAACCTGGCCGTCCACTCCCGGTTCTGGGGGGATTTGGAGCGCTTGAAGGCGAAGTATCTACGGGAGGGCGATTTTGGTGCGTTTTCCCCCATCTTCTTCCTTGGTGTTGCCTCCTTTTTCTTGTTCTTTCTTGGTGTTGTTGTTGTTGTCAGTAAGGTGGGGGATCACGCTAATTCAAAGGGGCTGGGGGAGGGGGCAGTCCTCGAATTCCTGGCGACGCTACCCGAAGCACAAGGCCAAGGCGTGGCGTCGGGGTTGCTGCGGTGGGGGTTGGAGCGGGCGGATGCGCGGAATGCGCGGGTGTATCTGGAGGCGACGGAGGAAGGGTACCCCGTTTATCGGAAGTATGGGTGGCGGGATCTGGAGGTGTTGGAGTTGGATTTCGCGGAGCTGGGGGGCCGGAGCGAGCGGCAGCGGTGGGTGATGATGATGCGGGAGAGGAGGGATCCGGCTGGAGAGCAGAGCGGGGGATTGGGGAAATAATGGGGTTGCTTTGCAACAAGGGTTTTGGGGGTGGGTTCTTGTATATAGCTTGTTGACCTCGTGTTGAGGTGAGAGAAGTAGAGTTTGGCTTTGGATTGCATCCTATCCAATTCATGAGGCCGGCCAGTTGTCCCGCCAAGAGGAGGTAAGTCAGTGCTCGCTGTGAATGAGTCATAGAGTGTATAAATGTCTTGTAGAGACAGCAAGTACTTGTATTTCATGTTCAGCTGTTCATATATGTTGTAAGATACTGTCGTGCAAGATCCTGTTTACTTCTTCCTCTCTCGTCAACCCACTGTCACCCACATTCACCACTCACCACTCACCACTCACCTCTCACCTCTCACCTCTCCCACCAAATCATACACAAATGTCGAAGCAGTGCTACGCCACAGACTCCCCCTTCGAGGATCTCATCGGCTACTATCGCGCCGTCCGCCACGGCCAACACATCTTCGTCTCCGGCACAACCTCCGTCGACCCCACCACAAGCATCCCACAGATCCTTTTCCCCGGCGACGCAAAGCAACAGACGCGCGTGGCGCTGCAGGAATGCATCAAAGCCGTCAAAGCCATGGGGGGACGCGGTCCCGAAGACATCGTGCGTGTGAAGATGTTCGTTAGTCGGCGGGAGGACTGTCGCGCCGTGGGGGAGGGATTCAAGGAGATTCTAGGCAAGGAAAATGCTAGCAGTAGCGACACGCCGATTGGAGCAGCTGCGACCATGATTGTGGTGCACAATGGGTTCATCGACCCCGACATGCTGGTCGAGATCGAAGTGGACGCTATTGCGGTAGACTAGTCGATGTCATCGACGAGGGCTGCATCGGATGCATAGAATGTCTGTGGTGTAGGTCTGGGGAACAGGGATCATTGCATCATCATTGGAAATGTATATACAAGCCTCAAGTCGAAACACTGGGCGAAGTTGGATAGAAACCTTGTGACTTTTGTTGTATGGTGCGCCTCATAACATGTACCGGTGCCGGTCGTTTGGTGAAAAGCTCATACTGAGCGACGCCCTGTTCCAGCAGAACCACTAAGCCATCAACGACCACCCATCCTTTCGAGGCCCTGTCGTTCATTGATGTCCGTAGCACCGTTTGATGCTTCCCGTACGCAACCTGTTTTTCATTAGTTTGTGTCTGCAAGGAGGCAAGAACAACTCACATCCACGAAGACTCCGCCCGTGCTACTCTGGAGCCACTGCTCAGGTAACTGCAGAGTTACGGGCGATTGACTGCCAATCTCAAGAGCAGGTAAGCAAGACACGACGATAGTAGGCTGTCGCAGATGTCGGGGCCAAGGCTCATTCGCCGAACATAAAACCTCGATACGAAGGCCAGTAGCCGACTCCGACAACGCAGCCCAGTCACGATAATACTCCGCAAGCTTCTCTGCGTTAGAAGCTGTCCTGTTGTAAAGGCAGATATGCTGCACACCCAGCTGCAGGCAAGCATAGATCGCGGCACGGGCCATACCGCCGGCCCCAATAATCAAGGCCGATGTACCGGCACGAATGGCATTGGCTGGTGACAGGTTCTTGTCGATTCCAGCCATGATACCAATATAGTCTGTATTGTATCCTTTGAGCTTTCTGCTGGGCTGCCCAGTCTCTGAGACGCTCTGTTCCAGGACCACAGTATTCACAGCGTGAATGTCCCTTGCCTCTCGGCTTATTTCATCCAAATGAGGAAGCACTTCGGTTTTGAACGGTAGTGAGATTGCGACACCACCATGGTTGGCATCGGCGAGAAGATGGATAACCTCGTCGAAGACTCCAGACTGCACGCTATCATACTGATGTGGCAGACCACAAGCAGCATAGGCGGCATTATGCATTGCTGGAGAGAGGCTTTGCGCCACGTTTTGGCCAAATATCGTGAACAGCTTCCTGGGCCTCAAATAACAAGCTGTGAGAGCCTGTTCGGCAGACTGCAGCGAGATTCCCTCGCTTTGCATGTGAGGGAGCATCACGGGTGATAGGATTGGGTTCAAGTAAACACTCGCCCTGCCTAGATTTCCCTTGTGGTAGGCAATTATCGGAATTTTAGCCACGTGGGCTAGACGTTGACGTAGTGCGATACAAGCCAGGTTATCAATCTCCACTGTTGACTCCCCAGTAATTCGTAGAACGTCGAAGCCAAACTCTTCAGCTTTCTTGAGTTCCGAAGAAACACCTGTTGACCTCTGCAATGACAATGGGCCCGATATGTGATAGGTAGCAATTGCCTTGACGTAGCCTTTCGTGTCGATTATAGTTCGCAGATGTTCCGGAGAACTGCCAAGAGAGCATGCGAGAGCATCTGGTACTAGTCTGAGAAGTTGTTTCAGGAGGCTGTGGTACTCCACAGGCTCAAGTTGATTTGCATCTGCGATCTCCACGAGAACCGGAACTCTGGCATACATTCGGACAGTAGCCATGTGCTGTGCTAAGCTCTCAGCTAGCTCCGTGGTTCTGTGTCGGGAATAAACGTCGATTAAGATTGTTAAGGCATCTGCCCCACAGTCCAGCTGTGCATAGTCCGAGTTAGATTCCTCTAGCCAGCTAATCGGAATCTGCAAAGCATGTGTAAAACCCTCGATAAATGGGTTGACTGAGTACACACTGCAGGTGGCTTGACTGTAAATGCGTTCGAGAAAGGCAATGAACACTCTTCCGGCCAGTCTCAGTCGCATATGAACGGCCTCTGGTCTGCCATCACCACCTGTCGTACTTTGGGTCAGATTGTAGAAATCAAAGTTGGAGCAAGCCTCGAAGAATGCGTTCCCCACTGAAAAAAGATGATGGAACTTTTCCTGATTGATGTTGATAGTTCGTTGCAGATCCGACCGATCTCTCCTGACATATACGACAGGGTGCTCCTGGGCGAACGTGCTTAGTAGCTCTTGCTGTTGGCGGGTGGCCAGCCATCCCAGACCAACAATCACACAGCCGACATGATGTTGTTCCAGGAGTCGTTGAGTCAGCGTCAATTCTAGTTCTCGGTAACGCGTAGAACCATGCTGTGCGATGTACTCCTGAGGCGAAGTCTGTGTTTCTTGACGGAACACGGTATCAAAGTCGATAAAGCGACGGCGGAGTGCGACAGAGGCGATGATCCCCAGCGTCTTCTTGCCCGCCCCGACAAATCCGACCAGTACGAGTGTTGCATCGGGACTGTACCGTCTGGTGGAGGTCACACTCCCGGAATGTGGCGGGGAGTAGGGAGGAGAGATTCCTGGTGCCATCGTCGGCTAGGAGGGTGCGCGATGATACTCAGACATTGAACTTTAGTAGTTGGGATAAACAGATAGTATATCGTGATCTCAATCTGTCTGTCTGTCAGTGAAGTTGGAATCACCGAAATTTGCCATCGCTTAAAGTCCTAACCGATCACATGACGTCCCGGGATCTGAACCAGACGAGACATCTGCGTGCACAATGCTGTCTGTCAGGTTCATGCATTGCAGTCTTTGGGTTTCTATGTCATGCCAAATCCCAGATTGCCGAAGAGAAAGCGCATTGGCCGGGCGTGTGACCAATGTCGGCGTCGGAAGTCCAAGTGCGGCGGCGAGCAGCCCGTGTGCTCCATCTGCCAGGCGGCAAACCGGACGTGCACGTATCAAAATAGCAGTCGACGAAGAGGGTTGCAATCGGGATATGTGAGGAGCTTGGAGGTCGCGCTCGGGATTATCCTCGAACGGGTCCCTAATAGTGAGAGCACGCTGCAGCGTATCGTCCGAGGTGCTCGGGAGGGTAAGCGTCTCGCTTGCAGTGAGTTGGCCGACCGTTGGAGGAGGTCAAAGCCCGCCAAAGAGGTTATTTACTTGAGTCAAGCAGAGGCTGGAGATGATGCAGGCGACATTGTCTTTGATGATGATGGGCTGGGAGAGGATCTGGTGGAGAACTGCCTGGGTGAAGGAGAAGAAGGAGAGCAGATGGAGATGGAAAGGGAAGTCCCCAGACACAGCGGGAGAGAAGAACAACAGCGGGAAGACACTCCACCCCAACATACTCCGATATCACTGGATCTGCCACTTCCAGATAATACACCCGAGTTGGTGGATTCCTACTTCCTTCACACCCATTGCTGGTTTCCAATAGTCGAACGCAGAGACATCCTGCGCGTTATGCATACCCACTCGGGCTCACCAAGAGACTCTGCGTGTCGTCTCGTGCTCTGGGCCATTATTGCCTACACATCTACCATGACCCGATCGCTCCGCTCGAAAATACAGCAGTCGATTCAAATGCGACTCATCGGGAACTATGAGGGGACAGAACTGAGCCATATCCAAGCCCTCCTCATCCTCGTCCTCTGTCATCTTGACCGGGGAGATCTCGATCAGGCATGGGTGCTTGTGGGATACGCGACTCGATTACTCGCCGTCTTGCCCGCGCCAGCGCGGACTCACCGTTCCAAGCATGCTTTCGTTGGCTGTACCTTCCTTGACGGGATCATATCGGCTCTGGTCCACAAATCACCAGCTTTACTCGGACCAGAACACCAGGTCTGTGCACAGGTTGACGAGGATGACGTGGATGAATGGGACACTTGGACCATGACGAGACGAGTCCAGGGTGAGGAAACGCGATTCATTTCGAAGAGCCCTCTTCGTGCTCTGAGCACTTTCAACATGATCCACAAGTTCATGCGGATCCTCAATCGCCTGCCGCTGTGCACCTCGGGCGTCATCTCTGCACATGAGGTCTTGGTAGACTTGCAACGCTTACAGAAGCAGATATCCGAGCAACGCCCATACAAGGGCCGGGAATATGCTACGCCCCCTCTATTGATCCTTCATCTCACTTCATCTTTCGCCTTGTTACACCTGGTCGAGCAGTGCAAGCTGGAGGATGCTTCCGCAGCCTTAGAGACGGCTCGGAACGTGCGCACGATGGTCAACCTGCTTGATGACTACGTGCAGATTACCGACAATTTCAGCTCAACCCCACTGCTTCGTTGCTTCACATTCCAGGCTAGAAAGTCTTTAGAGACCTCATCCCGATGCTTCGGAAGTGACGAAGCGGGACAGCTGAAAGATCGAGTTTCTCGTCATGTGGACATGCTGAAGCTCGAAGATGCCGCCGGCGCCCGCCAGGACTCGGAGGTACCACTGTTCAGACACCGAGTAACAAGCAGTATGTCTGGTCCTCCTCTCGATACCCCCGCCCGGCAAGTGCCAGGCTCAGCAGTAGAACGTAGTGATATGGTGGTTGCACCAGTCATACCCCAGATTCCGACGTCCGCTTGGAATGTTTCTGGATCTTTGGCCACACAACCAGTGCAGACACAGGAAACCGAGGACTTTGATGCCTTATTCGAAGAGATCATGACGTCGATCCCAGCCAGCAGGTATGTCTTCTGCAACCACGCTGTATTGTTCGACCACTAACAAATCTGTTAGACACGAACCCACATTCGCGGAAAACCTGGGCTTCTATGCGGGCAACATGGACACAGACTTCCTCGAGCAGCTTCAGTATATACCCGAGGATACTTGACTGGCAGAGTCACTGGCAGAGAGTAGTCACTCATTTGCGATCATTGATTCCTAAGTATCGCTTTATCCAGATGTACAACAAATGAGTCAGACGTACAAGCTCCGGGCACAACAATCACTCCCAACTCATCTCCTTCCCATCCAGCCACTCCTTGGCCTGCCAATACAACAAATCATGCTTCCGCCCATTTGCACTGTCCCCTTCCCTGCGATGGCCCGGCAGATCGAGCAGTACCTTCACCCCCATCGTCTGCTCCTGCAGGTACGCCAAATGACGATAACCCGGCGGATATGCGCGCAGCCGCTCGTGATCCAACACCGGCACCCGATCCGGCGTCACGGGGATCAGTTTATCCTTCTCGTACCAATGCCGGACAAAGACGGCGCGCCACTGGCCGCCCAACTCCGGGTGATCGGGGTCGTCGGCCTGCACCTTTTGCCAGAAGAAGATAAAGCGGCAGTCGCTCTCGGCATCGGCCTCACACACGCCGCCGGCGTGGCAGGGCAGCTCGGCGAAGCGCTGCGTGATGGTCGCCTTCATCTTGGTGACGGCGCGGGTGGCCGCGGGGTCGATGTCGGTGGTGCTGCCGTGGATGCGGTGCATGATGAAGGCGCTGTTGTCCATGCCGGCCTGCGAGGCCTCGATGAAGGCCCGGTGGTGGGTCAGCCCCGTCCAGGTCGTGTAGATGTGGGCGTCCGGGTGGAAGATGGAGCGCAGGTTCTCCCACTCGCAGGCGTCGCGGTAGCAGGGCCAGCCCTCGGCGAGCTCGCGGAGCATGTATCGCTCCAGCGCGAGGTCGCGGGGCCCGTTGTTGCGGATGGCATGTTCCGGGCGCGAACCGGCGGGGAGGGAGTGCAGGTCTGGCATTGTGTGTAAGTGTATTGCAAACGGCGTTCGATTCTGATGTAACAGGTTCTGGGACTTGTATGCATGAAGAGAGTGCGGAGAACGCCGTGGGGTGCAGTAGACGTTTTTAAGGTTCGGAAATCCCCCATGCCGTCGCTGGCCATCGGGAGAGACTCTTCCCGTGTGCGGGTATACTCATCCCCGAGACGAGAGCCATTTAAGCCTGCCACTGACAATACAAACCACATCCAACGAACCCACCACGAGAATTACTATACCATTATCAATCCTCACCCTCGTTTCATCTTTCCATCTTCACTCCCATCACACACCAAAAATGGACCCCCCACCTCAACCCTGGCCCAATAAATTCTCCTACCTCGTGGGCATAGGCGTAACCCACTCCATCGCGCCTCCTATGCACAACCACATCTTCCGCGCCCTGGGCCACTCGGACTGGCACTTCCAGGCCCGCGAGTGCGCCACCGTGGAAGAAGCGATGGCGCTGTTCCGGGCGCCGACCTTCAGCGGCGGCGCCGTGGTCACCATGCCCTACAAGCGGACGATCATGGCGCACCTGGACGGGCTGGACGAGCCCGCCGTGACGCTGGGCGCGTGCAACAACGTCTACCGCACCGCGGACGGCGCCCTCCGCGGCACCAACACCGACTGGCGCGGGGTCCTGGGTTGCCTGGAGGGGGCCAGCGCCTCCGGCAGGCGGAAGCCGGCGGCGATCATCGGGGCGGGTGGCGCTGCTCGCGCGGCGGTGTATGCGCTCCACGCTGAATTGAAATGCTCCACGATCTACATCGTCAACCGGGATGCAGGTGAGGTGAGGGAGCTCGCGGACGAGTGTTACAGGGTGTACGGCGGGAGATTGGAGCTCGTGCATGTGACGCAGGTGGAGCAGGTGGCTGCGCTGCCGGAGCGGCCGTTCTATGTGGTTGGCACGGTGCCGGATGCGGAGCCGACTACCTCGGAGGAAGTCGAGGTGCATGCGATTGTGGAGGCGTTCCTGGCTTCTGCCCCGGCATCTGCATCTACGTCCATAGAAACCAACGGGAAAGGCGTGCTGCTGGATATGTGCTTCAAGCCGCGGCGGACGCGGTTCCTGAAGGCGGCGGAACGGCATGGGTGGACGACGGTGGAGGGGACGGAGATCATCGGCCATCAGATCCAGGAGCAGTACCGGCTGTGGTGCGGGGAGGAGGCGAGCCGCAATCTGCCGGTGGAGGAGGCGTGGGCGGTGCTGCGGCGGGCGGCGGAGGAGAGTCCGGCTATCAATTTTTGATGCTGATCGGGTGTGGATATAGCCGTGGGGGGTGAGATAAGAAGTAGTCCACGTATATAGTCCCGTCTGCAAGCATTCAATCCCATCTGGGTACCATTGACCGCACGAATCACTCCAACCTACCATTTCAACTAAAATTCCACAACCACCCACCATGCCCTGCACCCCCGCCATCGCCACCATGTCCGTCGGCCGCGCCTGGGCGCACCGCCTCCCCGAGAAACTGACCCAAATCGCCGCCGCCGGCTTCCGCGGCGTGGAGCTCTTCTACGAAGACCTGGAATACCTCGCGCGCGAGCAATCCCAGGCCGCCGTAACCGAGTCCACCCTCCTGGCAGCCGCCCGCGCCACCAAAACTCTCTGCGACACCCTTCACCTGCAAATCATCAGCCTCCAGCCCTTCCTCTTCTACGAGGGCCTCGTCGACCGCGCCGCGCACGCCCAGCGCATCACCAAACTACGCACCTGGTTCAAACTCGCCCACACCCTGGGCACAGACCTCATCCAGATCCCGTCCAACTTCCAGCCCACGGGCACCACCGGCGATCTGGACGTAATCGTAGCGGACATGCGCGAGATCGCGGAGCTGGGCCTCCAGGAAACGCCCGTGGTGCGGTTCGCATACGAGAACCTGGCGTGGGCGACGCACGTCTCCAGCTGGGAGACGCTGTGGGAGGTGGTGCGGCGCGTGGACCGGCCGAATCTCGGGTGCTGCTTGGATACCTTCAACATCGCGGGGCGGGTGTGGGCGGATCCGATGGCCGTTTCTGGCCAAGTGGCGGGCGATGCGGATGGGGTTCTGGCTGAGTCGTTGGGGAGGTTGGTGCGGACGGTTGATGTGAGGAAGGTGTTTTATGTGCAGGTCGTTGATGCGGAGAGGTTGGCGCAGCCGCTTGTTGCGGGCCATCCGTTTTATGTGGAGGGTCAGCCGGCGAGGATGAGCTGGAGTCGGAATGCGAGGTTGTTCTTGTTTGAGCAGGAGATGGGCGGGTATTTGCCTGTTGTGGAGGTGGCGAGGGCGTTTTTGAAAGAACTGAAGTTTGAGGGGTGGGTGTCGATGGAGCTGTTCTCGCGGTCGTTGACGGAGGCGGATCCTGCTGTGCCGCGCGAGCATGCGAGGAGGGGGATGAGGGCGTGGGAGCTGTTGGTGGAGGAGTTGGCTTTGTAGAGAAGTTTCTTGGGTGTTTAGTATAGTTTTGTACACAGCCTATACAGCGCCATCTGTTCCTCCTTTCTAGAACACAAATACACTATACACCCCCCGCAATGCTCCCAATACTCCCCCGCATCACCTCCACCGGGGCCTCCCTCCCCGTCCACAGGGAATACTGCACAAACCCCTGCCTCAACAACACCTCCAGCCCATCCTGCACCTCCCAGCCGGCCTGCTGCCCCGCGCGGATCAACCCCGTCACCCGGGGCTTGTACGCCATCTCCACCACCAACCCGTGCTCGTTCTCGTGCTCTTGTCCCGCGAACAGCCCCTCTACATCCGCCTCCACGACCACATCCCCCGGCACCGTCCCGATCACGACATCCGGCTTCACCCTTTCCACCACAGGAATCGGGTACTCCATGGCCACAATCTCGCATGTTGCTCCATTGGGCCCCGCTAACCCCTCGAAATCCCGAACAATCGTGCCCGCCTTCTCGACCGTCCGGTTGGCGACCACAATCCGGGCAAAGTTCGCCTGCATGAGAGCGTAGACTGCGGCGCGGGCTGCACCGCCCGCCCCGAGGACGAGGCCTGTTTTCCTGGAGTTGGAGCGGGAGGTGAGGCCCGAATTGAGCGAGGTGGCGGGACCACCGGCTCCGACTTCATCGTCGCGACTGGAACTGAGACAACCAGCGAGATACTCCACCACGAGCTCGTACAGCCCCCGCCAGTCGGTATTGTCGCCGGTGATTACACGTTTCCCGTCCCGCGTCTCTGCGATCAGGGTGTTGATCGCCCCGATCTGTTGCGCGGCGTCGCTGACTGCATCGCACAGCGGGAAGGCGGTCAGCTTGTGCGGCATGGTGACGCTGGCGCCGCCGAAGGTGGGGGCATTTATCAGGTGTTGCACGGCGACGAGGGAGGGGCATTCTTGGATGGTGTAGTGGTGGGGGAGGCGGTGGTGGGCGAAGGCGGCGTTGTGGAGGGTCGGGGAGAGGCTGGTGGCGAGGGTTTGGCCGAAGATGTGGTAGGTTTTCGGGGTGGTCATTTTTCGGGAGGATGAATATCGAGTAAGAGAGCTAGATGATCAAGGATGATAAGTTACCGCTGAAGAAGTGCGAAACTGTTGGAGGTGACATGTGGTGTGGTGTGGTGATGTTGATGGGAAAGATTTATAGTACAGAACGGGTAAAGTAGATAGCCGGGCGGGTGAAGCAACATCTAGTCCACCATCCCACCATTCACACAACTCATCCCCTCCTTCACAACCGTCCTCCACAGCCCAGCTCTCTCCCCCGCCTGCCCCCGGGGAACCACCTCGATAATCGCGCGCAGGTGATTCACGACCTTCTGGACCTCCTCCTGCAACGGACTCCGCCACTTCATCTCCGCCAGCACCCACTCCGCCCCCTTCTCCCGCCTCACCACCTCCTCAAACACCGCCTCCAACCGGTTCCGCTCCGCCTTATTCTCCTCCCCCTCCCGCCCATTCCACAGAAACGCCCGCACCGGATTCCACCGCGGCGCCGCCACCACCCCGCTGAACTCCCAGTCCAGCACCGCGGTGATCGGACACCCCGGCTGCGTCGGATCGCACATGATATTCGCGCAGTGGAGGTCCTTGTGCGCGAGGACATACGGGATCTCGTTCAGCCGCCCCGCATTCTCGGGCCGCTGTATCGCCTCCCTGAAGGCGCGGATGTGGCGGACCAGATCCCGGTAGGGTTCCAGAGCGGGGTGGATGTCGATGGCGTGGAGGTACCGGTCCAGACAGCCGACGGTGAAGGCCACGTAGTCCGTGAACCCGTCGGGGGGGATGGGGTTGAGGGTCTCCAGACTCGTTACAGGGACAGTGGATGAAGACCAGTATTTCTCCAGGTCGGGTATCTGCCAGTAGGTTTCGTCGATGGGCGGGCCCCGCGCGACTTCGCCGGACGCGGTGAGGGTGAGACCCCCCACGTACCCGTCCGTCCAGGGGTGGGTGTGCAGTTCGATGAGGTAGTCGGCGAGCTGGCGGACCAGGTGGGTTTTGGTCGCCTCGGATAAGGTCGGGTAGATCGTGTCGAGGCTGACGCCGGGGGCTTTTTCGAGGAGAGTGAACTCGTGGCCGATCGGGTTGGTCTCGGTGGCGTCGTGGTGGAGGATGGCGGGCACGGGGATGGAGGTGTGTGTCCGGACCCAGGTCATGACGCCCACTTCGTTGAGGGTCTTGATGCGCGGGAGTTGGCGCCCGGAGACGCGGAGGACGAGCGTCGTGCTGCCGTCGGGGTTGGGGCGGGCGGGGATCTTTGTGGTGGGTGAGGCGGCGAAGCTGATGAGGTAGATCGAGTGGAACGCGGCTCTTACTTCGAGGGGGGTGATGCTGGTGGGGGTGGGGAGGGAGAGGGAGAGGATCAATGCGGTGATGCTTTCCGCGCTCAGCGCCGGAGGGAGGTAGCTGTCGGCGGTGCTCATGGCGGAGGATGTGCTTGACGAAGGGATTGTGATGGAGAAGTTGTGGTTTTTTTGCTTGACGAACAAGCGATGATGGAGAAGATAGGATTATGTTTAAGAAAGAAATGCTGGTAGAGATCGAAGTAAGCAGTGGAAACGTGGGATACTTATTAAAGTGGGATATTTATCGCCAGACGAGGCTAAATTCAGTGTTCACGCCATGTCTCTTACATAGTCTTGTCAGAAGCAATTTACTAGCCAGCTTAGTCTGGCTGGAATATTACATCGTCAGTCGAGTACGTACCATTGGCCAAGCATTGGGACTAAAGCAGTAAGCATACGCTACGAAGTCCTATCTATACTCAGAATGGACAAAAGCATATGGCTCATATCGACTCATCCGTTAATGTTATCATCTCATCGACCCATGCTTATCAGCGGTCATCTTAGACTCCGCTGTCGGTCCGATCCGCAGGGCTTGAGCGTTCACGTGCTGTTGACCTGGTTGACAGTGTAGAATTGCTCAGCGGCTCTATTGAGGTTTCAAGAAATTACATCTTGATTGACTGACTGACCTTCCTCCCTCAGAGATATAGTCAGTTGAAGCCGAACTCACAGACGTTTTCTTGGCACCCCATGGAGCCACAGAGTACCTAGTGCGTGCGACAGCGCGCTTATACCCTTGTCTCAACAGCCAGATTCAGTCCTCAGAATCCAAATAATAACTCATCTTGATCTAATTGGGAAGCGCTCATCATGAAAGCACAATGGGACTCAAAAACAGATGGAAGTGGTTGGCCTACCAAAAATAACCTTTAAACTCAACTCCACCACCGGCGCCAAGCTCAGCGCTTATACTTCAGCCCCATCGCCCTTCCACCCTGCTTTATAATTGCTATAAGTATAAGAATGATCTTCGTCCAACGCTCAATAGAAACCATTATAGCGCTCAGGTATATGAAACCCACATGTAAAAGTGCAGTACAATACAATGTCCACCGAAGAATCCACCAAACCCCTCCGTCTCCTGTCTCTTGGTAAGCCCAACCCTACCCTAACCTCCAACCCCTCCTGGACCAAAGCTAATCCCCCAAGTCAAAAGACGGCGGCGGCATCACAGCCCTCAGCCAACTCATAATCCTCAAGTCAATCACCCTCGCCATCCAGCAACAGCACGCCCTGCCCGAACCGCCCCGACCCCACGAGCTCTTCGACCTCATCGGCGGCAGCGGCCACGGCGGCCTCCTGGCGCTGCTCCTGGGCCGCCTCCGCCTCACCATCGACAAGACCGTCACCGAGTACCGCCAGCTCGTGGAGCGGGTGTTCTCCCAGCGGAAACGACATCCCGGCGGGAACGGGCAATACAGCGCCCGCGAGATGGAGGCAGCGATGAGGGACCTCGTGATTCGGTACACGACTCCCTCGGATCAGGATTCGGAGAGGACATTATTGCTCGAGGAGAACGAGAATTCCGCCGAGGGGGAGGGGGGGGCTGAGGTGGGTTGTAGAGTGTAAGTTGTCTTGCCAGTCTATCCTCCTAAGGAATCTTCCTGGAAAAGAAACTTATGCTATCCAGCTTCGTCTGCGTGCGCAGCACCCAGGCGATGGAATACGCGCGCCTGTTCTGCTCGTATCGCACGTATCGGGCGGGCGACGACCCGGACCTCACGGTCTGGCAGGCGGCGCGGGCGGTGACGGCGCATCCGGGGCTGTTCAAGCCCGTGAGGGTCGGGGTGGAGGAGTTTGTGGATGGGAGTCTCGGCACGAAGAATCCATGTCGTCTGCTGCTCGATGAGGCGAGGCGGCTGTTTGACGAGCGGCGGCCGGTGGGTTGCGTGGTGAGTCTCGGGGCCGGGAGGCCCCCGCCGGTGCAGCTGGGTCGGCCGGGGCTCTTCCAGCGGCTTCTGCCGACCAAGATTGTCGCGGTGGTGGAGGCGCTGAGCCTCGAGGCTGAGACCGTTGCACGGGACCTAGAGGGGAGGTTTGAAATGTCGCCGGACGTCTATTTTCGCTTCAATGTCGGGGAGAGGGTTGCGGGCGTGGGGATGACGGACTGGGAGAGGTTGACTGAGGTGGAGAGTAAGACGGTCGAGTATCTGGCTGCGTTTGAGGTGGAGAATGCAGTGTTACGGTCCGCGGAGGCATTATATGGCAAGGAAATGGAGAAAGGTACAGATAGGGTGATGACTGTGTTTGATTTGTGAGGGTAGACGCTGTAACTAAGGTTTGATGCTCATATGTAATGCTAGCTAGCAACAATATTAAGACGATTGTGAACCAAGAAAACAACCCTAGTACGGCAAAGTCAACCCTTGCAGACACTTAATCCGCCTTCTTCGGCTGACGGATCATACAATACAGCTACACAGAACCAGTTAGCCTCTACCTGCACAAGACCCAGAGCCGAAAAAGAAAAGAAAAGCACATACCTTGCAAGCATCCCTCCCATCAAGACACTCAATCTCCTCGACCAACTCGAACCCCAACTTCTCATAGATGACCAGATTGGGGAACCCCTTGGAACTCTCCAGGTAGCAGGGCATGCCCTCGAGATCGGCCTTGTGGGTGACTGCCTCGACCAGCTTGCGGCCGACGCCCATGCCGCGCATGGCCGAGTTGACGGCCAGCACGTTGCAGAAGTAGTAGCCGCGGGGGTCGGTCCAGATGCGGGCGTGGGTGCGCTCCTGCCGCTGCTTCCACTGCCAGTACCGCCGCACGTTGAGCCCGCCGCGCCCGCCGAAGCGGATGTTGAACAGCAGCTGGCGGAAGGAGAGGAGCCAGTCCTGCGCCCACACCGTCCACGTCACGGGCTCGTCCGCCGGTTGCGGTGGGAACCACCAGCACACGCCCGCGATGGCGTTTCCGTTACCGTTGCTCTCGTTGTCGTTGTCGCTCGAGAGCAAGGCGGCCTTGTCGTCGTCGGTGGCACTCGTCGGGGAGGTCGCTTTGGCGATATAGATGGGCGCTTGGCAGGAGAGTCCGTATTGGAAATGGGCGGCCATTGAGGCGGCGTTGCGGTGGAGATTGAACTGGGGGGGTTTCGCGTGTTATTGATGGGTCTTGGGTAGGAATGGGAAATGGGCGTGGCTCTACATGTATCCTTATCATACATCATTCGGAGGGAAAGGGAAGCGGTAGCGATGGGAGAGGGGGGGGGGGGGGTCATCGCTGCCTCGAACCCCTCTCTTCTCCGAATGGAGACATACTTACCCCAGATCTCTTGTTGAATACCCAGCGGAAGAATGGATCATCGGCAAATGCTTTCTGGATGCATTCTACGGCCGCGGGGATATCCGCTTTAGTGAGAGGGAGGACCTCGATTGCCATGATGACGTTGACGTTGATGAAGAAGATATCAAGAACAGAACGTAGGTCAATGGGATTCTCAATTCAATTCCTACTGTGTCTGCGAATAGGTTGCGAGAGGGCAATGGTGTATGCGTGAGAATGGCGGCGGAGGGGAATAAGCGAGATCGCCATCTATTGATGGGAGTCGACCGGACTGGCAAGAGTAGAGGAAAGAGAGCAGTGAGAGAGAGGGGGGAGGGAGAGTTGAGATGATACTGAGAGACGACCGAACAGATGAGACTGGGTTCTTGAAATGGTTTCAGGGTGAATTGTGAGAGGGTGGGAGGAGAGAGGAAGATGGTGAATGGATGAGGGTAGAGTGAAAGACTTATACCGACGCCATCGTTTGGTCAGATTCCGGAGTACCAACCCTGAATAACCCCCAGTACCCCCAGTAACCCCAGTACATCCCCGTCTGTAAGCCCGGCCCAGCCCATTCGTCCCAATCAGGCAAGTCCTACTCCGCCGCCCGTGACGTCCAAGACTATCCCGCTTTTAGGAGTTCGACGCGTAGGCGGGGCCAGAGTCACGGGACTCATCTGGGTCCTTGAACCAATCACGCGCTGCAGATCGACCTCGTTTGGTCATTGCCCAGCTGGCTAGGCAATTTCCGGCAGGTTGTGCCGGGGTTATCATGCCTCCTACTGAGCCTATCAGCTGCGGTCGATACAGCAGGGCTTATCGTGGCCCAAAGATTGCAGAAACATTGATCGATGATGCATGGCTTCCACTTCTTTATTGGACACGTCGACGCCAGATCTTACCTATACGAGAGTTCTTGACTTCAGGGGCTGCAAGTTGTTACCGATGAGGAGTGACAAAAGTCCATTTGACTGACGGTACTCCGTACTTCCCTCTCCCAGGCTGGCTTCGGCATTTTCCACCACTCTCCACGTCCTTTTCAGAGTCGCATCATCCTGATCAGTTGTTGCATCTTCTTTTCGAATTGCTCCGGCTTTGGCCGCTTCGCACACTGCGTCTGTCGTCCTCGTGCATTGGTGCTGCATGCCGCCTAAGCATATTTTCGGTTCTTGTGTCGGGTGGATGATAGATTTCCAGGAATTCCTCGTACCACGAATGATTTCATAACGGCCGGACTCGTGACAGAAGTGGTGTCTCGGGACCGAGAGTCAATGAGAAGACCTGGCACACAGCTTAGTTTCCATTCTTTCGGAGTACCGTAGGTCATTCCCATTGAGTCAACGGAACCTCTTCGCTTGGAACCACCATCGACGTCAAAAGCACAGAGATGCGGAAGATGCTCACCGCTCGACGAGCGCCAAGAAAATTACCTTCAATTCTTAGACATAAGCTCCTTACAGAAAACATTGTGGCATTGTGTATGGAGTTAGAGCTGCGTTTTGGATGATGGAGATGTAGGAAACGGATCTCTTCGAGAGGGAGCCAAGCATGATTCCGAAGTAGGTAGTTAGGCACTACCGACTTTTTGTTCATCCCCTTCTGAAGCAATCGAGTCTCACAGCTCCTTGCACGTGAGTCGCCTCACCAACACATGCATACCCATAAAGGCGGGCCCCCTTCGTCCTGAACATCATAGCGTCAGACATGGGATCAGACCGACATTTCGCTACGTAATGCCGAGACTTTCCGCGAACAGCCTCGACGGAGCTAATCGATCCAGCGTTTATCATGAAGAGGCACTTCTCCTCACCTAATGACAATGACTTTTCGAAGACACAGGTTCTCTCTCCATACGTTTGGCTCTAACCCTGAATTTCTTTTTGTGGTCGGTTTTCAGAGACTATACTTCACTGTCACTGTCAGAGTCGAATCAACCAAAGGTTATATTAGATTTCGGTTCGGGCGAAATCTGCGATCCAGTTCGTTCGACCGATCCCCGAAAGGTTGCCCGATAAGCTTAACACCACCACATAAGAGATCGAGAGTGGAGCATCTCTGACATATCATCTTCTGTGACTAATTATCAATCTGGATATATCTCTCCGAAATTTTGTGGTTCAACAGAAGCTAGAATACTGACTCTAAATAAGTCCATTCCGTCAGTAGGTTCCTTGATACTTAGTGGTCCAGCGGGACCCGTTCGTGAGGTGATCTTGGAGTTCGGACACGGCTAGCGGGCCGGATGCCCCCACTTCTTCCACCAGATCGTGATCGGAGCCGAGTGGAGTAGACGTAAGAAGCAGATGAACGGAGGTGGTGTGGGACCAGGAGGAGACACAAATGAGAGTGTGAAGGACGAAGCCTCCGCCTCAGGGAAGGGAACAGAGACTCGGGGAAAGAGAGTTGAGCCCCGACTCGGATACAATACTCCGTCCCAACCCGGAAGGACCCTCCACTGCCCGCGCTGCCTCCATCCACATCTCATTTTTAAGAGGGGCAGTTCATCTATGATATGTGCCGCTCCCCAACTGATGCCTTTAGCTCTCCGGTTTCTTGACGCGATGCTGTTCACAGTATGCCATTGGCACGAACCCAGACGTGGGTCCCACGATTCCACAATTCTGCTCCTATGCGACCCGTGAGTAACCAGACTTGTTATAATCGTTATAATCGATAGGTCTGTGAAGGATGTAGTGTCCAGAGGAGAACCCCGATGCGCACTTCTATTCCCTTGCGAGCTCGTCGTAGCGGTGCGCCTTTTACACTCTTCGATGTCCTTTCCGCTCACAAGTCAGGGATGGGCTGCTCCACGATCATTAGCGAAGTGACAATTTGTCATGCGATGGGGTAAACAGTGCTACGCAATATGAGTCAACTGTACGGAGGCAATGAATGATAGCCGATGTAGGTCTTCTTCATAGTTTAGAAGAACATCGCGATGGCCAGGTCGAGGTCGCACTTCTAATATCCTCCGGAGACACGATGAGCTACAGAAGCCCGAGTTCTAACAGACTCGCAACCGATTGGCCCATTTGACTCCGAAGCGTTCTTGCAAACCTTGAGTTGTGAAGATCAAGTCCCATGAAGTCGGTCGCGTGGATTCAACTGGCCTAATGCCCCTCGGAAGGTTCAGGACTCGAGCCTTCAGAATGCTACACAGTCAAGCATTTCCTCTAATTTCTCTAGCGCATGGACGAGGATGGCTGAAGCCAGATATTTTTGTTTCTGGTGCAATTCTAGCCGAAATGATCAGACTGGACATGCTCAGTGATGCATTATATGCTCGGCGACACCCCGGGGGGTATATCGCGCCATCATAGTATCCGGACCTGTACCCCATGAACATCGCGGCTGGATGGCATGGAAGAACTGCATGCTAAACGGGGAGAAAAAAAATTCTAATCTGGTGTGTGCTCTCCAGACCTGGAAAGGAAGTTCTCCTGAAGACAGGCAGACCGATGCGATGTAGTGGTATAGTACCCATAAAATGTGATCAGAGGACAACAGGTAACAAAGTGCTACATTTACAAAGCCCGAGAGCTGCGCATAGTGAGTCACCTACGCTGTCTTCAAAAGTGTGGTAGTCTCCGGATTTCTCTACTGAGTGCATGTTAGAGACGAGAATCAACACTATCTTCCAATACTTGGCATGAGATAGACACTGTAATGGAGTTTGCAAGTCATTAAGCGTAGGGTCGTGCCAACCGTTGACAAGTAGAGGATGATTATGATGCTACGGCGCGAGTAATCGAGCTCCTGGCCTAGAGGCAAGCTGCAATCCACTAGAGGTACAGCGAACTACCAGTATGTGGTCTCAACCATGAGGGAGCTTGCAAGAGTAAGCATTCAATAATACATGGGAAGAAATTCTAAACCGCAGCACGTCTTGCATCCCTCATGGAAGTCATGACAGAAGAGATGAGTCTGGGCTTCCGGTCCATCTGCAGCAATTTAAAAGGCTCTGTTCAAAATCATCTCAAGCCGTAATGTTATCATTGGTGAGTGCATCCGAGCCGTCCGCGCCAGCACGCCTTATCACTACCATTTGACAGGAGTATTGCACCTTATATGTCGAATGAAGCTGAATAGAATATGTGGGCTCGACAGCATTGAAGCAGGAAACCTGTCACCCGGACATATCTGGCAAGACAGCTTATCTGCCGTAGCGGTTCTTTTGGAGCCGGGAGGAGGATCAAATTGGAAGAGTGACTGATACCGGCAAGGTATCGGCAACCATCCGAGGTATTTTCTGCTGCGTTGCCGGCATAGAGTCAAAAGAGTCTGGCATTACAGCCAGCGGATGGTTGTGGCTATCTGGTGGCTATCTGGATCATGCGGGTTAGAGACGTGGGCAGGGATCAGTCAGCTACCTAGGCAGCACTACCGGCGATTATTACAGTGACGAGGACTTGTAGTAAAGTACAGATTCTTGAACAGTAGGAAATACTATACTACAAACAGGAGGCTATCCCAAACGGTTCGATCGTCACCTCAAGCGAGTATACTCTGGTAGACTATGCCAGCATAGCCTAAAAACAGCAACATGTCGTTGCCACCCGGGGGGGACACAGCCACAGGAGAGGTCCACCTTTCTATTTGTAGCTGATCGTCGTGCCTTTGGGATAACGACGAGAACTGACGAAGCTGCACGCGTTATAGAATCACCGATCTCGGAGCAGGGTTCTTGTCAGCCCCTCCCCCGCCAATTGATTCGCATCCCCAATGCCGGCAGTCGAATGATCCCGGGGATAGAAGGGCGTGGCAGTTTTGTTGATGTTCCAATTCATCCGGCCCTGCACCGGCCCGGTCGGTGGCTGGCAGTGGGAGTGAGCAGTGGGGGGCGGACACCGCCTCGATAATTGCCCGTTACAGTAGTTTGACAGGGTTAGGGCCAGAAGCATCACGCGTCGGGCAACCTGTTCTGTTTGTAGGGCGGAGTGAGGTTTGCCGGGCGGTGTGAGTTTCCCGGCCAGATCTCCGCCTGACCACGTGCCGCTTAACCTGATTGAGGAAAAAAGGGCAAACACGCGCGCGCGCACCCGCCCCTCCCCGCGCCGGAAACACGACTCACTTCCCCCTCTTCACCGAGTCATCGCCGAACTCGGTCGCAGAATCCCGATTGTTTGTTTGTGGTTGTCACAGTCCAGGTTCCTATGATGACTGTCCAATTGAGTCATTCAGGGATTGGATTTTGCATGCTTAGTGGTTGAGATAGACAAGGCCATCCGAAGTGGTTGGGATTGTTTCACTCCTCACCGGACAGCCGCAGTTGCTCATGGAGATAGGCCCGCCCCTCGGTATTGGCAAACCCACCGATACCGAAGGCGGGAATGATGCGACACATCCGCGTCAGCGACGCCCCGATCCAATCCCGACTCACCCGCGCCATTCGGTCTGCGGCCGGAATCGCCATCCGTCGGTTGTAGAGGTCCAACCCCAGCAGGTGGATCGGGGTACTGATGAGTTGGATCGAGGCTGGGATGGCCAATTGCGCAAGAAGGATCTTGGCGTACTCGCTCGAAGCCACCGAGTCTGGGATTGAGGCGGAGACCATTGCCGGGAGGCTGAAGGAGCCGAAAATCGTCAGGGCGTCGCGGATGAGGAAGGCGGAGTAGGTAGCGAAGGGAATAGAGCGGGTGACAGAGCGGAGGATCTTGCTTTGGGATGCCGCGGCGGCTGCAGCAGCGGTTGGTTTGGTAGCTGCTGCTGCTGCTGCTGCCGCCGGAGTTGATGCCGCTGCCGGGGGTGGGGGTGTGGTTGTCCCCGCGGTGCTGGTGTTGTGGTTGTGGCCGAAAAGTTGAGCGAACTTGACGTCCTTCCAGATACCAACGGAGGAGTTGACCACGAACGTGGTTAAAAAGGTCGACGTCGTGGCAAGGGCGTGGTCGATGTGTGGATAGACCTCGCTGAGGACGGTCTCGGTGGCATTAGCCGCGGCAAAGGTTGCGGTGTAGAGGGACCAGACGAGCAGACTGGGTCGCGAGGTAAGGAAGGTCGCAGGTTGCGTGATAGAGAGCCACAGATGTCGACGAAATGCCGGCAGAAGAGGTTGATTGTGAGAGGACTTTTCCACTACCAGTCTAATTTGAAGTCAATAGGTGCATTCGCTCTCGAGAAGCCAGTTGAGCTGTACCTATCCAGAATCATCACGGCCGGAGTGACCAAAGCTGCTGAGCCTGCAGCAACCGTGAAATCCGCCGTCAGAAGTTCTGCCAACCGATTGCGCTGTAAGCTCCACGGGAGCGTTTGCTGGAGAACGAAATCATGATCCATGGTGACGTTGAGTAGAAGGGCACCCCTGGCCCTAGAAAGGTGACGGTGGGGGTTTCAACAAAAGAGATATTCTCAGGCTATCCTATGAACAAAGGAGAGGCGTGGAAAGAATGGTGTAGTAGTAAGGGTATCTGATATCCAATCAGTCAGACATGCACACGGGCAATGTAGAGCATAGGGCAGTACTCACCTATGGATGCATACAAATCGCTAGAACGTAACGCTGAACTGGATATGAAAGGAATGAAAGTAGCAGGCGGGCGACAAAACGGAGAGGGTCACCGCGGGGGCCCAGCGTGATAATAAAATAATAAAGCCGAACAAAATAAGGTAATGGGCGTATCCCAAGGTTGAGCAACGTCAAGAATTCCCACAGTGCACGATACCTAAGCACTGACACTGGCTGGCAACAAGGAACAATATCCGTTCGGAGCGAGGGCATCTTCGGCGGGTGTGACCAATGGAAGCCAACCGGGCCGGGACCCGGGTAGCCTCGGGCATAAAAAATGATAGGCAGCCCCAGGCCGATGCTGCTACATAATGGAAACTGAGGCTGTTGGTTGTGGGTGTGGATCGTGTTCTAGAAGACGAACACGACTTGGGTGAAGTGCAGGTGAGGAAGAGGGGGGAGGGGCAGTCCTCAGGGGGTGGAGTTCGCTATTAGGCCATGACCAGACGAGGGGCGTGAGGCTGGCCTCAGGGCTGCTTAGTCGGACTCTTTTTTCACCGCTGATTGACTGGCAAGAAGTCTGCAGTCAGAAAAGTTAGCTTGTATAGATTGGATCTTTCGCAACTGTACTCACACAGTAGTCTAGCTTACTACCCAGCACTTTCCACTGCCCAAAATCACCTCCACGGTAGAAGAATTGGCCGAAATGTAGCCATTCCCAACTCCTAGGCGGGAACCACGGGTAAGGCCCGACTGGGGGATCAGTGGGTTCGTAACCCTGATAATCACCCACTAATTTGCAATAAATAAGTCTAATACTTGTGAGCTTGAACCTACCACCAATCACCACCGCCAGCATCGCCCTTCCTCAATAGATAAGGATGGTCCGTCGATATGCCCCTCTTCCCGGTCCACCGCCATAACCAAAACAGCGAAACGAGCAAAAATAGAGGGGGATGAGTGCGGAGATAATTACGGCGGCGGTACGTTCCAGTTGAGTCGCTACGCTGTCCTTCTCGGTACAGCGGCGTCAAATCATCAAAGCCCACACTGCATTGACTGCTGCTCTTCGGCCCTAAAGCAAATAAGAATGCCTATTCTAAACCCCCTCCCCGCCTTTCTCTCCCGTAATTCGAAGCACCCGGGTGTTCCCATCCCTATTCATGAATCAAGCAATACTGGTCCAGAACTGCAAACGAATGCCCTGTAGCAAACAAAAAACGCTCTCAAAACGAAGTCATGATAATCGGTCGCTGGTGTATTTCCGCCGGGGTTGTACTGGCGACTCGAGTCGGGGTCATCCCATGCGCCCTCACATGATCACACAGCAGGAGTTCTGCTTCTTCGCCGAGGTGTAAAACATCTTCGACTGTGCACTCAGACCCTCCGACTTGGATACCAAATCATCGATCTTCTCGCCGCGTTCGAGGACCTAGTTTAGAGTCAGCCCTGTCACCTGACTAGCCACCTGCTGCAACCCAGGACCATCCACTCACACTCTCGATGGTCTTGTGAAGTACGATTTTCGTCTCATCCAGCTCCTTCTGGATCTTGAGGATGCTGTCCACCTGGTGAGGGTCCTGGTAGGCTTGGATGTAGGTCTTCAGCGAGGGGAAGGAGATCGGTTCCCGCGAGGAACCAGCGTTCGGATGGAGGGTGAGGAATTCGTCAAGAGTCTTGGAAAGGACCTGGTGAGCGGCGAGAGAAGGGTACTCGTTATCACTGATGATGACACCGGCGATACCCTGGGTGCGCGCGTATACGTGGAATGTGAAGTCTGCGGTCTGGCGGTCAGGGGCTGATGGTCGAATAGGAATAGATGGATAAAGATCTCGATGTAGCGGGCGGAAGACTTGCCTTGCTCTTGGATATCCTGTCGTTGGCCTTGTTTCGTGCGTTCGGCGACAGTCTTGCTGAACATAGTCATGAACTCGCTAATGCTACCCCTGGTAAAGCGCGAGTAGCTGCTAAGCTCACGCTCTGCGCAGAGCTCCACCGCGGGAGCCTGGCCATTCTGGAGGATCTAAATCGGCGTAGGCGTTAGAGACAGTCGTAACAAAAGGAGAAAGAGATGAGGAGCACTCACTCCGATGTAAACGATCTTCATGTTGACGACGACGGGGGGTTCTGTGAGGCTGACGTCGATGACCAGCCGAAAGCTTGCGGGGAGGCGGTTGAGGTTGCGCTTCTCACCGCCTTGGCGCCTGGGGCATCCGTGACTTTTATGATCATCATCACGCGGCTCTTTCTCAATCTATCGTTATGGACTATATCTGGGAAGATACTGGGCATGTTGAAGTAATTCTATTATGCAGAGTTCTTAACAAGTTATCCTTCATCGGTACACTTTTCTTCTAGACGAAAGGAAATATCCATAATCCAAGATCCCATCACCTGAATAGTCCACATGCATGTGGCTTGATCGATATATATTTACTTCGTACCACGACCACCATGTGTCGACACAACAAGCCGGTAGCATGCTTCACCCCAGCGATCAGTTGCCGCCATACTTTATTTTGATCACGCAATAACTATATCTTCAGGTACAAGGCGCAGTCCTTCAAAGTTAGATGGATGACTACTTTATTATTTTAGGAACACGAGTCTTGGCCGGATTTTCTATCGGATCCGACCCAGTATACATTGAGAGAAACGCACTATGAGTGACTACGCATGATTGGACGATATAACTTAATTTGCGGAACCCATAGAAGGGGGTACCATTGTATGGACGCTTGAGATTCAGACGAGCAAAGCGACCGATCAAAGTCTTGCGGAGCGCCCAAATCACCAAGCATCGATTTTACTTACTGTTGGTGCGGCCTTGGCTACGGAAGCCACTGATGCGAGTGTGCAACTACATACTATGCCTCCACAATGACAAAGTACTTCTTAGAGTGGTTACAGCGCACATGTGTGCAGACTTCTCCATCGTTCACATTGTCAGGGTAAAGTAGGTCGATACTGAGCCATCGAGCATAACGTCGCAAAGTAAATTCTCCGGTCCGCACGCACTCCACCCTGCACTCCATTGTTGAGCTTAACAATATAGTCTTTTTTGGGCAAGTTCCCCCAGCAGGTAGTAAAATGCAAATGCAGGTCAACCGAGATGCATAAACTCGCTCTAGAGGAATTGAGCTAGTCCTGCATCACCCGCAGATCCTCATAAGAAGAGTCCGAATCACTTGCGCGTACGAAGGGGCAATCGAAGGCTAGGATTGGAAGGAGAGGACGAGACACAGATTGAGTCTATGAGGATAACCATGTGAGGGATTTTCCTCCCAGCATACAAAGTTTTTCTTTCTCCGCTAACATGCACGTTCTTGCTCAGTATATTGGGGCTAGAATACTTGTTGTTGTTTTCTATGACTCGTTCTCTTCCCTCCCTTGTTGGAACAATCAAAGACCCGCGATAAGGAGTGGAATGCCAGTCAGAATGAAAAGTCAATGCCACTGTTTCCGGGACAAGATGTGCTCACGAATACCCCTTCACGAACTCTAAATAAGCATTTGAACCAGGGACCAAGGGGATCAATGAAAGGAAAGGGCTCTGGACAGCGTCACATTCGGTCGCAATCATGATGTCCGAGATCTTGGGTGCCGTGCAACGCCGTCCCGTCATTGTAACGCGCCCCAGCGCCGCAACCGGAAAGCTTCCCTTGCTAGGAATGCAACGGAGAATTGGAATGCCCTAACCAACATCCTGTCTACCAAACAATGAAAGGGTTGGGGCAGAGGTAAACATCAATCACAGACAGACCTTCTGAAAAAGCATATATACCGTCTTTTGCTCCGTCGTTTTCGATACCTTCTCATCATCATCATCATCTCTCACTCTCTCACTCCAATCAAACAATCTATCAATTCTCCAAAAACCCAACCCTCTTCAATTCAAACCACCACCATGCGTTTCTTCGCCATCCTCGCTGCTGCCACTCTGGCCACCGCCACCGCTGCCGTCGGTGGTCCCTCCGCCCGCAACCTTGAGGTCCGCGCTGCTGAGGGCGACAAGGGCGACAAGCCCCGTTACTCCGTCCCCGATGACTGGACCATCGAGCAGGGTTCTGCCAAGTGTGGTAACCAGGCTCAGCTCTCCTGCTGCAACAAGGCCACCTACGCCGGCGACACCACCACCATCGACGACGGTGCTCTGGCTGGTCTCCTCGGCAACATTGCCGGTACTGGATCTGGCTCTGAGGGTGTTGGTCTCTTCGACCAGTGCTCCAAGCTCGATCTCCAGAGTATGTCTTCCGCCAGGACGATCCTATCATCTGCTGGAGCCAGAAACGAAACCCAAGACACGAGTAATGCTAACATTGACCTTTCTCCTTTCAGTCCCCATCATCGGCATCTCCGCTCAGGATATCCTCAACCAGCAGTGCAAGCAGAACATTGCCTGCTGCCAATACAGCGGTGCCGATGCTGTGAGTGTCACCCCCAGAACTCCTCATGCCCGAAGAGCTTCTAAACTAACACATCGAACAGTCCGACGACCTTCTCGGTGTCGCTCTTCCCTGCGTTGCTCTCGGTTCCATCATCTAAGCGAGTCTCTGGATGGTTGGATGCAAGGGTGGCCGAAATTGCTCTTTTCCTCTTCTGTTCTTTTTGGCAAGAGTAGGCCCATTTCCGGACTTTCTTCGTTTCACTAGACTGCCTTTTTTTTTTTTAAAAAAAGTGATTTCTAGTCTACATAATCACGCCTTAATAAATACCACCGCTTTTTACCCACAATGCTTTTCAAGCTGTAGTCTATACAATAGAGGAGACTGCCTAGGTATTCCAATCGTGCGGGTGTCATTGTTTCATTGATTCAGTCACCAGCGTAGTTCTCAGTTCGAAACTGATATTCATGGCTCAGCCGATACTCGCTAGTGGCACACTTGACACCCATCCGACAAGCCCGCCTAAAAAGCTCGGATCTTTCGGAAGACATGAGCCACCGAATCTTCACTGACCTGAGAATAAGCATAACAAGAACACTAGAGCTTTGGAAGTATTACGCACAACCCCCTCCCATGCCAGCAACTACCTACCCATCCTGCAAAGGTTTCACAAAATATGAGGTTACTACTGGTCTAGTACCATATTTCCATGGGCTTGATCCTTGAACCAGATTGAAAAGAGGTATATCCAAGCAGTGTACTACCGCGAGGGCTCCATACTTAATTTGGTAGATGGCGAGGCTCACAAAAAGCTCGTCAGCGAATTCAACTGCTGCTTCTCGACCACCATACCCGAAATACCCTAGAGAATCTCCCGTCATAGTGGTACCTCTGAAGGGATTTTCTCGGTACCACGCAGGACAGCCCATCAGCAAAGTGCCCAGTGCCAATGCGATAACCTTTTCAATGCGGCCCTGTTCTTTTCTCTCTTACAAGGGTCATACTGCGTATGCAGGCAGTTCACCATGCCCCAAACCGAATCCTGCCAACGCCAACGGGACTGTGGTGTACACCATAGTTCAAAGGGCTATGGTAATTAAGCTGACTGCTGGACTCCTCGCTAGGGCTGACTTCCACCTTCTATATTGCCTTTCTGGCCAGCGAAGCTCCTGGCAACTACACTCTTCAGCGCAGCGGTCTCCCCCTTCTATTCTTCGCTATTAGCACCGTGATTTGTATGTGTGACTCGAACATCAATTTCTGGAAATCGTCGGCATTAGTGATCTGGACCCTTTTCCCATCCAACGTCGCCGGCCGCAACAAGAAATCCAGCACCGGCACCGTCCTTTGCATCGCCTATTGCCGCAGCAACTGTATCGGCGCCTAGGTCTTTCGTAATAAGGACGCGTCCCGCTACGTCCCGGCTATCGTGGTGTGTTCGGTCATGTATGCGCTCGTGACTGTGTTGATGGTCGTACTTTGAGGATATTTTCTTTCCTCTTCTTTGTATTATTTCTTGATCCTTTTTTCGCGGTTCTTAAAAGTGTGTTTTCGGAGGCTGTCCCGATTGGGCTGAATTATGGGGGCGACCGGGCGGAGGAGAGATGGACATGCTCTTGCGTGTCGTGAAATTGACTTGAAGGATGATCTGGTAGATATCTGGCAGAATACCCGAAGCGATAGGGTGATTGCGGAGATGTGGTTGACGAAGGGACAGTCGTTGCATCTGAAGCGGTTGAATGCGGAGGAGGATATGACGGATTCGGAGAATGTGCATTTTTGGTACAGTGTTTAAGAAGCCCGTGGGTTTTGTGCGAGTCAATGCCATTGAGAAATCGATTAAAGGAGGCTGCGAATTATTCTCCCTGGTGGGGAAGGGGCTTGAAGTGTCGCTACAAAGAAGTAGGCGTGAACAGCGGTTCAATTGCTTCATGTGTTCAATAAGTACTTGGGTAAATGTCGCATGGGGGATTCTTTCCGCCGCATCTAGATCTGGTTCTACTTTAGCGACTCGTGCCGTTACTAGTGCTGAACATGAACCTCTCCCCGTCGCCAAATCTTCATGGGTATAGGTCCCAGCCCTGTATTCGTGGTTTCATGTCGCGTGGGCTCCCAGGTCGGATGAGGCAAGGCGAACTCGTAGCGGTGCACCAGCGAAGCGATCAACACAGTCTGCTCCAGATAGCTGATGTTGCGACCGATACACCCCCGAGCGCCGGTGCTGAAGGCCACAAAGTACGGCTGCAGGTCCTTGCCCTTCTCGCCCAGCCAGCGGTCCGGCTTGAAGGCGTCCGGCTCGGGGAAGACGGTCTCGTTGCGATGCACGACATACGCCGAGATCCCGACCGTCGTGTTCCCGGGCACAAACTCTCCCAGGATCGTGGTCCCCTCCGGGGGCGTGCGGCGCGGCAGCGCAAACGAGACCGGCGGGTACAGCCGCATCGACTCATCCAGGCAGGCGCGCAGGTACGGGAGATGTTTGACCTTGTCGTACGGCGCGACGACCTCATCCTCCTCCAAGACCTCAGCCACCTCCTCGCGCAGTTTCTGGCGGCAGTGCGGGTGGCGCAGAAGCAGGAACATGACGTTGCTCAGCGCGATGGCCGTGGTGTCGGACCCGGCGTTGATCATGATACTCACCTCGGCGACCACCTCGCCCCATTCCAGGTTATGCGGCACCCCGTTCTTATCCGCCATCATGGCGGCGAAGAAATCGTCCAGCTGCTCCCCGTTCTGGTACCGTTTCCACCGGTTATGCGCGCGGCTGTAGACGATCCCGTCCCAGTCCCGGCTGAGCTGCCACTTCCGGCGGAACGTGGCGGACAGCAGCTTGCTGGCTTTGATGAGGGTGTGATACCACTCATAGCACCAGATCAGCGTCGAGGTGGCCGACCCGCTCGCGAAATGGCATTCTCGGAAACTCACGCGCTTGATGGTCCCGTCCATGGACTCGGACGTGATCTGGTCGTTGCCTTGGTCCAGAAAGCGGATGTCTTCGCTTAGGCCGATGTTTGCGATAGCCGCAATGGTGAACAGGTTCGTCCACAGACGGTAGTCGACCGTCAGATCCTCTTCCTTCGGGCGGTAGCCGCTGGGGAGGGGATCAGTGCATCGGGCATCGAACGCTGTGATGACGCGCCGCGTCATGTCAGCGACCTTGTACTCCCAGGATTCGAGGTTCTGAAGCGCGTAGGCACTAGACAGGACCTTGCGCTTGCGGGCGTGCTCGCTCTTGTCTACAACATCGGCGAGGTGGAAATGAGAGCCGCTTGTGATGGAATAGAACAGGTCTTTGGTGCATTTCGTGCTGTGACCGTAGATATCTTTGATGGCATTGGGGTCTGCGTAGGATAACATGTTGGGGCCGGTGCGGAGCACTGGGTGGTTTTTATGTGCTTCGAAAAGTCGCTTGTATCGCGTGCCTCTGTGGGACTCGATTACAAGAGGAAGACTCGAGATTCCCGACCAGAAAGAGAGTTTGGGGTACTTGCGGAGACCCTTGGGGTCTCGGAAGTAGTTGACGACGGGAAGGATGCCATAGTAGGAAAACAGAAGATAGCAGAGGATGAGGAGGACTAAAGCATACATATTTGTGAAGATGAGGCTGGCTCAGTTGAATTGTGAGAATGTCCTGTGGTCATCGCGAGCAGCACTTGATTGATATATGTCGATGCAGCTGTATACTTACCCCGGATTATGCGCAAGCGAGGACAAAAGCGGTTAGCGCCGGCGAGAATCTCTGAAAAGACCAAGATGGTAAATGTCGGCGAACATGCTACCTAGTATCCACTGCATGATTGTCTTTTCCTATGCTGGCTGATCCATGCAAAAGCAGCCGACACCGCATGGGGCTGCACGAGAGGAGAAAATTCGATAAGGCTCTGTCCAGGAATAAGTCCACAATGCATCATTCATAAGTGGTGGCATAGCCCGGGAGCAGCGCAACTGGAGGTCTCCGCAACACCAGAAGCCTGGATAACAAAACGAAATGGCCTGTACTGAACATCCTAGCTCAAACTCTGTTGACCCTCACTCCTATGCGGCGATAGAGCTGCCACAAGGTTTGGCGCAGAACGGTGGTCGCATTGACGTTGACAATCTTGGTTTGCTGCGACCCTCTGCACCTTGGCTTCCATTGGACGAACTGCGCCGTCGATTCGAAGAGGATGGATACCTCTTTGTAAAAGGACTTTTACCCCGTGAGGATGTTCTAGACGCTAGGGAGAAGTAAGTGCGCTGCCTGCATGTGAATCTTCGGGGTTTCTTTCCGTTACTGACTGTGGTCAAGCTACTTCAAAGCCTACGCCAACACATCTCTTCTGCAAGCGGGGTCTTCCCCGCGGGATGGTATCTTCAACAGCTCGTCTCACCCCGATCTACACAAGGGTATTGGTGGTCAAGGCCTGCCAGCTGATCCTGTCGAGGCTAAAATTCTTATTGACGCCCACTCCGACTCCAAGTACCGTGCCTTTGTCGAGCATCCCGCTTTGACGCAATTCATCCGGCTATTGATGGGCTGGAAACATCATGTCCTGTTGGACCGAACAATGCTGCGTCATAATGTTCCTTTTGGGATGGGTACTGGCATTCACTATGATAAGCTTTTTCTGCGCGGAGGCGATGGATACTGCCTCACTGCGTGGGTCCCATTTGGTGAGTCAAGGATATTCTCGAATTGGAGCGTTATGCTAACTCATCAAGGCGATATCTCAATCAATGGTGGAGGGTTGTGCTATCTGGAGAAATCTGTAGCTCTGGGAAATGAGATTGAGGAGGATTTTACCACTCGCGCTGCTGGGTTCACGACCGAGCAGCGCCTTTCCGCCTATAACGTCAACATGATGGCTGGTGGAATGCTGGCGAAGTCGCCCGACGAGTTCGTGTTAGTTCATCCGACCTCCAGGTCTCAGAAGTGGCTGGCCACTAGTTATGAGGCGGGCGACGTGGTGTTCCACCATCCGTATACCATCCATGCGAGTGGGCGAAACGAGGATGCGCAGGGGCGCATTCGGTTGAGTACGGACTTGCGTTTCTATGAGGAAGGAGATGCGGAAATGGATAAGCGGTGGTTCAAGATCTGGGATCCCAATGATGGGCTGTAAACTTTGAAGTAGATTCGGTTGAATCGTTGGAAGTACCGTACGTTAGTTGATTTAGTTGAACCGTGGATGGGCGGGGTTGCCGGCACTCAGTTAGATGGAGTAGCCGAAAAGGCAACCGTCGCCGAACCCCTCCAAATTTGTGAGATCCTTCTCCTCCACTCCATCAACTACTCCTTCCCACCCGATTCTCTGCCTTGCATGCCAGCAAGGCGTCAACCTTGGTAAGCTCCGCTAGGTATCTTCTTTCTATGGACACTACTCATTGGCTTTAGTGAACATTGCCGAAGTAGGTGCTCAACTTTTGTCCCTTGTGGGCAGCTCGCTTAAACATTGAACCCAGGACACCACCTGCGATGTAGGCATCTTCCTCAGAATAATCACGTCGCATTCGATGCTAAACTCACTTCATCTGCCTCATAGGTGATGACTCTCGCCCCAAATGCGAACGATGCCAAAATGCTGGGAGAGAATGCATTCGTTCCAGCCCACAGTTGCAGTTCCTGATTACAACCAGCGCAGAATATGCGCAGGATGTTTCTGATGCGTCAAATACACTAACTACCAGTATGGCTCTTTTCCTTATTACAATCGCAGCTAACCTTTCAATAGGCAACCGTGCAGTCGAATACGTTGATGAGACCCCGGCCTTGGCGGCCCTATACGCAGCAGAGAATGACGCGTTTCCCTCTCATCCCACCTGCGAGATCGAACATGGTGGCATTCGCAGCTCAGAACGAATATGGGATGAATCGAGATTATCTGCAATCACTACTCCCCTCTCCGCTGATCTACCGTCACCACAGTCACAAACTCAGGCCACGCAGGCACAATTGAGCCTAGAGGGGGCTTGTCTTATCCGTTATTTTGTCGAGAGCCTGGGGTTATGGGTACGTTGTCTGCGATAAGGTTGTGCGGCTACTGCTCACACCATCAGTTCGACCTGTGTGACCCGGAAAGGCACTTTGCCATCGTTGTTCCACAAAGAGCGCGCATCTGCGCTCCTCTCCTGGACGCGATGCTCTCTGCATCCGCCCGACACTTCAGCACTCTCCCTCAACAACGTCAGCTCGCAACAACACAACAATATGGGTTGAAAGAAGGCCTTGCTATTGGCGAGGAGTCCATGCTCGCCTACCACAGTCGATCTATCGCCGGCCTACGTGCCGCCAGCCAGGAACCCAACGCGATCATGGACGAGAACTTGCTTGCCGCGGTTGTGATTCTCCGGTTCTATGAAGAACTTGACAGTATGGCTTTTCTCAATCTCTTCTATTCCTAGCCCCTTGGGAGAGCAACTCAGCTGATTCATCAGGTCCCTTCACCGATCCCCCCTCTGACACCGCCGTCCGCGGCCTCCAAGTCTTTCTCGAAGCGCAAGCCTCTTCCGCAATTCAGACGTGTCATGGCCTCCGCTCCTCGGCCTTCTGGGTCGGCTTCCGGCAGGAATTCCACATGGCCATCTCTCAGCGTCGATCCTTCCGCATACCCCTCTCCACTGTGGCTCACTACCTCCCCACCCGAACCTCTCCAGACCATGTCTGGACGAACCATTTGCTCATCATTGGGGCGCATATCATCCAATACTGTTTCCCGCCAGTGCATTCTCCAGAACAATCTCCGGGCCAGAGATCCACCCTCTATGAACACCTTCTCAACCTCCGCCAAAGTTGGGCGGCTCGCGCACCCTCGAGCTTCACCTCCATCTACACCACTTCTGCCTCACCCTCCGAAGGACTCTTCTTCCCACAGCAATGGTTCCTCAATGACACCCACATCGTGGCCACGCAATCCCTCGGGCTCATCGACCTGTTACTTGCCACGCACGACCCCCACGTTGACTGGCTCCGTCCCCGCATGTCGCACCGTCGGGCCCTTGCCGTGCTGGACGAAGAGATTCGTACCACAGTGCGGGAAATCTGCGGGGTGGCGGTGGCCAACCGGCAGAGTCCAACGGCAGCGTTGACAGCGAGTCTGGCGGTGGTGCTAGGGGCGGAGGCGTTTCGGGAGGCGTCACAAGCGGAGAAAGACGCGCTACTTGCTGTGGTGCGGGGTATCAGGGCGGAAAGCTATTATTTCCCTGGAGAGGGAATGGAGGGGGTGATTTTGGGGGTGTGGGGGGAGAGAAAGTGTCTTTCCTGAGCCTGTGGAGTCAAGAGCATGAGCACTTTTTCATGATTGGACGTGACAAGATACGAGATTGAACCTGCCGGTCTTTGTCAATCTGAAACAACATGAAATCACCATCAATAGCTATAAGACAGTAGTCGAATTGACAAGAACGGCAGATAGGTATAATCTAGAAAGCATATAGACAAGTTCAGAACGCCAGCCCCTCAGCACCGCTGGAAAATCAGACCCAGCAGAAGTGGTAGTATAAAACCCCGAATGGTTTGAGCAAATCAAAGAAAAGAACCCCCATAATCGTCAATTCATACAATATCCACGCGCTTCACAAATAGCTTTTTTCCTTGAGGGACTCGCAAAATGGTATCGTATCGTCCTCATCGAAGCGAGATCCGGAACCCTCCGGAAAAGTGGTGCCAACAAAAGACGGAAACTAGTAATGCGACGAATCATTCTCCGAATCTGCAAGTTCCACGAAAAATTAGCCTCTACCCTCTTGATTCAAAACCGACTGAAGGGAAGTTCCGGGGGGGGGGGGAGGAAAACATACATCCCGACTCCACATCCCGGACGACCGACGCCGCAGGGCCCTTCCCACCACCACCACCACCACCGCCACCAGCCCCGGGGTACCCCATCATGGACTCGCGCTGGAAGAAGCCCAGATTCTTTAAGCGCACGGAGCGCATGTAGGATTCCTGCTCGCGGGAGAAGTTGTAGGGCCGCTCCTTCTCGGGCCCGCCGTAGGTCTTGAAGAGGGCGGCGCCCAACGCGACGACGGCGAGACAGGCGACGATGACGATGACGATGATGGCGGATCTACTGAGGGTGCCCATTTTGATTGATTTGTGTATAGGTTTGTGGTTTGTGGGAGGTTTAGAGGTGACACCCGATGGTTGTCGTTTGCGATTCTGGGGGTTTCTGGGCTGGAAAATTCCCTGCTGTACTGTAGTGTTGAGATATATAGTAGTGGGCACGGCCGTTGCGATGCGTGGTGGGCTTGATTGCGATCGGGGAGGTTGGTGGTCCGAGTCACCCTCGATGGAGACTGACTAGAATTGGGACTAGTCTAGTGTCGTTGATTTATTTTTGGGAGAGGAGGAGGGAAAACTAGGCGGAAGTGTGTGCGGATTTATAATCGCATGCTCGATCGAATGGTTTGTTCTTTTTTTCGGTGTGAGACACAGACTGATTCGATGGTGATGAGTGGTGTGAGCGAGTGAGTGAGGGGAAGGGAAGTAAGTAGGAGGAGAAGGAGTCCGACCGAGAGTCAGAGAGAGAGAGAGCGAAGAGTACAATATTTAATCGGAGAATCGGAGCGAAGATAATAGCACCACCACTCAGCAAGCAATCCAAGCAATCCAAGGATAAAGAGGGGAAAAAAAAATCGACCACTTCTGATTCGGACGCGTGAAGGGGGCCCACTGTTATTTATAAATCAGATTGGAACAAGATGAATGAGAGAGGCAGAAATCGAAGGAAGAGTGACATGGGTCTTCGGGTCAGGGCAGTCAGTCATGGATGGATGGACTCGATGGTTGCCCACGCGGCCTGCTGGCTGTGTTCCAAGCTGGCTGACGGCCGTCTTTCATTGCCATTGGGTGAGCCTCTGCTCGGTCGGCGCGTCTCCACTGTTGTGCGCTTCGAGTCCTTGGGGTGCCTGCCTCTGGTTTGCAATTGAATAAGCCCATTCTTTTCTTCACTTTGTTATTGACCGGATAGGTAGATTGTTTACAGATTGAGTGTGTTTTATTCACAACCTGAATCAACTCATTGGCGACAATTCTATTGCACTCAGTCTTTGCTATCTCTCATTCTCATCTTATCGACCCCCTCTTCCCATTCCACCACTCCGCCCTTGCCGAAAGCTTGACCAAGCGACCAAGCGGAGATGGCTTCATCATTGGCTGGAGATGATGTTGCTGCGGACTCCGATGACTCCTCGGTCTAGAATTGTCCACCTCAATTCACTGACACTTGTCCCATACCACCACACTGACTGACTGACTGACTGACTGACATAAGAATTGCGTTCACTCCCTTCTCATCTTATTGTATTTTGTCATCAACTTGAGCACTTGGCTCAGCCCGGCTTCGGATTCCAACAGCCGTATTCGGCTTTTCCAACCTGAAACAGCGTGGGGCCCTGAAACGGCAACGTTTCTGCCACCCATCGGGCCAACGACGTAATTTGTCCGCACGATCGACAGTATCGGCCCTCGCCCTAAACTCACCATGGTGCCGATAAGCACTAACACCGCGCGGACTGTCGCGGTCTCGCACAGGTGAAGCTTTTTGTCTCTGCCCATGCGACAATCACAATTCCCACGTCATACTTTCCGACACTGCTCCCCCCACTCAATAAACTCACTATCATGCGTTTAGTCGATTCGACACTAGACTCGACAATCATGCTGCCTGCCTGCCTGCACCACCCAGCCGGATATAATTAGTCCAGTCCCTGGTGGGGATCGTCGGCGGTAACTTAGCGGCCCGGCCTGAGGCGGATACGCCGGGACTGCTCGCAGGAACAGACTTTTTACTCGCCCTGCTCGATTGCAAAATATTTCTTGATTTTGGGGTGCAGGGTCAAAATGAAGCTACGTTATTGGATGCTGTGCCACCTACTTCTGCCTACTGGGCGGAGCGAATATCCTGACGGAGTGCTATACTACTGCTCGCAACAGGATTCTTCCGCATCTCCTGACCCCCGAGTTATCCCAACTCATCAACTCATAACTACTGACCGCACAGTCACATGACAGTCAGCGGACGGAAGTTTCAAGGACCCTCCGGCAGATCCTCCAGCCCCCTCCAGCCTGAACCAGAATCAATTAAACTGACCAGGGGTCCAGATTCCGTGAAACCTTGATGATACGCAGCAGGCCTGTTCCGCCCGATGCATGCATGAGTGCTTGTTGGTGCGCTTTGATCTAGCTTATTGGTGTGTCTCTGATGGAGGGAGTCCAGATCTCGGCCACGATTTGCTGGCTTCAAGCTCATGTTCTCCATTCTCTGGGCATGAAATTGATTGAGATAACTCAGGCGCAGTCGGCTCCAGCTTCGTGTCGCTATTGGCGGGCTGTAATGCTGTAAGCACGTACATATAATGATGGTTTGCCATCTCATTATGGGATATTTCAACTGCTCTCAGACCACGTCACTGTGTTTGTCACGGCATTCTAGCGAGCGAGATAGTCTACAGCACTGCATGCCCCATTGAACTTGCCTAGCCTGAGCATATGAACACAGCCTGCAACTCCGCTTGGCGGTGGTACATTTCTTTGTTGGGCCACAAAAGACAGCCAGCATCCAAACGCCTAGTCACCGTCGATCTTGTACCCATCGATAGATATAGGTTAACTTTAACCTTGCAAAAATGCAAAACCAGCCTAAAGATAGACTCACCAGGCCTTGGCCAATGAAAGGTCCATTTCACCACTATTCATAGGTGCCTTTGACCTTCAGCGACAATTTGAAAAGCAGGCACATTCGTTGAGGGGAAAGCGTGCCGACTGCGCTTGGGAATCATGCTGTGAATTAATAGCTTGTAAGCTGTTGTATGTAATCCGGTGTCTTCAGTATTGGGGATATACAAATCTTAGACTGCAATATTCGTTAGTATTTGTTCAATAGCCGCGTTACCTGTTAACCTAATCAACGAGCACATACTCCGTACTGCCCTTCGTAATTCCGGACTTATCCAATTGTGTACGTTCGACGTCAACCCGGGGATAATTCCCGAGGCTCTGACCCTACAACTTCCCCACTTGTCTTGTCCTGTACAGTACTCTCCACTATCTTGCTCAAGGTCGCAGTATCGCCCTACTCGTGTCAACTACTTTCGTGGCACGGTTACCTCAAAATGGACTACAGGTTCCCATCCGGATGTATGCTGGAAACCCAAATCGGACGAGCAATAACCGTCAACAACCACGAATACACGATCATGGATGTGCTATCCGAGAAGTCCAACATGGAGCTCCACGAGCGATGGGTGGTCTACGAAGCCACAGTCCCCCACGACACGCGACGATACGCTCTGAAAGTCCGCTACCAGTACGTGGCTCATCCTCGAACATTTTCGATCCGCATTCACATCTAACCAGCGCCCATCGCTCATCAGAATGGCAGCCAAAGGAGATAGTGAACGCGACCTCATCTCCGAGGAGATCATGGCGCGGAGGTGCTTCGAAGACGAATGCCAGGCTTTGCAAGACTGTCGGAAATCCGTCTACTTTCCAAACTACTACGGGTGCGCCGAGCTGCCTGATGCCGAGAATCCACTCAAAGATGGTGGGCATGTTTGGGTGATTGCGATGGGGCTCGCTGGCGGCACCAGCGTCGTGGGGATGCCCGGCCTCGGGTATCTCGAGAACCGGATCATTCGGGATCAGGTTGTTGATGCGTTGGAGTGAGGCTTCTTTCTTGGGGTTTGTCGGCTGTTCGGGGAGGTGTACTGACCAGGGATTGAACCTTGTGCGAATAGGCATATGCGTCTGAAGGGGTGGGGCTTCTTCATGCAGGAGACGGAGCAGATCTTTTTTGATCCTGAGCGACGGTTGATGTACGTTCACCAGCTATCTTCCGTCTTAGGAGCTAATTGATTATGCAGATGTATTGTTGGGCTATCGAGGGCAGGGAGGGATGGCGTCTTTTCTCCGCCGCCAGAAAACCGGATTACTAGGAACCATCGGGATGTTCTGGCCTTTGGATTGGGGTGGTGGCGGAAGTGAGTTTTCTCGGCTGCTGTCTCGAGATGGTCGTTGTTTAGACTGAGAAGGGGGCAAAAAGGGTAGATTCTCGGGTTCTCTTGTTGAAATCGTCTACCTTCCCCCCTCGTCTTCACGACCAGTGACCAACATATCGGTTCTTACTGCTGAGCGGTAATATACATGTCTTTGTCGTCAATGTTGCCATGTTTACAAGTTTTGAGGACCCACTTTTTGCACAATGTTGGCGAGTTCGGATGGGAGAAGATGGGGAGATGAGAGTGGCGTACGTCTTCCCCGAGATCTGCGACTGTCTTTGCGAGTGAGGCTTGTAGACGAGTCTTGTCGGGCGTGGAGACAATTTGAGAGAACTATTCTTGTGACATGGTTTGATGAAGGCTGTGTAGGTAGAGGGTATGCTCAGAAAGGTATGATGGTGGTGATGGTGGTGGTGGTGGTGGTTGTGGTGCTATATGCCTCTTTCGGATCGGATCTCGAGCCGGTGCCGAAACTCATTCTTCCTTTCTTCAATCTTCTCCTCCGGATATGCCTACCAGAGCACCATGACTCGAACAACATCTACTAATGACTGTATCATCTCGAGCAAAAGTCCGTCTTTCACTTTCTCGCACCATGTGCCTTCACGCATATGCCTTCCGACCTTATGCCGTACCGTGGCTTGTGCTCATTGCCTCTCGTTGAATTGATTTGGTAGGTGGTCTGCGATGTGGGAAAGACCTGCCACTAGCCACGATGCCACTTCTATAGAAGTGACTTATTATAAGTGGGTCTTGCTCGTCCTTCTCGAGGCCATTGGCGGGATATGAGGGGGAGAGACTAGATATGATCACCTCCTATGACAATTGATCAGAACAGTTGACGTCTCATCGGAGTCTTGAACATTGCTTCCTTCCCTCACCCCCCCCTCCGATACACTAACTGCCCCAGCAGCAAACAGACAAATGGCATCCTCGACCAAGAAACCCGATGGACGAGTCTAGAAGGCATGCTTCTCCTGCAGGCGGAAGAAGTTACGTGTCAGATATGCAATGCACGACTCATATCATCTGCTGATTCAAACAAAAAGATCAAATGCGGCGGAGAACAGCCATGCTTCATGTGCGAGTCTCGCAACCATCTTTGCGAGTACCCCGAGTCTAACGATCATGCTGTGACGAGTCGACTGTAAATTATATGGATGACCTGGAATGGCAACCCCACTGACTCTGGTCTAATTATGCAACATCACTGGAGGAACGGTGCCAGCACATGGATATGTTGTGCCTCCGCTTGGAGCGCCTAGCCCAAATACTTTCCCAGTACATCACTCGGGCGCAGGCAGTAAATCATTCGTGCAATGCTTCCGACCAGATCGGGCAATAGGCTATTCTTATGAACTTACACCGGGAGGGCGGTTTCTTTTCCACGTCTTGCACACTTCTGGCCGAGTTATAGGCCCTTGCTGGGTTGCAAACGCCCGGAGTCACATCCACTTCTTCGCGATTCATCTTCCGAATGCCTTGGAGCTGCACAAAGCTGTACCCAGGCAGCTGAACTGGGTCATGGCTGCAAACCACCGTCGCACTATCTAGCCTTTTGTGTTCAATATCTAAACATATCTGGGTTATTTGTGTATGGCATCCTACCCTCACATATAACTTCGTAAACTGACGAGATACGGATTGAAGATGACCGAGTCCGTTGATTCAGAGCAGATCTCGCAAGGACGTACGGCTCTTGCCCTTCTCACCGAGATTGAGCGAGTCTGGCCGGGTGCTAGTCACAGCCGTGCAATCCTGGAACGACTGCTTCAGGATCCGGGTGGGTTTGACAGCGCTAGTCGACCCACGCCCTTAACTATATTTTGGCGGCCTCTCATGGGAGGACTTCCCGGGAGCTGATATGATCGACGACGTTCTGCGGAATGAGCTGTGAGGTCTGACTTCATCTATCGCTACTCGGTATGCACAATACAGTACAAACATCAAGACCATGTTAGGGATATTGACACGGTCTTACTCCGTTTCCACCTCAACCACCAACTTCTCCCCACTAAGTTTCCCCTGTCTCATAATCTCGAATCCCTGCTCCGCCAGCCCCTTCAAGCCCCCTTCGACAACCCTCACCGGATGAGGCTTGATCTTACCATCCTGCAGGAATGGCCAGAGCTTCCTCATCCACTCCACAGCAAAGTCATAATCCTCCTTCCGAGCCGGGATTCTATGTCCACCCAACTCCAACTCCTCCCCCATCGCCGTATACGCCACGGTGATCCGCGTCCGCACATTCTCTCGCGGGATGACGGTGTCCGTCAGCAAGGTCGCAAACTCCCCGCCCTCAGCCGACATGGCCCGGTCACAAAACGCCACCGCCTCCTCCCCGCCAATCGTATCCATCACCAGCCGCAGTCGGTTCCCGGTCTTTTCGTTAATAAGCGCCGCGGCATCTGGGTCTCGATAGTCGAAGACCTCGTCCGCGCCGTACGACCGCACCAGCTCGAAGTTCCGCGGCGAGCAGGTCGTGAAGACCCGGTAGCCGGAGAGCTTGGCGAACTGGATGGCCATGGTGCCCATCGCGGACGAGCCGCCGTAGATTAGGATGGGGAGGGGTTCGGAGAGGGGCGTGTCTGGCGGGGCGAGGTTGAGCGTCTGGTAGAGGGACTGGCCGATGGTCGTGAGGGCAATGCCAAAGGTGGCGGCTTCGGCGAAGGACAGATGCGCGGGGATGGGGAGTTGGAGCGCGGCAACGGCGGGCGTGGCGGTGGAGAAGGCCCCGTCCGTGGGGTGGAGCGGGTTGCAGCCGGAGACGAAGCCGAAGATGCGGTCGCCCGGTTGGAAGTCAGTTGTTGTGTCCGGGTGGATGGAAAGGACGGTGCCGGCGTAGTCGCAGCCCAGGGGCAGATTGAGCGGGGTGTTGGGGGAGCTGGCTTTCTTGAGGTCGGTGGGGTTGAGGGCTACGGCTTTGGGCTGGACGAGGAGGGTCCCCGGGCGGAGGGTGGGTGGGGGGATGGTGGTTAGGGTTGGAGTGTGCGGGGAGGTGAGGGTTATGGCGAGAGGCATGGTGATGGTTTTGGACTCTTGGTTACGGTGGGCTTTGATGGGAGCTGGGGTGGATCTGGGGCAAATCTAGGCTGGATCTGGGGATGTACTGTACTATACTTGCTCTTTTCTTTTATATGGAAATGGGATTGCGCAGCTGCTGACACATAGAATGATGTTGCTTATTAATTGATGAGATGCTGACAGATGGTGGCTTGTTGATGATTAATGCTATACAGCTTCTAGTCGAGCTAGTATGCTAGAGGCATAGCTGGTCTACCTAGTCTCTCACCACGGTATCATGATCGTTTGTTGTCCCTTGCTGGACTACATGGGCGACAACTGACCAGCCAGCATTAACATACCATCCAAAAGACAGAGGTATCGGAGTATCTATCCATGGTGGTAGCCCACACCAACCCGAAATAGGTGAGTCTTAGCATAGTCCATTGTGACACAGGGGTTTTCCACATCTCGGAACGCAAGTGGTAAGGCAATAGAATAGCAAGAAATTGACTTCAGGCTCGAACGATGCTGTCATCTATAACACTGTGGTCCTTCAGATTAAGCTAAGCTATTAATGAGAAACTGGCGGCAAAAGCAACCAGTCACGTATCTACCACAATCCAACAGCCACGGCCCACGCTCCGGTGTCAACGCAGCCAAGATCCTGGACCCTGAGGTGGATGAACGACCAAGGTTGCCCCTCGATCAGCCTCGCGCCATGTGGCACAGATAAACTTCTCCGGCTGTTTCAATTTGCCAACGACCAATATGCAAGCAGTGCTACGCGCCGGTCAGGACCAGCGTCGGGAGCTCCGGGGCGGCGAGCGACGGGCGGCTAGGGCTGAGCGGGGATATAAGCCCTATAACAACCTCACCAGCCCGAAGACTGTAGCTACGCTACGAATTCAACGAATGCAGGCAGCTAGATAGCCATCAATGCCATCGTCCAGCCCCACCTGACCAGTCCCCGGGACAGAGCACCTCATCTTCCTCCTGCTGCTGCTCCCGACGACGCTGAGCATCCTCCTCCTCCTCCTCTCCGACAGCCTCGACCGGACGATCGCAGACGGATCCATCTACGGGCTGATCAACGGCTACCGCACCTCGGTGCAGACGGGCGTGCAAGCGCTCGCCACGCTGCTCAGCACGGTGCAGCTCCTCATCATCTGCCGGCTGATCAACCAAGCGACGCGCATCCGGTTCGCCCACCGCCACGCGACGCAAAAGACCCAACTCACGACCCTCAGCTTCTGGGCCTCGCTCTCCCCCCCGGCCGCGAACTGGACCCTGCCCCCGCTCCTCGTGTGTGTGACCTTCCTGCTGGCCAACCTCTCCGCCGTGCTCTCCGCCCTCTGGACGGGCGCCCTCACCCCGACCACCACGACCACCACCCACCTCTACCCGCTGCCGATCCCCTCCTACCGCAACACAAGCTTCATCCTCGAATACCTGTCGCAGATCGACCGCACCGGCCCCACCGCCCGCACCCCGCAGGGCTACTTCACCTACTCCGTGGGGCTCGCGCAGCTGACCGCGCTGATCTCCTCGGCCAGCATGGCCACCCCGCTGCTCGCCAACGCCAGCCGCGTGCACCCCAAGCTCGACAACACGGGGTACAGCTACACGGGGCGCTCGTACGGGGTCGGCGCCGCGGTCGGGCTCACCGATTCCGCCCTGCGGGCCACTTACCCGCACGCCACGGGCTACACCTACCGCGAACCGGGGTACGTCGCCACCGTCGAGTGCACCTACAACCGCTCCACCGCCTTCCGGCTGGAGGAGCTGGGCGAGTACGCGCTGTACGCGGCCCGCGGGCCCTTGCCGGATACTGTCAACGCGAGTCAGCGGAGCGGCGGCGAGTACTCCGTGTATACCGGGTATAGCACACGGACGATCGTGGCGGTGGGCGTGGCGGCGCAGCCGGTCGCGTACACGCGCCACCGGTATGTGGCTGTCGCGGCGGGCGGGTATTATGTCGGGTTGAATGCGAGTCAGTGTGTGCTGGTGTTTGAGCCGGAGTGGTTTGAGGTGGTGGTTGGGGTTGCCGGGAAGGAGATACGGGTTGGGCGGGCGGCGGCAGGGGATGGTTCTGCTGTTGCGGATACCACTGCTGCTGCTGCTGCTGCTAGTGCTACAGCTACTGCTACTGCAGCTGTAGGACTAGCTAAGCGCGATGATGATGCAGCAACAACCTCGGGAGAAGGCAACGCGACAGCCGACATCGACCCCACCAACAAGACCATCCACGTCGCCATGCGCCAGCTGGAACTCATCTCCAACGATCTGACGAGCTTCTACCGCTCCACCCTGGGCGACGCCTTCAACACCAGTATCGCCGATTATCGCACGTCCGTGACCACCACCACCACCACCACCACCATATCCGAAGACGCCGGCGACGGTGACGGTCGAGGCGTTCCGCGTCGGGTCGCACCCGTACATCGTCTGTGTGTTCGGGACCTCGCTGGCGCTGCTGCTGGTCGTGGCGGCGGAGATGGGGCGCACGCGGCTGTGGCGGGGTCTGCCGCGGTGGGATTACATGGAGATGAAGATGGTCGTGGCGGCGGCGTCGAACGGGGGCCGCGGGATCGCGGAGCGCGCGGCGGAGAAAGGGTGGGCCGCGGACGAGGTGGGCAGGATTCCCGTGCGGTTGGTGGGCGGGGAGCAGGTCGCGGGCGGCTGGCGGTTGGTGGTGGAGGATGGCGTGGATAAGGAAATGTTGCTTCTAGAAAGGGGTGGGGATAGGGATGGGCGGTGGATTTAGTTGATATTGGTTTAGAAAAATAGGGAAATATATGGATGTGATTGTTAACGAGTTATTTGATGTGAATATGTGAATAAGACTACTCCTACTTCTTCCCCACCATCCCCCGCAACGCCTCCGTCTCCCCCTCCAGCTTGCTCACGCGCATCCGCAGCTCGTCCCGCTCCCGCTTCACGGCCTCCAGCTCCGCCTCCAGCTCGTTCACCCGGTCCAGCTTGCGCTGTCGGTACCGCCGCGCCGCGAGCGTGTTCAGCTGCCGCTTGCTCACTTTGCTGAGCGGTTCTTTGGTGGTGGTTGCCACCCGGGTGACGGTGAAGGTTGGTTTGGTCGAGGGGTGGTCCGTCGTCACGGCGGGCATTGGTTGCTGGGGTTGTTGCTGCGGCTGTGAGATTGGGGGTGGGGTTTGGGTTTGCGGGTCTATTGTCCTGCAATTAGTACGCTTGATTTGCTGATTCGGAGATGGGATGGGGCAGCAAACGTACCAGGTAGAGACTGCACGCTTGGCGATTCGAAGAGGTAGGATTCACTGAGACTATCCGGGGAGCTGAGCAGCGAGTTAATCGCGGAGTCTGATACGGGGTCTGCGAGGTCGCCCAGGGTGTTGATGTCGAAGTCGAAGTCGAAGTTCAAGTCCAAGTGGTTGTGGGTAGTAGTGGTGGTGGTTGTAGTGAGATCGGAGTAGTAGGTTTGATTGAGAGGATCGGTCGCAAAGAAGAATGGGTCAAAGTCAACGGGAGGGAAGGCCGTTGCAGGAGGCAAGAGAGAGAGATCGAGATAGGGATGGAGGTCGGAGTTATAGTAGTCGGGGTACTGGGGCGAATGGTGAAATTGATTAAGCGGTTTGCCCTGCCGTGTAGTCGGCCGGGGTGAGCTGCCTGACGGCGTGCGTAGCGTTGATTGCTGCGACTGCCATCCTTGTATACTTAGGACCCGGGTCGCGGACCCGGAAGACCGGAGGGAGAGAAGAAAGAAGGGGGGGTAGCTTGTTCGCCGAGGCGATGGGTTGGTGAAGAGGAGAGGAGAATGCGGGAGAGGGAGGGGGGATTCTTATACCTTATCGGTCGGTGCCGGGGGATCAAATCATGGGCCGTTCAGGGAGGCGGGTTCCATTTTGGGAGATTGTTGTGGGGCGGTGGGGTGGCCTCTATCGGAGTTATTTTAGCTGGGTGTGACTTATACGGCTGTTGGTGATGGCATTTGCCGAGGAATAATGGTGGTGATATTACTGCCTTGCAGGCTTGGGACAGTATTTAGTATGCTCTGGAACTCAGTGTGAGTAGAGATATATGCTATTGTTCATATGTCAAAGAGCATAGTAGTAATGTGGCTAAAACTCCTATCATCCTCATTAGTAGTATCCCATCAACATCACATCTCCGAAACAACAAGCAACAACAAAAGCAATCAGATGATGTCGGCCCTGGAACCTTGGAGAGGTTCTTCCTATATTGTGTTCTCTCCAAGCGCCTCAGTAATGCGAAGCATGTCAGCTGTAGGGGGGGTTCTTCATGGTGCTAGAATGGGTAGAAATACAGTACAGTAAATAGACGCACTTACTCAGGTACACTCATGATGCATATCATTGATCATTATAGTCTATACCGCTCTACCATGGTTCACCTACAATCTTATAGCTACATATCTGACTTCAAGGTAATATTTCCCTACCATCCATCATCATGAGTCGAAGTGATGGAGGATGAGACGAGATGAGGCCAGGCTGAAACCGCCATCTAAAGCGCACCCGCCGAGCCGGAGAAGAAGGAATTGACCCCGGATGAGCCAGCATGACTCATTCTTACTCATGCCTATTTGGGAGGGGAAGGCCCCCACTCTTAGTATCCAACAATAGCACCGAAGCCGCGAGGATTGACCATTCGGTGACGAAATCAGCTCATTATCGCTCGAGCATGCATTGCCCAGACCGTTGTTATCATCCCATAGCTTATCTGCCCTTGCACTACAGTACCAACCCAGGATTCATAGTTGAGATGATGACCTCCGGCCTCATCCAAGCCATAGTAAAAAATTAGGTTTGGTGATTACACACTTCATGGACTGAAACAGCCATTCGTGATGGATATCTTGCCCCACGTGCCAGCCATTACCCCGGAACAACCTGCCTGCCTAAGTATCAATCCTCAGTTCATTGTTTCGCCGTTGATACTGCACATAAGATGACAGAGATCATTTGGAAGAAAAAAGCGTCTTAACCAATAAACCATGCATTTGAATCTCTATCTATTATCATAACTACCATTAACATCATTAAGCCTGTACATTATCTATAATCCCCACCAAACGACCGCAGATTCTCACTCTATAATCATATCTCCTGCGAACACAACTCCCACTTTTCTCCCCTCTAGTTCTTATTGAGCTTGGCTCTCAACCTCGCCCCAAACCAGTAGAAGACGTAAGGGATAAACACCATCCCCACCCCAATGAACGCCAACAGCCACGACGCCCACTGCAGCCCCAGACGATCGTACATCTGCGTGATGAACAGCGGGAACGCCGCACCGCCGCCAGACCGCAGGAAGACCTTGGCCGCCAGCGCAGACGCCGCATACTTCTGGTAGCTGTCGATGATGTAGTTGTTCACGGCATAGTAGCAGAGCACCATGCCGAACCCGAAGGCAATCCCGGAGGAGGCGGGCCCCACCCAGATGATGCCCTTGTAGGAGGTGGCGCCGAGGATGAACAGCGCGATGGGGACGAAGGGCGCGCCGATGAGGGCGCCGATGAGTCGGTCCTCCGGGGTCGGGGCACGGCGGCTGCAGATCTGGTGGAATTGCTTCTCGAGCAGCGGCGTGAAGATCAGCGAGAAGCCGGCACCGATGAGAATCGGGATGAACATCAGCCCGATCTGGCCGTCGTTGTAGCCGTACAGCTTGCCGAAGATGACCGGGTAGGCGAAGAAGAAGGCGTACAGCATGGAGTAGATCAGCACGATGTACATGCACATCAGGTCGAGCACGGGCTCGGTGAGGATCATGGTAATCGGGCGGATCAGCGAGGTGCGCACGATCTCCTTGAGGGAAGGCTTGTGCTGCTCCTGCTCCGTGATGATGTGCGGATTGCCCGTCTCGGAGCGGAGGCGCGCCGCGCGCCGCTTGAGGATCACGGGCGCATACGTCTCCGGGACGAGGCCGACGAGGATGCCCACGGCCCCGGCGAAGGCCAGATTGGTCCAGAAGAAGAGATCCAGCCGGCCTGAGCCCACCGTGATCCAGCCGCAGACGATGGGCCCGATCACGGGGCCGCAGTACGGGGCTGCCGCGAAGAAGGCGATCGCCATGCCCCGCTCCTCGATGGACCAGATGTCCGCGATGGTGCCGCCCGCAAGCGAGAGGCCGGAGCTGGAGAAGACACCGCAGAGGAAGCGGCATGCCAGCAGTCCGCCGATGTTGGGCGACAGGGCGCAAGGGATGTTGAAGATCGTGTACAGCACCAGGGAAATAATGTAGACCGGCCGCCGGCCGATAATCTCCGATAGGGGGGACCAGAGAAGGGGACCGACAGCGAAGCCGCAGACCATGATACTGCAGGTAAGGGTGGCCACTTCGAGAGAGACGTGGTACTTCTCTTCAATAAGGCCCAGACCGCCCGTTACGATTGCGGAACCGTAGGCGACGCAGACCACGAGGAGGGAGGCGACCATGGTGACGTACCAGCGATAGGCACGGGACCAGTTGTAAGGGTTCTCGGGATCGTTGATGGTGAAGGTGACAAACTCGGTAGGCTGGTCATCGCCCTTTTCGAGGTCCGAGGAGGAGGAGCTCGACGACGGTTGCCGGTCTTGACGCGAGCGGATCTGTTCGAGCGTGCGTTTGGGAACGAGGCCGGTGCTGGTCTCGATGGTATATTCCTCCGGGAACACAGGGTCGGCAGGCCGACCGACGTCTGGATAGTTGTAGTCGACTGGCGGAGGGCTGGGCGAGATTCCGCGGTTTGTTAAGGACTCTCGAGTTTCTGTGCGAAGAAGATGTGGTTGTTCTGATGCATTGCTCATAGCCCGTTGGGGCTCGGACATAGGTGGTGCCATGGTTGTATGGAATGAGATGGCTGGAGCTTTGGTAGACTGTGGACTTGAGATGCCTTTCTGTGTGCTATTGTAAGAGAGACAAGCAGATTATGTATAGGAAAGGAGTTGATTTATATCTTTGGATGTTGGATTCGTATAGTTCAGGCACGCAGCGAGGCCGACGCATCGCCGATCCATCACCGAGACGCACCGAGCTTGAACCGTTCGACACTCTACCCGGTTTGAAGCCAACACACGCCATCTGGGTGACTCAGAGCCGGTTCGGTCTTAGATCGTCCCTGTTTCGTGGCTTCGGGTTGCATCTTGCATCAGATTGGATTGCAGCTGAGATTTGGTCAGATCAAATGATCCCTGCCGCGTCGACCAGATGCCGTGATTGTTTGTGCAATAAGTTGATCTTCATGACGAATCTTCATATAAACATGAAGACAACAGTGCTCAAGAAGCTTTAGCCGGCGAAGATCGAATGCAAGTGCCTCAAAATGTGAAATCAATCCTTGGGAGCATAGCTTCAGGTCGGAGATGTGTTGTCATCCAGCTCGTGTAAGCTGCAGAGATTTGTGATCATGAAAACTCTGCTCCTGCAAGCTGCAACTAGCCCAATCAGGACTACTAATCTATGACGCAAGATTAAAGCCCACAGCTGCGCGATATGTTGTGGTACATTCTTTCATGAAGTAAGTAGAGATGTCGATGAGAGTCTGGAAGGGACGATGGGCAAAGATAAGGGCGCAAGCTCGGCGATGGTTCGGTGCCGAACTTTCTCCGGAGCAACTCCGAACAATAATATGATAACATCGACGCTGTCGAGCTTCAGGGAGAACGAGAAATCCCCGAAGCATTTGAATCCGACACAAATTTCCCTGAAACATGCGTCATTTAAATCTCTGCAGGAACCGTTATTTTTTCCAATCGAGTGGTTGAGAGCATGGACCGGTTGATCTGATTTAACCAAGCCCGTTCAATCCATACCGAAGATCCGATAAAAGAAAAACTTGATGCTATCCCCTAAGCTATAGCATAACCATAGACAAGACTCCCTCCCAAGCCATCCCTCCACTTTCTTTCTGCAGAATCACCTTCGTGAGCCAAGACAGCCCCCCCCCCTCCTAATCGCTAGCCCGGTACTTAGCCCGGTACTCTTCCAGCCGGCGCATATCCTCGCCCGCGCCCTTCTCCTGCATCAACCGGATCAGATCATCCAGGGTGACGATGCTCGTGGTGGGCACGCCGTACTCCTTGCGGATCTGGCCCATGGCGCTCATGCGCGGCGCGTCGTCCTCCACGCCGCTGGAGTCCTTGGGACCCGGCATCTTCTCCTGGCGGTCCAGCGCGACGGCGAAGCCGACCACCTTGCCGCCTTCCTGGGCGACCAGGTCGAGAGTCTCGCGCATCGCCGTGCCGGCGGTGATCACGTCGTCGATCACCAGCACGTTCTTGCCCTTCAGGCCGGCGCCCACGATGCTGCCGCCCTCGCCGTGGTCCTTCTTCTCCTTGCGGTTGTAGCTGTAGGACACCTCGGCCCAGGCGTCGGGCTGCAGGCGGTGGAGCTCGAGCAGGGTGGCGCAGGCGAGTGGGATGCCTTTGTATGCAGGGCTGTTTGGAAGGGATGGGGGTTAGAGATTGGGATCAAGAGAAGAAGACGTGGGTGTATGCGGCGGAGTGGTTTGTGTTTGGGGGATGGATTGTGCGGTGTTCAACTCACCCGAAGATCACGTCGGGCTTGGGGATGGATGGGTTCTCAGCGAGGAAGGTGATGATGGTGTGGGCGTAGGCGGTTGAGAGAGCAGAGAGGAGCGAAGCCGTGTGGAAGGTACCGGCGTTGAAGAAGTAGGGGGAATCTATTTAGGATCCTCGATTAGCAAGGGACGGGTCACCGATAGTGGTATCACGGAGAGGGGAAGCGTACGACGGCCCGACTTGAGGGTGAAAGTGCCAAAGGTCAGGACCTTGGCGGAGATGGAGGACTCCAGGAAGGTGGTCTTGTAAGCGGGGAGGGCCATGGCGAAGTGAATTGGCGTGACTTGAGGATTTGCAGGGGCTGTTGGCGGGGAATACTCTTAATCTCCTAAAAGAAAAAGATTGAAACCATCTCCAGATGATGAGGTAAGCCGTACCCCGCACTATTCCCGTTTAGACCACACGCAGGGGTCCGTGTCCCGAGTTCGGTGCTTTCTTATCTTATCGCTTATCGGCTTCAATCGTCGACCATGATTATGAACTCGGAGGTATATATGTACAGTACATTGAAGAAACCATCATCCAAACGCCTATCCTATAATCGTACACCTCACTCCCATCAGGCCAAGTTCTGCAAGTTGACCATCTCATAGTACCTTCCTCGTCGACGCAACAGTTCCTTATGCGTGCCCCACTCGACGACCTCTCCCTGATCGAGGAAATAGATCATGTCCGCCCGCTGGATCGTGCTCAATCGATGAGCCACCGCGATCGTCGTGCGGCCCTTCGCCGCTGCATCCAAAGCCGCCTGGACCACCTTCTCCGACTCCGAGTCCAAGGCCGATGTGGCCTCATCCAGCAGAAGAATGCGAGGGTTACGAATCAGCGCCCGAGCGATGGCGATCCGCTGCTTCTGCCCACCAGACAACATGCCGCCTTTGCTGCCGACGAGCGTGTTGAAACCTTGTCTAGAGAGATGTTAGCTGACTGAGCTTCCAAGTCGAGACGATGCCATGTGCAAGTTTGGGAATGGGTAAGGGACAAGGGATCACCTACGGTAACGACATGATAAAGTCGTAGATGTTCGCATCTCTGCACGCTTGGACCAACGTGTCCTCCGCCACCGCTTCCTTGTGCGTACATCCCAGCAGGATGTTCTCTCGGATCGTGCCCTGGAAGAGAGCAGGCTCCTGACTGACCAGAGCCAAGTGGCTGCGGTAGGACTTCTTCTCGAGCGTTGCGATGTCCCGCCCGTCGACATACACCTCGCCCAACACCGGCTCGTAGAAGCGTTCCAACAAGGAAATGATCGTGCTTTTGCCACTACCACTCGACCCTACCAGTGCAATATTCTGTCCTGGCTTGACCGTGAGGTTGACATGCCGTAGCACAGACTGCTCCAGCCGGGTCGGGTACCGGAAAGACACGTCCCGGAATTCCACCGACCCTTGCATGGAGGACACATGGATAGCTTTGCTCTCAGCATGTTTAGTGATCGACCGATTGCTGAACAGCTTCTTGAACTCCGCGGCCGCATGCTTCGCTTTGCCCATATCTGGCGCGTTCGAGAAGATAGTCCCGGCCGCCTGAGCGCCGAAGATGACCTCGCTGAAGCACACGTAGAATTGAAAGAGTGTGTACTCTCCGTGCCCGAGGAGAGTTCCTCCATACCAGAAGCCCAGAGCCATGCACATAAACGGCAACGCTTGGGAGCTGGCATAGAGGGCGGAGGACTTGAAGATGGGGAGGATGTCCTCCTTGAGCTGCGCTTGTACTTGTTTCTCATAGGAACTGACAACTTGCTTCTCCATCGTAAGAGAAGCAACAGTCCGGATGGCAGAGGCCGCCTCGCAGGCTGAGCTCGCAGACTGTTGATACGCAGCTTTCGCTCGACGCTGGAATCGATCCAGCATCCACACGCGAAGAAAGCCGCACATCAAGAGGACTGGCACAGCTGAGATGCATACTAAAGCAAGCTTCCAGCCCATGACCAGAGCTACGACAAGGGAAGCTGAAAGATTGACAGTGACAATGAGCAGGGTACCGAGAGTGACGCCGCTGATTCCGGCCAGCTGTTTAGTTTCGGCTCCCAAGGTCGACGTCAGAGCGCCTGTGGTGTTCTCTTCCTTGTCAAAGAATGAGATCTCCTTGTTCAGCATGACCCGGAATGCCTGGCTTCGGGCTCGGAAGATCAGTTTCTCGGAGCTATACGCGAACAGGGTCCCTTGGGTGGCATAGATAACCAGTGTCACCAAGCCCATCATGAGGAACATCAAGCACCAGAAGTTCGCATCGTGGCGTAGCTTGTGGTATTCGAACGGAGGCAAGCTCAGCGTGTTGACTGCCTTGGCAAACAACACCGCCTGAGATGGCTGAATGCCCCCGGCCAGGGTCGATGCACAGAGACCCAGAATCATGATCGGCCACTCCGGTCGGTTGAACGAGGCAAGGAACTTGAACAATGCCCATAGTGACAGGTTCTCCTTGTGCTTGGATGGTAAGGGCGGAATGAACATGGACATCCTGGTCCTACGTCTCTGCCTCGCCCCGGTCTTCAGCACAATATCCGAGGCGTTGTCACTAAAGTCGTCTTCGTCGTCCATGGGGATTCCGCCGCCAATATAATCCTCATCGAGGAAGAACGTCATCGACTCGTGTCGCTTCGCGGCCTCCTTCTGCTTGATCTGCTGCGCCTGCACCATGTCATAGTACACTCCCTCCCGGCCCATGAGATCAAAATGCGACCCTTGCTCCACGATGTGCCCATGGACCAGGACAACGATATTATGCGCCTCCTTGATCGTAGAGAGTCGGTGGGCGATGGCAATCGTCGTCCGCCCCTTTGAGGCGTTGTCCAACGCCGCCTGCACGATCTCTTCCGACTTCGCGTCCAGCGCCGAAGTCGCTTCGTCAAGCAACAAGATCTTCGGGTCGCTCACCACGGCCCTCGCGATCGCGATCCGCTGCTTCTGGCCTCCTGACAGTGAGAATCCACCGATGTTCGTCTCGTACTTCTTCGGCAACGCCATGATAAAATCATGTGCGTTGGCCATCTTCGCGGCGTCGTGAATGCGCATGGTGATGCTGGCTTCGGGCGCATTCTCGTACTCCGATCCGATCAGCCCGAACCGGATATTCTCGTAGATCGTGGTCGCGAAGAGTCTAGGCTCTTGCGAGACCAAAGAGATCTGTTGACGCACCCATCGCAGGTTTAACGTATAGAGATCGTGTCCGTCGATCGAGATATGGCCGGCGACGGGGTTGTAGAACCGCTCCAGCAGACCGATGACCGTACTCTTGCCCGACCCTGACGGCCCCACAAACGCTGTGGTCTTTCCAGCAGGAATATAGACGCTGAGGTCATTTGTCACAACAACCTCCGGTCGCGAAGGATACACGTGCCGGACATTCTGCAGCACGATGTTGCCCTTGACATGGCCGAGGATCTTGCCGCTCTCGGAGGAGGCATCCAACGGCGACGCCCGGTCAATCGTGCTGTAGAGCTTGGATGCAGCGGCGACGGCATTCGACAGCGCCTGCACGTTGGGGGCGACGTTGCCCAGGTTGTAGGAACCCAGCATGATCGACATGAGAATGGTGAGGACATCGCCGACCTTGACGTGTTCGCGGGCATCGACGAGGAAGCGCGAGCCCATCCAGAAGCCCATCCCATAGTTCAGGTACATGACGCCCAGCATCGCGCCGACCATGACGGCGAAGGTGATCTGGGACTTCCGGGCGGGCGCCTCGGACTCCCGCAGCTGCGCCTCGTACTTGGCGGCGAGCACGTTCTGGGCGTCGAAGGCGACGACCGTGCGGACCGAGTCAAGGATGTCCTCGGCGAAGCTGCCGGAGCGGCCCTGACACTCCAGCGCGCGCTTGCTGTGGACCATCATGACGATCGACCCGCCGCCCATGATCAGGAGCAAGGCGATCAGCGTGGCGCTGCAGATCAACGCCAGCTTCCAGTACTTGATGTAGGCGATGATGAACGCCGTGACGAAGGTCGACAGCCCCGTCAGGGCCAGGCCGACCTTTTCGGAGATCCCGTCCTGGATCAGGTTGGTGTCCGCCGTGATCCGCGTCGTGATCTCGCCGGCCCCCAGGCTGTCGAAGAAGGCAATGTTCTGGCGCAGGATCGCCCGCAGGTACTCCACGCGGATGCGCTGCACCACATGGTCGCCCGTGTAGATGAAGCCGACCGTCGCGATGTATATGGTGATGAACTCCGCCGCGGCAAGGTAGATAAAGTAGACCACGTATTTGTTGAGCTCGTGGTGGAAGTGGTCGTACGTGATGCGCCCGGCCGCAATGTCTTGGAAGGTCGATGTGAGGTTACCAAAGAGGACCTGTTCCACGAGGTTAGTCGTTATGAGTGAGCTTCACAGGAGATAGCGTCGTTAACTGACGGTGAATAGCGGCAAGGCAGCGCCTCCGATTATCGAAGCGACCGAGCTAAGCAGCAGGAAGACTAGATCCCACCGGCTGGCATAGCGATAAATGCCAAAGAACCCGGGCTTGGATACAGGGACACGGATCTGCTGCTCGAGGATGCTCTTCTCGACCTCCGACAGGGCGATGACGGTGCTGTCTGTGGCAGGAGTCTGTTTGCGACCGTGGTCAGTGGGTTTGATTGTGGCAATGAAGCAAGACGCTGAGGTTTTCTGACCGTGGGTATTGACTCCAAGCAGATGTCTTCTTCTTTCCACTTCATCATGCAGATGGTTTTATTCTCGCTCAGTCTGTCCCTATCACCAAGCTGCCCAGCAGCAGCATCTCACACGGTCGGAACGGAGGAGCAAAGCGAGCTCGGTTGGTAGGGTGGCTTGATTGAGCCAAGACAGATAGTCGAAAGACAGCGAGGACAATGGGCGCAGTGGAGGAGTGGTGCGAACTGGAAGTGAAACTAGCCATCACATGAAATGACACTGGGGACGTGACAGGACCCCTATAATCGAAACCTCGGAGGCCCAACTGGCTGGACTTTTTCGTACCACGGAAAGTGGGTTGATCGTGCCTATCGTCATTCATTGTGTGACCGGCTGGACCAATTTCTTAATTATGATTCTGTCGACGAGTCCAGTTGAAGACGGGGCCAAAAGGCACCAAAGGGACTGAAAGATGAGAATCGGTGCCAGTTGTGTTAAACCAGTGTTTCACGTGGATGGGCAGAAGGAGACGATCAGGGACCGGAAAGCCAAATGGCCCTGGTTCCAATTATTAGGGCTGGTAGATAGGTCAACTTCAGCCAACTTCAGTCACCAATCACCCCAGCCTTGCGGCTGAAACACAACGGTGTCCGAACCAGATCGACAGATCGGATATTACAGCCTGTTTAAGAGATGGAGGTAGACGGACGGGGATCTCAGGCTGGTCCGGGCTGGGTTTCAAACTCTTCATTCATGGTTGAAAGCTGAAACCGGGGTTCGTATTGGCGACGGCCTCAAAAATTGGGCCACTCTACCAAGCTCCCCAAACAACGTTTACGGAGTACCGTGCAGACCAAAACTTAATCAACTTAATCAACTTAAGGCAATCTCCGAAGGTAAAAACTCAATTCCGTTTGTTTTTTGGGAGAACTGACACTCTCATTTGTCTACTGCTAACTATTTCGTTTCACGCCTACACTTTAACCGGGGTATAACGTGGATCCACTTCCAAACCTGAAGCACTAGCCAACTTGTCAATCCGCAAATCAATGTGAGTGTCGCCATGACACAACAGTAAAGAGAAAAGAAAAATCATCAATGGATGAATAAGTCAATGTGGGTGGTGGGAGAAAAGAACCAAACCCGAGAAAGAACCAGCCCCCTCTGAATCTAGAATCTTGGAATCGATCGATAGGTCCACCAAATTAATCAATCTCACGCTTCTGAAGCTTCAGCTTCAGGTCAGGAAGCTCCCAGAAAGCATAGCAGCGACTCTCGCGCTGCCAATCCTTGACAGGGCCCACATATTCTGCATCGAAGTCCAGGAAGAACGCAGCCAGAGTCAGCTGCATCATTTGTTTGGCGAAGTACTTGGCAACACAAGACCGACTGCCCACCAGAAAAGGCTGAACGGCCTCCTTCTTGTCCGTACAGCCTGGCTCCGTCCATCGCTCGGGAATGAACTCGTAGGGCTCATTGAAGTATTCGGGGTTATGGTGCAATGCGAAGATCGAAGTGCAGATCTCAGTCTGAAACGGGAAGGCAGAGTTAGTGGGGGGAAAGGCCGGACAGGGAACATATCAGATAAACTTACTCCGGCCGGGATATAGGTGCCATCCACGTAGGCTCCGGGTGAAACACGCGGACCTCCCACTGGGACAGGAGGATACAAGCGGAGGGACTCCGTGATAACAGCGTTCAGATATGGCAGCTCTTGTGCAACGTGCCCTGAAACATCTTCTGCGGACGTGAAGGCCGAGCGCAACTCCTGGTTCAATTTGGCATGCACTTCAGGATGGGTCAGAACAAAGTAGATGGTCGCACAGAGAGCATTCTGGGTGGTATGGAAACCAGCCAGCATGATGGCGGAGAAATTCTCGGCAATTTCAGGAACAGGCAGGTCGCCTGTACCTGCCCGCTCCATCACCTCGACCATGACGTCCCGACGAGTGTGAGATGCACCAAGCTGTCTGTTTGCATGTTAGCCATGGACTTGCTCGTATGCTAGTCAGCACTCACTCATTGATGAGTCTCATTCTCGCCTGTTCTGCGGACTGGCGAACACCCTTGCGGATCAAATGGCGGAGCATCCATTTGATCATGGTTGGCACTCCGGAGCCCTTGAATTGATCACGGATGGTACTCCAGTAGAAGATGCGCGGCAGCTGCTCGGTCCAGAAATAAGGCTTTCCATGCTTGAGACAGCCCAAAGGCTTTCCGAGCAGCACCTCCGACACAGTATCGACGGAGTGGCAGTAGAGTAGCTGGTTCAAAGACAGCGTATCTGTCATCTCCAGCTTCTCCTTCATAGTCGTGTGCAAATGGAGAATCCGCTCCTTGATAACACCTGCATGGGCCTGCATGCTGCCGGGGCTAAGGGAAGGAGCGAACAGCTTTCGTACCGAGGCATGGTAGACAGGGTCACTCGCAGTGAAGATATTCCGTCTCGAGATACCCTTGTAGAAACCGGTCTTAAGGAAGGCGGTACCTTTTCCCGAGCCAGCACCATAGATGTTGCGCAGACCTCTAACGGTATTGGTAGTTGCCTGGCCTGGAGCAAAACGCACAATCTTGCCTGAGTCATGTCAGATATCTGCACAGAGGCCGCAGATGCTATCAAGGGGGAGTGTACCATAGGATTCGTGCAACGAATGAAAGTAGTGGGCACTCCGACCGGACAGGAAGGCGATCTTGGTGGCAGACTGCAGATGCAGGGTGGTTAGACGGCCGTTCCGTTGTCTGTGCAAAGAGGAAGGGAAACCGTACACCGCAGAGAAACAAATCAAGGAACGAGCCTGGAACCCCCTTGATGATTGGTCCCTTAGGAAGCAATTGGATGAAAAGAATGAGAAGCCAAGGGATCTCGTGATGTGTCAGTCATACCCGTCAAGAAGCTTGTATAATTCCAACATACCAACACAATGGCGAGAATTGGGAGCGAGATTATTCCCGAAGGATTGATTTCGAATTGCCCCGAGGGCACGGCCATGGCCAGAAAGATCATCTTAACGAGAGTGATTGCAAGAACGAGTGCAATTGCAAGAACGAAAGTAGTTGACCACCACAAAGTCGCCTCAGACGTGCTATGGCCAGATCTATTTATCATGCATGGGCAATGGTCTCTCAGGGCCCCTAGGCGAATCACGCTTGAACTAGCTGTACCGCTGTTGAGGCAAAGTTACTCTCCTGATCCCATCCGGCTAGATGCATCTACCGGTCTCAGTCCATGTTTCCGTTGCACAGGTTCCTCGGCCTGATTCTGATCCAGTTAATCAGATCAGACCAGAATGTATGCGTGATTCTTGACGATCATGATTGGGCGCGTGGTTTGAGTTCCTGACGATAGATCGAACCCGGGTCAGGGTTAAGAGTGGATCTGCCCCATTTTTGGGGATCCTCGGGCCCAAAGTTTATGCTTGCCCCTGCGGCAGTCGCATCCGCTCTCATCTACCAGAAACATCGTATACTCTGACTTGTCGCGGTTTCAGGTCCATATAAGGGCCTCAACGCCAAAATGTCAGACCGTTGTCCAAGCACGGTCATTGTCCGAACGCGAATGTTTCACCATTTTCCATTTTTCGCGATAGATCTTTCTGGGGCCATTCCACCAATTGGTGTTCCCCACTTTTCCCTCCAAATTGCTCGTCCCCTTTTCTGCCATTTTGGTGACAATCCAGTTATATAAGCCCTTGGTGTGACAAGTCCTTACCTCTCCTCTTCTGTACTTCAGATCTGTCACTTCCATTCAGACAGATTCTTTCTTGCCGACTATGGCAGACGAGCGCACCCGGGTCCTCTTCCTGGCAAACAGCGAACATGGTCAAACAAACATCATCCTCGCCATTACCCATGAGCTTCTTGTTCAAGGCAATGTTGATCTTCATATTGGCTCATTCCCTGTCCTTGAACGCCGGGTTGAGAAGCTGGTAGCTGACAATGCTGCTGCATACGACGAGGATTTCCGATCTCGCATCCACTTTCACCCGGTGAGAGGCCCCTCGAACACCGATGTCTTCATCCGGACCGGAAAGAGGGGTGCGTTTCATCCTCCCGGCTACCATGGTGCAGTCTTAGGGTTCCAGTCTCTGTGCGAAGACATCTGGGGCTGGACCGAGGACGAGTATGTCGACATTTATGAAAGCTGCGTCGAGATTATCAAGGAAGTGAAGCCGGATGCGATAGCAGTCGACTTCTTCTTCCTCCAGGGCCGGGACGCTGCGTACAATGCCGGCCACACGGCCATTCTTATCAACACGACGTCAATCAGTCACATTGTCCTGGGCATGCAACCCAATTCTGCGGCTCTCTGGAAGTATCCTCTGTATGTACTACCAACCATGCTAGCCTCGGACCGTTATTAACAAAAATTCCAGACCTGGCACTGGGTTCGCTTATCCCATCCCATGGCATACAGTGCCCCTCAATGCCCTTGCCGTGCTGAAGACGGCGAAAATGTACCACGGCAGTGGTAGACGTCGTGAAATCAGAGAATGGCGCATCAAGCATAAGATCCATGGCAGGTTCCCCTTCGCAGATGCATGGCGGCCCGATCGATTTCACATTTCACCGGGCTTGTTGGAGCTGGATTGGCCATTCAGTGTTATGCCCGATAACATTCTGCCTTGTGGGCCAATTCTGCTGCCAACTGCATCGGTGCAGAAGCAGGACCCGGAGATGGCGCGCTGGCTCGCGAATGCTCCGACTATTTTGGTCAATCTAGGTACCTTGTATGCTCCTGATCCCAAGGTTGCGGAGGAGATTGCCACTGGCCTGAAGATGTTTCTCGATGGCTGGAAGGGTGAGAAAGTCCAGATTCTCTGGAAACTGCCCAAGCATCCGCACGACGTAGACGACATCTACGGTCGGTCGATCGAGCCACTGAAGCGGGAGATGGAGGAGGATTCAGTCCGCGTTCGCGCTTGGTTTGAGGTCGAGCCGATGGCGATGCTCGAGACGGGTGGGGTAGTCTGCTCAGTTCATCACGGAGGTGCCAACTCATGGTACGAGGCCATTCAGTAAGTTTCCTTGCCCTTGATCCCCGAGAACTGTGACTGACCTCTCTAGAAACGGTGTTCCTCATGTTGTGCTTCCAGCCTGGCAAGACTGTTACGAGAACGCAGCTCGAGCTGAATGGCTTGGTATTGGTGTCTATGGCAACAAGAGCCGTGCGCCCAATATCAGCGCGAAGGAGTTGAGCAAGGCACTCTTGAAAGTCATGAGCAACAAGTCATATAGAGATAAGGCGAGCGAGCTTGCCAAACTCTGCCATAGGAAGGAGGGACGAGTTGCAGCGGCGGAAAAAATCCTGGAGATTGCGCATTCTCGTGACAATGGCAAGCTTGCCATGCGCTTACCGGAAATGAAAACCAACTGTCCTTTGTACGAAGTCAAGAACCGCCAGGGTATGGTTCTCCAAACTGCCCAGAAGCCTACAACAGCAGGCAAGGGAGATTCGAAGTATGTCCTAATCGAAGCCTCGCCCTCCCCCCCCCCCCTTTGCCCTCGCTTCGAATTACAATAAAGCTAATCATCGTTCCAGACCTCTCCTCACGGATGTTTACGAGACTCTCCTTATGACTATTCTGAGTAACTCCTGGCTTTTCTTCCCGGTGTTGGGCTACTCTCTTCTACTTATCCCTCGCCTTCGTCTATTCGCTCTTGTATATATCCTCTACATCAAATTCATCTCGAAGGCCCACAAAACCGGCACTCTATCACTGCGCAACGACCGATTCCGTCACTCCTCCATCTGGAAGACAACCTACGCCAACTACTTCCCACTAACACTGTACCGTACCGTGCCTCTTCCACCGCAAAGACGCTATATCTTCGGCTACCATCCTCATGGGATCGCTCTCCGCGGCGCCATCGGTGCCTTTGCCGCTGAGGCAGCCGACTTCTCCCAACTCTTCCCGGGGATCACCAACACACTCCTCATGAAGGACAGCTTTTACACCACTCCTCTCCTTCGCGAATACCTTTTGTCACTTGGGACAAGCGGTGTGTCGCGCTCCTCATGTATCCGACACCTGACCCGCGGCGGCCACGACGACCGCGGGATGGGTCGCGCCATCACCATCACCGTGGGCGGGAGTCGGGAGTACAACATCGCGAAGCCCGGAACCATGGGTGTGGTGGTGAAGATCCGCAAGGGATTTGTGCGGGTGGCGGTGCAAACGGGTGCGGATCTTGTGCCTGTCATCGCGTTCGGTGAGAATGAGCTCTTTGATCGCGTGGACGTGAACAGTTCAACTGCGCTGGGGCTGGTGGCGCGAGCCTGGGAGTTCGCGGTGGGCCATCGCGTGGCATTCTCGACCGGTCGGTTTGGACTCTTCTGTCCGCATCGGAGGCCCTTGAACGTTGTGGTTGGCAAGCCGATCGAGGTGAAGCAGCAGCGGTGGGAGCCAGATGAGGCGTATATTGACGAGGTCCACGCTCAGTATGTCAGGGAACTGGGGAAGCTGTATGATGATTGGAAGGAGACGTTCGCGCCGAACAAGGATGTGAAGTTCGAAGTTGTGGAGTAATTCTAAGGTTATCGGAGTTAATCGGTATGATTTGGGACTTGGGATATCTCGGATATGGCGTTGTGACTTTTTACCAGGAGTAGACTTTCGAGTTGAAAACATCAACGGCTCAGGAAGCTAAATATAACTTTGCAAATAGAAGAACTTTTAGCAAGTAGGTTATATGGTAGACCAAAGAAGTTCCATACCCATGCCGCCGGAGTCCTGCAGTGGCTTAGGCTTTCCACCGCATAGAAGACGCCACCCTCGGCCCGCTACACTCCCTCTCAACCTTTCCTTCTCGCAACAGCCTCTCCCTCCACAAACTCGTTTGTTGTCCACGACACGGCCTCCAGCAACCACCAAAACCACCTTCAGAAGCAGAGAATGCATAACCCTGACTACGTACAATCTATCTCATCAAATCCAAACCTATGGGATGTGCATCTCACTGACGAGACGATTCTGGCTGTAGCTACGTCACACCAGACCACGAACCCATGCCCAAAGAGCCAGCATCCCTTGCTTCCAATATTCCCGAAAGAGTGCAGATCCCTCAGCACAAACGCGCATTATGGCCGATGCTCATACACAAATCGTTCACAAATCTACGTTATGCACGGCCGTCTGAGACGATCTTCTGACAACTCACCGGCCATAATGCATGAAGCAGCTCTCCCCAGAGTCACCATGCATTCCTGCGCGTTCACCGCAGACTCCTAGATCGATTGGACACCCGACCTATCCGACTGGAAGATGGGGTATTGGCCAGTCAGAGAGCTATATAAGAATGAACCGAGACATCTCTTCTCTCACGGCTCTCTGCTGTCGCTAGAGGGAGTTGAATTACCTTGTATCGCCGCGCTACAATCAGTCTTTACCGGTAGTACACAGAGTCTTTATTGCGTTATCAACCCTCGGTATTCAGTTTACGCTGGTCACGCATCACAGGTATTTGAACTTACCGACAATTATCTCGTTCGCAAATCTTGGACCTTTATCGGAACACCGAGCAAGGATCCTCAGGCACTTTTGTGTAGATTAAGGGAAGTCGGACTTCGCTCCGCTGTTCAGCCATGGACTCTCTACAGGCCAATAGAGAAGTCCACAATCAGAACCTTCTGGTTGCGCCCTTCTCTCATTGGTCCTTTTCGCATACTTTCTTCGTGGGTATCTCTCGGTGATTGAGCTTCTTCCTCGACTGACTAGTTTTTCCCAGGCTATCTTCTATATTATCGGGATACTTACCGGTGCCAAACTTGTATACAATGTCTATTTACATCCGCTTCGATCTCATCCAGGGCCAATACTTGCTAGAGCAACAAGGCTCTACATGGTGCTCCTCGAGCTCCGGGGATGCCTCCATCTTCGAATCAAGGAATGGCACGACCAGTACGGCGAGGTGGTCCGCATCGCGCCCGACAGCTTGTCATACAATTCCAGTCAGGCCTGGAACGAGATTTGCGGTATGTCTGGTTCAGTCACATAGCCCGCCTGTTCATCTCTCACACTGCGTCAGGCCACCGAACTCGCGATACCAAAGCTGTCTTTGAGAAAGATCAAAACTTTTTTACCCGTCCACCAAACGGGCAGTGGAGTGTCGTACGTCTATCTCCGTCATCTTTTGTGACTCCTGCCCTAACCACTGTGGAGAATTTCTGCAATGCAGGTAGCAGCCAACGGCGACTACCACCGACGTCTTCGACGTCTCCTATCGCATGCATTTTCCGAGAAGGCTCTTCGCGCCCAAGAGCCAGCCCTTCAACACTATGTCGACCTTCTCATTCGCCAACTCCATCACCGCGCTGATCAAGCCGGAGGTGGTGTGGTGGACATGGTCCAATGGTTCAATTTTACGACGTTCGACATTATCGGTGACCTAGCCTTCGGGGACACGTTTGGTCTACTGTATAAGGGCGTTTGGTCTCGCTACCTCGCCGCCATAACCGGACTGATGGACGTACTGGTTTACTTCCGCGCCGCCAAGTATCTGTTGCCGTCTCCGTGGAGCCTTTGGGCGGCTTCGCTCTGGGCACCGAGACACCTTCAGCAGGACCGTATATACATATATCAATTAGCAAAGGGCAAGCTGTCCCGTCGAGTTGAGCACAAGACGGAACGACAGGACTTTGGTGCGTGAGCTGCACTCTTTCTCCTGACCTCACGCTGATAAAGGCTCCAACAGTCCACTACATGCTCAAAGGCTCTCGCTCGGCCATAGGCCCCGAGGGCCTGAGCTTCGAAGAGATGGTCACGCAAGGCCAGACCCTTATCATCGCGGGCAGCGAAACCACCGCCACCGTTCTCTCGGGCATGATGTATTATCTCCTCACGACCCCACGCGCATTGTCGCGGGTGACACAGGAGATTCGTGCGGCTTTTTCCGACGAGCGGGACATCACCGTCTACCGCGCCGCCCAGCTCCCGTATCTCCACGCTGTGCTCGAGGAATCGCTTCGCATGTATCCTCCCGTGCCCGGCATATTGCCCCGGGTCACCCCGGCCCCGGGACAACTAATCTGCGGTCGGTTTGTCCCCGCGGGAACGTCCGTTGGTCTCCACCACTGGGCGTGCTACCGATCAACGCGTAATTTCAGCGACCCGGACACGTTCTGGCCGGAGCGATGGATGGCCGGCGAGGATGATGCGCATTTTGCGAAAGATGATCGCGGGGCGTTTCATCCATTCTCTTACGGGCCCAGGAATTGCCTGGGAAGGAAGTAGGTGCCACCTGCTTCGATTCGTTTGATAGAGGGAGGTTCTAACGAAAGCTTAGTCTTGCGTATGCGGAGCTGCAGTTGATCGTGAGCAAATTGTTCTGGAACTTTGATGCGGAGTTGATGCCGGGAGGGGAAGGGTGGGCCAATCAGCGGACTACATCGCTTTGGATGAAGAAGGCGTTGCCCGTGCGGTTAATTCCGCGGCAATACGAGGTCTGAGCTGAGGTCGGGCGGGGGGGGGGGGGGGGTTTGTTTTTTTTTTTTTTTTTTTTTTTTTTTTTTTTTTTTTTTTTTTTTTAGCTAGCGCTGGGTCGTGGGTCGGTAGTGACACTGAGCATGATTGTAGTTTCTACTATTCTATGCACGTACTTGGACCGTCCGTCCATGGTATCTACAGTGTACAGAATACCTCTGTACGTGTACCTATAACTATCCCATACCCACTAGCACATAGACCCTTCTCTCGACCCAAGTTAGGCGAAATCCGATCGGCCCAAGCCAGGCATCATCTCATGCATGAAATCTGTCTGGCACTATAGAACCCCTCCCGTGACTTTCGGCCACCCCGAAACCCTACCCGATCAGAACTCGGGAAAGAGTAGCCGAGATGCGCCGGCCAGCAGCCTCGCCCAGACTGACTAGCAGAGCACCAGCAATAGCATCAGCCTCAGCCTCAGACACTGGTACCCTGTACAATCCATGCCGCGTCATATCTTCAGTCGAATTCGCCGTACCTAGCACTTCCACATGATTCAGGCAAAATTCAAGTCCACAAGTCCAACCAGCGTATCTCACATAATCTCCCTTATTGAGTTAACGGGCATATGGATTGACTCTCTATTAAGTTAACTAGGACTTTCTTCCAGAAAAAATGAACCTAGAAGTAGTTCCTAATCCCGAGGGACCGATGGACCGATCGATCACCGGATAAACCCCCCTGCCTGTCAATTGAGCGGATGTATGCTGGTGGGGAGATTACTGCCGACAAACTAAACTTGCTATTTTCAGAGAACCTACCCCGAAACCCCACTGCTGTTGTTCCAACTATAGCCTCGATATCTATCGTAGATAGTGTATTGATTAGGATGGGATAAGTGAACTGCATATGATTTTTGTATTTATATTCAATGTGGCCGCACTTATGAAGCATACTCACGCATAGAACAAAAAGCAGTCGGTCGGATCTCCGTCCCGCCAACAAACAACAAACCAAACCAAACACAGACAGACAACACGACTTGTCCCCGGAGTCACCAGGTAAAACTAACCACACCAGCATAATGCAAACCACGATTCAGCACGCCACATCCCTCAAGATCAGGTATGCGATCCCGTCGAGTGCCTACGGCACTTCACACCGCCACCAGACCAGAACCAACTACTAAGTTAGTACCTAGCAAAATCATCCCGCAATGCTTGGCTCGGGTAAAATCGACGAAGAGCCATCACCCACCCACCCATAAGGTGTAAAAATAACAACAAGGCTGAACTCCCTACACTTCCCACTGGACTATCCCACTAACTACCAGGGACAATAAACAACGTGGCTTAGGCCGGACTAAACAGCAAACACTCAAACACTACTCCGTAGTCCCATCCCATTGCACACACACAGACACAAAAGTGGATCGCGAGAAAGAGCCGCGCCCTCAGCTCTGCTTGTACTGTCGTACTGTCCGTTGCCGGGGCAGATTACCACTAAAGCAATCGCTAATTTATACTAGTGAGTGAGTGCATCACAGCCTCGTGTACTCCGTGTATGGTAGGTACTGTTCACCGACAAATCCTGCTTCATTCAATCCAAAGTTCCATAGCGGGAAGGCGTAGGAGCTTTATGCTCGAAGCTTTTTCTTTTCCCCTTGCCCCTCTGTCGTCGGTGGGTTTAGCCTTTTTGTTCGTTTCTGACTGCCGCATCGCCGGCAAGAATTTCCTTTCTTCGACGGGATGGAAAAGGAACAGGTCCAGAACATGTTTACTTCTTACAGTACACAAACCCCCTGAGTGGCCAAAGATCAGGTGAAGGGGAATCAAGGCTAATATCGCCGTCTTCGTCCGAAATACCGTATCTACCTACGAATATAGAAAATAAGAGTGGTGCTTACTTACTTGCTTGCTCTCTGCCCGGAATGGGGCCGAGCTGAGTGAGCGAGCATTTCTCACCCTCCTGCCCTGCCCTAATTCGCATTCCCGGATCATGATCACGGAAATCGTGATACCTAGACAAAAACAACATACTCCGTAGAGCGTGATCATCACAGGATCCCGAGGCTGTGTCTGTTCGCTCTACATCATCCAGTAGATAGGTGTCTAGTCTATTCCAATCCGGTTACGTTGAAATATACCTACAACCCAAACGAACCACAAGGCAACAAACAATCCCTGCAGAGAATAAGGACCACGCTATCTCATGTCATCAGCACCCACCACCACCACCACCACCATCATCACCATCATCACCATCATCATCATCATCATCGCGCATGATTTCCCCAAAACGGCTGATCCAATCGGCTACTGCGGCCGCCTTGTCAGCACTAGCCGTGCCCAAAACATTCCCCATGAACCCACTTTTCAACTCAGCCATGCTCTCGGGTCTGGACAGCTTAATGATGGCAGAGGTGGGGTTTTTTTTCGTATTGCTCTGGGGCCAGGCTGGGACTCCCTGCTGAGCTTTAAAAATGGTGATGCAGACGGGGGGGGGGGAGGGAGCATTAACCTATAACTAGGTAGGTTAAATACTCTCCGGTCTGCAGGGTCTTTGGATGGCTTGCTATTTGCTTTTTTCTTATTCCCGTTGCACCAGCGGTTCCTTCAATCGATAATCAACGGATTACGGACTTGCATCTGTTGATTCACATCTGATAATCCCCCTTTTTAGCAATACTCTTCACATTCGTACTACATCCTTCTTTCCTCGGCGGGCTACTTCCGACCCCGGCTCAGCAGCAGCCATGAAGAAGGACGACCTAGAGTTCCAACGCCTACACGAAAAGCCCGAGACCGCATCGACCACCGAGGACTTCAAGACCCTCTTCCCCGTTACAGATCTCTCGCGTGGGCTCGTGGGGTGGGATAGCCAGGATGACCCGGCCAACCCCCAGAACTTCCCCGCCTCCAAGAAGTGGACCCTGCTGGCGCTCATCAGCTCCATCACCTTCATCTCGCCGCTCGCGTCGAGCATGTTCTCCCCGGCGATCGAGTTCGTGGCCAAGGAGTTCATGGTCACCAACGAGACCTTGCTCTCCTTCAGCGTAACCATCTTCCTGCTCGGGTTCGTGGTATGTCGGATGCTTTTGTCCCCCCTCGGACGCACTCAGAAAACTGATCCATTCCAGTTCGGCCCTCTGCTACTCGCCCCGCTCAGTGAGATCTACGGCCGTCGGGTCGTCCTCAGCGGCGCGAATTGGTTCTTCGTCGTCTGGCAGATCGGCTGCGCCCGCGCCCCCAATATGACCACCCTCATCGTGTCGCGCTTTTTCACCGGCATCGGCGGCTCGGGCTGCGTGACTCTGGGCGCCGGAGTCATCGCGGACTTGTTTCCAACCGAGCTGCGCGGTCGGGCCACCGCCATCTGGGCCATGGGGCCTCTCGTGGGGCCCATCATTGGCCCTATCTGTGGTGGTTTCGTCGGTGAGACGATCGGCTGGCGTTGGGTCTTCTACCTCCTGATTATCAGCGGTGCGGTTATTTCGGCCGGGATCGAGGCCCTGAACCAGGAGACGTATGCGCCGCTGCTGATCCGATGGAAGACGGCGCGGCTGGCCAAGGAGCTGGATAGGGTCGACCTTCGCAGCGTCTACGACGTAACCGGCAGTATGCACCAGGCACCGCCCTCGGCCCGTCGGGTTCTGGCGCAGGGACTCAAACGGCCCGTGGTGCTGTTCTGCAAGTCGCCTATTGTGCTCCTTCTTTCCGTGTACATCGCTTTCGTATACAGTTTGCTGTATCTGTTCTTCACCACCGTGACCTCCGTCTTCGAGGAGCGGTATAGCTTCTCGACCGGTCTCGCGGGCCTCGCGTACATCGGCATCGGCGTCGGGTTCTTTATCGGCCTGTTGACGGTATCACTGACCAACGATCGCATGGTCATCAAGCTGACCGCTCAGAACGGCGGCAAGTTCGAGCCCGAGATGCGTCTGCCGCTGATGATCATCTTCAGCTGCATCATCCCCATCACCTTCTTCTGGTACGGCTGGTCGGCCGAGAACGCGCAGAAAGTTCACTGGATCGTCCCCATCATCGGCATGATTCCCTTCGGTGTGGGCATGCTCGGCATCTGGATGCCCGTCCAGACCTATGTCATTGACGCATACCCGGCCTATGCGGCCTCCGCGAACGCCACCATGACGGCCTCGAGATCGCTGATGGGCGCTTTGTTACCTCTGGCGGGCCCTACCATGTTCCGCAACATGGGCATCGGATGGGGTAACTCGCTGTTGGGGTTCCTGGCCTTGGCCTTTGTGCCGGTCCCGTTGCTGTTCACCCGATACGGCAAGATGATCCGCGAGAGGTTTCCGGTTGACTTGGATTGATGAGCCGTGGCCACAAAGACGATGCAACGACCTGCTTAACATGTTTTGATAGACTTCCGTTGTTCCCATATAGAATAGATTCGACTTATTGATACCATTCGTTCATCAATCACAGGACCTCATACACAATAGACTGCAGGTCAACCCCCGTCAAAATACTGGGGTAGCTTCGAATGACATCAGGGGTGAGTCCCCATCCCTCGATGGTCATGAACGTCTCGTAGAAGCTGCGTCGGATACGGAGTTGATCTTGATCGTCGCGTTCGAGGATACTCTCGCCCCACGGCCAGCGAACTTTCAGACAACAGGCCAGGAACCCGAAGAGATCGTCACGCTGACCCTCGTAAATGTGCCAACGACGGATCAGATTGGACCGGATTTGCGGCCAGATCATGAGGTCGATCGACCCAAGGTGGGGAATGTTTATCTGGTCAGGGTTCGGGTGCATGAAGGTCGGCAGCCGAGCGAATCGGCTGGGACTGGGAGAGTACATCCATTTGAGGAGGTGGTAGGCTAGCCACCCACAGGCCAGGCGCTCGGGGTCGCGCAGCGGCCGTCGCTTCGTGGTGCGGTAGACTAGGTCTGCTAGGACGTTGGTCTTGGAGCCGTACAGTAGATCCAGCGGAGAGGCGGGGGAGTCCGGGGATGCTCTGATCTGCTCCTGGTAAGCTACCCAAGTCATGTAGGGGGCTGACGGGTCGTCGTTGGTGAGTGGAATGCGTTTCCAGAGTGGCTCTAGTGGGTTTGTAGAGTCGTGAGCGTAATTGATAGTTGCTGCGAGTGGCGGCAGCGGTGGCAGGATTGGAGCGATCGGCGGGATGGGTAGAGTTCTTCTACTAGCTTCCAAGGGGTCTATCAAGCTGCGGGAAACTGCTATCGGCGGTGGTGGCGATAGTATAGGAGGACGCTGGTTCTCGACTTCGGGCGCCTCGGGGGTATAAGCCGGTCCGGTGAGAGCTTCCGGAGACGTCAGCGCATCGATGTCCCAGGATTGCAGGAGACTTTTCAGCTGTCGTTGACGCGCAAGAAGAGATGCATTCTGCCTCCGGAGAGTCTCTATCTCTTCAGATCGCTGTTGGGCGCCTTCATCGGTGTGGTGCTGCCGACAGTGAGCAACCTGCTCTTCGAGCCGTGCGATGCGATCTTCGAGGTGACTGAGATACTGCAACTTTTTACTTCGAGAATTCTGCTGCGCCCGTCGATCGCGGAGGCGCTTCTTCTCCGCCGGACTCAGATGACTGTGATCCGACATTTGAGCCACATTCTTCGAAGAAATGATCGGACGTGTCTGACTGGCATTGAGGTCGAGACGAAGGTGGAAGGTGATCATCCGTGTGTAGCCCAAGTTATGCAGCCAATTGGGTGTAAAGTCACGTGCTCTGCTTTATGCTCGGGTTTTGAGAATTATGCACAATGAGCAATCTATAGGAAAAGGTAACTTCACTCAATTGGCTTGGATAAAATCGAAGAAATGTATTGACATCACTCAGCAATGTCTCGAGTGATGATATCTCGATTTGTGACTTCGCAGCACCGAAGATCGAATTTCAAACTTAACCATCAATTGCAGGATAGGCTCCCTGGTTGATAAGATGTCTTTAGTTGTAACTGAATGCGCTATTAGCCAATGGTGAGAGATGAAGAGTCCGATGTATCGATAAATCTAGCATGACCTTAGATGAGCCTATTCAAGTCTGATAAGACTGTTAAGCGTTAACGCAGGGCAAAGTCTAGAGCTCCATGTACACATCTACATGGTTCCAGATTCTAAATTGCCATGATGTACTGATACGTCCTGATCGTACCCCTACTCCAAGTGGCGGCACTTTCGCTCTCCTTCCAGCTGAACTGCTCCCTACGCCTAGGTGCTTCACCAGTCCTCCTGCCAGTACATCACTACGATCCTGGATACTTCACGGGTGCATCCACGCAGTAGAGGAGACGCATTGAGCCGCCGGTGCCACTACGACCAAGCTTGTCGGCGCGCGAGAAGCCATGCTTCGTACATCAGCATGGCATCTCCGACCGCGAGTAGCATTCCTCCCCCAGCATAGCCGCTAGTGTCCCCTTATGCATGCTGTGCTCTCGCCATTATCTTCCCTTTGTGTTCTATTCGTCACGATTCGACATAAGCTCTCGGGAGCGAATAGCCGAGTTCGCGGGTGCTATCGCGGGGTTGTGCGGTTTGGAATGGATCCTCGATCATCGGGCGGGTACATCTGGACCAACCGGTCAAATTGTGCTGTTTCTGTCCAGGTCTCGGTCGAGGTTTGATGTTGATTGGAGTTCGAAATCGGGGTTGGGAAACGGAGTCGAGGTTGCTGGCGTAGCATTGGTAGCATTAACCGCGCGGACAGGCTTGGAGAGTAGTCGATGATGAGCGGGAAAGAGGGGAAGCCATAGACTCAGAGCATTGAGCTTGATTTGAAGAACGTGGCACGGGCGGACAAAAGATGGAGATGTGGGTGATGGCAGACGACAGGTGGACCGCGGGGAAGATGTCCAAGTCAGTACTGCCTAAGGCATTAATATGCCACGTGATGTCATCAGAGTCCCATATCTCAAACTGCTTGAGAGGGGATTATCTTGATCAGTTGTGTAAATGGGGATTTCTGAGTAGCAATAGGTCTAGTATAGAGCATAAAGCAGATGCTGCAAGATGGCCGAGATTGAATAGCTTCTATTGAGCGAGTTGTTTTCGATATCGCGCCTTGCAGAGACCTCCGGCATTAAGATATATACCTCGTCTGAGCAGTTTCGAGGTAGCTACCTCGGAGATCAAAGCAAGCTCTCCGATTAATATCAAGTACTACGCATGGTATTGACTATAAGTCGATTTAATCTCCACACTTCCAATGATTGTCTACAGCTACATTCAAACCCAAGTGCTATTCACATGGAATATCTATCAATAATAATCCCTCAGGCAACCTCCCCAATCAACACCCGGCAAACCTTCTCCGCCTGGCAGCCCATCCAACCCCAAATACACAGGCCTGTATCCAACCCGTCACAGCCATACAGCACTCCTGTACCGCTCAATACAGCCTACGGAGTTCTACCCATCAATACCCGGACTCGGCACGACTGAAGAACAGACAAGACAGATCAGCAACCACAAAATGGGTTCTCTGTCCATGATTCATCACACCTGGAATCCAATTTACCCGTCCATCCACCGACGGGCCAGGAGAACTGATGGTCCGTATCAGAACAACTTACCTTTCCAGCAGGGACGTGAGGTATTCCGTCGAAATAGACTCTTCCACCTCACGAACCTCACCACCCCCTGCAATGCAATAATAAAGGCTTGCTTACTGTATTTCGTATATCTCACCCCATTATCCACAACCTGTAGCAAGGATTAGAGAAAAAGGACAGAAACCTCTCACATCCCTGCCCATCCCATCCGGCGAAGGACCTGTAAGATGGAGGAGAAACCGGCGTATTACCGCGGTTAAGTGGGAAAGTTTGTCCGTTGATCGGACCGGAATGGTTCACATTACAAGCCTGGTTCTGGGCTTGACAGCCGCCGTAATTAAACTAGAGAGAGTGGTTTGTGGTGGCTGCATGCATCTAATCCATGCATCCGTGCATGAGAGAGGAAAAGTTTTTCTTGCGAGGATGACGACTTTTGAGATTCATCAAGTTCAAAAGGCAGTTGGCATGAATATCTTCTAGGCAATTGATGAGGGTGATTAAGCAATGGATGGATAGATGGATGTTGGATGTATCATAATTGATCCCTGTTACTCTGGGCTTGAAGGTCGTGCGTGGCTAGCGAGGGAGTAACATTATCGTACAGTACATACGGTACGTTGGTGCTGGCACTGGTGGGCGAAGGATCCTCCTACACTACCACCCACCCCCCCCCCCCCGATACACGCGCACACAGCAATTGCGAAGTCTGGGGAATGTGTGAACAGAGTTAAGTGAAGAAAGACGGGTGGGAAGACTATATACAGAGTTAGGAGAGTGGGAACCGCAATTGAGTGTTTAGAGCATTGATTGAGATCTGATGGTGATTGATAACGATCTCCGTAGGAGCCAGTGCCAGTTAGCTTGGACGTCGGCCGCCCCCTCTCCCCGGAAGAACAGGAAAGGGAAGGGGGAGAAGGCAGCCCTGAGGTTCATCCGTTTTCGACAGCTGGCATCAATCCGTCTTCTTCCACACGCACCCACCACGGGGAGGAGGGAGCCTGGAGAGAGCTCTGACCTTCTCTAAATTCCGTCATACCGTAAATGACTTGTCAGTGGTTCTGGTCACTACATTTCGATGGATGCTCAAGAGCTCTCTGTTTTGTGCTAAACTGGAACCACTCCAGACTCAAGCTCAAGCTCAAGCTCTCTCTTCTTTTTTACCCCAGAATATGGGGGTTTGTCGGTGATTCTACGATGTCCCTCTGTTCTGGATCGTCCTCACCATCGATCGTCTACTTGGCTCCCCCAAGACAACACACCGAGTTTTGAAGGCTCAGAAGGATGGGTTTAGAGTGGCCATTTTAACTCTATATGTACAGTGTATATTGGTTGCATGTTGTAGGCGACGACCTGAGGGGGAAAAAGGAAATAGGGAGTAGTACATGATATATAAAAAGACCACCACAAAATGATCAACCTCCTAGAAAGAAAGAGAAGTGTCTGTATAGAAAAAAATCCAGTCGTTCTCGATTTTTTGGGGGAGATGAAAAAACAGAGAAGAAAGGTAAAAATGGAACGAAGAGAAGATAACCGGTTTACCGGACGAGCACGCTCATTAAACCGATTGTTTCATTTGTGGAATTGTTGTACAAGTGATCCAGAAAAAGCTTCGTAGATTTTGTGAGAGTCTTTTTGTGAAATTGGTTTCGTCATCATCCCATCTTGTTCCCTTCCCGTATTTCATCTCACAAAAAAATTCGATCCCTTCCAAGATTTGCCGGACACCGCAAACGCTTCGCTAGGAGATATGATATGCGGCTCGATTGTCGTGGGAGAAAAGTGGTTGCGTTAAATTTAGACGTACTTGCACATCATGGCAACCATCAGGTCGAACAGACCAATGGCCTCGACGAAGGCGAAACCAAGAATGGCGTAGGAGAAGAGCTGACCACGGAGGGCAGGGTTGCGGGAGACGGCGAGGAGGAGGGAGCCGAAGACGAGACCGATACCGATACCGGCACCACCGAGACCGATGGCAGCGGAACCCATACCCAGGTTCTGGGAGACCTGGACCATGGCGTCGGCGATCTCAGAGGAGTACTGACGGCGGCCCTGGGCGGCGAAAGCCTGGCGAGCGTTGGCCTGGATGAGGCCGGAAGGAGACTGACGCTTGACGGTCTGGAAGGGGGTCATGTTGATCTTCTTCTGGGTGGTGAAGGTGCGCTTGGGGGCGACAGCGTTGAGCTGAACGCGAGCGGCAGGGCGGGCGACCTTGGAGGTGGCAGCCATGGTGGAAGCCAGACGGCTGGCGAAGACACGGGAAGAGGCCATTGTGATGGGGTGGGTTGGTCTTGAGAAAGAAGACTGGGATTTTTTTCTCGAGAGGATGGGGGATGGGAAGGAAGGAAGGAGAGAAGAAAGAAGAAGAGGAGAAAAGAGGAAGAGGAAGAGGAAGAACTTTTCTGGGAGGAAAACCTGGAGGAAATGTGACAACAGTGACCTTTCCGGGCCATAAATACTTTCCCGCTAAATTTTCGCGTTTTTTACCCTTTCGAGCCCACCAGCCCCCCAGTTGGCTTCCGTTAGTGCGCTTGTTGGGAAGAGAAAAAGCCCTACCCGGGGCCTGGCGCGTGTGTGCTTCCAGTAATTGATTGTCCTCTATCTTACTTGACTGGTATCATACACTGGCATTACCAGCTGCTTTACGCTCTCGCGGACAGTTCGGGTTCGTTCGGGATGGGGCCAAGCGCGCAATGCTGCCGGTACAGCCAATTGTTCAGGGTCTCTGTCCGGCCGCGCAGGTCCGCTGGCCGTACTATCCACGAGTCGCATTGCGGCGATGCTGCCATTGCGCACCCACTTCTCGTCCATGACCAGGTCCTGTGCTTTTTCCCCCGTATGCCGATGTGAAGCATTTGGCTTTACAGTAAGATTACTTGTAACCAGGGTGACCGGGGAAAGATTGGCCAAGGGGGGAGAGAGGGGGTGGTGGAGAGAAAGAAGGATGGGGAGGGAGCATTCCCACCCCGAGCTCCCTTCATTCTTCCTTACATATAAAATGGACTTGCCCTTCCATCTTCCAGTTTCCCGACCCTGAGGACAGAGCAATTGGCTGTAGGGAGAGTCTGGCCTACGGTATGCACAAAATCTGGTTGTTCTGAAGCTGACTGTGAGGGAGGAGGGATCACAGTAACGAGAGCAGCAGAGTGAGAGAGAGCGAAAAAACCAAGGAGGTCCCAGAAAAGTGGATCCCAGCAGCCAAATGGGTCCGATAAAGTGGTACATGACCCACTTAGCGACGCATCCGTAGCCAATGACAGACTTGCCGCCTGCTCGGTCTCAATAGACCGGGCCGAATCGGGCATGCGGCTCCACCAGCGCCGGAGGTTCTGTCCCAGAAACAGAATTCCCACTGGCGACGCAAGCAGGTTTGTTTGCACAGTGTCGTTACTGCAGTCGTGAGCTGAAATTCGGAGGGAATTGCCTCGCCTCACCGACTTGTCTGATTGGGAACCTGCTCTTTTGGGCCAACCCGACTCATCCCGTCGACGCCGGAACAAAAAAAGCTAAGCTGCATAAAGAGCTAGCTCGAAGCTGGGGGCACCACCCACCGTGATGAAATCGACGCCAACCTTTCAGCAGAACCAGAGGAAAGAAAAAAAAAGGAATGTCACTGCATCCATTCTCTCTCTCTTTGTCTGTAGCCCCCAATGCTGGCTCGAGGGAGGTGATGTGGATTTATATAGCTTTTGGATAGATCAGAGAAACCGGCCAAATTTGGTGTGGAAGAAGTCAGCTCGTCTGCACTCCCGCTTCCCACCACCGTTTCCCCCCTAACCCTAGCCAAAGAAATTAAATCCTCGGGAAGAAAAACGTCACAATCCTCCCAGCTGTTTCTCCCTCTTCCGACCAGAGTAATAAATTACAAAACAATCGAGAGGTAAATCCCATGACGGTCAGCGCTAGTGCCAGCAGTAGCAGTGCACGCCCTTTTTTTTTTTTTTTTTTTTTTTTTCTTTTGCTCTGGTCAATTCGACGCAGCAGCGTATTCCGTCGTGGATGGATCGCGGGTTTTGCTCAACACCTCGGGGTAGTTAGCCCCCGTCCGACCCCCCTCCTCCTTCGGCACTCCATCCCCAGGAAAGAGAGATACGCTCTCATATTTATACCTCGCCGTCTTGTCCAGTAATGGGGACAGTCAGATGGAGTCTCTCTTTCAATCTCTTCACCATCTCTCCCTCCCTCCCCCTTTCTCAAAATTGTCACATTTCTTACCCATGCTTACTGCACTATGCCCAAGTTGGCACTAGTGAACGCGGTTGGCGGTGATCGAGATATGATCTCAGCCGCCCTGCGTCCCTTACGTAACCGAGCAGGGGGGAGGTAGCTTTTGCCTGGGATTTTGAACTGCTGCCACCCAACGGACAAACTGGCCTTCAATTTAAGCATGCAGCCGCCGCAGACAGGGATTGAGGAAGCTATTCCAGCCGGGTTCTTCCGTATAGCTGGGCAGAAGTCTGAGTATGAGGGAGTTGTAGATACTTATGATTGCCACCTGTCGAGGAGGGGGAAAGATAGGAAAAGAGGAGAGAGAACGCGGCGATGGTTTTAAAACAAGTGCATGACGATCCATTATGGGTCCAGAGGGTGATTGATACCTGTGTTGATTTCGTCGCATCATGGAGGAGCCCGCGGATGGATGGGCGGAGGTTCAGGTTGCTGGGGAGTGCCAGCGTGTTTCGTGTATTTAGTGCGTAAGGGTAAGTATAAATCTGGTATGGATACCGTATCGGAGCTACAGTTGAAATCCTCAGGCACCGATATAGCCGGCCCAGCGGGTGATTGTTGGACCTCGGGTCACGTCCATGTAATATGTAGAGAAGGTATGGCGGCGGCTACGAATCGGAAAGATAACAAACGCTTGCAGGTTACCTACACTCACTCCATACACTTTGCACCTTCTATAGTATGGTTCGTCAATTGTATGTAAACAGATCGCATCTTGCTTCTCAGTTCTTACCAAGTATATAGCTGTTTCATGCATCGTTCTGCGTCTCATAATGAACTACAATCTCGAGTACAAGGCTTCCACCCGGCAAACCCACCCCGTTCCTACCCGACCGGGCCCTCCGACTCTTCCCTACGTAGTTCCTCCAGATCGGTAAAATCCCTATCCTGCAAATGTACAAGCACATATATCTATATCGCTCTTAAAACTCAACTGAACCGAGTCTTAAACAACTTCACCTCTCCATCTCGACTCTCTATCTGGGAACAGAGAAAGCTACAAGAATGATGTCTCCCCAAGCAGCCTACACGCCCGAGCAAACGCCGACGGTCATCCGCGCCCGCAAACATCTCTCGGGAACGCGCGCCAAGCAGCTCCTCCGCGCGGCGGAGCGCGACTACAACGATCCGCCGCCGCCGCCGGGGCTGGGCGAGTGCTGTGGCAGCTCGTGTGACCCCTGCGTACGGGATCTCTGGCGGGAGGAGCTGGCCGTTTGGCGCGAGAGGTGGGGGGAGGCTGCCGAGGAGGAGTCTTCGGAGAGGAAAGCCCAGGAGGGGGAGGAGGGGAAGAGGAAGATGCCGGGGAGTTGGGAGTGGTGATTTCGTTTGATTCCATGGAGTTCACCAACTTTCGGAAAGAGGCTACGTGGTTGAGGAGTTTCTTATTCTGATCTTGGTTTGTGATTGATGTTTCTGAACGATGCAATCACATAGGTGATAACTAACTATAAAGCAGACTGAGCCTCGACAAAACTATCCGCGCCGGACTATCTCTTCGAAGAGAGGATCGAAACACTCATTCAGACTTCACTAACCTCACTCCCTGCCGGTACCCTGGCCTCATACTCCAACACCAATTTCACCTCCTTCCCAGGCGCCAACTTGACCACCCATTTGACTTCCCCGGCCTTTCCCAGATGCACTGCCCCCTCCTTCATTTGCGCATCGTCTCCTTCCTGGACCAACCCCTTGGGCTCCAGGATCTGCACCTTCAACCGCTCATCGTCGCTGACGGGCACCTGATCGACAACCGCCACCTCGACGGCGTTGCTCCGCGTGTTCTTGACCCGGCACGTCCGGCGGAACACCGCCGCCTCTTCCTTCTGGGAGAACAAGCCCCCACTGCCCGTTGTGCGCCGCATCGTCGGCCGCCCGTACGTGACCTGGATCAGTGGATCCACGCCCAGAGGCAAGGTGAACGATTTCTTCGGCCCGCAGCTCGGCAGGTCCGCGGTCCCCAGGAAGGTCCCGTCGATGGTGATGCCGACTTTCCCGCGGAGGAGGCTCACGGACGCGGAGGAGTTCTGGATCTTGGCCTGGAGGAAGGCGGCGGCGCGCTGCTTGGGGACGATGGTGTAGGATAGGGTGACGGAGTCGAGGTGGAGGTCGGCGAGGAGGTGGCGCCGGGCCACGAGGGATGGGATGACGGTGCGATGACCGGGCAGGTCATATGTGGTTGTGAGGCCGTAATCTTGCTGGAAGGATTCTTGGTGTTCCAGGTCTGGAATGGTTTTTGGTGGTGGTGGTGGTGGTGGCGATCCAAAGGAGGGCTTGGGTCCCTCTTGGGTGGGATCGTTCTCCCCGGATTGAGCGAATGGTTGCATGGATGCTGTCGTTGTACTCATCAGCGCCGTGGGCTGAGCTTGCGAAGGTCCAGGTACACTTCCAAACAGCCCTCCACTCATGGCTCGTCCGAATCCGCCAGATTGAGGACCACTGGTGCCGGTTGGCGGTGGGTTGGCTGGCGCACCGAACAAAGGACCGCTTGTGGTGGTTGGTGGTAGGCCACCAAATAGAGCTCCCCCAGATTGCCGGGCCGGGGGCGGGGGTGGTGGAGGGGCAGCTGCTTGTCCGAACAATCCGCCTTGAACTTGTTGCGGAGGGGCAGCTGGTGCAGTATTACCAAAGGGTCTGGACGCAGCCGCTGTAACAACATGATTGGGCCCAAACACTGATGCGTTCCGCGACGGCTGCTGCTGCTGCTGCTGCTGCTGGGAAAGCGACTTGTGGAGGGTCTGTACTGGCATAAGATGGCGTTGCTCAGGCTTGCTACGCAGAATGTTCTCCCACGAGGTCTGCTCCTGGTTCTTATTGTTGTTGTTCGCTTGGACCATCAGCTGCCACGCCTGGAGCGAGGGAATGCGCTCTCCCAGCCCGGAAAACGAGGCCTGCGAGGTGGACAGGGTTACGCGGGCATCGCGCCACGTCTCCGAGCACGCATTACGAAACTCGGCCCGATAGACCATCTTGGCCGAGGAGGCCGGCGTGTTGATACTCAGATCATACCGTGGGACCCAGCTGGGTCCAGCGACGACATAGCTCAACCGGAGCATGACGTTGTTGTCGCCTTGTTTCTTGCCTTCCCCATCATCAGCATCAGCATCAGCGAAAGGCGCCTCGCCGTCCAAATGAACGACCACCTCTCCGACCCTATCCTTCCGAAACGACTTCTGCTCCTTCTCGAGCCTTTCCTTTCTCTCCTTTCTCTGCATCTTCTCCTTCCTGCGGGCCTGCCTCTCCTTCTCCCGCGCCGCCTCCTTCTTCCTCTTCTCCTTGAACACTCTCTTCTCCACCTTCTGAACCTTGCCCATTAACCTCGCCACATCCTCCTCCGCTTCCTCCACTTCAACAAGGGCCCGATAGTGCTTCTCCCCTTCCTCCTTCCCCCGCGCATTGTACAGATCCATGAACTCCCCGACCTTATACACTTCCACCTGTGGCTGCTGCTGCTGCGGTCTCCCAAACCCGGCGCCAGCCGTCGGAAAAACCGATCCCCTCTTCTGCTCCTGCAAGAAATCAATCAAACTTCCCGCGACATCCCTCCGGATCCCCGCCAACGCCGCCTTCTCCTTCGCCGTGCGCAGCTCTGCCCTCACGAGTCGAAGCTCCTCGGGTTCATCGTCTGCCTCGTCATCCTCGGAGGAAGACGAATCACTACTACTTACATCCTGTTCACCCTCGTTGGCCTCCAAAGCATAAAGCCGCGACTTGACCACCTCCGTCTGGAAATCCGTTACGCAAGCGGGGCCCGAGCCCTCGATGCGGATCGAATCGAAATCTGTTTGGGGGTCGAGGCCGTGGATGGTTAGGGTGTTGGGACCGGGCTTTCTCCCCTGTCAGTGATCTAGATCATCAGAGAAAAGCGGATGGGACGGGACTCACGTGGATCGTGACGGGGACTTCGCGGACGATAGTGGCGCGAGTTGGCTGGAAGGTGACGGTCTTGGTGGGGAGGGAGGTGAGGAGGATCTCAGTTGTGTTGTCTGTGGTGGTGGTGGTATGGTCGGACATCTTGTTTGTTTCTTGTTCTTATTTTTGAAGAATAAAATCTCCGCTTCGTCGATATAAATGATGGAGTGAAGGAGTGAAGAGAGAGAATGTAAATATGAAGAGGAAAGAGATGATACTGGCAAGGACGTAGGTAGAATACTCTGTACTTATACTCCGCACAGCAGCCCCTAATAGGCAGCACATCAGGCAGCATGCAATAGCTCCAAAGCTGCGCCTTGTGTTGTGACAAACATGATTGGTGCAACGGCTCCTCGCTTATAAATATATAGACTAGCGCGGTCTTGATTTTATTATCATTGGCTGTGTGAGTCATTTGTTAGCCTCAAATCGAACTATTGGGGCTTAGCACCGCGACTCGTAACCTTGAAGGCTACATTCCGGATAAAATGACTACTTCAACCGCCTCTAGAGAAACACCATGTGAATTCCACTCTGGATGGTATTCGCTCACCCTCATAGAAAAGTAGTAGACGCTATGAATCAATTTAGAAAAGCGAATTGCTCAGCACAAGGAGACAAACAATTGTCGATTTCAAAATCAAAGCATCCCTCAGGCGGATTCGAACTGCGAAGCACATGACTTATTGTCATGTGATTTAACAATGGACTGGGAGACGTTCGGATTCTTTCCGCGCCGAAGTTGAGGTTCTCATCCGAGAGTCTATCTTTCTAGTATGTACCCCACCACCCGACTGGCTCAGCTAAATCCTCATACTTTCCAAAAGCCATTGAAGTGTGTTCACAATTGCTCTTTGAGGCTACTCTGTATGATACTGTGTAAAGCTTCTCCAGGATCCCCCTAGCTAGATGGACGAGAGGTGGAAATGCAAATGTTGCATCGATCCGATCCACCCCCCCACCGTTCGGCGCAAACACCCATTCCAAGCAAATGCAGATCTTTCTCACCGTCAAGCAGGCCGCAAGTCGACTCGATGCAAAGAACCTGTGCCACTGTAGCACAATGTACTTAGAGCGTCGATTGTGGACTTCTTTTCCGTAAGTATCACCCGAAGCTTAAGCGCAACACGAAACAGGAATCGATCCAGTCGAGGAATATGAATCGCCTCTCGTTTTCATGCCCCCTGGGTGGCCTGTCGAGCTCATCTCTAATACAGATACGACTTGCATGATAGTCCATCTTCAGTGTTAATCTATTTGCCCTGGGACTAGAATCGAAATGCACTGACTGAACGGATTTTATCCTGCTGACCTATCATGTGCATTCCAGCGACCGATGGACTGGGCTGCATGGAATAGCGAACAAGAGCTTTTTCGGTTGGGTACCCCGACCCGGGACACGCTTCTTGCTTGCAGTTCTTCTCCATAGTAGATCGTCAACGCGAACATGGCATCTGCTTCTGATGACCGTATCCTGCTCTCACAGAGCCCGTCCAGGCTTATGAATGCGTCCAACACAAATGTCGGCCGCTCGCAAGCACCATAAGATCAATTGTGCAGACATCCTCCTCTCGATGGCTCCCCTGATATCCAAGGTCATCAGAGCCTCCTGTTCCCTGTTTTGAATTACGATCTCCGGGCAGCTCTTAGCGGGCTCCAGTGCCATATGGCCCAGCAGCGGTGGGTTCCGATCGGCTCCACCGACGAACTCCCGATCGAGCTGCCGTCCATGTCGATCTATACTTTAAGTTCCTCCACAACAAGGAAATTTGCCTAATCAGGGAGCGTATCAAACCGCACTCCGCTACCGCGCCATGGCACGGACACTGGTATCTGCGGATATTTTCCCTGGCGATTCAGTTGCCATGCAAATGGGCTGCGTGTGATGCCGCTGATCCACCAGGATGTCTCTTGGATTTCCACGCGGGCTCGAACGAGGCACAAACCTGGAAAATCCGGGCCCAGTATAAAGCAGCGCTGATGTCCCGACTCATGAAACAGAGCAGACGCTTGCCACAGTCCAGTGCCTCACTCTCACTACCAGGATGGTTCTGCCCACGCCCCGGTCTTTAACCTTGGCTGCTGTTGCGGCTACCCTTTTGGGTGCTTCGGCAGTAAATGCGGGGAACTGCTCGGTAGCCGGCATCGCCCAACCCTCGATCCCTGATGGGCAGCTGTTACAGCTGACTGCTATTCCAGTCACTGGCTACCAGAATGGCAACACGACACTGAGCTTCTGCAATGTGACAGTCACATACACCCATCCCGGGAAGAATGACGCTATCCACACTACTGTCTGGCTTCCCCTCTCGAGCTGGAACGGCCGGCTTCAGGGCTCCGGGGGTGGCGGCTATGCAATGCGTCACGACGACTCGGTTCTAGCAGAAGCGGTCGGCCTCGACTATGCCGTTGTAGCCACAGACGGTGGCCACGGCCTCGTATCCCAGAACTCCGCCGCCTGGTCACTGGATGCATCCGACCAAGTGAACATGGCCCTTCTCGACGACTTCGCCTACGTTGCCTTGAACGATGCGGCCGTCATCGGCAAGCAAATCAGCCACAGCTTCTATGGCTACGGGCCAAACCGCTCGTACTGGAACGGCTGCTCCACCGGCGGCAGACAAGGACTCATGCTCGCGCAGCGGTATCCCACGGCCTACAACGGAATTATGGCTGCGGCCCCCGCCATCAACTGGCCCACCTTCCTGGTGGCGGAATACTGGCCGCAGTTCGTCATGAATCAGCTCCAGTCACACCCGCCGACGTGCGTGACCGACGCCATCACCGCCGCCGCCATCACCGCCTGCGACGCCCTCGACGGCGTCACCGACGGCGTGATCTCAGCTCCCGACCTCTGCACCTTCGACCCTCTCACCTTAGTCAACCAAACCGTCGCATGCAATGGTAGCAGCGTGACCGTCACCAAACCCGCAGCGCTAGCTGTCTCGCTAATCTGGACCGGAATGCGGTCTTCGAACGGCACATTCCAGTGGTACGGTCTCGAGCGCGGCGCCCCGCTCTCCACGGGCAGCGGCAGCCTCGCCGCCACCACCTGCACCTCTCCAACCAACTGCACGGGCTCCCCCTTCGCCATCTCCTCCGACTGGATCCGGCGGTACGTCCTACAAGACCCAGCCTTCGACCTGACCACCCTCGACCACGCGGACCTAGACACCATCCTCTTCCGCTCCACCGCCGAATACAACGCGATCATCGGCACCGACGACCCGGACCTCTCCGCCTTCAAGTCCGCCGGCGGGAAACTGATCACGTGGCATGGGCTGGCCGACCCGCTGATCTTCCCCAAGGGCACCGAGCACTACTACCGGCAGGTGCAGGCGCGGGACCCGGCGGTGCGCGACTTCTATCGCTTCTTCCCGGCCCCGGGCGTGCATCATTGTTCCGGGGGCGAGGGCCCCGTGCCCGTGGACCCGTTGGCGCAGGTCGTCGACTGGGTGGAGGCGGGTGTGGCGCCGGCGACGCTGCACGCGCAGGCGGCGGATGGGCGCACGCGGTCGCTGTGTCCGTGGCCGCTGGTTTCGATGCACAAGGGTGGGGATGTACGGGAGGCGGGATCGTATGCTTGTGAGAGACCGCTGAGGCAATGGTTCTGATTTTGTGTCCTGGCGATTACTTCCGGGTTCGAGCATCTATTTAATCGAGCATAATTTGATCAAGAATAATTCGACTAAGCAGTTGTCGCCATATCGAAGGAGAGAAATGCAGCTATTCATAGTGTTCAGCCGCCTGGGACCAACGTGGTACGGTAAATGTCAAACCCAGGGGTGGTTGGTCTCCTGAACCATGGCTCGGCGATCAGCCGAGTCCCTGACAAGTTTCCGGGCTCGCAACTCTCTCCCTGCAAGCTAGGATGTAGATAGGGATGTGAACAGGGAACTTATTGTCCCCTGTCGCCCCGCCATTCAGAGTAAAAAACAAGGCCCTGCACAATGACAAAGACTGACTCCACGACTTGATTCAGCATTGGAATAGGAAATCTACAACCCCGCAGCAGGAAGACCATGACCAGCGCCACCCACCAAACCCCCTCTTGAGTAAGGTTCTCAAGACAGAGAGCACATTTGCATGAAAAACCTGCACCGAAGATAGTACCCGAAGATGAATCCGTGATTCTGCATTCTATCCCATCTCATGCGGTCCTTCGTTCCGATATACACCAAGCTCGACAGGGGTTTTAGCCCGCGACCGACCCGCTGGCCATCCACCACCACCACCGGGCCTACTATCACTAAGAGTACTCGTAAACTCATAATCTGTCCAGTGCGGACCCTGCAGCGAATCCGGCCAATTCTTGCCACCTCCACCACTACCAACCTTATCAAGAGAGGCACGACGACGACGAGTAACGCACCACAGCGTGAACAAGACGGTCGCACCTATACTTACCACGCCGCAGGCGACGCCAATCCCTATCTTAGCACCTGTCGACAGTGTCTCAGTGCTGCAATCCTCACAAGATGAACGTCCATTAGTGGTGGTATTCGTCGTCGAAGCGGAAGCGGATGCGGCAACAGTCGCAACCGGGAGCGCCGTCCACACCCCGGACCAACTATCCTCCCAACCATTGTCTGATCCAAGGACAGTAGTATCCTCGGGCTGGATGACGGTGGTCGACGGCGTCTGCAGATTGGGGCCGGGCGCCTGCGCCAGGAACCAATTGCCCGTGCCACTGCCGCTATCGCCCCAGTTGACTCCGACAAATGCGACCTGCAGAAAGGCGCGGCCGAGGGCGTAGACGGCCCCGGCGGTGGTGGTGCCCCGGCAGGGGAAGTAGGGGGTCGGTTGGGCGACCAAAGGTGGGGTTAGGGTGAGGTTCAGCACGGCGAAGGGAATCTTGATGGTGATGTTGGCGCGGTTGGAGTTGTCCTTGGCGAAGGTGAAGGCTAGGTAGCTGGGTGAGGTGATGAAGCTGCGGTAAGCGGGATTTGAGGTGTTCCAGATGTAGAGGCCGTGGGTGCTCTGGTAGGTGACGGGGAGGTGGGCGGCGATGGCGTCGCAGGTGCTTTGGGGGAGGTAGATATAGGGGTCCCCGGGGCTGGAGTAGACGGTGATTCCGTTGGAGGTAATTGAGGAGTTGCCGGCGGCGAGAAGACCTGTGGGGTTGCTGTTTGTGGTGCTGTTCGTGGTTGAGGAAGACCACGGCGAGCCTCCGCGGACTACTCCGAGACTGATGTCGCGAAGCTTGATTGGCAACCCTCCATCATCGGAATATGGCTGGGACGAGACTTCCCCCAGCACACGGGATTGATCGTACCCGCCCAGCAGCAAGGACCCCGCCAGGTTGTACGTGGGCGTGCCGATATGCATCCCGTACGAGTAGGACGGGATCGCCTGACCGCCACCGGAGGTGAACAGGTAACTGTCGAAAAAGGTGCCGTTAATGGTGGCCTGTCCTCGGTCCGCGAACTGCTGTTGTAGGCTGGGGGCTCCCAGGGAGAGGACTCCAAGCTCGAGAGGGTAATTGGTCCCATCCGGGTATATCTGGTATCCCTGGTCCACCACGTTCAAACTGACGTTCGGCACCATGACCCCCGAGATATCGATCAAATCGAGAGCCCACTTGGCGGTGCCGTAGATGGGGTTGTCGGTGGCAGCGCCAAAGTGCAGTGGTCCCCATGTTCCATCGTTGATGGTCAGCCGTATGGCCGTGTCGTCATACGTGGTGGAGGTCAGTTTGTCGAAGACACCCGCCCGGTTAGCATAGCAGTAGGAGGATAATGAAGTATTGGAGCAAATTGAGGAGAGGAGGATGTAGCTCTGCCAGGCTCCTCCGGGATAGAGAGCCATCTCTTGCCGGTCGCTGCCGATTTTGACCTGGACAGCTTGCCAGGGACCATCCGGGCCGTACGTCTGGCCCGTCCATGGCACGGTGAAAGGTGTTGCTGCATGGACAATGATCGGAGCAATCCAGATGCTTACCAGAAGAAAAAGAGAGGAGACCATGAGTGTAGGATCGTTTATTCAGAACGGGATAGGAAAGAGTAAGTTGTAAGAAAGGTCTGTACGATCTCAGCGGAATCTTGAACGGCTGGGCATTTTGCTCATGGGGAAAGAGCGAGGGGGGTTTAGGGTAAGGGTAGGAAAGAGCGGAGTCGAAGCTGGGGCTTCAATTCCTTGTCTGGTATGAAAACACATCAAACATTGGATCGTGTTGACAAGGCTCTAGAATGAGGGGAGTATGCAGCCATACATCGACTGCATGTACGCGCTCTGCAAGAAGGTCTATAATTGTATGATCTCTCTAGAATAGAATGGTACTGTACTGTACTATATCTGAAACTCTGATGAGCGCTGACATGACGCTAAAACGCCGCGGCTTTTCCGAACCGGGGATGGATAAAAGAGACCCTGGAGTTCCCGACGATTCAATAGGTCGAGTTGCCGCCCGACCTTGTGAACCCTGAACCCTTTCAATTCCAGCTGCTCGTTCCTCTACTGGGTATTTATCCCACACCCGACTCTTTGTTAGGTAAGTCGTTCATCCTGAGTATCCCACCCCGATGTCCATGAAAGCAGCTTTGACATGCAAGTAAAAACGTTCAGGGCAGTCCGGACCGTCTTGGTGTGCTGCTTCGCTTTCGCGGTTCTGTGGCAGCTCTGCCTGGCTGATTTCCAGCCCTCGTTCCAGTTCATCCCTCTTGGTGGCTACACCTCGGCTCCCCAGATCGACTGGTCCCGATTCGCCTACACTCAATATGCCACCAACCGAGCGTACCTCTGCAACTCGGTGATGTTGTTTGAGACCTTGCATCGCCTAGGCAGTCGAGCCGATCGCCTGCTAATGTATCCATCGGACTTCTCCACCGACGACAACTCCAGGGTTGCGAAGTTGCTCCGCAAGGCCCGCGATGAGTATAGGGTCAAGCTGGTCCCAGTCGAGCTTCAGCACCGGAAGGGCGTCGACAGTAAACCACCCATCCCACCGGTGACTTTCCCACAACTGACAGCAAGCGCATTCCAGAGACCTGGGCAGACAGCTACACCAAACTACTAGCTTTCAACCAAACCCAGTACGATCGCGTCTTGAGCCTGGACTCCGACTCAACTCTTCTCCAGGTAAGCTTTGTTGTTTGATCCGAACCCACAAAATAGGGCAGGGGAGAAGGCGCTCACAATAGCCCTACAGTCTTTGGATGAACTATTCCTGCTCGCGCCATCGCCCGTGGTCCTCCCCCGGGCCTACTGGCTCAGTCCCGCGAGCCGGACGATGAGCACTCTAATCGCATTAATCGAGCCCTCTGCGTCCGAGTTCGGCCGCATCCAACGAGCGATCGCCGACGCCGGGCCGAGCGAATTCGACATGGAGATCGTCAACAAGCTGTACCAGGACCGCGCGGGGGATCTCCCCCACCGGCCTTATTACCTCCTCACCGGCGAGTTTCGTGCCAAAGACCATACCGCCTATCTCGGCAATTCGCAGGACTCCTGGGACCCAGTCGAGGTCTTCAATCAGACAAAATTCCTGCATTTTTCCGACTGGCCTCTTCCCAAGGTATGTAAGCTAAATCCCAGGGCATATGGAAAGCAACTCACGGGAAGTTTTCCTTGTATATAGCCGTGGTTCCGAGCCAACACAAGTATCATTGAAGCGAATCAGCCGACGTGTGACCTGGACCCCCAAACGGGTATCCGTGATGACTGTCGCGCGCGAGATATCTGGCGCAGCATCTATGATGATTTTGCCTTGAGACGGCAGGTATGAACTATCCCCTCTATCTAGCGTCTGTGCTGGATTGGCGTTGTTGTTGACTCTGCGTGCAGGCAGTGTGTAATATGACGGTCAAAGATGTATATACAGTATGATGGTGCTTTTCATACTTTCTTGCTCTTTTTTATCATCCTCATTTTTGTTGTTAGAGGAGGGTATTTTCGGTGTGCCTGGTTAGCATGCTGTGTAGTTATATTGGGAAATCCTCAGGACAGCGTTGGTTTTAGAAAGGTCAGATGTGGGGAAATAGATCTCTTCAGCTCAAGATCATGGACAGATTTGGTCTGATTTTGTCTGGCGGTGTCATGTTTATGCAGGCTAGCCTTTTAGTTCTCTTGGTTCCTCTTTGAACTATATTTTGATGCAATAGCCTACCATGGTACGTGATGAATCTTATCTCTGGGAACAAAGGTCCGGGGAAGATTTGTTGACTGCGTGGATCTATACGTGAACCTGGAACGTACGGAAGGGAATGTACCGTAGAATGATGTCTTGCACTGCAAGGGGCAGAGGACAGAGTCGCAACGCAAATGATACCACTTGGAGTGCTTCAGGATAATTATTGAAACACACAGGTAAATCGGCCGGTCGCAGGCCGAGCAAAAAAAAGAGGAAAACAAAAAGAGATATCTTAGTGCATCATCCGTGAATCGAACACGGGCCTCATCGATGGCAACGATGAATTCTACCACTAGACCAATGATGCTACTTGATATCATACCTTTGTAGATAAGGTTATACAGCCCAGATCGAGCAATACAGTGCAAAACCTGCCGCTCATCCACATCAGGCAGTAAGTATACTTCCCAGGTTCTTTTGAGAAAACATCCCGTACGCGACATTCACTATTTTAGCAACTACTCATTCGCAGACCAGTTGATGGCCCCGCTAATCGAAGATCATGAGTACGACTTACATAAGCACGACGACACTGAACGCTATGCAGGAAAATAAGAAGAAAAGGGCCGAATGCACTGTAACGTTACCAGCAACCTAGCCATGGCGAGAGGGGTACAGGCACTTGGCCTGCAGCGTAGTGAAACCTCATCACGTCAGGCAAGACCGCAATCCCAGCCACCTTCCCGGCAGGTAGGCGGGGGTCCTTCTTGAAATACTCAGCATAAGTCACCGCTGGCATGCCTTGTTGCGAACAGTTGCTTCTTCCACCCTTGGCCACAGCCATGAAGGTAAGTAAGAGTGACCTGTCGCAAACCCAATCTTGCTAATATCTCCAGCATCTTTTCTTCGTCATAGGCCTCGCTCATGCCATTGGCCTTGCTCGTAATCCATATCCCCTGACCGGGGGTGGCACAAAGCGCCTGACTTTCAATGAGACCGTCGTGCGAAGGGCGATTTCGCCGTCACAAATATCAGTGGAATGGATTTCCACAGCAGAAGATGGGCAGTATGTCTACCAAGACGAAGACGGTAGTCTGAAGATCAACAATATTGTTACCAACCAAACGCAGACCCTCGTTGCATCTGACCACGTCCCGCCGGAGGTGTACAGCTACCAAGTCAAGCCCGATCTCTCGGCAGTCCTCTGGGAGACCAACCATACTAAGAAATACCGACATTCATCGCTAGCAGATTACTACATTCAAGACGTCCTGTCGTTGCAGCTTAGCCCTCTCGTTCCAGACCAGAACGGCGACATTCAGTATGCCCGATGGAGCCCGGTGGGCGACACGATCGCATTTGTCCGGGGAAACAACCTGTTCACCTGGATTGATGGGGTCACTACAGCGATCACCACGGACGGCGGGCCTGATATCTTCCATGGTGTGTCGGACTGGGTTTACGAGGAGGAGATCTTGGGGGACCGGTTCGCACTATGGTTCTCTCCCGATGGGGAGTATCTCTCCTTCCTGAGTTTCAATGAGACAGGCGTGCCGACCTACACGGTGCCATACTACATGGATAACCAGGCGATTGCGCCGCCGTATCCAGTCGAGATGCCGATCCGATACCCGAAAGTATCGCAGACCAATCCCACGGTGCAATTGAACCTTCTCCGCGTGTCTGAGAACCGCGCTCTAACCGTCCCGATCGATCCTTTCGAGTCAGATGATTTGATCATCGGTGAAGTCTGCTGGCTCACTGATACTCACACCACGCTAGCCGTCAAGTCATTCAACCGCGTTCAGGATCGTCAGGCAGTTGTGGCGGTTGACACTGCTTCAGGGCTGGCGAAAACCATCCACGAGCGCGACGGCACCGATGGATGGATAGACAACACTCTTTCGATGAACTATATCGGAGCGATCGACGACAGCTCCTCTTTATACTACCTCGATATCTCCGACCGGTCGGGATGGTCCCATCTGTGGCTCTTCCCTCTGTCGGGTGGCGAGCCGACCGCTCTCACTAGCGGCGAATGGGAGGTGACCTCCATTCTTAGTATCGACAGAGCCAGACAGCTCATCTACTACCTCTCCACCCAACGGCACAGTACTGAGAGGCATCTTTACTCAGTGTCCTACCGCACATTCGAAATCACACCTCTCGATGATGACTCCGTGCCCGCGTACTGGTCTGCGTCGTTCTCCGCGCATTCGGGATACTACATCCTCACCTACAGCGGCCCCGATGTTCCGTACCAGGAGCTCTACTCCGTCGACCAGAGCGATCCTCTGCGCACAATCAACGACAACGCTAAGACTGTTACTCAACTCCAGGACTATGCGCTCCCCAACATCAGCTACTTCGAACTACCCCTCCCCCATAGCCCCACAAACGAAACCCTCAATGTCATGCGACGACTGCCGGTGAATTTTGATCCGACCAAGAAATACCCCATCCTGTTCACCCCCTACGGCGGCCCCGGCGCGCAGCAGGTCAGCAAAACATGGCAGTCCCTGGGTTTCAACGCCTACATCGCCTCCGATCTGGAGCTCGAATACATCACTTGGGACCGTCGACAACCGGGGGACGGGTTACAAGGGGCGTGCATTCCGCACACAGGTCTCCAAGCGCTTGGGACTTCTGGAAGCGGCGGACCAGATCTACGCCGCCCAGCAGGCCGCCGCGCTGCCCTACGTTGACGAGAACCACATCGCGATCTGGGGGTGGAGTTTCGGCGGCTACCTGACGGCCAAGGTCATCGAACAGGATGAAGACGGCGATGGCATCTTCTCGCTGGGACTGATCACGGCGCCGGTGGCGGACTGGCGGTTCTACGACTCGATGTACACGGAGCGATACATGAAGATGCTGGCGGAGAACGCGGAGGGCTATGCGGCCAGCGCGGTGCGGCGGACGGCCGGGTTCCGGAGCGCCCGCGGCGGGGTCCTCATCCAGCACGGCACGGGGGACGACAACGTGCACTTTCAGAATTCGGCGGCCCTGGTGGATCTGTTGGTCGGCGATGGAGTGTCCCCGGAGAAGGTGCAGGTGCAGTGGTTCACGGACTCGGACCATAATATTAATTATCATGGGGGGAATGTGTTCTTGTATAAGCAGTTGGCAGGGCGGCTGTTTGCTGAGAAGATGCGGGGGGAGGAGGGGGTGAGGCATGGTTGGAGTCGGAGGGGGGTAGCGGTTTAGTGTACCGTAAGATGACACTGAAGTGAATGATATCAATATTGGGGCTCATATGAGTTTCTCCCGGAGTCGTTTTAGTCGGTAATCCCTTAAGTAGCTATACCCTGTCCTTCACAACGGGCCATCCTATAGCTTGACATAGTCAGTAGTAGCACTACGGGTAGTTGCAAGATGCTAATTTTTCCAATACTATGAACAAAAGCCCATGGTGAGGTACAAATCACTAGGTACCCTACACAGCAACCGATCTCAAAAAAGTACACTGAAGCATTTAGCTGCAAGCCGCGTGGCCAGAAGAAAATGTAAAAATAAGTCGATGAATATGGAATAGATCCCTAAGCGATAGCCATATAATACAAGAACTTCCACTGCTATGTACAATACAGAACCCCCACCCTCCCCACCTCCTCAGCCCCTATCGCAAACCTACTCCACCGTCAACGGAACATCCACGTCCTTCCCATCGACCCAGCTCCCATGCAACCCCTGGCGCAGCCGCACAGGCAGCATTATCCTGGCCTTGGTGCGGGGTGCAAATCCCTGGTATCGAGGAGATGCAGTAGTCGGGAATGATCATCTCTCCTCCCATCAGACCTTTAACAAAACTAGTGACTGTAGGTACTGTACTACAACTCGTCTAGGGGATAATCAACTAGTCTTCTGGATTTGCTCTATTTTGTACACCGGAATTTTTCCAAAAGCCAGGAACCGTACTCTGCCAACTGTGATTCCGGGAGAGGATGAAGCAGTGAATTTAGTACTGCTAACTCCAGACCTGAACCAAAGAGGTAAGTTAAGGGGGTTGATAGCGATGATGACAATATAGCCGGCATACCTACCTACACACCGACACTGTGCCTTTTGCTGGTTCGGATCCAGTTGCCGAATGTAGTTGCATGGCATGGCCTCGACCATTGAGCCCTGTGGGTGGGAGGAGACCCGGGGGGAGAGCGGAAGGGCAATGAAGTACCTTATTCTAATGCACGGAAGTACTAGCCCACCGTGGGGAGGGAGGATGTTCCGGCCCGCCTCCCGGTTCCGGGATCCTTAGCCTCATGTTTATGTCTGGGGGAGACCGGTTCAGGTATTTCTTGCGCCATGCCCGTTACATGTGTGCACTGCTTGGTCGCTTGGTTCGTCCTTCACTCTGGTTGCTCATTGCCCTGGGGGATTCCGGGGAGGGGGCGCTCATAGGGACGGTGTTCTCGTGCTGGTTCCCAATTTAATGTTTGTGGAGTGGGGCCTGGATTCGGAGGGTTCCGCGAAGGGGGGTGGTGGGGTTGAGTGAGTGATGGGGGTGGGTTGTTGGAGGATTTGGGAGCGGGGATGGGAGAGTGGAGTGTACATACTGAGCTGGGGTTTGGGATGGATTGAGGTTGCAGGAGGTGTTGAGGTGAGGAACAGCATACGATTGGTGAAGTAGGGGGAGTGTTGTTTCTTCTCAGGTTCCGATCTCCGGGGAGAGCATTGTATGGTAGAGTGATATCTTCATTTTTGCATATTCTTATAGACTTTAGAAGTCGGTTACATCTTGATTGGTGAAATGTACTGTACTGCACCTTTTGATCTTCCTTCTCAAGATAGGTAGTTCTGCAATAGAGCTAGTCAGACAAGAGATGTGATGAATCTCACCACCCTCCTCGGAGTAGCGTTACTGCAGCACGGGCGATGCCTGTAGGTATCTTGATTCTCCAATAGCATCGCCAAGAACTATGCAGACTACTATGTGTTCTCCGTAGGTAGCGGGTATTCAAGGCACCGAGACCATTGTAGAATCATGTGACCAACATCATGCGCTTCGTGTCGAATCCGCGTGAGGGGCTTTTTAATTCAATGATTAGTTATTCTTTCGCTTCCCCCCACTGCTCAACTACGCTCCTCACTGACCGCAGCTGCATTCGACGTAAGAAAACCGGCGGTCGCCAGTTCCTCAGGTGACAACAAGAGCATGAGCATTGTTCCCCATGTCGACGATCGGCAAGCAGGTGGAACCGTGGGGGTGTCTCTCCGCCCCCTCCACCTCTCAGACGAGCCAAAAGTGCAGCTTGGTGTGACAAAATGGTTAGCAATGGATACGTGGCTTGCAGCTTTTCAGCAGACTAGCTGCTCGGCAAAGTCTGGAGCGGGGTTCAGCTTCTGATGTCTATGACTTAAATGGCTTTTCTCCCCCCTCATTTCTCCCCAACACCGGAAAAGCTCCTCCGTGACTTCCCCCGCTTTTTCTGTAGCCAGCTACACAACAACTTGAACCAGCTCTCCCCTCCCAGAGCATAACAGGGACAGACACACCAATTCACCATGGCCGCCGCTTCAGCCCAGTACCTGCCCGGCTCGGTCGACATCCCCGTCGGGCAGTTCCCTCCGACCCTTACATCCACCGATGTCGACCCCGAAGCTATCGCCTCCCAGCTGGTGGACACGATCAACACAGCCCTCAGCAGAGGGGACATCGAGGCCATCAGCAGTCTGTTCCTGGAAGACGGCTACTGGCGGGACCATCTCTGTCTGACGTGGGACTATCGCACCGCCAAAGGTCCGGAACGAATCCAGGCGCTCCTCAAATCCGCACAGCTGCCGACCAAGATCGAGGTCGATCGATCGACCGCTCTTCGCACACCGCACGTGGGCGCGATCGACGCGTTCGGAGATGTGAAGGGCGTGGAGTTCTTCATCAAGGTCTCCAGCCCCGTCATCAGCGGGACGGGTGTCGTGCGTGTTGCCGAAGTCAAGAGCGAATGGAAGATCTTCACCTTTTTCACATCTCTCCGAGATCTGGTTGGCCACGAGGAGAGAGTCGGTCATCGCCGGCCCTTGGGAGCACAGCATGGCGCGACCAAAGATCGACGGAATTGGCAGGACAGGCGGAACGCAGAGCGCAACCTGGAAGGCGAGCCTCCGGCGGTCTTGATCATCGGTAAGCATTATTCCACCATCTGAGGACATCGTGAATATGCCCCTGACGAACATCATCATCAGGTGCCGGACAAGCCGGCCTCACCGTGGCCGCCCGCCTGAAAATGCTGGGTGTCGACAGCCTGATAGTCGACGAGGCGGACCGCGTGGGCGACAACTGGCGCAAGCGATACCACCAGCTGGTGCTCCACGACCCCGTGTGGATGGACCATCTCCCGTACGTGCCTTTCCCACCCGGCTGGCCGGTCTTCACGCCCAAGGACAAATTCGCGGAGTTTCTGGAATGCTACGTCAAGCTCTTGGAGCTCAACGTATGGACGCGGACTAGCGTGCAATCCACCTCGTGGAGCGAGGCCGACGGCCGCTGGACGATCGACCTGCAGCGCCGCAGCGAGGACGGAAGCACCACCGAAACCCGCACGCTGCAGCCCCGCCACGTGATCCAAGCAACCGGCCACTCCGGCAAGAAGGCGATGCCCACCTTCAAGGGCATGGAGACCTTCCAGGGCGACCGTCTCTGCCACAGCAGCGAGTTTCCCGGCGCCAGCGACCTGAGCGGAACGAAAAAGGCCGTGGTCGTGGGCGCCTGCAACTCGGGCCACGACATCGCGCAGGACTACTACGAGAAGGGCTACGACGTGACCATCGTGCAACGCAGCTCGACCTGCGTGGTCTCTTCCGCGTCCATCACAGACATTGGCCTGAAGGGCCTCTTCGACGAGGACGGCCCGCCCACCGAGGACGCCGAGCTCTACCTCTGGAGTATCCCCTGGGAGGTCTTCAAAGCCCAACAGATCAAGATCACGCGGGCGCAGACCGCGCACGACCGCGCCGTCCTCGACGGCCTCGCGCGCGCCGGGTTCCAGGTGGATGACGGCCCCGCGGGCGCCGGCCTGATCATGAAGTACTTCCAGCGCGGCGGCGGCTACTACATCGACGTCGGCGCCAGCCAGCTCATCGCCGACGGCAAGATCAAGGTCAAGCACGGCCAGGAGATCGCCGAGGTCCTGCCGCACGGCCTGCGCTTCGCCGACGGCTCCGAGCTCCCCGCCGACGAGATCGTCCTCGCCACCGGCTACCAGAACATGCGCACCCAGGCCCGCCAGATCTTCGGGGACGCGGTCGCCGACCGCGTCGGCGACGTCTGGGGCATGGACGCCGAGGGCGAGATGCGCACCATCTGGCGCCGCAGCGGCCACCCGGGCCTGTGGTTCATGGGCGGGAATCTAGCGCTATGTCGGTATTTCTCGAGGACGTTGGCGTTGCAGATTCTGGCTTTGGAGGTGGGGGTTGCGAAGTAGGTGCGTTGTGCAAGGCGGGTTGTTTCGGGGGATACCTCGGAAGAAGCTGGATCGGAGAAGACAGGGCAAATTAAAGCGTAACTTAGTTAGTTCTCTCGGAGGAGCACGATCGAATCCATCATGCACGACATTTCAAAAGAGAGAGAGAGAGAGAGAGAGTTTGTGTACTGTATTTATGCATAAGGCATAAAAAATGAGCACTGTATGAATGCGCACTGTAAATCCCTCAACCGGATAAAACCCCCCTTAGATTAAGCCCCGCAAGGCGGAACGGACCCTTGTGCATCATTATTATTTGCAGAGACTAGCAGACTGGTAAGTACTAAGCGGAAAGCAAACGGGCCTCGGGACCGGTCGCCGTACGCCGGAGAACCAACACCATCACGCGGAGACGGGCGGGCGGGCCAGAACTTCTACGAGTAACTAACTATTCTCCGGGTTCGTTCTCAGTCTAGGTACTCCGTACTCATTTCCCTTTCTCGGAGAAAAGACAAAGAAAGTTTCCATGACACTATCATCTTTCCCAAAGCCAAAATTGACTCGATTTGGATATCATCGACGTACCGTACAAAGCAAGGGTCCCTGACCCTGAACCCGGACACCTGGCCTGGCCCAGCTGGCTCTCTGACTTCCCCAAAATACAAACACCGACGATCACCCAACACCAACACCTAACAACTCCAAGCTAAAGTTTAATAATGAACCCCGGACCATACCAAATAATTTAGGGAGCAGCTAATCGAGTAAGTCAACCCCTAAGTTACCAACAACACAGAAAATGAACACAAAATAAAAAAAAAAAAAATCAAACCCACCCCTCCATCCTCGCCGCATAGATCCCCACCAGCAAGGTAATCGTGTAGAGCACATCGACGCGCTCCTCGCCCACCCCGACGGCGGCCAGCACCCGCCGCCGCAGCTGGTCCTGCTGCTCCCCGCGCAGGACCTTGATCCCCTTGTGCGAGAGCCCGGCCAGCCAGGGCCGCCGGGGGCTGCGCCGGGTGGAATCACCTGAGTTTGGATCGACGGGGCTAGCACTTGCGGTACTAGTGGTGCTACCTCGAATGCCGAGGAGGAAACTTGCCGGGTCTTGGTTTTTTGGCTCAACGTTGTCGCATTCTTCGTCGTTGTCGTCGTCGTCGGGGGTGGTGGACGCCGAAGACCGATGGGTCCGGGTTGTTGCCGATGATCTTGGCGGGGGGGTTTTGTGTTTGGGTTTTTTCTTGGCGAGTTCGAGGGTGAGTTTTTGGGGGGGTTTCGGCGAGGAGGATGACGAGGGGAGGACTTGGAAGATGTAGCCTCCGCGGGAGGTGCGGGAGGCGAGGAGAGTGAGTTGGAGTTGGGGGAGGTAGATTGCGTTGTTATTGTTGCTGTTGTTGTTGGGGGGTGATTTTGTTGTTGCTGATGTTGATGTTGATGATGATGGGGGGGAGGATGCGGGTTTGTGGTTGGTGGAGCTGCTGCTGCTGCTGCAGTAGTTGGTGTATATCACTCCTACTACCGGGCTGTCGGTGCTGGGACTTTGGCTGCATGATGCAGGCAGATTCTGGTAGGCGTCGCTTTGGACGACGTACAGGTCCTGGCTGTGTACTTTGCTGGGACAGCCGGGGATCGACTTGCCGAGGCTGGAGGGGCGGTAGATCTCGAGGATGGGAAGCGCGCGCGAGGCGGAGAGGAGCTGTTGGATCTGGAGCAGGAGGCGCGAGGTGAAGCGGAAGCACGAGGTCGATTTGGGCGGTGGGTGGGCGAAGGGGAAGACCTGTTGGGATGGCGATTTGGTGGTCTTCGCTGTGGTAGGCCTGCTGGTTTGGAGCTGCGTTAGAGATGTGGTTTTAGGTAAGTGTTTAAGGTTGCAATATGCAGTATATCCTCCGTACCTGGATTGGCTGGAGACGGTACTCTCCGTGTCGCTATCAGTGACGCTCATGGTTGTTTAGGGCGGTTGATGCCGGTGTCACTGCCAGTGTCACTTGTGAGTGTTGGCAATCAAACTAAATCTTCAGGAGCAGCTGGGAGACTTTAAAAGACTTTAAAGTCCACGATCATCCACGTCGCTGTCGCTGTCGCTGTCGCTGTCATCGTATTCGTACCTTCAGCCCTGCTCCGCACGGTCATTGCGCGGTCGGGGCTGTTTGACCGACTGTAGTCGCAAATCCTGCGACTATCTCTGCAATGCTTCTTTTTCCTTTTTTTTTTTTTCTATATTTTCTTAACGCCTAGTGCAGCTGATTTGACTGGTGCGACTGGTGCAAGTGGTACAACTGGGCCAGCCAAGAACGGGATTCTTTTTTTGGGGGCTACTCTTAGTCTCTCTTACGTACGTAACGGAGGTCAAACGGGGGGTTCCAGCGGCCGAGAAGGACTCGACTGAACACTAAAACACTTTAGCTCCGCTGGGCTGAATCGGAGATCGTAAGCCCCGCTGCCGGACTGACCTTTTTGGTATCGGGATACGGATACGACCGAGCCCGTTGCCTGCTCCGTTCCGTGGATTCTTGGGATTTTCTTGGTTGTCAGGAACGGTTCTCTCCCAAAAGATACGAGTACGATCAATTACTGATCCCTAGGTTCTTTGACCCTGAACAACGGAACTGCGACAAATCAAGAGTGGGGTATCATTCTTTCCTTCATCTAATCCTACACATCTCCCAACAACCGTCAACAACATCTAGTAAGCAGCGACAGCATAAGCAATGTAAGCACAACCGAGCCCGCGGTTGAACACCGCCCCCTGAATCCTGCTGCTTCCCGCGGGAGTCGGAACTCACACCCGGAGTCTCCCCCAATCTTCCATCTCCTCTACATTGACCCCTCGGCTGCGAGCAAGGGCGCCGAGTCGCTCACACGCGGCGTTTGCGGCGAGGCGTATTTCTTCTGGGAGCTCAGTCCACTCTTTTAGAGGCCAACCGGCCGATCCACTGTCTCTATCCTTGTAACAAAGATCCATCTGAATCGACAACCTCTTCAACTCCGGTAGAAAGGTTCTCGATGCGAATGCCTCCTCCCACTCCTTCCAGCGATCACTCTGCGTCAGCATTGCCGGTCCGCGCAGGCGCAACGTCGTCAGAGTCCGCGGAAACAGCCTGTATAAGGCGTGTAGGTGGGACTCATCACGGAACACCTCCCCGACCGAGAGTTGCAAAGTCTTCAGGTTTTCCATCTGTGGTAAAAACTGCACAAAGATCTTCTCGTTGGTTTGCTGAAACTCGCAACAACCGTTCGTGGAGCTGAGGTGCAGCGCGGAGACAACATGCGGCAGGGCCAGGGTCATGCGGGCAAGAGTGCACATAGCATCGTTCTCGACGATCTCCAGCGTCTGAAGGTTGACATCATGCTGCGTCGGTGGTGCGTTGTCTGGGTCGAGCTCGTTGAAGTTCGGCCCTCCGTATTTCGCGTCCAACCAGGCCATGGCCAACTGAGGAAGGAAGACAATCTCAATTTTCCTTTCTTCAGGAGTGCCCTTGTGTACCGTGATATATTCCGACTCCGCCTCCCCACGAGAGATAGCCTCCTTGTGTCTATCTTGCAGCTCCTGATTGTCTGGACCCTCGAAACGGAGGCCGCTGGTGTAGTCGAGGATCAGATGAGAAACTTGTCCCTGGCGGATGATTGGGGTTTGAGTGATAGTTCCGGAAGCGGAGCTGATCAGCAGTCGCGAGAGGGGCCAGTGAGGGGGGATGTGTCTGTCATTCAGGTCTTCGTTATACCCTGTATGGATCTCAAGGTTGCGAATCAGGGGAAAGTGAAGGCCCATTCTGTGTCAGAGGGAGTGTCGTTTTGAATGATGAGGGTGTCAATGTCTCGTGGGATTAGAGGGAGCTGCAAAGAAAGCTTCTGACGGTGATCGGGTTTGGACTCTTCGTGGGGCCCTTGTACCTGGATCGTAGGTGACGCGGTAGCCATGTTTCGGAGTCTGAGCGGGCGAAGCAGCGTCGCGACCCCTGGGAGTGGAAGTCGGCTGGCGAGGCGTGGTAGAAGATGCTAGAAGAAGGGTAAGTAAAGATTCTCTATGAGGTAGAGCATGTCATGAACTGTACCATTGTGCCAATCCTTGAAGTTGGAGAGAAGAGGAGGTGGAATCACGGTTGTCACTCCAGTCACACATTTTCGTATCCTTGCATCCCATCTCCGCATTCCCTGGCCGGAATATCAGCCGGGGTTGTTTATCCGTTCCTGGCGCTCGTGTGGAGATAGGTCAAGAAACAAGAGACAAAGTAAATCTCGAAAGATTAGAAAGCAAGTGACAGGTATTTGTCTGCACATTTGTTTATTTTCCAATAAGTCTTCAGTGGTTCCAGTAGCTGTTGAGAAGAGGTTCGATAGACATGTGGATGTGTTCTTGTAAGCGATCGCTTCTAATGCCATTCGATGGCCAGAATGGAAACTTGTATGAGGATCAACAAAAGTGGAATGCTTCTAAGATACCTGGTACTGGTTCTCAGCCTAGTGTGTGTAGATCTTCTGTCTTGGTGGCTGTCGTTGTATGGCCGGTGGAGACTGGGAAGAGCTTAACTGTGTTGAAGAGAGCGCGAAACATAAGAGCTCCAGCCTCCACGCACCGCCGACCAGTTCTACCTGTGTCTTTTCTTCCTCCACGGATAAAAGCTTCTGTCAACCGCAGCCCGATCCATCTAGCAAATGTGTGCTATTTACATGCGGGAAAACTCCAGAAATCGAGATTGTTCTGTCGGACAACGCAAAACCCGGTCCAAACTCCGCAAAGCCCGAGCCAGCCACGCCCACGCAAGCTAAATCCTTCCGACACAACAGCCAGCCATCATTTCACTCAATCATATTCCGAGAGAGCAATTGAAGGAGTCCCAGACATTTCAAACACTGCATCTGCTTCCAATGGTCCCACCCTTGCAGGAGAAGCTTTTCTTCATTTTCTGCTCATGTCGGATCATAAGGTTTGAGCATGTCGTCATGGATTACTGGTGTTGTCAGCTATAAAGGCACCGACATCTTCTGCTACCCCATCACTCTTTCCCCTTAACTTTTCCCTCATCACCAAAAACCATCTCTCTGGCAGACAGGACGCACCGACAGAATGAGCACCTCAACCCCCAGATTTGCAATCGCCCAGGCCGTAGGCCTAACCGGCGCCGCCTGGCTATCCGGTAAGTTACACCGACCCCCCTACTCTTCCCCCCCAGAGTGTCACAACCAGACCACTAACCCCGGACCCCCTTCCACAAAAACAGGCAACATCTTTTCCCTAAGCCTCATGGGAGTACCCCCGCTGATCGAAGCCCACCACACGGAGAAGATTCCTCTCTCGACCGTCGTCAAGCAGTGGCGCACCATCTACACGTACGGCGCGCAGCGCGCCCCGCTCATCGCCCTCAGCACCGCCTCCACCTTCCTGTACCTGGCCTGGAGCGTGCGCGAGAGCACCCCGCTGAGCCTGATCACCGCGCGCCACAGCTCCAAGGTCTATGGCCTCGCGGCGGGGTTGACGCTGGGGATCGTGCCGTTCACCCTCCTGGTGATGAAGAAGACCAACGATCGGCTGTCGCAGTGGGCCAAGGTCAAGACCGAGGCGGAGTGGACCCCCGAGGCGGACGCGGAGGTCGAAGGCCTGCTGTGGAAGTGGACCTGGCTGAATGCCGCCCGGTCGGTGCTGCCGTTGCTCGGTGGGTTGGTGGGGTTGGGGGTGTTTGCGTGATTTTGCGATGTCGAAGTATATATATACTGGGATTGGGAAATGGTTTAATCCTGTACATTAATGTCGGAGTTGATGGAGTTGGGAGTCACGAGTTTTATCGCTCGGACAGAATTGTGGTAGCTTTTTTGGCCGGTGGACGAGTCTGAGCTTCACGATAAGGTGTAGCTTATCGGGTGTCCGATAAGCTTCGCTGCCTTGGTGCCTTGACGTTCTTTGATAGTATACCCCGTTACCTGTCTGTAATTGGAAGACATTTGGGTCAATATGTTTGATTCGTCTGAACACATAGTTAACTAAAACTACTTCGTTATCGCTGGTCGAGATACGTAGCGATGTATAAGTGGAGGTTCGTAGAACCTGAACCGCCCAGCAAAGTGACTCATCCATCTAGATAAATTTGGAGACATAATGCAGGCTGACTCATTGTATATCCTATTGCAATCACTCCCACTCTTCTGTAAAAATAAAGAAGAAGGATAGATGATGTGAGAGATAGCATTGCTTTAAGTGATACCAAGCAAACCTTCACAATACACACCCAGTCCCGTTTCCTACCACCCCATCACCGCAACATGAACCAAGCAACCTCACCACCAACCATGCAAAACTCCACCACAACCATCACCCTCACCCCAATCAACCTCCACGAACCCACCGACTACGCCGCCCTCCAACACCAGCGCACAATCTGCGGCTGGGACCAAACCGACGAAGCCCTCCTCGCCTGGCGCGCCAAACAAGACGCGGGCCTCAAATCCTTCTTCTGGATCGACATCGTCCCCCCTTCCGTCTGCACCTCCGCCTCTACCTCCACCTCCACCACCAGCAGCGACAATAACAACTTCAGCAGCAGCAGCCGCCAGGATACTGCGGTGGCACCAGTCCACGCAGGCCACATCTCCCTCGACGCCTACGCCCACCCGCCAGACCCGGACCTAGCCACCGCCGACGGCACCAACCTCACCGTCCAGTCGTTCTTCATCCTCCCGGCGCACCGGAAGGGCGGGCTGGGTCGGCGCGCAATGGCGCTGGTCGAGGAGCGGGCGCGCCGCGACCCGCGCTGCAGGTACGTGACCCTCAACGCGGTCAGCAAAGCGTACTACGCGGACCCCGGGCGGCGGCGCTGGATCGAGCGCATCCGCGGCGAGGGCGGCCTGCCGGTCGCGGAGTGGTATGAGAGGATGGGGTATGTGCGGTGGAAGACGGAGCCGCGGTATACGGACTGGACGCCGGAGGGGGAGGAGGTGGTTCTCGAGGCGGATTTTATGAGGAAGTTGGTGGTGGGCGTGGGGTTGGGGTAGATGGTGGGCTCTGGGTTGGGTTTAGTGTGCTGTGCTGTGCTGTGTATATGGGGTTTGGGGGATGGAGATAGGATGGCTTGTATATACAAAGGGTTGCTAGATGTTGATAGGGACGTACTGTATATATGTGAACAGGTATCTGGTTATATTGATTTCACATGGGTGAGTGCTGGATTGAGCTCTTGCTGGGTCTGTCTTTACTGAGATATGCTGGGCCTTCACCTTCAAGGCTTTCGATGCTGGGTGCGGTTGTTTGTGTTTTGAGCGTAGTGAGCAGAAACACAGTAGCCTACATGATTAGACGCTTATCTTTGATTGGCTGTTTAAGTACTCTTGAATATCGATGGTCAATATATCAAGTCAGGGCCGGTGACGTACACATTTGTGAGGCTACTTTGATAGCAGCATACTAAGGCTGGTGAAAGTAACACACAAAGATTCTGCTACCTCAACCACAAAGTCTCAGGTGAAGTGAAATCTCACTTAAGTGGGTCTCTACTCTGTCGATGACTTCTCCCCACCTGGAGGAACACACCCTCACCTTTACTTCCTGTCCTCTCCATCGATGGGACAACGCGACCTTGCAACCAAAGTGCAGATTGCAGATCGTTCGCTCACTTGATTGCACACGCTACTCTCTATCATCGCACCATGTCAACTCTCATCGAGCAGCATCCTCCGGGATACTTGAACGAGTACTGCGGTGGTCAACTGATCGGCACTGCGGTTTCGTTCATCGTCTTGGAGCTTGTCTTCGCGGGGGTCCGGTTCTGGGCCCATAAGAGACAGAGAAGAAACTGGGGTGTGGATGACTGGCTCATGGTTCCAGCCCTTCTGGCCAATCTGTGTGTTTGCATCACAGGAATAGGCAAGTATGCCGTTTTCTATCTGGGCTGATCACTGTAAATTTTATGATCTCACTTCTGTTGGCGTTTTCTCTCTTGGAAATAAGAAGCTGGTAGAGTCGAGATTCCGTGATATCTAACGCGTTGCGCAGTGATGATCCCTGTTGCTGGCGTTGGGTATCACATCGACAAGATCTTGATGGAAGCGCCATGGAAACTCGTTCAGTTCCAGAGAGGCATTTTCGCTGGGATCTGGGTCTGGGGCTTGGCGATAGCTCTGCCCAAGCTGGCAATCCTCGCTTTCTACCTTCGCTTCTTCAAGTCTCGGAACGAACGAACTGTCACCTATGTCCTCATGGCTATCATCGCGTCGACCTATGTTGCCATTTCTTTGGCTCACACTTTTGCATGCATACCCGTGGGGTATCAGTTGAACCCATTCAAGCCGGGAACAGGTCAGTGTTTCGATACAAAGGCATTCTATCGTTGGATGTCCTTCCCCAATATCGTCACGGACGTTGTCATGCTGGTCCTGCCTCTCCCCATGGTCTATCGGTTGCACACCTCGTGCCACCAGAAGATCGGGCTCGGGATCATATTTGCGACTGGCGGAATGTAAGTACATATTCCCTTGTTATGCCTTTGCAGCATCGTACAGTTGGTGCTTACCGTTGACTCGGGGGCTAATCTGCCATTCAAACTTCGCTTTCTTAGAGGCATTATTACCTCCTGCTGCCGGTTTGCGATTTTTTACAGCGACACAGAACGTCGGGACGATACTTGGAAGGCGTCGTCTCTGCACATGTGGACTGAGATTGAGCCCGGGGTGTACTTCCTCGCTGCGTGCATGCCGTCCTTTCCACCCCTGATCCAGCTTCTCTGGACTCGGTTCGTCAGGTCCAAGAGAGGTTCAAGTCAGACATATCCCTCCGGCAACAACAAAATCGCCCTCTACACCATCGGAGGAAGTGCCCGGCTCCAGGATTCTGTCCCTCTTACCCCGTCCAACACACATGAGGACTTCCCTCCCTGGAGCGACGATGAAGAGGCAGCCCGTAAGCCTGCGATCCCGGACTACGACGATGGTGGGTTCCGGCATAGTGTCGCGTACGCTGATCTGGCCGGCATCGAAGCCGCTCGGACTGGGAGTCCACGTACTCTTAGAGAAATATGGCCTCCCAGGAGGATCCGTATCAGGGAGACAGTCAGTGTTCGACATGAGGGGTTCGGCACGCTGGACAGTACCTGAAATGTCTCGGAGGCTCCAGTCTGAACTATGGCGGAATCTAGCTGAAAAGTAAGAAGTGTGGGAGGGGAGAAGTGAATTATCAGAAGGGGGATTCAAAAATTGATGTGGCAACCAGTGTATCTTCATGTATTTACACTTGAAGGTTGTGATTCAGATGATGTAACTTACATCAGAGCAGACAAATGATGACTTGTTCATGCGTGACTGGGATACCTGGTCGTTGCATGCAATGGTTCAAAGCACTTTTCAGTAAGAGGAAACTTCATCCTACTGGGCTGCCCTGCTGCCTGAGGCCCCATCCACTTGTTCCCTACGAGGCAACCACCATAACCATCCGTCATCCTCCGTGATTCATCCATCAACTCGAAAAGACGCTTCCTTTTCTCCTTCGACCACTGTCACAATATTGCCCGGCACTTGACCGATCCTGCGGGCTTCCATTGCCTGGCTCACATTTGATCACCAGGTGCGGTGCTGCTTACAGGAGAATCGAGCCCCTGGCCGAAGACTTCGAAATTCAGAACACGGCCATGACTCCTCTCATACTTGACGATCTTCTTCTCGAACCCCCTCTTCCATCTACCAAAGCTTGTCAAATCAACACCTTCGAGTCGGATGTCTCGTCTCGCATGGCAACTCGTACACTACCGTCGTGTAGTTTTCAATCCGTTCATAACCTAGTTGAACTCAAAATACGTACAGTACTTCCTATTAACGCCGCCACGCCATCGGCTGAACAACCGAACACCCAGGCACCTGCATAGAGACAGTGCGGCTATTGAGTGTGGAGTATGACAGCTCTCACGGGCACTCCCGAAAAGGGTAGATATCGGCAGGGGTTCATGCACCGTGTCCTCGGATCGGTGCAGTGGCGGCATCCCTTGCGGGATCCAGACCCTGGCTGAACACTTGCAAAGAACACCAGCAACAGACATTCCAGATTTAGTCAGGGGTAAACCATCCAAATCACTCGCAAAAGGCTAAGTCGATGATCATGGCAGAATCATTGACTTGTTTGGATAGGTCAGATCGGGATCGATGGCCTCGAACATGGGACCTGTCAAATATGCCAGGGGAATGCGAGCATCGAAGAGTTCATCCCTGCAAGAGCATGGACTCTGCATCTGGAGGACCAATGCACATCCCCCTATCCTCCACTGCAATGGCAGATCATGATCACTGCTCCTGGTCATGAGCACACGATAGCCTTCGCTAATTCACGCAGAGTAGACCCATCATACCTACATGTCACAGTTGAGCCCAACCCGAGCTACCTCATGGAAAGAAACGTATAAAGTCGCCGTCAAATCCACAACAAACATCTCTTTCTCATCAGCATCAAGTCAGCTTCTCCTTCCACTCCTTTCTACCAACCTCAATCGCTCACCTCAAACTCCAACTCTTCAAGATGAAGACCTCCGCTCTTTTGTCTCTCCTCGCCGCTGCTGGCATGGTTGCTGCCGCTCCTCTGAATAGTATGTAAACCGCCATACCACCACCACATACCTTCTAGGACAGAGAAACTGACGGTTTTGAAGACATCCCCGCCATCCCTGGCGCCCTTGCCGATGGCGTCAAGACCCCCGACACCCACAGCAGCCTTCCTGACACCCACGCCAGCCTTCCCGACACCCATAGCAGCGTCCCCGACGGGGCACAAATCGTCAACCCCCCAGCGGCCAAGGTCCCTGCCGCCAATGTCCCCGCGGCCAAGGTCCCCGAAGTCGGTCATGCCGCAAGCCGCCGTGGCGCGCCCGTCAACATCGGCGGCGTGTCCGGCGACCATGACATCGACGGCGACAACAACATGATCGCCTACCCTCCCGCCCAAAAGCATGCTCCCGCCCCAGCCCCGGCTCCTGCTCCGGCTCCTGCTCCCGCCCCGGCCCCGGCCCCAGCCCCGGCACCCGCTCCGGCTCCGGCCCCCGCTCCGGCTCCCGCGCCTGCTCCCGCTCCCGCCCCCGCCCCAGCCAGCGAGCTCGACCTCCACCACGACGCCGCGCAGGAGAAGGACCACAACAGCAACTTCAACGTCTACGAGAACCACAACTCCGGCGTCAACGAGCATGAGCACCACGTCGACGACTACGATTACTCCTCCTACGACAACACCAGCAAGGGGGCCTCCGGGTCAACGCAGGACCACGCCGCCGGGCAGGTCAACAACAACTTCCACGTCGAGAACAACTAAGCTTGCCCCAACGGTCTGGAACTGGGACCTCTTCAAGTGGTAGATTATCTTGTTCTTGAGTACTATAGTTGTATTACTTAGTGTTTAATCACCTTTCCTTCGTTTTGACCGCGGGGAAAGGGAAAGGGTGGAGATATTTATGCTGGAGATACTTTTTTTTCCTTATACTCTTGAAAATACCATTTTCATTTCTTGATTATTCTTGAGACTGAATTGGGGAGTAGTGAAGTGAGTGTAGGTATTCATGGTGTGAGAATGTAGCTTGATTACACACTATCTCCAGATCCAAGTGCGCTGTACAGCACAACAAAGCAAAAGTACAAGTATGTCCTTAAAACTCCAAACATCGGGGTATGAATAAGTATGTACAAGAACAGAAACAGAAAGAGAGAGTAAGGAGTGTCTCGAGACAAGGAAAAGAAGACATGATCGGCGAAAGCCAACCCCAAACACCTACCTACGTGACAACCACCCTTTGGCGCACACGGATCCGATTCCTGGGAACATCCGCCGACCCACCCAGACCCGCCGCCTTGGCCGCATACCGACTCTTCCACCCGCACCGGCCCAGCGCCAACGTCTCCAGGGTCTCGGTGCGGCCACCCCAGAGCTTTCCGCGCGACGACGATGCTGATGAGTCAGAGGAGGAGGTGGCGCCCCGCTGCACGGGCGGGATCCAGAAGTGGGTGACGGCGGCGCCGAGGATCATGCAGACGCTGAACAGGATCAGGATCCAGCCGTGGCGGATGGTCGGGCCGTCGCCCTCGCCGGTGCCGAAGTTGTAGTACGCTGAGAACACCTGGACGAGGATGGAGCCGAGCTTGCCGGCGCCGGCGCTAATGCCGTGGCAGGTGGCGCGGTAGCGCGTCGGGAAGATCTCGGCGGGGATGATGTATGTGGTTGCGTTGGGGCCTGTGGGTTTGGGTATTAGCGTGGTGGGTTTGCATTTGGGACGAGTGGTGGGTTCATGTTGTTGGGGAAATGGAAGAGTGGGTGGCTGGGAAGATGGAATGACGACCGAATCCTACCGAAGTTGAAGAAGGTCTGGCCGATGATGTAGAGGGTTATGGCGGAGGCTCCTTCTTGGTGCACGGTGATGTACATGGTGCCGAGGGCGATGAAAAGCGCGGCCAGCGCGAGGAACATGTATTTCTGTAAGGCAGTGCGGTCGAGCTTGTGAATCAGCATGATGAGAAGGATCCCACCGAGGAAACTGCCGCTGTTGAGAATAACGAGTGCGTGGGTGGAGCTGGCGAGGAGCATGTTGTAAACACTGGCACCGGGGCGGTCGTCGGTTTTCCAGTAAGGGGCGGAGGAATCGAGGTGGAGGGAGCCCCAGGTCTTGGCCAGGAACTGCGGACTAGAGAGACTGATCCCGTAGAAGCTGAAATCCAGGAAGAACCAGGCAAGACTGGTGGCAGCGAGAGTACGCCAGTTGCCTTCAATCCAGAAATACTGGCGGATATCCCTGCGAGTCAGGTGCCAGTGGGAGTTCAGAGTGGCAGGTTGCAGGATCTCGACCTGGGAGGGGGAGCGCTGAGTTTCATGATCATCGTCGTCTTCTTCGTCATTCTCCCCAGCGGTGATCGTAGTGAGTGAGATGCCGGGAACTGAGAAGTTGTGCCAGCTTGCAGAGTCCCCGCCGAATGGAGAAGAGCCAGTCAATGTGGATGGGGAGCTGGCGTGAAAGTCGTCGAACAAAGTGGTGGCATCGAACTCAGCCTGAACAGGGTCGTCATCGATCTCGAGCACGAAACGAGGAGACTCCGGGATTACGAAACGAAACAAGGTCGCAATGGCGCCCGGGATGACTCCGATGCCGATAACCCAGCGCCACATTATGTCGACCGTGCGAGTGAGATCCGCGGTGCCTTGCTTGCGACTGATAGTGATAATTATGATGGCGATGATGTTCCCGGCAATCTGTCCAAGAGGCTGCATGAAGAAAACCGAAGCCATCATGCGTGCACGGTGCTTGGTCGGCGCAAACCTGCCCGTCTGTTAGTATGGTCGCACGCAGTAGGCAGAGCTGATAGAACGGTGAGAACACCTACTCAGACGTAATGACCGCGCTCAGTGGATAGTCGGCTCCTACCCCAATCCCAACAATGATTCGCCACCATAGCAACCATGCGTAGACGCTCATGCTGCCGTTCTCGCCCCGGGAGGCCATCACGACCCCCAGGGTGGATGTGATCATGAGAATCAGCTCCAGCCCGTACATCTTTTTCCGTCCGTAACGATCTGCCAAGTACCCAAATAAAACCTGCCCAAAGAGTGTGCCGGCAAGTGTAGCAATATTAATGCAGGTGACATGCATAGACGATAGTTGGTCACGCCAGTAGACATAGGAGATCATCGGGAAGGCCATGTTGCTTGCAAAGAGCTGGAACATTGCCATTAGTGACAATTTACCCTGGGGGCATCGAAAGAAGAGACATACTGTGTAGCCGTCGAGGAAGAAGCCGACACCGGCGACAAAGACGACGATCCATTGGAATGCTTGTCGATCGATGGTCTCATAAACCTGGCGCATCCGAACCTGACGATCCTGTTCGCAAGTAGAGACTCTAGGTCAGCCTCAAGACTTCTTCTCGTAACTGCATTTGAAGCTATACCTGTTCATGATCAAAGTCTTGCGCGCGGTCGGTTTTGTACCACCGCTTGCCCATGGCGATCGATCTCTTGCTGTAGAAGCTGTATCGAATATTAGAAAGATAGAGATATGAGCCCCGATTAGCCAAATGACATAATGAGGCAGTAAGAGCCTAATGCAAAGAGATCTTGCAGGATCGCGGCCCCCAAAGCAGGGAACTGAGGTAGATGAAGAAAAATTCTGACGAGATGTACCTCAAGGGAAGCGATGGCAAAACAGCAAAGACGAGGGGAAACGGAGGAAACCGAAGCTAATGAGAGTGGAAACAATTTACAGGATGCGCTAATTGGATTGGAGGAGTTTGGTGGCGTGGTCGATGGAAGGCCAGGTGAATGGAGGTAAGAAAAGGTCCACAGGCACGCACTACCAGGTACGTAGTCAAGGTTAGTATAATCCATGGTCAAGTTCAGGCCCCGTCGTCTGATGGTGACGAGATCAGTGGGTGAGTGGGTGAGTGGGTGAATGGGGTGAAGGGGAATAAGTTGTGGGTGCCTGAGGTCTGGGGGCGTCTTAGTGTATGCCGCCGCGGGTATAGATTATTACCTAGATTAGATTCTAGTGAAACTGGCGGGTGCTTGGACCAATTCACATTCCCTTAACCCCACGTGCCGCAATTCTAGGGATTGAGAGGTGCGTTTACGACCCACTCCCGGTAAGAAGTCACTCGACTAACTTCCCTTCAATTCCTGTCTCACCACTTCTTCTACTCATACAATCTACTTTCTACCACGTGGGGGATTCTCCGAGTCATGTTCCATGGGGATTCAAAGTTAAGTAGGCAAAAATAGACCAAAAAAAAAGGATCGCTTTCTCTAACGACTGTCGACACGGGTATAAAAATGATAGATGAAATGTCGTGGCAAATGAACAAAACGAAAGACCAGGGGACTAGTCTAGTGCGACCTGGATACGAAACAAAAGAGATCCTTCGACCCACATTATGAGCCTAGCAGCGACTTTATACAGTGGGACACACGTGGTGGCCACCGGCGCCCGAGGCAATCCTCCCCTTTCCCCCTTCTCCTGGAATTATGCAATCGCAAGGCTATCGTCCCCTCTCTTCCTTTCACTTGATGTGGTCGCTCAGAAACTGACAGAACGCTATTCGATCTAGTCCGGGTCATTGGTCAGCCTACCGAGAGGATTCGAACATGCACCACAAGGGAGCATACCTGTATCATCCAGGAACTGGATCTGTAGCGTCTTCATTTGGGTTAGGATATCAAAATTAGGTTGGAGCTGGATTACCACAGGCCTCCCTGGCTTCTTGCCGGGATTAAAACTGTCAATGCAGTTCACTGGGAGAGATTAGCCGGTCAGATCCTGCCGTGGCCGACCGGCCGACCGATCGGCCGGAGTCCCAGCTCACCTGGTACTTTCACGTAGCGCTTAAGGTCTTTCCGCTGGGAGTTGGCAAAAAACAGCATGACTTGCTTGCCATTGGGTCCGCGGAGGATACGGAGGTTCTGACTGATGCACTCCTCTCCACGGCCTTTCGACTTGGCTTCTGCTATTCCGGCAAGAAAGACTAATTTGGATGCTAGGATGATCTCCTGAAATTGAACACAGTCTGAAGACTCAGTCGTCAGTATAAAATCTCCCTCTAGCGGATACCCGCTTTGCGCACCTCTTTCTTCTTCGAATTGGTATGACAGTTGGGTGGTAAACACAGTCTGTGCGGATTGTACGGTCTGCTCTTCCATAAAAGAGATTCGTAGCGAGGGTTCATTGGGACGTTTAGGATGTTCTAAGTGTGGGACGGGGATTTTCGACTCGTTAACTAGAATGAGAGGAAAGTGTAAGCCGGTCTGTAGCCGATATGCCACGGAGGGGTACAGACAAGTATGAATTAATGGGGTTTGCTGGCCAGGGCCACCTCCGAGCTCTAGGCATCTGAGGCTTCCAGTGGTATCCTTGCGTACGTCGATGTAGGTATAACGGAGCTTGAACAGTTTGTTACTCCGCACGAAAGTACTGTCATGAAGTCAATGGAAGGAAGAACACACAGGCAAAAGTAGGGGCCCACCCACATGGTGACGGTATTGTTGAGCGGGATGTGGATGACTTCCTCGTGTAGCGAGTAGCACGAGGCTTCTCTCGATCGCGAGCCTACAGAGGAAGCCGTTCTGCTGAGGGGATACGAAGTAAAAGGCGAGGTGCCCGGACTGATCTGGCCGGATGATTGGGTTGATGAGGACAGAGTACTTTCTCGCCGGGAAAGTGGAAGAGGCCAATCTTCGGAACCGTGTTGAAGGCCGGACAGCCCCATTGCAGAAGGGTTGCAAAGGACCGACAGATATCTCTTCCTCGCAGTGATAGACGCGACGGTCCACTGATTGAGGTGCTGCAAGAGGAACTATGTTACCGAGAGGAGGAAGATCATGCGGATCCCCAGAGGCGGATTGACGTACGGGGAAGGGCGCTGATTTTCACCATCTCGAATGCTCTAGTGAATGGAATGAGTCGTGAGAAGCGCCTCGACGCATGACCAGCGATTCGATCACACAGTCACCCGGATGGCCTGGTGTGAGTGGATTCACCTACAGTATTAATCGGACCCAGAAACATAACCCGCTCCGCCCAGCGACCGATAAGAATGCGTCTCAAAAGTGCCAGTACATGGGATTTAGTGGATGCCAAGCAGCGTTTCTTCCCGGGAACCCAGAGGCGGGGGATAACCTGTCAACGTGCGCAAACAAGTGGCTGCCAGCAAAAGCTTGGGGGGGGGGAGTTGGGTGGGTGGAGCCCGGATGGGGAGAAGGGATCGTGTCTGGACCCATCCGGGCAGTTAAGGTAGTCTGAGTCCCTCGTGGTGAAGGCGCACTCCCGTTCACGCTACAAGATTGGACCTCGGAACCAGGTGCTGAATTCTCAGCCAATGTTTGGATAGTTAGATCATCTTCCACGCATTGCATCATGGTGGAAGGAGTGAGTGAGGTCCTAGTTATCCTGTTTGATGCCCGCCGTATTCTTTCAACCCTGCTCGTAGGTGCCGGGTCATAGTGCCGGTTCTCCAAATCGGAGGTGTTGACTTGCCCACGTTCATCAAGCACCACCACCAGCAGTGATGGGTTAGTTAGCGCTGGAGCATAAATCTTTCGTGCAGTGACCTGCATTGGATCGTGGGTCTGTCAATCAATCGTTAATCAATCGCCCACTCTGCACGGGAACAATCATGGCCCGTCCGAATTCCTGTTGGGTCCATCGAATCGAACGGCCATAGAATGATCGAAAGGCGACATTTGGAGGCTGGGATCAGCGGGCTTACTCAGCCAGTGTCCCCATGCCGAGTCCCTTCTCCCATGGCATAGTTCCAAGTTCCATGGGTGGCCCGAATTTTGCTTCACGTTCGCCTCTAGCCAAAGAGAACCCAAAACAGTGGGATGGGAAGGAAAATCGTATTATTAAGTCTATGTACCTCTATCTGCAACACTCACTCCAGGAGCAAGGCATCCTTGAATAGCAGAATATAACATCGAACAATCGAAAGAAAACATATGCAAAGGCACCAACACCGGCTAGGAAGTATAAAAAAGGTGTGAAAATGTCCGAGGATGGGAGCTTGCGGTATCTATGTGACAGTACAGCGGTCACGCGACGCTGACTTCACTTCGCAGCCGGTGGACGGTATGGTATTGGTGAGGCGACCATTCCAGGGAGCAGTTGGATTTGGGGGTATAGAGCGGGCAATTGCCGAGAATCGAAAACAATATATAACCTAGAACGCGGCCCAGTGGATGGGACACTGGAAGTCAAGTTAGCATATCCGGCCGAAAGTTTGTGACGCCGATTTGCGGGACTCGGCTGCTTGAGACGGGTGCGCATAGCCGGTGATGGGACGCTTGCCACTGAACTTACTTTTTGTGTTTATCAAAGAGGCAACGACGACAGGATTGAGCCGGATACGATATATGACTGGCAGGGAAATACAAGCAGTGCTCTTGTGCAGGTTGCGAAAAGGACGGCCACGACACAACGATGGCGACTTCGGCTGTCGCATGCAAACAATGTGAGCTCCAGTCGGCAAGTCGCGGCTGCGCCGGTCCGTAGAGCAGTCTGCTTTCAAGCCTTTCGATATCGATACCTGCGGACGATCCGTCGGCCTTTATGAGCTGCAATGCGGCACCAAAGCATAGCTTGGACGGAGCGGGGCCCAAGGCGCGCACCACTGCTTCACCAAGCCGGTTCACACCAACGCCGAACAATATCTCTTATCCAGACCTTCCTGTCTTACTCGGGGGTAGCCTATTGACGAGGCTTCTGCGCGATAATTCGGTAGCTCGTCGACACTAATCGCATTTTGTCCATCTTCACGAACGCCTCGCCATCGAGGCATAGGCGGTTGATCAGGGTCTTGAAATGTTTGGGCAGCATGTGGGCCTTGACGAGGCCTAGGATAAGCTGGCGCATTGAACGGAAGTAGAAGTCAACCTTGTCGATGAGGGGGGCTTGCAAGCCTCCAACACTGGCGTTGTCAGAGCGCAGGACTTTGAAGCCGGCATCTGTGAGGGCTTTCTCGAGGCTCTCGGGCGTGGGAGTACCGACGGCGCCGATGAGAGGCTTCACGCGACTCATGAGTTCGGCGTGTTCAGGGTTGGAGGGGTCATAGTCAGGCAGGCTGACCCAATCGAGGCAGGAGAATTTGGCGCCGGGCTTGAGAACGCGGTAGATCTCGCGGAAAAGAGTAGGGAGGTCTTTGCACAAACTCAGGGCCTGGATCTGGTAAAAAGCGTCGAAGCTGGCATCTTCAAAGGGGAGGGGCAGGCTGTTGAAATCCTGGACGACGAAGGAATTGGAGCTGAAGCCAAGCTCCTCGTTGTAGGAGCGTGCCTGAGCAATCTGGTTGGGGTCGATGTTGAGGCCGGTGACTTGCGCGCCCGAGTATTGCGTCATGTGGGCGGCCACCCGCCCGCGCCCGCAGCCCAAATCCAGCACTTTATCGCCCGGCGACAAGCCGATATCCTGCGCAATTGACTCTTCATACAACAGCTGATTCTCCAGCACGGTCGCCTTTTTGCTCATGTACGGCGGAATATACATCTTCTCCACGTCGCCTAACGCACAGAGGTGGTTGAGAACGCCATAGTACGCCTTGAGACAATCGCCAACCTTTTCCTGATAGTTCGGTCCCAGCGTCTCGACCATCTGCTTCTCATCCGACCAGTCCAGGTTGTAGATGACGTAGGAAGCCATAAAGTCATCGACCTGCTTGGGTGTCAAATTGTGAAGGTATCGGAAGGACTTCCAGAATGTCTTCCATCTCTTAGGCGAGGCCGAATTTTCGAGGTCGGGCAGGCTGTCGTGCGCCGCCAGCTTCTGTTTTTCGTTGGCGACGGCATCCAAGGAGGAGCTGCTCTCCGAGCTCCGTCCGGATTCGCGCGATGCCAAGACGGTTTGCGTTTCCATTATATATACTCAACGATGAAGTCACGACTGGGAATCCAACAGTTCACAGCTGCCAAAATCACCTGCGCGCAATCTTCACTCTAGGATTGAGTCTCTGGTAAGAAGGACCAGGGACAATAAAGATTTTGGGGGAAAACGAGAAGAAGAGGGGGGGGGGGGGGGAGGTTTAAGAGGAGTTCAAATAGAACGGTAAGAGACGGCGGTTAGAGCTACTGTCCAAACGATACCATGCCAATTGTGCAGTTCGTCTTGCAAATGGAAAGAGAGCGGGGCTAGGCTTAATTTATAAGCATTGCAACAGCGTGTAATTGAAAAATTTCCAGAAGGCGCCCTGTGACGGGTATCTTCTTTTCGAACAACGGCACTGGCCGGCGCCGGCACCGAAGGGGCGGCAATCCTAATAAGACGGATGGATTTGCCAGATTTGCCAGGTTTGCCAGGTGACTTGCCATGGATACTAGTTGGCGATGGTCAATGTGGATTGCAGTGGTCTTGTCACCAGATCTGGCAACCAGAGTCGGAAGGCTCGGAAGCTGAGGGTGAGGGTCGAAAAGGGTCGAAAGGGTCGAAGAGAGACCAAAGAAGCAGCACGGGAGGAGACGGCAAGACGACGAACCGGAAATGGACAGACAGCGCTCTGGATTCAATGATGAATTTTACGAACTATGGGCTTAACCACCACTCAGATTACAGGACGAATGACTTGCATCCTTGGTGGTCGCTGACCGACTATCTTAGTCTCTAGCTATCTACTTACGACATTTACAGACCAGGTAGTTGTCAGCCCCTCTTCCCAACCGCCAGGGTACTTTAGGGCTGGCTATAAGTTAGTATAAGTACATGTATGATGTCGGAGGTGTGCATTAGTTAGGGTCAAACTACTTCCTTCAAGAGCCTAGTCGGGACTTGCTTATGGGATCGGGCCACCAAATTCAAGCTCCCACCCCGGTCCTTGGTATGAGTCAAAGGGTCTCATTAATTACTCAGTTGTTAGTGCCATTGTCTAGGGCCTTCCTATCACCTCACAGACCTCTTCTTTCCCCTCTTGATCGTCTCGAGTTCTCCTCCCCGAGAAAGTTTGTCGATACTCGAGGTGGACGGATTACTTGTCCGCTGCTGTCGTCGTCACGGACAATTGATGACGAGGGCTTAGTCACATAGTCAAAACATCGAATATCAAAATATTAACTTCCACCGGCACGTTGTTGTCGACTGATTAGCCGGCTACTGGACTAGCTACCTAGGTAGTTAGTTACTGCTCATGAAACCTTGACTAACCTGAAAGATTCTCAGAATTTTTGTGTGCTGTGGTCAGCAATAATGGTCGGCCAGCTGCGGCATTCGGGGCCCGGACCCAGAGCGAGCGTCCATTCGGAACTCCTGCAGCGCCAAGCCGTGTAGTGGTCCTGCCTTCAGCATGAGCTGACCAAGCGTCGTGCCAATCCAATTCAGTCTTGGCGGTCGATGCTTGATCTGTTTGACTGAAGTACTTCTGTCTTCGGAATCGGATGTTGCACAGGCGATCTATCTCCAACAACATCCGCTCTTATACCATTGCTGTGACTGCAGAAGACAGCATTAGCAGGCTCCCCTCTGCACACAAGAAATCTGTTTCAATAGTCCGGGAAGAAATATGGAACGGGACCCTCTTCGGACCTGGGGGTAACGACTAGTTTGCCCTGTAGGGAACCACTGGCTCCGAGATTGGATGGAGGTGATGAGGGCTGAAAATTTTCAAATTTTCACTTAGGAGGGGTTTTGATAATCCATCCCATTCATGATTCATCCCTTCATCCCCTGGCGCGGCTCTGACGGCTCTCGCGTCTCTCGATCAGGCAATTCACCGCGTCTCTCCTTCGGACTTGTAAGCCGAACAATCCGCCGCCCGCCCCACTCGCGTGCTCATTTCCCGTATTTCCGCTTCCACCCATCATCTGGTTGTACTGTACCCTCAACCTGACTCGCCATCACACCAATCTCAAGTTAACGATATACCTTCGGTTTCCCGGCTCATCTCCATGTTAGGATTTGCTTGACAGACTGGGCCATTTTTTTGTTCTACACATAGCTTTGTTATGGATCTATGATTTCGGCTTTAGGGATCATTCTCGTTCCATCGCCATCTCTCAACCGTTGCTCGGATCTCTTCGGAGTCTCGGACGGAGATTATGCTGGGCGAGCGACGCTGCGAAAAAGAAAAAAAAAAGATTCTGCTGTCGATCGTCAACATCCGCCCTCTCGCGACAGATACTGTGAAAGATCACCACCATGTCATCCACCATGCTTAGTGTCTCCTGCGGCGGAGGGCCGGCTGTTCTCGCTCGCTTACCTCTGCGCGCCTGGGGCCTCGTTGTAGTTTCCTTGTCCAGCATGGATTGACGGCTGATGGCCAGATTGACAGTCTACGCATTAACTGTTTGTTTTTACGCTATAGCGCTGTCTCCGTTGTTGATCAGCATGGTAGCGACGTGACGTGGCTGGCCGTGTTGCACACAGATCCTTGCGCCTGCAGGGCACGGGACGGCACCTGTAAGAGGGGGTGGTGGTGGTGGTCCGATCCTGGCTATTGCGCTGGTATCTGATTGGGATTGAACTTGAAGCCGTTACCATCATTTTCGGCATGAATCCACATCCATCACGGTGCGCATTAATAATGCTACCCATCAGTTTATCACACGATGAGTTGGTCTCCACTTTGGTCGGCCTGCAGCCCGCCCATTGCAATCCAGTGCTGCTTCCTGAGTGGTCCGTTGCCTTACTATACCTCTGGGCCAAATCTCCTGGTGGAGTTTCCTTCTTCGCTCGTGGGATCTCTTCATTCATTTTTTTGGGGTTGATTGATTGTGTTTTTTTGCATTTCTTGTGACAAGGTAGGGAAAGGATTGAGAAAAAATATCTTTTTTCTAGTCTGCACGTGACCGACCGGTCTCTTGACCCATTGCCCGTGTTCGAAATAGCGCTATACATCCGTCTTATCCAGGGCAAGAAGCTCAACACCAACAATGGAGGGGTTTTTTACACGAACACACAACCTACAGCATCGAGAAACGTCCAAATAAGCTTACATTTAAAGCTCAGTGCATCCGAACCATCGGCGGCAGCTCTAACCTCCAGTTGGGATGACCAGCGCCTGTTCCCGGGTCCACTTTATTAGCCAGCCAGATATCACTCCAGGTCCCCTTCATCGCATGCACCGGTTGGGTGTGTGTCTAGGGTCTTTTCCCGGGTCGGGTTGAGTGGCAAGACGAGCTCCCCCTTTCACCCCTCCTTCTTCACGCTTACGTTCGGGTCTCTCCAATCATCAAGCACCGTCGGGTCTCGGGTGGTGATGGGGACCCGTCGTTCATAGGTTAGGTTAGGCTGTGGCTCTGGCGGAAGGGAGGGAGGAGGAGGAGGAGGAGGAGGGAGAACAGCTGATCCCGTCCAGCGAGGAGGGTCTCCGACCCGATCCACCGGTGTAGTACACAGTACATGACAGGCGGGTCAGATACGGTGCACAGACAGGTACCAGCACCTCGGGGTCGAGTGGCCGGCAGCAGGCGGCTGGGTTGGGGCTGTTCATGTCCTTGGCTGAGTTTGCTTGGTGTAGTCAGTCCTCCAATAGGCACTGACAGGGAGGAGGACCGTAGTCGATGAGAGACGCCCAGCAACCCGCACATCCGTTCAATGCTAGACCCTGATCCTCCGGACATAGTTCTGGAAGTAGGATGGATTGGCCACATCTTGTATCTGGCTAAGAATGAAGACCCAGTGTCCTGCACGGCCGACGCATGTACATGAACCTGGCGGAGGAGAGTACAAGGAAAGTTTCATCAAGCATGACGGGTGCAGGCTAGAAGTCTCTGAGTAAGATTGACCTCTGAAGGAACAGGCGAAGTAGACACCCACTCGTACGCAGCATGCATTCCCCGCCCACTGTCTGTTCTAGTGGTTTGGGTCTCAATCCCAACACAGTGGCACATCTCACTTCATCGGCCCAGAGCTAGCCTGCCTGCCCTTCCTAAGTACTGTACTGTAGTCACTTCCGTGTATTTCGAGGGGCGCCCTTCCTCTCTGCACTGGCAGTGCCAGTGTTGGAAGCCCGGGGGCTAAATCCACGCATAAATCTTTCCCTTTCTCCCCCCTCCTTCCCTCTCTTTATCTCTTTATTAAGATCTTTCTTCACATCCCCAATCGAGACCGATGTCTCCCCAACCTGAATCAGACAAGAAACATCTCACCTCCATCCGAGCTTCCGCTCCCATCTACTCCCTGTAGATTCACGTGCATCTTCCCCCTATCCACAAGTTCTACCCAACCTACAACGTCCACGAGGTACTATACCCAACCCGACAAACCACCATCCCCCCCGCCATCAACTCCAACAGTCACCTGTCCTGTCTTCCGAGTATCTCATCACCTCCTATCATCCAGCATGACACCATAGCCATATCCTCGAGTGTATCCCCGCATGCAAGCTCCAATCAGATTTCCAATCTTTGACCATCACCATCACTAGCCCCATTTCCGGATACCGCAATCACTCTCCCCTACACAAAGAAGAACCGACACTACTATATTGGAGGCAAACCGACGATCAAGAGGATGATTTGTTCGCGAACACCGATCTTTAATGTTCCAGCTTATGCGAACCAGCGCCAGCAAAAACAGGCATCAAGCAGGTTCTAAGGTATCTCCAGTGGGGCTGCGGTATGAACTGGAACACACACGGCATCTGCAGCGAAACGCCGGCCTTGGGTTCGTATTGGTGTTGTGTTTCTTGTCAAGGGAATGATTGCCCTGCCGTGGAAGAGCTGGGGAAGAACGGGCCCTGGAAATGACTACCTAATCATCTAACTCGGATCGGGGTGTTGACCATGATTATCGTAGGATGTAGTTCTTCCTTCGGAGTCTTAGCGGAGGGATAGGAACTATTCGTGAACATCAAGACAGTGCTGGACACCTGCAGGATGGCATTATGAACTTACTTCGAGTATGAGACGCCAATTTGGGCATAGGAGATGCTTACTGATAGTCAGATTGTGGGGTGGCTACCTACTAGTACTGAGCTACAGTTGACTGTTGGTAGCACCCACTACACTACACCTTACGACCTAAAGCCGGCATCCATACGTATCTTCTATCATTTGAAGAAAGAACAAGGCAAGTCTTGATAGTCCAAAAGGTATCCTGCAATCGATACCGGCTCCTACAGCAAGCAAACTGACCCGTCCACGTGATCCTTGGTCGAATCGATGACCGCCTATCAGACTAAAGATTATCTAAATGCCAGAATCAACTCTATCCTCACGCATATTCTCAACCCAAGAAGTCTTCCCGGGTGATCCCACTCTGGTCACACATATTGCGAAAGACGCCCCCGGCCTCCCACAGCCGCAGGGGCGTGTCCATCTCCGCGATCTGTCCCTGGCCCATCACGCAGATCCGGTCGTACTGCAAGATCGTCCGCAGGCGATGCGCGATGCACAGCAAGGTCTTGCCCTCGAACCCGTGCGCCATCGTCTCCTGCACCTTCTGATCCGTCTCGAAGTCCACGGACGAGGTCGCCTCGTCGCAGACGATCACCCGCGAGTCGCGCACGAGAGCGCGCGCCAGCGCCATCAGCTGTCTTTGGCCGAGCGAGAAGTTCAGTCCGTCCTCTTCTACCACGGTGTCGAGATGGAGGCGTTTCTGCACGGGCGTACCCGTGTCGGTGAGTGCGGGGGTGGTGGTCCCTTCATCGGAGCTCTTGTCCACGGCTTCCTGGTCGACCAAGTGCGCTTTGCGAAGCGCGGACCAGAGCTCGAGGTCAGTGTGTTCGTTGAATGGATCCAGATTCGAGCGGATGGTGCCCTTGAATAACGTCGGATCCTGTGGGATGATCGACAGCCGCGTGCGGAGATCGTGAAGCCCGACGGTGGCGATATCAACCCCGTCGATGTGGATCTTGCCCCCCGACAGTTCGGTCAGTCGGAACAGAGCGGACATGATGCTAGACTTGCCCGCCCCCGTGCGACCCACGATCCCAATGCGTTCTCCGCCTCGGATTTCCATGGAGAGCCCCCTGAGCACCAGAGGGAGCCCGACTCGGTAGCGCATCTGCACGTCTTCGAATGTGATGCGACCGACAGAAGGCCACTCCTTTCCGACGTCCGTCAGGTGAAGAGGAGCCTCCTCTTCCAGCTGCGTGCCGTAGTGATTTACACGCTCGGCAGCGTTCATATTGTTATCCACATCGGCGAATTGTCGCACCGTGAATCCCAAGGTCTGGGTTATGGAAACCACATATGACAAGACCAAGCCTGCGATGCTGGGCGAGACATCCAAGCGTGAAGTCACAACCAGGAGACTCGTCACCAGAATCAACAAGGTGCCAACCATATCCAGTCGAACTCCGAGCCATCGTTGGTTGGCAAAAGTCAAGAAATAGGCGCCATTCATGTCATCGATGGCATTGTGAATAGATTTCTTGAAGTGCTCTTCTGCTTTGTATGCTTGAATGCACGCAGAGCCTGCAATTGCCTCGCCGAATCGAGCAAATACCTTGGAACGAAGGACTGCCTCGTGCCGCTTGAGGTTGCGGGCCGACGCACGGTAGTAGCTTGCTGCGAAAAGAAATAAGAGGACCAACGGTCCCAACGCTATCGCAAACTGGCAGCATCACAGTTAGAAAAGTACAGATGGCGGTTTCGGGAGTACTTGCATAGTAGTAAAACGCAATCACCATCCCAATTGTGGAGGTAATCTGTGACAATGTCAAGACGAATAACCTAATCGAATCGGGTAGGTCGCTGTCCATCACTTGCACATCCTTCGAGAAACGGTTGGTGATACGGCCCATCGGCGTAGTGTCGAAGAAAGACATTGGGGCTCGTAAAATCCGATACATTGCACGCTGAAGCATTTTCTTGCTGGCATTGGCGCCCACAATTGTCACATGCGCCGCAAACGCATACATCGCGATGAATTGGCTGCAACAAACCGCGATGTAGATCCCTACGTACTGGCCCGTGGTCAATCCAGGATATTTATTGGAAGTCCAGAATGACAACCAAAGCCCGGACATGACCAGCGCGCCATTGACAACACACATCAAGCACAGAGAAACAGGAACATTGAGATACGATCCCGATGCTTTGACGTAAGTTCTCAAGACATCCCAGCCAACCGAGCCAGTTGCCATGTCCTCTTTCTGCATCAAGGCACCACCTGGCACTCTTCGCGCAGTTTCGGGCTTTTCGTCGGTAGTAGCGCTGGTGCTCGATGGTTCCTGATCCAAGGCGTCTTGCTGGGACGTCATGGATATGAGCCGCTTGAAGATGTCACTCGAGCGCGTCAGATCATCAAAAGTGCCGATCGCATGGATCTTCCCGTCCTCCATGACGATAATGCGGTCGCAACGTCCAAGCACGTGCAATTGATGGGTGGCGAGCACCCGGGATCGGTCCTTGAGAAGTCCGCAGATGGCATTATCCATGATGTGGCGTCCTACATGGGCATCGACCGCTGACAAGGGATCATCCATGAGCACGAGCTCTGAGTTTGAGTAGATCGCCCGAGCGATGTTCAATCGCTGCTTTTGGCCACCAGAGATAGTGATGCCACGCTCACCAATTTCAGTCTGATCTCCGTCCGGAAACATCGCCAGGTCCGAACGAAGTGCGCATGCATCGATCACCTCGTTGTACCGATCCGCGTCATACTCCCTTCCAAATAGTATATTGTCGCGAACTGTAGTATTTTGTACCCAGGCATACTGTGGGCAATACCCCCGAGTGGCGCCTATCCGAACACTCCCTGCTGTTTGTCTCATATCGCCCGCTAAGGCTGCCAGTAGTGAAGTTTTCCCGCTGCCCACCGATCCGATGACGGCGACCAACTCACCGCGGCCAATCTCAAAGTCCATTCCCAGTAACTGAAAGGGAATCTTGGCGTCGGCCTCCCGCTCCGAGCGAGTGTTAGATGAAGCTGGCTCTGTTTTCCTCGGAGCGATTGCAGCTTGGCTGGGGCGGGAATGTACTGGGCTTTCCGCATAGTCGCGCACTCGCTCCCAGGTGAATGAAGCTTGTTCGACCTCAACAGCATTGGTCATCGTATAGTCCCAGGTAATACTTTCTTCACGTTCTTCAGCCGACAAAAAGTCTTGTATACGGTGAAGGGCAGTCCAAGCATCAGTCGCTTGCGTCATTGCGAGATTCAGAATAGCCAGTGGCATTCGGAGAGCATTGAACAGGGCCAACGAGGAAAAAATGCGATCAGGGGAGAGGGTGTGGTTTGTCAACGCATACGTGATAAAGGACAGCATCGAAGACAATGCCGGGAGCGAAAGCATACTGACTGTGATGGCATGTCGAATCACCAACAGCCGTCGGAGAGAACTGATTTCGCGCTTGCGCAGGTTCTCGAGTCGTTCTAGAAAGCTGCTTTCCCAACCAAAGAATTTCACGAACTTGACACTCGAAAGAATTTCCTGTGTCAAGGACACTCGTTTGTCGGTGATCTTGTTTACTGCTCTTCGGAGCGTGATCAGGGATTTGACACAGTAGGCCAGCAAAACTGCCCCGAATACTGCCAGCCCATAGCCTGGGAGTGCACTGTAGCCGATGTTGATAACCATAAAAATCAAAGCTACCCCCAAGACAACGGGTGTAGTCCAGAGCATATGAATCAAGCCACACGCTCGATCAATACGGTCCACATCCACACCCATCAACGTGATTATGCGTCCGCTGCCCCAACCATTCCCCTCGCCATGGCCAGGACCTCCTCGCATGTTTTGCCGCTTGGGAGGCTTCTTGTCCTTCTGTCCACTGGCCAGTAGCACTTCGCTTCCAGCCTTCGCGCACCCTGATAATTTCATTGCCTTGGTGTAGATTGCAGACACAAGCACCGCTCTGATCTGACCACCGCATATCATGCCGCGGTAGAAAGCCTGGCTCAGACACAACGTCTGCACTGCTTGCATTGCGGGAATTCCAAACGCTAACCCGAGTCCACGGCCAAGGTTGGGCATGGGGTGATTGCCGTGATGGGCGGCATATGCGTCCATTGCGTAGCTAGTCAGGTTTCTGACCAGGTATGGTGTTACGACAGCGAGTATCATACTCACAACCTGACATATACCGCCAATAATAAATTCTAGCCTAAATGTGTCGTATAGTGCCCATACTAGCGCCTTTTTTGAGCCCTTATCCGTTCGTTGTTTCAGTGCAGTATCGAATCTGGCCGTTAAAAGGTCCACTTTCCTGTCTGGATTGACAGACCATATATCTTGAATCTCTATTTGACGCAGGTATCCGGTCTGTTGTACATCATGAGCATGGTGTGGGTGAGTAACCGGGGTGAGCCCCAACTAACCTTGATCAATGGTGCTATCCATTGGAAGGTCACGCGACTGATGATGCTAGCCCCATACTCCTTACTGACTCCTCTTTCCTTCGGTATAGGTGGAACTTTCTGAAGTCGCAATGGGTTCAAAATCCGTCGAGCAGTCTTAGCCGGTGCTCTTTGGAGTTGGTTCTGTTTCTCATTCTCACTGTCCAGCTGCGTTGATCGAGAAGACGTTGTAAGCTCCGCTACTTGGCCTTTTCCTTCTTCTTCTTCATTGATCAGCATCGATCCATGCTTCGGTTCCTCATTTTCACTCATGATGATTCAGCTTTTGTCAAGCTAAATGAGTGATGAAATCGTATTTCTGGGGCGGCCTGCATCCGAAACTGGAGTTCAGATAAGCACCCACTAAGCCCAACAGGTAGAGAATTGGAGCGCTTGCGACAAAGAGCGTTGATGGAAATTAACAAAGCGGAAAGCTTTGAGTCAATCAAACAGGCATTGCGTGCAATTAGATTATATGCGACCGTGGCGACTGTCGGAAACAATGGGAAGCAGAAAACCGGTTATGCCAGAAAAGAGGGGGTGTCGATTCGAAGATAAAACATCCGGCAATCATTGATTGGCCACGTTGGTCAGTTTTTGTTGCTATCGTCCAGGGACCTGGAGATATATCTATCTCAGAGCCTTCTTAACGTCGGCCGATATGACTATGGATTAGTTCTAGTGCTGATGTTAGTTGCGATCTAGGCCAATAGATCCCGCATCAGGATAACCGGTAGCTATAAGTTCCATACGACCTGCACGTTATGTTGACTCTAAATGGGAGACAGAAGGATTGGAAGTCGGGACTGGCCTGACTGGGTGGTTTTGCATTTATGACATTTGGCGTTCCGTCCTCAAGGGCACGAGCAATAAGAAGTCAACAATCGCTCTGCCATGGTACTTAATGCGATAGCGAAATCAGGTCCTTATGCGGAGACCGGAGGCTTGGTCCTTGCATTGTATATATCCGACGATCACATTCTAAGGAATGTTGCCGACGCCAGGGAAAATCCGGTGCCCAGTAATGGACTATCCTTGCTCCCTTGCAGATCAACATTCAGTCTTGGGCTGGACATCAAATAGGTTCGCTATTATCATCGTCGATGACTCGACCTGTACCGAGGATCGCAATGTAGCTTCCATGACTATTAGAGCTAGCAGGCAGTGTAACCTCCGATGTATAGGATCACCTTGGTTGCGAGCCGAGAGTGGCATACCAGATGTGAGGGCCGATATGCACTAAAGGCGATCCGAATCAATAAGAGGGGGAAGGAAACCAGGCCTGCCTTTTTTTCCACTGGAAAGAGAAAGATTGCATTTGCACCACACTAGACAGATCTGTACTAGGTAGCAATTAATACACCGTAGCAGGGTGAGGGATTAATGGGAGGAGCTGTTGGTCGAAGAGGGGAAAGAAAGAGGGGGTGGCAGCAAAAAGGGCACGGGACAACAAACAGCCCACCCATCAGCCGCACAAATATATTATGATAGGTAAACCACCTGGCATGAGCCGGCACTGCCCAACTACTTACTTGAAAATCGATGAAAAATGTGCTGCTATCAATTTGTTGCTACACAATGCTTCTAAGGTCATAACATATCATTACAAGTCGTCATTCGCCACAAAGCTTGCCTGGCCCACCAATCCCCTTACCAAGTCTAGGATGTTGCATCCAGAAAGAATCCTGACTTCTCTCGTACTTGTGACGGAAAAGCCTTTTAGTTCAGGTCGCTAGAAGCGAGCAAGAAAATGGCCCTGGCTCTAGGTGAGCTAGAGCACCATCAGGCTGATAGGTCAGGGCTCGGGTGTCGACCATAAACAGGCCTCGTCGCAGCTCAGGAAAGAACGGATCATGGCCTCTCATTAAAAGGTTGATTGACTGATCGCATCCTCCTTGTGTCCGGCTTCTAGTTCTCAAGGGTCACCTTGACCTTCTTCTCAGGCGGGGGGATAATCTCATCCTCGACCTCGCCGGTGAGAGTAGGCAGTTCTGCCACTGACTCCTTGATGATGTCCAGGGCCTTTTGAATCTCATCTTCAGTGATGACCAAAGGAGGCGCAAGACGGATGATGTTCTGGTGGGTGGGTTTGGCCTAACAAACACGGTGTCAGCAAATCTACATTACCATCCACGACGAGCTGGATAGATTGAGATTTACCAGGAGACCCTTGGACTTCATCAACATACAGAGATCCCACGCGGTGCGACCATTGGTTCTCGACTCGTCAATAACGATGGCATTCAGCAGACCCTTGCCCCGTACAGTCTGGATGATAGGGTTTTGGATGGCCAGCAGGCCGTCGCGGAAGATGTGACCAAGCTTCTCAGCGCGCTCGACCATATGTTCTTCCTGGACGACCTCCAGAGCGCGGATGGCAACCGCACAGGCCAGAGGGTTACCGCCGTATGTGGATCCGTGCGTGCCGGGTTCGATGGTGAGCATGACATCCTTGCGGCCCAGCACGGCAGACACGGGGTACATGCCACCCGAGATGGCCTTGCCCAACAGGATCATGTCGGGCTTGATTCCACTCCACTCGTGGCAGAGCAGCTTACCAGTACGGGCAATGCCAGTCTGGATTTCATCGCAAATCAAGAGGACATTGTGCTTGTCGCAGAGGGCTCTGGCCTCCTGCAGGTAATCTTCGTCGGGAACCACGATACCCGCCTCGCCCTGAATGGGCTCCACCAGGAAAGCGGCCAAGTTGGGGCCCGCCTTCTCGAAGGCCTCCCGCAGAGCCGCCTTGTCGTTGTAGGCAATAGGCTTGTCCGTTCCGGGAATGGTGCATCCGATACCGGGGAGATAGGGGCCATAGTTTTCGCGCGACTCGGGGTCAGATGACAACGAGATAGCGGCGAACTAACATCCATGATCATGTTAGCTTTGACTAATTCTGCTTGATAGGACCAGAATCGCAAGCCCACTTACCGTCCGTCCGTGGAAGTTGTTCTCCGCACTCAGGACGAGCGCCTGGTTCTCCGGAATCCCCTTCACCTTATAACCCCACTTCCGAGCGATCTTGATACCAGTCTCAACGGCTTCCGCACCTGTGTTCATGGGCAGGACCATGTCGAACCCGAAGTACTTGGTAACAAATTCGGCGAAGCGAGGGAAGACGTCATTATAAAAGGCACGAGAGCTGAGGGTCAGCCGAGAGGCCTGTTCCACCAGAGCAGCTACCAGCTTGGGGTGGCAGTGACCCTGGTTGACGGCAGAGTATGCGGACAGGAAATCCAGGTACTCCCGACCCTCGGGGTCCCAGACCGTGGTGCCCTGAGCACGGGCGAAGACGACGGGGAGGGGATGATAGTTGTGAGCGGCATACTCCTTCTCAGCACCGATGGCATCCTGAGTGGTGGCAGCGTGATAGGAGTGAGCGCCATCGACACCGTTGGAGCCGTTGGCAGGCTTGGTGGCTTTGGTGGCCATGGTGAAGACAAGTGATGTGGAGTATTATGCGGGGCAACGAAGAGGAGATTGAGTGGTGAGAAAGGTTGGTCAATGAGTCTGCCAGTGGGAAGGAGGAATAGGAAGAGAGGTAAGTAAGTATATGGAAAGAGAGCGGAGGAGAAGGGAAGGTGGGCGAGAAGAGGGAAGATATAAGAATTGCGCGGGCGGGCAGAAACAGGCAAATGTAGCGAGGCCAACGACAAACGAAGAGGAAAGGGAAAAGAATTGTTCACCGGCCGAGGAGGAAAAGGCAAGAAACGAGGGAAACGAGGATAACCAAGAGACAAGATGGGTGCAGATGGGAAATTTGCGGAGATGAACTAGACTCCTAAGTGCAAGTCTACGCGGATGATCCCTAAGTGCAGGTGTACCCGGGGCGGTTGCAGTTTAGTAGGAGTATCATCCACCCATTCTGACTAAGCCCCGGATAAGGAGATGGTCGATCCACCGCGAGTTCCACTTTTGTCCACTTCTGTCCACTTTGTTTTTCCTTTGCTCAGTTTGCCTTCTTCCATAAACCCAGTGACGCTCATTTTATTACTACTCACCACCACCACAACCTCACCTTCTGTTCAGAGTTCAGACCCACGCTACGCCACGCTGCGGATCCTCGCCTCCTCTCCTTTCTTATCGGTTCGGAGACCTGTCACAGTGACCGATGATTGGTGAAGCAGATTGGTGGTGATTGGGAATTCCTTATCAACAAACTTCCTGTACAGTGTACACTACAGCAGTGAAGTTTCTCCTGCAGCCCTCCGTTTAGAGTCGGCTCAATTACATCACACTCTTCCACCACCACCACCACCACCACAACAACAACACCAGCATCATCATCAGCATCATCCAGGACCTGGGGATCATATCATCTGGTTCCTGACTGGGTTCCTCTACTACTAATATGTCAGGCCGATCAAGAGCCTCCTCGCCTCGTTCTTCCATTCCCTCCTCCCCCTCCTCCGTGTCCCCGGCTGTTTCTCTGGCCTCTGGCTTTCCCTCGGATGACCCCGACGGGCCCTTATACTTGCCTCGCCAACTGAGGCCGCGAACGCCTACTCCCTCCCCGCCCCGCTTCCCTATCCTACCTTCCCCACCCGATTCCCTACGCGTCTTCCTCTACTTGCTTGCTTTTCGACTTTTAAATGCCTTGACTACCCGCACCTTCTTCCAACCCGATGAATACTTTCAGTCTTTGGAACCGGCCTGGCAGGCGGCCTTTGGCGAAAACCACGGGGCTTGGATCACCTGGGTGAGCTTTCCCCCCTTCCCTTTCTTTGTCTTCCGCTATTGGCGGAACGCGTCTGCACCTTTACGGCATCGCTCCCCTTGGTCCCCTTGGGTACTTTGCCCACCCTCCAACACCAATTTGGTCTTCTGCGTTCTGTTCGCTCTCACACCAATCCGCCCGGTTTCGGTGACTAATTGCTTCACCGCATGGTGTCATCTTACAGGAGTGGCGGCACCAGTTGAGATCCTCGCTTCACCCTCTCTTCTTTACCGCTGTTTATTCCGCTGCCAACGGGCTCGCTCGTGCTTTGCACCTCTCCCCTGCATGGCAGGCGGATCTTCTCATTGCCGCTCCGAAGACGGCGCAGGCCGTTATCGCAGCCCTCGGAGACTACTATACCTGGAAGCTGGCTCGCTGTGCCTATGGTCTAGCCAGTGCCGAGGCCTCAGCTGCGGTACGTATCAGATTGTGACTTGACATGTCCACCGCAGAAAGACTAATTGGGAACCCAGCTGGCGCTGACCGCCCTTAGCCCTTGGCAATGGTTTTGTTCTACCAGAACTTTGTCCAATTGCCTTGAGACAACGCTCACCGTTATCGCTCTATATCTGTGGCCTTGGGAATGGTCGGTGGCTCCGAAAGCCCCTATACAAGCCAAACCGACTGGCAGGGTAATCACCACGCCCTGGGATAAGATGAGAGAGGGCCAACGGCATCAGCATGATGAAGTGGTTCTCGGAAGGTATGTTATGCTGTCCTGCAGATGTGAAAGCTGCTATACGAATGGCTAATTTGAGGACATGGAGAATAGGCTGAGGCAGTGTCTCCCGCTTGCAGCCCTGGCCTGTATTTTGCGGCCCACAAACGTCTTGGTTTGGCTGATCCTAGCAAGCGTCATATTGCATCGCAGCACCTGGGCGCGAAGAAAACTTTTAGCTCGCGAAGCTGCAATTTGGGGGTAAGTCGTCTTATCCTGCATCATGGATCTTGCATTGACTCCAATCCAAGCGCCGCTGTCCTAGCTGTATCGATCGTGGCAGATCGACTGTTCTACGGAATTTGGACCTTTCCTCCTTTACGATTCCTCTACTTCAATATTGCCCAGTCTCTGGCTGTTTTCTACGGGCGCAACGATTGGCATTACTACCTCTCCCAAGGCTATCCTCTGTTGCTGACAACTGCGCTCCCGTTCACCTTTGTGGGCCTGTATCGTGTTTGGGCACGCTCGCAGGCAGCCGCTAGCCATGACCTCCAAGTTGAAACGCAGACTCAACTGCAAACTCAACTGACTTACGTGTGCCTTTCCATGCCGCTTGTGCTCTCATTGATTTCCCACAAGGAAGTGCGGTTCATCTATCCATTGCTGCCAGCGCTACATGTTTTGACCTCTCCAATCTTGGTGGACTTCTTTGGCCTTGCCGTGACTCAGTCGGTTGGCAGGCACATTCCTCGCCGACTGCTTTTAGTGTTTCTTGTGCTGTGCAACGTTGTCATTGGGCTCTACACCACAGTCTATCATGCGTCTGGGCCGAATGCTGTGTTTTCATACCTGAGAGACCAACGGCGAGTCCATGGTTCCAAGAACCTGAGTAACATCAATGAGCCCGGCATTATTGCCGGTTTCCTCATGCCATGCCACAGCACCCCGTGGCGTTCTCATATGGTCTATCCCTCCATCGACGCCTGGGCGCTTTCTTGCGAGCCTCCCATTGGAATGAATGCTACCGAAAAGGCGGAGTATCGTGACGAAGCCGATCAGTTCTATGACGATCCCTCCGGATTCCTTCGTGCCAACATGGCCGGCGGATTGAGCTACTTTCCCCGGCGACCAAGCTACCAGTCCCACTTGGAATGGTCCCGATCATCTCTACGATCCGAGGCTACCCCCAAGCACAACTGGCCGGACTACCTCATCTTCTTCGCCCAGATAGAACCCACGCTCAAGAAACTGCTCCGTGGTTCTTCTTACAGCGAATGCTGGCGCACTCACAATACCGATTGGCACGACGACTGGCGTCGTCAGGGCGATATCGTGGTCTGGTGTCTAGACACAACCGAACAGCTGGATTGGAGGACCGCGAAACGCTCTCGCCAACTCCAACAGCGCGGTCGTGTCTTCAACCGCATCCTTCAGGCCATCAAGAATCAGGGCCAGGGCGGCAGACTCCAGTGGTCGTTCCCCTGGATCTCCTCGCGTCCCCAGTCCTCGTCCTCGTCATGGCTGTGGCCGTGGTACCGGCGGCCCAAGCATACCGTGCTTGGATTTGAGGTTCCAGACTGGCTGGATCGCCTCTGGGATTATGTCTGGTAAGGATATTGACTACGCAACACCCGTTCTCTCCTTCGCATTTCGTACGCATGTACCCAAACTGTATACCCATCTCTTCTTTGTCATTCTTCACAATCTCTCTATATGTGTCTATAATCTGGCTCATGCTTGAGGTGTTCCCAGTCTGATCACGCTCGCTGCCACTGTATCTTTTTTTCCGCGATTCTGCTCACGGTTGCACATACTTGGAAATATTCTATACATTGGAATACATACCTTCTTCCCTTCCATCTGGTCGACAACGAGCGGAGGTGAAGCTCGAGCAGCGTAAAGTATTTGCCCTTCCTTCAGACTACATACACCGAGGTGATTAAGGGGCTGTGGTGGCTGCAAGTCACGTGACTTATCTCACCAGCCCCGACGACAAATGTCACTTGAGGAATGTTTACTTTGATCGCTGCCTCCGTTTCTGTCGTAATTAGATTCGCGAGAAGGGATCATGGCATGCCATGCATAGTTCAGAGAAGAGTGCTGTCATATTTGGTATCTTTCGTGGCCCCCGGGGGGGACCTAATCAATGTACTATCTGCCCAAAAGAAAATATTCTACAAAAATGTGAGGGTGTGGGGATGTGTTTAGGCCTCGCGCGGCCTTGAGTGTCCTGATCCTAGCGATCGTCAACACGAATGCGAGCCAAGTGGTCGCTTATAGCTTGCCGCCCTGGGAATAGCCGTTGGTCTTCAACCAGGAACCAACGTCGGCGCGGTCACGGTTGACCCAGTTGACCTTGGCACGAATGGCATCCAGACTCTGCTCGACGGCACGGTCGAATCCCTAATCACCAATGTTAGTGTCATGTGACTAGTTATAGCAAAGCCGGGGAGAAGGAAATTACCTTGGTGTCCTTGCTCTTGAAGAAGGTCTCAACCTCCTTCAACTGGGCCTCCGTGCAGAAGCTGGCGGTGCTGAGCTGAATAACAGTGCCGAGCATACCCAGCGACGGGGGCAGGCGCTTGAAGATGGCATCCCAGTTGGTGGTCAACCAGGTCCAGCGGGCCTCGATACCATTGGTGTGGCTGCGCAGGCCGCTCAGGGGCATGTAGATGTCCTGGTTCTTGACCTCGTCGCCACTGGCCAATTCCAGGGTGCGCTTGATCAAAGCCGGGTCCTCGGCGGCACCCAAGCAGCGGAGGGCGGTGGTCTTCTCGTCCGAAGTCGGGGCGTTGCGGAACCGGTCCAACACAATGTTGTACTCCTTCTCACCGCCCTTCTTCAGCACGATGCTGAACACGCTGCCGCGGATGTTGGGGTGAATGGCATTGGCATCGCCGGCAGCGAACCGCTCGAACATATCGTGGGCCGCCTTGACAACGACCGGATCCTCAGCCGAGCCGGCACTGCCGAACATCAATGCCTTGAACTGCTGCAGGATGTGTCCGTCCTTGTCGGAGAAGTCCCATCCAAGCTCATGGGCCTTCTCGCTGACCAAAGACCGCTGGAAGGCCTTCAGGGCATCCTTGCTGGAAGCATCCTCAAACAACCAAGCGGCCCGGAGAGCACCGATACGGGTCAGAATCTCGTTCCACACAACGAATTCAGACTCGCTGTCGAATCCCTTCAGAAGAGACAGGAGTCCGGAAGTGCTCTGAAAGCCAGACGCCGCGAGAGCACCCGCGTCGGCGATCATACCAGCACGGTCTTCGACGGTGAGAAGGCCATTCTTAGCAGCCTGTCCCAGCTTAGTGAGACGCTCGGGGGTGTAGGAGGTGCGATAGATGGCGGAGTGATCAGCGTTGAGCTTGAAGAAGTCCAAATCGGGAACCTTGAATTCGCCTTCCCGCTCGCTCAGCATGGTATCTTCATCGAGACCCTGCTTGGTCCGCAGACCCAGGATGACTGGGTAGAGCGTGGTATCCTCCTCAGGGCGGACATCGCCCGTTCGCAGGAAGCGGTTCTGCTTGACCTTGATGGATGAGGTCTTGGCATCCTCAGAGACAGTGACAACGGGGAATCCCACGTTCTTGGTCCAGATGTCCATCACCTGCTCGACGGGCTTGCCACTAGCATCGGCGAGAGCAGCCCACAGGTCACCCGTCTGGGTGTTGCCATAGGCGTGCTTCTTGATGTAGTTACGGACACCCTGCAGGAACACGTCCTCACCCATGTACTTGGAGATCATGCGCAGAACGGACGAGCCCTTGGAGTAAGAGATGGCATCGAAGATCTGGTTGATCTCGTCGGCACGCTTCACAGGCACCTCAATGGGGTGACTGCTGCGGAGCGAGTCCAAGGACAGGGCGCTCTGCAAGTTGTCGATGACGTAAGTCTGCCAGACCTTCCACTCGGGATAGAAAGCGTTGCAAGAGTACCAGGACATCCAGGTGGCAAAGCCCTCATTGAGCCAGAGACCATCCCAAAAGTCCATGGTGACCAAGTTTCCGAACCACTGGTGAGCCAGCTCGTGCTGAACGGTCTCCGCGATGCGCTCCTTGCGGGCAGCACCGCTTGTCTTCTCATCCAAGAGAACATCGACAATACGGTAGGTGATCAGACCCCAGTTCTCCATAGCACCGGCGCTAAAGTCAGGAATGGCCACCATGTCCATCTTGGGCAGGGGGAATTCACTGTCGAAGGCCTTCTCATAGAAGGCCAGGGTGCGAGCAGCCAGGTCAAGCGAGAACCGACCGTGCTCAATGTCCTGATCGGGGGTGGCATAGACGCGGATAGGGATGCGGAAGGCATTGGTCTCGATGTACTTGAGGTGGCCGACAATGAAAGCGACGAGGTAGGTGGACATGAGGGGAGAGGTGTTGAACTTGACCGCCTTCTTGCCGCCGTCAACCTCGGTCTCAGAAGCAACATCCATGTTGCTCAAGCAGGCCATACTCTTGTCAGCGACCAGAGTGATAGTGAACTTGGCCTTGAGAGCGGGCTCGTCAAAGCAGGGGAAGGCCCGACGGGCATCGGTAGGTTCCATCTGAGTTGTAGCAATGTACTTGGTTTCACCATCGGAGGTCTTGTATGAGGAGCGGTAGAAACCGGCCATGTTATCATTGAGCTCGCCGGTGAAGGTCAGCTTCAGCTGGGCCGAGGAGCCAGCGGGGATAGTCTCGGAGAACTTGACGGTGGCGACCTGGGTGTCTTGGTTGATGGAGACCTCGGGCTGGGAGGCCACGACAGAGCCCTGAGCAGAAACAACGGCATTGTGAATCTTGATCTCGTTGGAGTTGAGGGAGATGGAATTGGTATCTTCGGTGACCTCGAGGCTACAAGAGAATGTCAGTTCAAGCTGCAGCTAGCTCACAGGAGCAGTCGGGACGGTGAAGGAGCACATACTCGACGATGACAGTTCCGTCATAGGTAAAAGCCTCAAAGTTGGGCTCGAGAGTCAAGTCATAGTGAAGGGGCTTGACGTTGGTGGGCAGGACCTCACGACCGTGGGTGATGTTGGTCGAGCCCGACACTTCTCCACGACGTGTACCGCACATCCTGCGACAAGAGCAATAACGCTTTTGGAGCTTGGGAAGAGTAGTGGAGCGAAGAGGGGAACGACGAAGGACAGGAGGGGAAGAAGTGGAGGCAGAGAGGGAGGGGAGAGGAGAAGAAGATGATGATGAGGAGGAAGAAGCAGAAGCAGAAGCAGAAGCAGAAGCGAAGGATGAGAGAGAAGATATAGAGTGTGAATGAGTGGGGAGAGTAGAGGAGGAAGAAGAGGTGGGGGAGGGGTAGAGCGCATAGGAAGGTCTGATGCTGGCGGAGCTCCGGCGAAGGAGCGGTAACCGTCGGGCTGAGGTAAAGCGACGCATCTTTTGATTCCGAATGGGAGGTGGAAATGGAATACAGTGAGTGATAAGATAGCTAGAATTGGGATTGGAGAAGCTCAACGGAGGCAGAGCCAGGCAGGCAACGAATGAGGAAAGTGACAGCTGAATGGAACGAACTCAAACAAGCGCAATTATCATTAACCTGCTGGCTCATGGAGAACAATCCCTTCGAATCTCTTTCACCCAAAGCTTGAAGGCGACGAGGAAGAATTTCTCGTCCAGATAAGCAGGCGGTGAGGCCTCGTATGAGCTGTACGAGCTGTATGAGCTTCGGTACTATTACCGTTCTATTACCGTCCCGTTATGGGTCACGGGATGACTAGTCCGCAAGCGGTCGGTCTTCAGGGCTTGGAGCTTGTCAGGGCTTCTCCGCATCACATGAGTCCGATCAAATCTCCTATTTAACTCCCCACCACCTCTTCCTCGCGCCGCTTTCCCTCTCCTCATTATTCATTTTACGCAAGCCAACTACCGCCGTATGCCTCAAATTCTCGTATGGTATATGGCGGTTCCGCCGTCCCTCCGGGGCCAGCGGTGCTTTGCCAGACGGTGCTCCAGCCAGTTTGAGGGGTTCATGATTTGGGTCACGCGTGAGTCGTGCCCTTCCCGTGAATGGGCTTCCATAGAGGTCTGGGACATTAATCACTTTAGCTTAGCCATTTCTTTCATGTCATAAAATTCTAAGCCTCCAGTCCTCGAATCATAATCGGACCAGATATCATAAAACAAAAGCTTATGTCTCACTCGGATTAGGGTAGCGCAACGCCACCATAGCAATGGTATCTCTCAAATGGATCTAATAATACAAGAACTGACTGTTGAATGAAACCCCAAAAATGCCCCGAACCATGTTGGCTGCATCCATCCCAAAATGAAAATCAGAAAATAATCCCGTCCATTTGAAAATCAAACTCCGCATGTATGCGATGGTAATGTTAAATATTATGATTATGCCACAAGCGGCCATGATGTTGAATCGTTCCTCATAAAGCATTAGGCAACAAAGGAAGTGTCCCCACAGTCGGAGTCCGGTTGCCGTTCAAACCCAAACTTTCAGATCCAGGCAGACACGTGCGCGTCTATCGCTGCTGCTGCTGCTCGGACGGCTGGGCTGCCTGGTTTATGGGCATCTTGGTGAACACGCTTCTGGACCAGCCATCGGCGTCAATCACTGACTCCTTGACTAGGATATAACCTCCAAAGCGGGGCATCAAAATCGCCCACACCACGTAGTAGATAGCTCCAAGCGCGAAGATACCCAGCGCCACCACGCAGTGCAGGTAGTACGGTAGGCTCTTGTACACACTCTGGCCCGCGCTGGGAGGAATATACGGGGCAACCACCAAGAAGACGTTCGACAGAAAGAAGAAGACAGTGACCGGCAGCGTGGCGCGGATACCAGGGGCCCAGTCAGGGAACTTCTTCGACTTGGTCAGATAGATGTAAATCAGACCAGCAGACACGAACACGTTGACAAGCGACAAGGGATACGTGATCAGGCTGAAGAAGGGCCAGGTTAGTATCGAAGCTCAAATCCAGAACAGTTTTGCAGAGACTCACTTGACCAAGAAGTTATAAGCGTCTCCGGGAGGAGGCGCCAACATGATGATGATGGAGACAACCCAGTGCTCGAAGAGACCAGTAGCCGGCGAGTTGAACGGCCGGTTGCTGGCCCAGAACTTCGACAAGGGCAGAACTCCCTCACGACCCAGAGCCTGAACAACTGTAAACAGTCTTAGTATCATTTCTTCGCCAATCCAAATATGGATGACTTACTTCGTCCCTGAGAGAAAATCACCGACAAGACATTTCCAAAAGCTGACAAGGCCACAAAGACGGACATGACCTTCTCGGCCCGTGCACCAAACATGTTCCCGAAGAAAGCGGCGGCAACAGTCTGACCCGAAGACAAGAACTGTTCCCTAGGCACCGCAGCGAAGTATGCGATATTGCACAGCATGTACAGGATTCCGACGGAGCAGATAGCAATCGGGGCTGCAATCTTCAGAGTACGTGTGGGGTTCTTGGTCTCGCTCAAGGCCTGGGAAGGTTAGCAGCCAGTCCACAGAGAGGAACATCCTGGTAACTCACATAGTTGGCGTTGGAATAACCGATAAAGGACCAGATAACATTGTATAGGGCCATGACGATGCCGTACCCGGTGTCGGTGGTACCCTCGAAAGCGTTCGTGAAGTTGTGGGGAGGGTTGTCGATCTTGACGTGGCCAGCAAGAGCCACCCAGCCGGTAACGACAACAAAGACGATAATGACTAGCTTGACGACACCCAGCGCGTTCTGAAGCATGAGGCCCCATTTGACTGCAAAGGAGTGTATCAAGAAGGCGACCGTGATGCACGCCAAGCCAATTCCACGCTGATTCCATCGTCCGACCTCAACGTCGGCAGCATTGAGGATGTACTCGCCAAAGACGATACTGTTACTCGCAGCCCAACCCAACAGGACGGCGTAAGCCGCGTACATGGCCGTTACTAAAAACTTCGGCTTGGTGAAGACATATTCGAGATAGTTTTTCTCTCCACCGTTTCTTCGCCCTGTCAGCATGTCAAGGCAACCTTGCTTTTGGGAAAACAACTCACTTGGGAATAGCGGTACCCCATTCGAGATAGACGGCCGTACCGGCCATGGCAATCAAAGTGCCGACTACCCACATGATGAGGGACAGACCGACACTGCCGGCCAAAGAGAGAATGGTGCTGGGGGTGGCAAAGATACCAGTGCCGATGACGCGGTTGAAAATCAGGAAGGAGGCACTGACCACACCGATCTGACGGCGGTCATCAGGAGTGGCCTCGAAGACATTTCCCTCGTCTGTGAGCCATCAGTTAGAACCAGTACATGCCTTGGGATAGCTGCCTGAGCAGGGGACCATCATACATAGTCCAGAGACACCATCAGTTCTGCGAAGACCATCTTCGACGGGCTTGCCGCTGGCAAGAGGCACCTTGTAGCCAGACTCAGGCTCGATTTCACCCATTGCGACGGTGATCTGGAATCAAGAAAAAAACTTAAAAACTAGTGTCTAGCTGTACTGATGAGGCCCCGAAGTGGGTGCAGGCTATATAGCGTGGGGAGACAAGTGACAGCAGCCGGAGAGAAGGCGGTTACCGACGGAGGCACGAGACCGTAAGATGGGATGGTGTGCTGCGACTAAATTTGATGCAATCGAAGGCGACCAAACCAGCAGCAACTCCGAACGGTCAGGCGTCGACAGGATTGTCTGAGCAGATTGAGACAAGACACCAGTGGCCAACGGAATGGAAGAAAAAGTTTAGATGCAAGCGCGACTGGAATCTATATCCTTGGTCCAGACACAGCACCAAGCTAGTATACCAGTCGCAGCGAACGAATCGAGTGGGAGGCGGAAGTATAGAGTGACTAAGATAAGTCAAAAATCCGACATCAAACAAGATGAGAATGTATGACAACAGTGACAGCAGTGACAGCAGTGACAACGACAAGAAGAAGAGTGCCGATTGAAGAGAGGAGGGAAAAAGACGTCAAGATGGGGGGAAAGAATAATCTTCATGCAGGGCGGGCGAAGCCATGTGGTTGGCGGACCTCCGCCGTTCGTCCAGCGGGTCTTAGCCTAGTACGAGAAGTAGTTGGAACTGTTGAATGGATCATGATGGATCATGTCTTGGTGTCTTGCCTTGAGGCAAAACTGGCAGGGCCACCAGGGCAAAGAAAAGTTTGCTGACGGGCGGAACCCGCGGTGGGTGAAAAACGCTCCACCCCTGGGCCTACTCTAGTCTCTAGGCCTCTTGGAGCCCATCTTATGACACACCTAAATTGAGCACGCCATTGTCCCCCTGCGATGATGAGTTAAAGTTAGGTAAGGTTTTGCACCATTTTGAGACAATCCAGGTTCCAGGCGGGACTCACCGTGAGCCAAGACAACCACTATCCTTCTTATCAGTATCCATTATGATCCGGAAGAACAAATCAAGAATGTAGAGGGGGAAAAAAATCCAAAGGAAAAGAGGAAATAGAGATAGAGATAAAGTTCCTCTGATTATATGTATGTACAGTACAGCTTCGTCTGACTGGCAGTCCGTATCTGCTTCTAGAAGATTCATCCTCCAATTCCACCCAGACTCCGAGATCCCAAAATAACATCGTCATATCATATCCAAATGAGGTGGTGGCATGTGTATGTGTGTGTGTGTGTGTGTGTGTGTGTGTGTGTGTGTGTGGCAATTTGTGTGTGTACCTCTCCCAATCGGAACGCCTAACAAAAACTGTGCAAAACTCCAAGGAAAAGCAAATCAAAGCGCAGAACTCCGTATGGTCGCAGTAACGCGTATATCAAGAACCCAACCCGATATGAAGAAGCAGATGAGGTAAAAGAAGAAGTGGTCAAGGAAACAATACCGGAAAATGTAAACCATTACTCACGAACTGTGATGAAGGAAGGTGAAAAATGCATCAGTTCCAGGTGAATTCACCTATCGAGGAAAACCGGCGACTCGAGCATGCGCAAGACACCCGGGGAAATTCAAGAGCATGTTCCAGCATGCTCGAAGAAGGAAAAGACCAATGTTCGGGAGTCTATTTAGGCGGCGTGGCTCCAATGGCATGTGCAACAGGTGATGGGAACGTGGTGGGAGCCAACTTGCTCGGGCCGCTCGAAGGAGGAGTGATTGTGTGCCGTTTGGAGATCATGGCCAATTTCTTGCGGAGGGATGCCAATCGGCCCCGGATGCTGGACACCACTGTGGCACGTTAGTGGAATCCTGGAAAACTTCTAGAATCTCCAAGGAAGAAATAAGGGGACCTACATTTGATAACCACTTGTCGATCCTCCGCTTGGACTCCATCTAGCATGATTCGTTCGCTGTTCCTCCGACTTTCGGCTTTGCTGCCGCTACTGTGACCGGCCCGAGACCCTTCATCCTCGTCCAGAACCGCCTCCAACATCCGGATTGCCGTAACATAAGCAATCTCACACCCGACGAGGTCCTCTCCCGTGAGTTCATTGATTGCTGCCGCGCGACTCATCTCTAGGGCGCGGTCATACATCAATTTCTCGGCCGTCACCCCCGAGCTGACAACAACATCTCCAGATGGATTCGAACCCAGAGAGGACCCAACCGAATAGTTACTGGGGTGACTCGGATGGTCAAGCGGCAATTGTTTCTGTCCCTCAATCAACTTGAGGCGAACAAATTCGGCTTTCTCTAGCACCTCGTTGAACCGATTGCGCACCCACTGCACGATGTTGTTGATCCGGTTGCTGACGAGTGCGCCGATGGCATCTCCCTTGCTGCCCGCCGACTCGCCGAACGCTTCGGCCCGAGTCTTGCGACTCCACCAAGCGCTTGCAATATCCATAGATTTTGCCAGCAAGGAGAGCGCTTTGACGTAGAGGACCAACGCTTCTTCTGACAGTGTCACAATCGCGTCGGCCGTTAGTCCGCTGTCAGTGGGATCTGATGTCTCTGGCTGGCCAGGCAGATTCGTGGTTCCAGTATTGTCAGTCTGAACAGAAGGAGCCAGGGGAATGAGTTGCTTGTATTTTACTTCGGCAAATCCATAGACAACATCACTGCGAGTGGCACACTCCTCGAGCTCTTGAACAATCTTGCTATCTTCATCCAACGCCACATTCGTCTTGGTGCTGTCTCCGAGGACGATCAAGCTAGTTTGAGGGTTGGGATAGGCTGGAAAAGGGTTATAAGCCAACGGCGGGGAGCGCCCGCCCTTTGTTATTGTCAAGGGTGGTGAAAATCCCATCCCAAACAGGCGGCCGCTGGCCATATTGAGGGCTTTGGATATGGCCGACGTGGCGGATGTCGGGCTCTGTCCGTATCGCCGCTCATAAGAGTTCTGGCGAATGTGCGCTGAATCAGCACGAGGCCGCCCGGAGATCATTTGCATGGCTTTGCTGGGAGACGCGTGGGGTGACATATTTGCAGTTGTCGGTACGCCCTGCATTGTTGCTGGGCGTCGTGAGAGCACGCCTCCCTGGCCAGGCCGAGAAAAGCCCCCTTGGATTCGCGGACTATGTGCCATTTCATCGGCAAAAGCATTAACCTCCACTGCCCGCTTCTCCACGACCACGTAATCTCGCTCAAATGCTACTTCTTGTGCTGCGCGCTCGCGCTCGCGCTCTTCTTTTGCCTTTTCCGCAGACCTGTCCACCTGCGGAACTCCAGACGGAGCAGTGCGGCTCCGCTGACGCTCGACCAGCGTAATGGCTGCGCCACCTTCGTTCGGCTCCTGGCGGAGAGGAGCCTGAGGATCTACTTCTGGCACCGGATTACCCGTCGTTGCTGCAGAACCCTTGGCAATAGACAAATGTCTATCTGCACTGCCAGTCCTACGCATAGGCGTGCTCGGCGTACCGGGACGCGAAGTCGGTGCAATCGAGCGTCGGGCAACCGGATACGTGGAAGGTTCCACACGGTCGTCAGGATACGGCACCTCTTTCTGACGGGGCGGTGCTGTTACAGGAACAATCTCAGGCCGGGGTTCTGGTACAGGCGCTGATTCGGCAGCAGTTGCGCCAACGGTCGAACGTCGATATGGCGAGGACGCATCATCGGCTATCAAACCAGGAATTGGACCTGTGATGATGCCGTTCTCAAAGAAATCGGCAAAATTCAGTCTCTCTACCGGATTGCGTTTCAACAACGCTCTGATCAGTGCCTTGATCTCATCAGAAGCAGGGTTCTCCTCGGGAAACTTGATCTTGTCATCACCCTTCTCTATCTTCCGAAGCAGCTCGACATGATTCGAAGCCCGGAAGGGTGCTTTCCCAACGACCATTTCGTACAACACCGTGCCCACCGACCAGAGATCAGCCTTGGCGTCATATTTCTCATACCGGAGAATCTCAGGAGCCATGTAAAGAGGTGAGCCACACAAGGTTTCCGCAAGCGACGTCGCTGGAAGGGACCGCGCGAAACCGAAATCAGCGATCTTGAGCATGGGCAGCGATTCGAGCCCCGTCGTAGGGTTGAACGAATCTTCGCTGCCCTTGAATGGTACAACCTGGGTGGCACCCGAGCGGTATGATGACGGTGATGGACAAAGGAGCAGGTTTTGTGGTTTGATGTCACGATGGATGAGATTTCGATCCCGGAGGAATTTCAGAGCGCTCGACAACTGCTTGAGGAAATGACGAGTGACGACCTCGTTCAAAGCGCCACCTCGAGGATTCGGATACTTTGAGATCATTTCTCGCGTATACCGGTGTTCGCCTAAGGTATCTCGTCGCTTGATAAACAAAGATAGATCACCTAGAGCACAGTACTCCATCACCAGATGGATGTGAGACGTCGTCTCATGACAGTCGATCAGGGCCACAATATGAGGATGGTATAAGCCCTTGAGAATATGGATCTCTGACGACAGATTCTCCCTCAGCTTCTTGTTCAGCTTGGACAGGTTGACGGACTTTATCGCCACAAAGGTGCGGGTTTTCTACCAGAAGACACTTGATTAGCAAGAGCCTCCAGAGCTTCCGCTTGACCGCCGATGAACGATCCAGCCTCTTCCGCCAAGGGCGATTTCGGGTAGCGACATAGTAAACATACCGTATGAACACCTTGGTAGACAGTGGCAAAGCTGCCTCGGCCGATCTCGTCCAGCCGCGTGTAGCGGCCGATGGGCATCTCAGCGTGTGAGGAATCTCTCGTCCTCCTCGAATGACCTGTTGATGCCATGATCGCGACAGGGCGCAGATAATGTGTGTACAAAACCCCAGCGACGCCCCGTTAACCAATAACAACTACCTCAACAGGAAGAATGACGACGGTGAATGATGGATGGGGCCCATCAGAGGAGTGGCAAGCGGTTGAGGAATGTTGGCGATAAGAGAATAGTTAGACAGAGAAAAGATGGGGAGAGCAATAGATATGGCTGAAGGATAAGGTGGACCGCGGAGGCAGTGGTGGAAGTAGTGAAGAAGCGCTGGGCAAGGGCGGCAGGCGAGCGCAGGCGACGAGACAAGGAATAGGTAGGCGTCGTTCTACCTTCAGATAGGGTCTGGGTGTAGGGGGGACCGACTTAGTGGTAGTAGATAGGTCGAGAGTAGACGTCGGCGCTGTAGGAGGCAGGAGAGCGGTGAGGCGGACAGACGGGGGTGGGTATGATAGGATGGAGGCGACAGCTACAGGGGGGTGTGGAGGTGTGGCCTAAGCTGTTGGTGCAGTGCTGATAGACGTATACTAATTTCGGCAGACGAAGTATGTCGTGTAGATCGAGGCGTGGAAGTAACCGAAGGACTGATAGCAAACAAGACCGTGGCTTGCAGGATGGGAAAAGAAGAAAGAACGAGAAGAGAGACTAGGTTTGTAGATAAGTTTCAAAGTCACTCACAACGACAAGGGATGGAGGAGCGAAGAAGGGGGGGGGGGGGAGGAAAGGTAGAAGGAGAGTAGTAGTAGTAAAGAGAGAATGATGTGATTGATGGGGGAAGGTGGAAAGGCGGGAACAGCAGCTGGACCCGTGGGACATGCAAGAATTGTTGTATTGAGTAGGTAGGAATAGAGACAGTCACTCAGCTCAGAGCCTGAAGGGAGGGAGAGAGAGGGACTGGACTGAACTGGACTGGACTGAGGAGCGTGACCGCCGATAAGATCATGAATGACCTTCGGAGAAGAACAAAGGCGGTCAGGAGGGCGGCATGTCCTCGAATAGATGTCCCGGCCAATGGCCACCCAGTGCCAATCTCCACATTACCTACTAGGCGTAGTACTTCCCAGTCGTCATCACCCTTACTAGGTACCTTACCTACTCGTCCTGGATAAGTTAGTGATTCATCTCGGGAGACATACAATACATAACTGACGATGTACTACAGACTGAGAAATCATCGAGATACCAAGGTTGACTGCATCATGCTTCTATGAAGGGGAAGGTGTACAGTACAGTACTACCCTACAGTTCATTGAAACTTAGGTTCCTGCTATCTCCCACTGCAGCCCTGACAGCCCTGAGAAAGGCAAGACGGAGAGATAAGACGCGGCCGGAACAGGATGAATCCGGGGACAGGCGATAACGAGTGGATTGCCTGGGGAAAGTATCCGTCCTCGAGACATGGATTGATTGATGCAATCATCACTTTTCTCTCCATCGGGGGGAGCCACATACTCATACTGAAGTAGATCCCGTACCTACTGTACAGTGCATATGCAGATGTCCATCCATACCAGTGAAATAGGCGACATGAGCACTTTCGTCAGTTAATGATCAACTTATGATGTGATGGTCTATGTCCCCATACAATTACTCCCTCCGACTCAGCCACTTGCTGTATCATCAGCCATCAACATCATCAGCACCCAGACCAAATGATCAGCCGAAACCCAGTTAAGTCGAGTCATCTTTACCATAACTTACCTGGTACACCTGGTAACTAATTTGACGGGTTCTCATCTGGTGACTCAACCATTTTTCCCGTCACTTTTTCTCTCCCTAAACAAAAAATCAAGTTACTTGTTAAGTTGGTACTTGTTACTCAAGGTACTTTTCTGGGTCAGTGTCAGTGACACCCGATGTTTCCCTCAACCTAAAATCAAGCAAATCACCCACCAAGCTAATCCGGACTCGCCTAATAAGACGAATGAATGGCGCATCAAATGACTCAATCCTCTTGTCTCTCTTTTTCCCCCTCCTCTACCTTCTCCGGACGCGGCTGCTTACCAACAAAGACCCCCGGAGAGCTCAGTTGCAGTGCCCATCCGACCTTGCCACTTGCCGCGAGAGCCCCCTCTCTCCTCCCTCCTCCCTTCAAGGAACCCGGGATCGTAGGCGGGTTGATAAGCTACTCTATTATTATTGATGGGGCAAAAGGGCAAAAGGGCAAAAGGGCGGCAAAAAGCCTTGTCCACCCAACAAAACTCTACCCGCTGCCTGATCTTGCTGGCTGATCCCCCGCTAAACCTGTCTGGTCATAGTAGGGACAGTAGGGACGCTCAGTCGGTGGCGATCGACACAGCTCAAACCCGCCCGGCGCACAGCACGTCCCTGAGCTTGCCGGACGAGTCTTCCTAGCTTTCTCAAGCTAGAGTGACCACTGACTAGGCTAGCTAGGCTAATTAAAGTGGACATCAACAAAGTACAATTCAGGTACGAGTCCGTTTCTCTCAGACCATCATGCATGCAGCGAATGGATCTTCCTAGGGTGCTGCCTGATTGTGGGGAGGGTTTGCCTTCGGCACTCACTCGAGGCTACCTATCTACCTACCTCCTATAGTGTTGGCGCATGATGGGTTGGTTAAGGTATTCACAAGCAGAGCACGCCATGACCAGCAAGGACAGTCTTCCACGTCATCACCATCAGGCTGATAATTCTATCCATTCGCTCGCGATGATTAATTGAATAAGGGATGACACACAAGGTAATCGTAGAAAATAGAAATTGAAAAGAGAAAGTTGAAAGCAGGGGGGCAAACTACAACGAATCCACCCAAAATTGCAGCGCTTCGTCTTATGGGGTATATAGCAAAGCAGACATCACCAGAAGCGCTCCACCAAAGCATGCTGTAATCGTTACTAGATCCGAAAGTCAACCGCATTAAATACCAAGCCCTCTCACTAACAGCCACAGCACAACCGGTACAACGACATTGTCATTGCACCCGGTCAGAATAGCTTCGGTTGCGCTTGTCCCGCCGGCTGCGAGAATAGCTTTGGACACCATCAGGAGCCAGGGGTATATGAGATTCGTCCCGTCACTTCCGTCCGTGGACCATTGGCCCAGGGTAAGCCAGGTTCGTGCAACAATCAGCCCGCTGGTTACAGCGACTGCAAATGCCACGCTGCCCTCCAACGATTTCCCCCCGCCCCAGAACCATTTCCGCCGGCCGAACCGGCGACCGATGAGGGAGGCCGCCGCGTCGCCCATTCCGACACAGATAATGCCGCTCACCATGCTGACATCGCGACTCATTACGTCCCAACCCACCCATGGATATTCTCCTGCCCGAGGAACATCGGCCAGGGAAAGCCATAAGGGGATCGAGCATCCAATGAGAAGAAAAATATGGGAGACAATGACGGGACCGCGATGATCGCGACCGTCCACGTAGGGCGCCAGGAAATACGTCAGCGGTCGGGAGATCGGTGGCAGCTGAGAGGCTCGGAACAAGTCGAGGAGCAGGAAGATAGCCAAGGCGAGGCTCAACGCGAGAGCACAGAACAGGGGGTCAATATAAATGGTCGGAAGGAACATCGAGACCATCATCCCGTGAAAAACCTTGCGTCGGGTGTCGACCTCTGCGATTGGACTGAGTTGTAGCACAACAGCCAGGCCGGTCACAAGTACCAGGATGCAATAGGCAGCAATCAGGAGGCGCGAATTGGCCTCCCCGAACGTATCTTGCCGCAGATGCTCAACCCAACCAAACGGGCATGATACATTGGAGGGGTCGCTGTCCAGACGAGCTGGAAGAGGTATCCAATACTCCAAGCCCCACATAAGCACCCAGAACCTAAAACCAGATATATTACCGAAGAGGTACCCCAATGCCCACCCAAAGGGCTCCCCATTCTGCAATGCTCGATCACTGACATAGTGCCGAATGGGCACCATGACAATAATTAGAACGGCGATGTAAACATACAGGGCATACAGCCATTTCCGGACTTGTGCTTGAGGTACAGTAAGCGATAGGAAGGAGGCTAGTCCGGGGGCCATTGATCGCTTTTTGCGACCTCCCGGTGTCGTCCTAACTTTCTCCGCTCGTTTGACATCGTCGAAGCTCGAAAAAGTGTGTCGTCGGCGATGCGCGGTACGGGATCGCCGGCGAGTACTCTCCATGCCCGTATTGTTGTGCTTGCCGATGCTTAGCCCGTGGGACATCGTCTTGTCTCGCGAGTCGAACATCGTTTTGCGGGAGACCAGCACATAACCCCCATCGGCCGAATCACTATCAGAAAGATTATCTTCCGAGGAGCCTGTTCTGCTGAGCTTTTGGCAGATTTTGTGATCGATCGCATTGAAGATGCTGCGAGGAGACTGCGAAGCACTAGGGGATCGCCGGAACTTCCAGGTCGGGATTCGAGCCAAGGCAACCTCCCATCGTAGCACACCCCGGCAAGCGATGAAGGTGCACATGCCTCCCAGCCATAGCAACGCCTTGAGGATTTCGGCCTGGGGGGATGTTGCAAATAAGTACAGATTGATTAAAGCGGTGGTTAGAAGCTGCAGCTCTGCGGGAAGGATGCTGGTAGTCAACAAGAAATCTAGAGTGGGTATCAACGCTTGATGGAAAGGAAAAATAAGAGTCAAGACTTCGGCGTCCAGGCCACGAAGAGTTAGTGGTTTCGGCCATGAAGGACCTGCCGACAGATGCTCCGAAACGACAATCGGGATCAATGTGACCAGCCAATGGACAACACTATAACCGTGGATCCATTCGCGCAGCGGAACGACTTTGACAGGGAGACATGAAAGACCGAGAAGAATATTAGGCAGTATCAATGAAGGATTGTGATGCGCCAGAGACAGCGAAACGTAGATGGGTATCAATACGGGGTAAAGCAACGGAGCGGGATCGAAGGCGGAAGGAACGGCAAAGGTGGACAGGCGAGATAGTCGCGGGCGGCCGTCGCGATGCAGAGGATATGCGGTGTAGAGAACGATCACGATGACCAAAAAGGTGGCAAGCTCTGCAAGTGGTTGCCGGGTTAGTCAAAAGGTGAGTCCAGGCCTCTCTCACACACAGGGAAGATGTCCGCGCACCTTTTTTCCAGGCCCAAGCGGCTACTCTCACGCTCTCCTGTCCCAGGACAACAACCCCCACTGAGAGCAGTAGTGCGGTTTCCAGTAGCCTTTGTAGGATGGCAACCCGTTTTCTGCGGTATTCCTGTTCACGTAGCTCGGCTGGCCCGACTTCCGCATCCTCTCCAGAACTCCGCCGCGAACTCCGCGAGGTGGACCGTGTTATCGACGGCCACGGGCGCAAGATGGGGAGCCACTGATCGATCTCGCCTGCGCCATGGATGCTCGAACGCAATCCTTTTCGCGGTCGCAGCGGAGGGGCCGGCAACCCTCTTAAAAGACCTGTACTCTCATCGTCGGCTTCTGTGCCGCTGTCACTCGAGGTCCGGGGCCAGCGGGAGGGCTTCGCTCGGTCGCCGGGGTCCACAGGCAGCGACGAACCCGGACGAGTGTAAGGATGGGGCGATCGGGAGAAGTGTCGGAGATTATCGTGAGCTTCGGGATCCGATGCAGGATCTTTGTTGGGAAGTAGCCCATCTTCCTCCTGGCTCTGTGTAGAGGTCATAGGTGTTTGCTGGGTCAGACCGTCCGGTTCTGTTCTTAGAGCGCGTACGTCATGTCGATAAACATATGACAGGGTTCAAGAAAGGAGGGACTATAGAGTATGATTGAAATTAGACATTGCAACATGTGTGATATAGCACGCTCAAAGAATAGTAGTCATACCGAAAGAATTGACCCTGAATCTATGGTGCGTGTGGTGGTGGTGGTGGGGGAAGTGTTGGGGCGCAGAAGGAGGGAAGGATGACAGGTTGAGTGGAAGTTGTTATCGAGAGCTGATCAGATCGGAGGAACCAACAGGCGGGAGCGGGTTTTTTTCGCTTATCACATGCCGACTCAGCACGTCAGGCGTGCATCAGGAGATGGTAATAAAGGATTGAACCCCTTTCTTCCCAGGGTTTTTTTTACCTAGTATCTTCTTTCACCTTCCTCCGGTCATAAGGCTTTGGAATCTAATCGGGTACGGCAGTCAGCCCATCAGATTGTTCCGAATGATCTCATCCGACCCTATCGCTATCGGCTTACAGCAGAAGTGAAGTGAGGTGAGGCCACAGTTGTCTTCACCTGGGAGCCAACTTTCTGGCATCAACACTCATGGTGCTATATATACAATGTTCTTATTATCAAATGACGTGACTGGTATCATACTGCTATGCGCATGCAACTGTGAAGCCACACAGATCCTTTCGTTCCGAGTCTTGGCTCTTATGCAGACGGCTTCTGCCTTTGGACGATAACCCCCGCGGCCAGCTGCCGACCCTTCGATCCCCAAGCCGATTTGCAGGGAACGATTTGTCCCCAGGATGGATCATTGGACAATGGCTGGGTCGTGTATATGACTACATGGGGGCTCTTCGACCCTTGCGTGGATTTCTGCAGGATCGACCGGAGGCAAGACTCGAAGTCAGGCCCAGACCATTTCGCATCCACCTCGATGCCGATGTAGCCCAAATCCTGGCCAGTGGTAACCACGGTCTGACGTCCATACTCCAGTTCTTCAGTGGTTATTTTGAGTTTATCGCATCGGAAACCGAGACCCTGCCACTCAATATCACTTCCTCGAGGCAGTTCTTCTATCTGCACGGCGAAGAAAGCAGGGATCATAGATCCCTCCGACTGCACCACATCGAACCGCGGTAGTCCGGGCTTCGAGACACCCTTGACCTGCTCGTGGGCTCGTCCACCATACTTGAGATCCCACGCATCCAGACCCGACTCGTCGTCGGCATCCTCTTCCTCTTCTTGATTGTGGTGCATTGTTTCCCACAAATTCCAAGCTATCTTAGCTCTCTCTCTGATATGATCGGCTCCCGTCAGGAAAGCGACAGCTCCCAACCACCAGTTGATGTTGGTAGCCACACCAATCCTCCATAGATGTTGAAGAGACAGGACCGCTCGCGAAGAAAAGCCCTTGAACCACGTCTCCTCGAGGCCATATATCTCCATCGAGGCCGGCTCGAGAGGAATCTGGCCAGCGATGTACACTAATTGCTCGGGGCCCTGCAGAGGTACCGACATGGCCTGCGAGTATGGCCCAATATTTGCGGGAGCCCAGTAAGAACGCGACTGAACATGAAGGCCTTGCCGCTGCTCCCTCGAACCCAGGTCCACCACCGCCGACACCATGATACTCACGCCTTCTGGGAGGCTAGCACCACAGGCGACCGTAGCTCTCGCCGGGGGGTTTGGCTTCTTGAACATCGAGACGTAGATGGAGTTCATCAGGGGGAAATCTGACATGGAGCGAAGCAACACCGTAGTGAAGACAATATCAGCCGTCGTCCGAGGAACCTCACGGCTCGAGGAGGAGCGCAGAATCGTCTGAATCTTCTCAGCAATAGCCTTCACCTGCTCACCAGCGCCGGGACCAGCCTCAGGCGCCGTGACATTAGCAATCACCCACGTCCTCCCATCCGTAGTCTGAACCGGATCAAGCCCATCACTCCAGCCCCTCGAGCCCACATCAAGCAAGCTCCTCTCCTCCTCCTCGTCCCCCGTAGCAGCCAACGCACCCTCAGCCCCCAAGACAGACCCCAAAACCTCCTCAAACCCCTCATCCAATAAATCCGGCCGTCTCACACTCTCCGGACCGCCCCGATCACCCTCACCGTCGCCCTCCCCATCCTTACCCACACACCTCGCTCCCTTCAACCTCACAAACCCCACGCCACCATCCCCAACACAAGCCTCCCACCCAGCAACCTCGATCCGACACCTCCACAACCAAGCCGGCCCATCCAGCGCCAGACTCTCATACTCGCCGCCCTCCCCCAACACGGCGCCGCGAATATCCTCCGCGTCCGCAAACCTTCTCATCCCCTTGACAATCCGCCCTCGCACCCGCCCATCCGCCGCCGCCACATCCCCCCACAGGAACCCTTCATCCAACCCGCCCGACGCAACCTTGATGATCCGCGCCTCGCACCCGGCCGCCGCCATATCCTCCAGCAGGCCGGCCTCCGTCGCCCGCCGATCCGGCAGCACGGGATACTGCCACAGCCAGGCCAGGGGCACCAGCCCCAGCCGGGCGGCCACGTTCTCGATGCGGGTGCGCTGATACGTCGAGAGGATGGCGCCGGCGGAGACGGCGTTGGCCTCCGGGTGAGCCTGCATGATGCGTTTCAGAAGCGGGATCAGGGATTCGGTTTCGTCGGCCTCCTCCTGATCTTCTTGTTCCTCGGCGTTGTTTGTGTTGTTGTTGTTGTTGTTGTTGTTGCTGTTGTTGCTGTCCTGACGGCCGGGAGAGTCCGCCATTTGGTCCTCGGCTCGCAAGCGGTAGATCCGGGAGGTGTCGACGGCGCCGCCGCGGATGGGTTGGCGGTAGAGCGGGATGCCGAGGGCGGTCTCGTAGAGGGGGATGATGCTGTGGCCGATGGTTTGGTACATGAAGCTGTCCAGGTCTTGTTCCTCCTCTTCCGGGACATGTTGTAGCGGAGTAGATGATGTAACTGGTGATGCGTCGGTGCTGGTGGTGTTTGCTGGCTGCGCATTGGCGGCGGGGTGGAGGTTCGCTAATGCGACCACTCTGTGGCCGTTGCGGATGCAGTGGAGGAGCGAGTAGAGAGAGTCTTTCCCGCCGGAGATGAGGGCGATCACATTAAGACCTGCGCCTGGAGCCGGCGGTGATGGTGGTGATGGTGGTTGGAGGTGCGATTGAGGTGGCATAGTGGCTGGTGTAGTATGCGTGTTCGACAAGGAAGAGTGTGTTGGATGGAGGCTGCTGCTGTTAATGAGGGGTCGAAGCTCTTTTTCTCCGTGGTGGGATTCGGGCACCCCGCAGACAGTATTCGCTAATCGAGGGATGAAGGTAGGCACGCAGCAGAGCGACTGGGTCGAAGATCAGAGAAAGACTATTGGTTAGTAATAATGCTCGCTTGACCTTAAACTAAAGGGTAACTCAAGATCCGACAATCACTCCCCAAGCAGAAAATTGTTGGAGGATAAAGTGAAGTGGGTGGGTGACTTTAAGATCTGCCGAGGCGGAGTGCTAAGATAAGCTAAATGCGGGTTTTTCCAAGACCATCGAACTACTCACCCACAAACGTCAGTCTGTCTACAAGAAAGCAAAGACTACTGTATGGGAACTTGATGATTCACAATTCTCAATTATCACAAGCTATGCTGCAGAACGAATGGCACGCTCAACACACAAATGGCAGATATGGGGTTATTATGCACAATGTAGATGCAACAAGTGACAGAGAAGGAAAGAAAAGGGGGTATGCGCACAGGGGTATGAGGCAACGATTGGGGATCAATATTAAAGTATACATGTGGCCAGCACAGTACTGCACAGGAGCAGAACAAAACAGGGTAGGTGGAAACAGTGGACACAGAAGGGTAAATAAACGAGAAGTATGTAGAAGAAAAGAGATGAAAAAGGAGAATGTTTGGGAGAGGGGAATAGGGTACACGAAAACAAGCGACTGGACCAAGTCTGGTGGTCCGAGCCGGCCATTCGCAATCGAGTTGAGGATGTTTGTGTTTGTCAGAGAGAGTAGAAGTAAGAGGGGAATGAGAGAGAAAGGAAATCAACCCAAAATCACCAGTGCCTCAGTGTAGAGTCATCATGCACGCGCTCTATAATTTTGGTCCAACCGTGGACTCCCAAATGTTGTGCGCCCAAGTTCCTTTGCCGCCGGTCTAATGCTTCGCCAAAATTGGTGCCTCGAAGTCGCATTTCGGGAGAATCGACTCCAAGGACCGCTCAAAAATAAAAATAATCCATGCACCTGTACCTTCCTGGTCGCCGCCAGAATCAAAACCCGGACGCCAAACCGTAAGAGACCCAGTTGGACCAACCATGGGAATGGTTGGTCATTTATAGTATATGATTAAGTGATATAGGGGAGCTCCTGGTCACATATCATCATGATGGCTTCGAAACCAAGTCGACGACCTAATCAAGCATCCGCGTCACGCTTGCGCTTCTTGGGGGCTCGACGATCAGCAGATGGCGTCTCGATAGTGCTCTCATCGGACGAGTCGCTGGTCGTCGACTTGTTGGCGGCAGCATTGGCAGCTTCATAGAGAACCGCACCCATGGTGTTGGGGCTGTGATCCTCGAAAGGGGACTGCGAGGATGTGCTGCTGGTATCGATAACACCCATCACCAGGGATCCGCCGGCATGCGTGCGAGCATGCTGGGCCAGGTTATCACTGCGGGAGAACTTCTTGCCACACTCATTGCACTCAAAAGGCTTGTCCTGCGTGTGCAGGGAGCGGTAGTGACGCTTCAAGTGTTCCTGACGACGGAAGCGGCGAGAGCAAAGAGTGCACACGAAGGTCTTGGAAGGATCATCTGTCAACGACTGCTTGCGACCACGACGGTTCACGGAGACCGGAGCAGTCGGTGCATCAGAGCAACTAGACATGCTAGCATCCGAGTTGTGGCGGGTCTGGCAAGATCCTTGGGAAGCTGTGCAATCCGACTCACTAGCGGAAACCTGTGCCTTCTTGGGCAGAGAGTCCGCGTCGCTCTCGGAGCCAGCTCTCTTGGGTGACTTGCGGGAGTTACTGCGCTTCTTCGTTCTCATCTCCTCAGCAGCGTCACTGACAGTAGCTTGGACGGAGAAATCGGAGCCACCCAGGAATGGAAGGCTGGTCTGGGACAGATCCTGGTCGTCTGATTCGTCAAAGCTCTGCTCACTGAAGAACTCTTCCTCATCAAGGGAGTAGGAGTCAACACGCTGCCGCTTCTCACCCAGGTAGAAAGCGTTGCCGCTGGGATGGAAGTCAACCAGGCGGTTCACAAATTCGTCTTCAGAGTCCAGATCCGAGAAGCTGTCAAAGGTGGGAAGGCTGCTCAGGGGATCCTCCGAGGAGCAAGAGAACACAGGGGAGAGGTTCTCGTGAACCGGAAGTGTTACAGCCTCACCGCCCAAGACAACCCTCGACTCTTCCTCGTCACATGCAAGAGTGGGCAAAGGCGGCAACTCAGCAACATTGATTGAAGACTCGACAGTGAGTTGACGAGGGTCGCAGAAGTCCGAGTTGGACTGTTCAAGAGGCAGAGCGGACTGGGGCTGGACAATCAGGGTCGACGCAACAGGGGATGGCGATGGAGACAGGGATGGGCAAGAGCTAGTGGCAGACAGGAGCTCCGAGGCCTGGCAGGCGGTGTATGCAGGGGGGTGGATGAACACTAGAACCAGTTGAGTTAGTTCAACGAATAGCCCTAGACTACTGACCATCCACCAATGCCTTTTCGCACTCTTGCAGCGCGTGGTGTAGGCCGCTAACGGATCTTTCTGAAGAGAGTCAAGAACTAATACGTACCAGGTGTCATGGGAGGCGAATCCGAGCGAGTCCAGTCGGCATTGGCCAGGATCTCAGCGTGAACGTCACTCTCGCAGCCTTCCTTCACGCCCTCAACCTTCTCAAAAGCAAAGAAACTCTCGTTGATTGGCGTGTGGAGGGAACCGATGCTGGAAGGCGGGCTGCTGATAGAGCTACCGGCTGTGGAGAGCGGCGGGGTGGAGGGAAAGGCATAGAAGTCGTTGCCTACGAACCTTGTGTCCAGAGGCATCAGAGCTGGTGAACCTTGCTGCACGACGATGGTGGGCTTGAGGTGGGACGGCTGAGGAGAAGCGATAGGCGTCATGTTCATCGCACCCCGGAAGGCATTCGTCGTAGCCATCTGGTGCATGTTCATGACAGACTGAGCGGTATAGAGAGACTGATCCGGCACACAGTGTTGGTGTTGTTGTTGTTGGGCGTGGGAGAACGGTTGCATTTGACCATAAAAGTGTTGCATATCTGAAGGGTGGCTGGTGAAGTGTTGTCTGGGCTGCGAGTCGGCAGCTGGGTAGTATGCAAAGGACGGTTGCCCTTGCACCGATGTCGGCGCCATTGTGTATGTTGCGTCCATTGTGAGTGTAGCTGGTTACCATCCTTCAGTCAGCCCTTGGTCGTCAACACACATATATTGGGAGATCAGTCTCACAGATTGTGAAGTGTTGTGGTTGCACAAGCGAGTAGAGTCTGATCTACTCTGCTAGATGTAATTAAGATAAGTATATCAATGGGTTAGTATACCCGGACTGTTGGACTGCGCGAAGCTTTCTGTCTTGTAGTCGGGACCACTAGGCGATAAGAAGTCGTCTATATCAAGGACGACAGTGTTGGAAAGAATGTTGATGGTCTCTTGCACTTGAAGGAGTGAGTGAATGAGACAGCGCTGTGATATTGATGCGAAGAACGGTAGTTCGTGGTGGTGGTGGTGGTGGTGGTGGTATTATATCTGATGCTTGTATCGCAAGTCTATTTGAAGGAAGGACAGGCACCTCTAATCGATACGATCCAAACCAGAGAATGAAGTCGGTTTAGAACGCGCTCGATAAAGGAAACCGAAAGACTGAAGACGCAAATGAAAGAGAGAGCGAGAGGGAGGGGAATTAAGTCTAGAGAGATAAAAAAGAAGGGAAGAAGAGAGGACGACCAGATGAGGATCGAGACGAGTCTAAAAAGGGCAAAAATGAAATAAAATAATAATAAAAGAACAGAATAATAATAAAATAAAGAAAGAAATAAAGAAGATTAATTTGAAGGCCAAGGAGGACAGTCGCGGGGAAAATGAGAGACAGGGCCGATATGGAAAGAGGAAAAGACGGCCAGAAGGATGGGCAGTGGATAAAAGAGCGACTGATCTGCTTGTGCTACGAGGTAGTAGCGCCGTACGTAGTGAGCAGTAGGACTGGAGCCGTACTTTTTAGCCTGGCGAGCCTTTTTGGGGTGAGATGGGCTGCATGGAACTTTACTTTAGGGTGGTGGTGCCAGTAGGAAAGTCGAGAGCAATCAGTTCTATAATAGTCGTAATTGTAATATAAGACTAATAAATCATCTAATAAATCTGCCGGACCAGGTACTGTGTCATATGTTATTTTGCTTTGGCTGTCTTCAACCATGTCTTTGACAGTGTATTCAGAAGATTTGAATTTGAATTTCAATTTATTTCCTCTTCTCTTCTCTCTCTCTCTCTCCCTCTTTCTTTTTCCAAATTTTTGTGTGTTAAGTGTCTCTTGCTCTATTTTCTGAACGGTTCCATATTAGACTTTCTGGATGATGATTTGAATAAATTTCGGGGAACAATGGAAAGCGGAGAGAGAGAGAGGGCCGAGGAGAAGGGAAGAGGGGGGGGGGTGGAATAGGAAATCCTATTTTCTCCAACCGGTGATTGTCATTATTTCTTACCATCTTATGCACCATCAATGCTGAGTAGACTTTCTAGTCTGGGGCGGCAAAGAAAGCAGATTGGCGCCGGCGGTGCACATCTCAGTTCCAATTCAGTTTAGAAATTTGAGAAAGCGGAGACCAAAACCAACGGGAGGTGGAACACCCTGCGGACTACTAGAGTACATGTAGATACTACGGAGTCTGCACTGTACCACTACGCCGTACCTTACTACTATTACTCTGATCATCCTAATACTCTGTACGTACCTCTTCAATGCGGACATCTACGATAGTAAGAGACTGGGACGAGAAGAAGGAGGAGGAGGAGGAGAAGGAGGACTAGGAGGACGGATATTGAGATCAATACAAGACAGGTATCAACAATACATATACTAAAATATTGTGCCATTCATTCCTGATTTTGGGGGGTGGTGGAGACTCTGGATGCTGTTGGATCGGAGCTTAGTTCGAGAGACAGTCAGATGGCGAGGGCGAATCCCAGCGTCGACTCACTAGCAAATCGTCCCCACCACCTCGGCCGGGGAACCCAAAGAGGCGTAAGTGCGTGGAGCACATGAGCACGAGTGGGAACATTGGCGGCCTCAAGCCCCATTTCAATGGTGCATGGAAACTCGGCCCTCCGTCCATTTATTACCACCAGACCACACCCACACCCACACAGGCACACATGTCTGACGGTCACGGATGGGTAAATGCGTAAATGCGGAGATGCTCATGTCCCAATGGCAAGCAAAGTACGGGAAAGTTTAGAAGCGAGAAAAGGAACTGCTTGTGACTGTTGGAACCTCATCACAATGGGGTGATAATAACGATTGATATATCATCATCACAAATTATCATCCTCAGTGACACTTAACACTGTTTCAGAGAGAGTTCATTACTGTAGGGCAAATGACAGTTCTGGGATGGATAGTGGTGGTAACTGGTAACTTGGTAACTCTAGTTCACTTGTACTTACTGTACACTACGGCCAACTATGGAGATATGTGGCTTTCCCACTTCTTCCTCTCGGTCTCCGTTTGTCTTGTCTTGTGGCCAATTCATTATTCACGTTTTAGATAGACATCCCCATAACTACATAGTATCTCCATATAAAGTACAGACTACAACTGTCGGGGGGGCAAAGCGGGTTCCATAGTCTCTTCAATCTCTTTTGGAACTTACCCAAGTAGGAGGGAGGTCTACACATTAAGTGTCAAGAGTCCAGTCCCGTCTTCTAGTTAATACTTACCTAGTAGCTTTCCACACAGGAACAGTCCCGGGTGTAATTTATCCTGTAACTTCGCCGGTAAGGTAACAGGTAACAGGCTGAGGCCGAGCTGAAAAGCCTGTGTCGATGGTCGAAAGTCGCCACAGCAGTCCGTCCGAGACTCTCAGGCAGTATTATCGCTCCCAAAATAGCACCTCAAAAGGTTGTCTGTCGAATGGCCCCCCTTATCCTCTACCCTGCCTCTCTCACTGCCACTGCCTCTCTGCCAGTCAAGATGGACTGTCAACTCGAGGTGCTCAGGTGCTCAGCTGAGACCAACATCATCAATCACGCTGCGCGCTTACTGTCGAGACCACTTGTCCGTCAATGACAGCATTCATCGTGATGCTGATGGTGATATGTTATACATAGTACATGGATCGGATGTTCCGATACCAATGAGACCTGCATCAGCAGCATCGGATGGCCTATCTGGGCTTATCAGCGGCCTGTTTGTCCCACTGGCCTGGTGCACGAAAACCAATCAGGCCAGTCGCCCTCGCTGGAGCAAACTGAAAAGTGGTGGAGAGGGTGTGCGAGTGAGAGCCTGTTGGGCGGGGAAGGAAAACCAAAAGTGAGATTCCAATAGGCCGGTTCAGTCAGCCAAACCGGCCAGACAGGCAGTCAAAAGGGCTCAAGACAGACAGTGAGAGAGAGAGAGAGACACACACACACACACACACACACACGCACACACGCACAACACGCACACTTAGACATGGTGACTTGAGTTAGCAACCGAAGGTAATTGACTGCAAGTCTGCCAGGTGAGAAGGCAAGCGCATCGGAAGCTGCATTCGAAGCCAATAGCCTCAACCTGTGAAGGGAAGGGATTGACTCGCCGGCTAAGCTAGTCGGCCCCACTGCGCATCCCGTCCGCCATTTGGGGCATTTCATTAAAAGTACCCCAAAAAAAGACAAAAGGAAACAGAAAAGATAAGAGGAAAAAAAAAACAACGAAAAAATGACGAGAAAACGTTGTCCCATGTTCCCTCACTCTGGGAGGCCTCACGCTTACAGTAATATCAGCAAAATGACCTTCGAAGTTGGTTGGTTGGGTAGATGATGTGATGGATGTTATGATGAAGAGACCGTGGCTGCTGATTTGGGGGTTGTCTTGGTCAGTGCAGATGTTGTCCGCGGCCCCTCCCCGTTCTCTCCCACACCCCCAAACTCACGCTGGGTCGCTCTGGACTTTCCCTTTGGTCTCAGCCTCTGTGAGGGCGGAGACTGATGATTATGATTGATGGGGTTTTGGAGGAGAAGGATGATGCTGATGGCGGCGGTGGTGGTGTCGGTGGTGATGATGACGACGATCGATGATACGAACTGCCCCGGCGCAACGGCATGGATGCAGGCATGTAATTCCGGACTCAATGAGACCACTCAATTAGTACAGACATCGTATGGTCCCATGTCGATAAGCGGACATGAACGAAAAAAACGTTCGCAATCCTTTGGCCGTCCATTCTAGCGGCATTGAGACTAGCAATTTCGAGAAGCAACACTACTGTACTGTGGCATCATCTAGAGCTCTCGACACCACTGGTGAAACGGTTGCGACTAGGGCCCACCGCCTAACCTATGGCATGGTGCAAAATAAGTGCTACTAAGGTATAGTCTACCCGTCCTTACGGGTGGTACTAGTACTGCCAGTCTACTCCAGTCTCTTAAGTGTTCACTACTGACAACAAACCACCGACCGTCAGAAAAAAGACACCCGAAGTCCCGGGTGCGACACAATCGGAGCCCTGTGACATTCTAGGTAACTCATATCGTAAGCTGAGGCAAAACGTACTTGGTAGGTCGTCTACCGATCTGATACCTTTCTGGGCATTTGGAGAAGAGACACGCTGGCATGTTCTTTCCTAGGTGATTCGCATTGATGATAATCATACAATAAAATCAATGAGCAGACATAGGATGGCTCTAGATCCCGATAGCATGTCATATGCTGGATACACTACGCCGAGAATATGGTGCAGCCAGTATTGAACCCAAGAGGTTTGATTATTTCCTGAGGTGGAGGAAAACTAGGTATAGCTCCTGCGTCGTTGGGCGAAGGTTTTCCTGGGGAAAGTGTGAGGTGATGTCAAGTCAAAAGCACGAAAATCCCAGGGTACTGGCACCGTAAGAATAGGCTAACTCCAATTCTGATGTCCTAAAATTGAGAGTTTGGCCACGTAGCACATAGCCGGTTCCCAGGCGCGGTGTGCGCACTCGGATTGTCAAAGAGGTCAATCACTCACCCACTCACTCTGAGTACTTACCTTTCAAGAGAGGGAGAGAGAGAGAAAGAGAGAGAAAGACAGAAAGGGCCTTCTTGGATTAGCTCACATTTTGAGATTCGACTTGTTCAATGGCGGGTGGGATCGATCAGGTCTGGGCGGCCTACTGCAGGAACCGATGCGGAGGGGAACTGTAGCCTGCATGGCCGGAGAGGAGGAAAAGCGACACTCTCGCCGGAATTCCTTGTTATGCCAACCAACCCTTGCTTACATCGTTTATTTGTTGTCCGATAGACGGTTACACAGGGCTTAGGTACATATGAAATGCAGCTGTCAAAATAGAACCCCCGATTCTGATTTGCTTCAGAAGTCCAATCTGATCTACTTTTTCTCCCCGTGGTCGCCTTTCTGGTTTTGTTCTTGATCCATTGCACCTAGAATCCACTTTTTGGGTTCGGTCGGTCGGCGATAGGGCCGGTTGCCAATAAAGAACTTTCGGTTACTGTTGTTTGCCATCATCTGCAAGCCCCCAATCTTCTCATTTCAACTCAATAGTCGGTCTCTTGACTGCATTGGACCTGATCAATTGGGAGCGGAACTTGGCAGAGTGTTTGCTGGTGTATCATTACTCCGCGTAATTTTGTCGCATTGATCAGGCAAATAGCACATGATTCATCTACGTCGTTATTGTTATGATTTGCAGCAATCGGGTTTAGTTCGACCACGGGACTTGACTTGTCCACGTCATGGGTCAATTGGCGGACAATGACAGCCCTAGTCCAACAGCCAATCGAAACCAACTTGTCACTTTATCTTGTCTTGTCTTGTGTGTGAGTGGTGGTACCTACTCGAGTATCAGCAAAGGCAACGCAAGGGGACTCAGCCAGAGCTGTCAGAACTCAGAACGCGAAACGCAGAACACGGACCCCCTCTGCCTTCCTCCAAAGGACTATCATTAACCCGTTCAAGCACCCGGCCATGAGCATCACCGTGGCATTGCGCACCTTGACCTTTCCTTTGACCGCCACGCAGTTAGTTCGCCGCCGACTCAAGGCTGCCAGGGATTGTAGACCTGGCTGAGGTCTCTCATCCGTCCCCCCGCTCAAATACTCGTACATACATGACTCGTCAGTGTGGCCACTGTTTCAGATCTCACGGCGCAGGTACCAGGGTCCCCTTCTTCCTATCTCGTTGCGTGTCTTGGTTCTCCCATCGACAGTCACGGGAGTACTCCGTAACAGGAGTCGCAAGCATCAAGCGATGATAAAAATAAATTACCGTATCGAATGCATAACTCTGTCTCCGGTCGCAGCGATTTAGTTCACTCCATTGGTGGATCTAAAGATAGAATGGTTTGGCTGATACACGCCATGATACCAATCTACCTACGTACTCTAGTCACTACCGACACTGCGCAGAAAGACACCTTACTTGATGTGGGTGCAGCTTCCGGATTCCGGCCCAGTCCCCGGAGTGCGGTAATTTAGCATTAGCCACTGACAGCGGCGCAAAGTCGACATTATCCTCGACGATGATAAGGAAGAGGGGATGGCAAAATCCACCCTACCGCTTGACCGTCGGAAAAGGAGGTTTGGTCTTCACTGACTTATCGCTCGGTATGATTTGGAAGCATTGGGCCCTAACAGGATGGGGTCGTCGACTTTCGAGATTTCCTTGCCACGCCGACAAGTTACGACTGTTACACTACGTACTACCGGAGGTAATACGAACAACGGCCCATAGTGCACCCAGGCGACTTTACTCGTTCAGGTTAGGGAATCACTTGGCTTAATATATGCATGGAAGGTCGCTGAGCTTCGAGAAGACCGCGACAGCAGTTTTTGACAGTCCATCCGAGCAGCTAACTGTTCTAGCTCGAGAGACTACTATCGGCCAATCTCCACTGCCCACAGGGAAAAGCTCCATTCTTCTGCTCCCATCCCCATCCCGCAACTCCATCGCCCTTCTACCACTAGACTTCTGCCCGTTAAGACATCAATGGGTGCCTAGTGGTTAGTTAGTCAGGGGAGCAGCAAGTGATTAAGCAAACGCCGAAAAGGAGGAAACAACGGCAACGGCCCAGGCCGAGGAGATCATGGCTGTCTAATTTCAATATCGTCGGACCTCGCACTGAAAGCAGCCCGCCGGATGACAACCCATCTCAGATGCCAGGGATGATTTTACAGCTAAACGTCCTCCTGGCCCGTCCAGGCCCTGCGACGACGGCTGAACCCCTGTCGTTGCCACAAAGGCAAAACCAAAGGGAAAAATCAAACCCGTTGCGCCTTGGAAGACACGACGAAGCGAAGCCTCGGTAAAAAGACCCATGCGCCCTTGGTGCTTTGCGCTTGAAAAATCCAAAGACAAGAGAAAAAAAACAACAAAAGAAAGAAACACCACAGCCGAGAGCCACGAGAGCCAGTCTAACGGACGCTATAATTGAGGGACTGTCGTCATCGACTGGGGAACACCCTAGCTAGCTCGAGAGGGTCATCGTGTCAATACCTTCACATCGGGTAATCCATGGATGTTCAAATTTCAAATGAAAGCAGTGCTGTTCGCTTGGCTCTCGTTTTGTCCGTCTGTCACCACAAGAGAGAGAGATCGATCCTCTTAGCTGCTACGTACTGCTGCTGCTGCTGCTCCCCCCTCCTCCCCCCCCTTTTCTCCCTCGAGTACTTTACCTTACTCCGTACACCGGTGGATGAAAGACCCAGTTGCATCCGCATTCTGTACGCTCTACTCCACACATCTATGGGAAGAAAGCGAGCTAAATGGAAAAGAAACCCGACCGTTGTCTCGCGTTATTCGAGTTACTTCTTTTTTCAGCCTGGGACCGAAATGAGGGATGATTCGACCACTCTATGTATGTTCTGGCGTGGTCGAAATGACAATGTCTTTCAACGTCATCTACAAGGCTGATTTGTTTTCTTATTGCCGTTTTCTATTTACCCCTCTGATCGACTCATTTTACGACGTCGGCGGTGGGTTCTCCGTGGGATGACAGCCGGGGCGGTAGGGACCTAGCCCCGAGCAAGCGGCGCCACTCAGGTCCCCAAAAGCCCAGTAAAAATAAGCGACCGTGCGGGCATGTGGGAAGCAAAAAAAAAAAAGAAAGAAAGAAAGAAAATGTCAAAATTATTGTCAAGTCTCCTCCATACTCGGTACGTACCCTCATTACCTACTCGAAGAAGGCCACCTCGCTTTTCCGACGAATCATGGGACGGGAATCTGGCACTGGGACTTGAACGTCTCCGACTGTGCTATGCAGTCAAGCAGTGCGTCCCCGGCCGGGAATCGGTAAAGCTGGCAACAATCGACTTAACCTCACCGTCAAGCTCCGTGAGGCGAGCAGTGCAACAAACATGACCGAATGAGGTAATTTTCAAATAATACTATGCAGTATTGCGCCATCCGCCACAATGGGTCTTCGGAGACCGGAAGGGATGCTACGGTTATCGGCCACTCTGGCGGTCGCCATCGTCTACCCGAAGTAAGAAAGAAGAAAACCCTCAGTAACTATGTGTACAGTAGGTACTCTGTACACGGCGTACAGTATGCCTAGAATGGAGGATTTGGGGGAGGCAATAGCCAACAAAAACAAACAAACCAGTCCGGAAACCTTACCCCGTTCTTTGATCATATCGCTCCATCCCGACACTACCCAACCAATGGGTTGCGCGACAGCACTGTTGATAAGCCATTAGAAAGCAAACCCACCATGGCTTTTTTTGCGTACTGCTGTCTATTGTCGGTGGTCCCGGATGCAAGCCCACTCGACAGAAGAAAAGTGTGAACAATTGCGGATCCTATTGTTGTGGCTAAAGTTCTATGGAAGGAACATCAGGCAACGGTTTACCAAGTGGGTGGATTACTGCTGAAGAAGGAAGGAGATTAGAGGCGAGTGAGCCCTTAGTAAACTATAACTGACTATAAGTTAGTAGCAGAAATAAACGCAGAAGCCAGAAGGAACCCGATCATCACGCATGGTGCATTCATGCCGTTGGATGGACAGTTGATCATTATATATTATCAACATTGCATATCTGCGAGTATCATATCACATAGAACCAAACTGGAAGATGCTGCCTGAATTATTAGCCCGACCACTCAGGGAAGCTTTGTGAGATCGTATCAACACTGCATATTTCTTTGATAGAGTTCAGATGAACCAATAGTTCAGCGCCTAGTGTTGAGTGAGGGTTCATGCTAGATGAGATACGGGGTGTAGGTACGGTAGATTTGGGAGGAGAAAGGAGGGGGGGTTGTTGTTTCGCTGCATCAATGGTGGAGTGAGACAGTGAGATTGGAGGCAAGGGCAAACGGTAACATTACCCAGACCCAGTAGTGTTCTTTCTTTCCATTGGAAGCTTCCATGGCAGAGAGTCCCTCCGGCCAAGGAGACTAGTCCTACAGTTACATACAGACAAGCTAACTGACTATGTACAGATAGACAAGGACTAAGGAGCCTTAGAGTCGGGAATCAGCAGATCGCACACTAGCAATCCGCTCTGGAGAAAGACGAGCCAAGCCGAGAGTCGTTCTTCCCAGGAGACTAAACTCTGTAGGGAATCTGGCTGGGAAACCCGAGTCTCCGGACGAGCTGCTGTCGGGCTGTCGCGCGTGTACCTTGGGAGGTTCAAGGTTCAAGGTTGCCGGATAGCCAGATCTGAAACCGACTAACGCGTATGCCTGCCTCCAATCAGTGTCCGCCTAGACTGGGGGCGTGTCTCGGCTTCCGTCTTAGTCAGGAGAAACCCCCCCCCCCTTTCAAGATGGTAAGTATCTCCGATTTTATTTGTATTTCATTTCACCCAAACGGCAACCCCTTTGACTACTACACCAGTCTCGGTCAATTCTCCAATGAGTGCTACCTACGGAGTACGTACAGTACTGTACCAGACTATCAAAGGGGCCCCCGCTGTTGGCGTCTCCGATGCAAGTAAGCTCATTGTGAAACCGTCAGGGACACACCCACGAGGTGATAATATAGCTGAACGGGGACAAGGGTCATGATAATCCGAAATGAACCCCGGCTAATGTGATTTACCTCCTACATACTTAGTCGCGGTCCAGTGGAACGATTCTAAAGTGACTGAAGAACTTTTAGGCTTTTAGCAGCATTCTTCGAACCTTCTAACTCCTCCTCGACTCGAGACGGGCGATAATATATTTACCTTGGAAGTCGTCGATGGAGACCGGATCCATGATCTGACCATTTCATCCCTAATGAGTGGACACGGGGGGCTGGCCGGAAAACTTCCGACGCCACTGGTGATTTGCATTTCGTTGAAGTAAATCCCGCTTAGTAGGCCGATGAATATGTATTATTCATTGTTCATCATGGAAGCTTTTTTCCCTATCATGTCACGGAATTGATCACAACTGCCGCCGGACCCTGGGTCTCCCGAAGGGAATCCACAATCCAATCTAGCTATGGGCTGAAGCAACCATACCGCGCCATATATCTATCTATATGCGGCAGAAAAAAAAAGTATTTCTCACCAGCGATGTCGCGATGGGCACTGAGGCTCGTCTAGCGAAACCTGCCTGCGCCGCTTCCAAGGCAGTAGGCGAGGGGTTCCCACTGCTGGTTGAGTAATGACAATTGCATCCTTCGTACTTAGTCCGCCGCCAAGCAGCTTCCCAGTCCGGTAAGTGGGCATGGTTCCGACTGCCGGCATAAAGCTTCAGGCTAATACCGCAGCATTTTGCGGGGACAAACTATACAGGCTAGACGCGTACGAGTACCTACGGCACCTGCAGGCACACCGTCCAGTGTCCAGTGTCCAGTGTCCACTCACCCAATCACCCAAGCATGCGGCCGGAGTACTTTCCCTTGGTGCTAGCGGTACTAGCAGTGAATTGAGCTTTGGCTACCAGAGATGGCAGTGGACAGGTTTGTTTACATTTGTCCTTCCTCATCAGTGCTCGAGGGAAAAGACACTGACACACATACACACGCGCACGCACGCACAACCTTACCGTATGCTGATTCAAGCCACAAGCACACCGTTCTGGAATTAACTAGCGAAGCCTCCACATTTCCAAGCTCGTGTGGCGGCGCCCAGGTCGTGGCAGAGACGATAACGGATGCCCTCGGTCGAGCTTAAGCTTGGGCTGCGCGCCTCTTAGGGTATGGGCATGCACCATCCGAGCACTTGAAGCCAGCACTGAACGGAACACACACACACGAACGATATCTCTCCAATTCAGGGCTGGAGGATCCCAACTCCAGACCCCGACAGGCAGGCAGGGCACCTTTGAGTTCTGTTCCTGGGTGCTTGCAGGGAAGATCATGGACTAGAGCGGCCGATCGCATGAGCTGAAAACCTGGGCCAATAGGCCAACAAGCCACTGGCGCAGCACGTGCATGTCTCGACGGTCGACACTGACACTTGCACTGCACTGCACTGTCAATGGACCTGGCTCGTGGGTTAGGGCCGTGTGTGATTGACGGTGAGCATGAGCATGCAGCACGTGAATTGACTACAGGCCACTAACAGAGGCCAAAGAACTCAAAGAAGCGGCTTAGTTGTGCTCTCTGGGACTATCGGTCCGCCTCAATGGCACACATTCCGCTCTGGCGAGGGTATTGGCTGGTTTTCCCGAATCTAACCCCAGTGCGGTATGTAGAGCACTCAGCGGAGTTTTGGGCGACCCACGAATTGAGGGATTTAGCTGGGGAAAACGAGATAACGTAGGATCCATCCGCGATCTTGGTTGACCACAAGCACCAAAGGGCCCTCTTCCCGTTCGACATCTCCAAATTGTTTCTTTTTTTCTTTTTTCTTTTTCGTTTTTCCCGATTGTGGGAATGCTGAGGATTATGGCGTCATTGGGGAAACATCGGGGATTTACTGCGGAAGCTATCCGAATTTTTCGTTGCGGGCAGCCGGCAAGAAGGAAAGAGGTGAAAGCCTATCATCGCGAAGGTTAAGCACCAGACTCTAGTGCCAGCCCCAAACCCTTCGCATGGGATGAGCTTACCTTGGATCGGGTCCTCGGCTTCAGCATAACCTACCGTCTACACGGTTTGGGTTTTGAGACTCATGCTTAAAACCTTACGAAAACGTGGGAGGACAAGCAGGTAAGTGACACAGCAAGTGACACAGCTATGTCCTTACCTCGTAGGAGAGTCCATTTCTAACATGTCTGACCCTTTCCTGTAGGAAATGTCTGACCTGAGTCTATCATTATGTCTCGGAGACACGACACGATAGCAGCTGGGTCGCGACTCTCGACTTGTGGATGCGGGAGTCTTGGTGTGGCTTGAGCCCCATCCAGCGTATACGAATACTGGACACCGTTCTTCAGCCACTTCATTCCTAACGTCGCGAAGGGACACCGGAGGTGATCAGTCCTCGAAAGAGGCGGGTAACGTTCGGATGGTCTTGGGGACAGAGTCCACCACTACCCTGCGACATGCGGCCGATCAAATTCAGCCTTCACATACGGAACAAAGAGTCATGCACACTCGGAATGAGGCCATTCAAAATTTGGGTCGCTGCCAAGATTGCCAACTCCACGGACTGATAGTGCGATCTCCCCCCCCCTCCCAAAAGTACTTAGGGTTGAACTCTAATTGGATAGCACTCGCAGCATTCGCTATAGCACGCACCGACTCCACACGAGGAAGCAAACCTTGTTCAGCTGTCGCGGAATGCTACAGCCTACCGTGGTGTGCGGCAAGCTCCCGGGATTGCATGTATTATTATCCCACGGTGAGACTCTTGGTGCATGAGTCAAACACCTCGGCCACCAAGGGCAGAGTCTGGGAGCAAGCGTGGGTCGCGGGCATCTGGGAATGCTTCATGTCATGGACGGGCAACAGATCTCCAACCCGCGATTGGTTATCGGGGAAGAGGGAAGGATGATGCGCAGGGCCAAAGGATGGTCCTTCATGATCGACGCGAGCGCGTCCCCGCGGAATCGACCTCCCGGAGAAAGGAGTGGGACCTTGGATTGCTATCTGCACAATGCACAATACCTGCGCCCTGCCAGACAATAGCTCTCTGCCTTGGTGGGGGTATATCTGAGAGTGAGAGAGAGAGAGGAAAGAGCAAATCAAGGACCCCCACGTCCGACGGATACCTGTGTCTCATACTCCGACTCGTGCGGCCGGGGCAAAAATGGCATGATGGTGGATTGGTATCAGATAAGAACTCGAGATGGATGGGGGGGCAACGAGCTCCGTTCCATGGATCGCGGTGGTCCTTTTTCCCACTTCTCTAGCACAACACGAAAAAGGGAAAGCACTGGGCAAGTCCCAGAATGAACAATGCACACGCCAAAAATGGCCATTGTCATTATCTATTACGCGAGACGCTCGAAAAATAAAACCAATAGCAGAACCGCGGGTTGGTTGATCACACGGGAAGCTGGACCGGACCGATAACTAGGTACTTCGTACAATACTTACTAGGGCTTCCAGCTGCCAACTTTCTCGCTTCCTGCAAGGACCTTCTGGGCTTCAAACTGATCGGAACCATGGATCGATGTCAAGCCTCACACGTATGTACCGCTGGTTTATTTTTGTTTCTTCGGGTTCGGTTGAAATAGGCAGGCACAGACGATTTGATTGCTGGGATGGGGGCTTGCTTCTATGCGAGCCGAGCAAGCAAATGAGCAAGCGAGCGAGCGAGCGAGCCAGTAAGCCAGCCAGCGAGACGAGGCGAGGCGAGACGAACAACGAGAGAGCAAGGACGCTTTCTCTGATAGCGTTGCTTGATTATTGCTGATGTTGCATGCAACATCAATCTATTCGATAGAGAACCGCAACGAGCAGAATTTGCAGCTGCAAAGTACGTCGACAGCTGCAGGGCTTACTGGCTTAGCTGACTAGTGTGTTCCTGCACTCTGCAAGTTTGCACCACCATCGCACAGCCCCATGACCATCGAATCGGGCTGAGGAATTGCCTTCAGGCTCCTTACGAATTACGACGACTTTCAGGCCCCAAAGCAAGCCGTTTCCTTGACGAGGATGAGGACCAAAGTCCCGTCAGCGACCCTTCTGCCCCCCTCCGCCCCATGATCACTGCATTAGTCCCTTCCCAGGGCACCTTCAGAACATCCACTCGTTCCCCGGAGATCTCTCCGTCTTGGATAAGTTGATCTATAGTAGTCGCACGCCTGGGCCTCGATTATCTGACCATGGGACGGCCGGGCATGGGGCCGTCCGGGCCGAAGTCAGCGAAGGAAGCGAGGCTTGCACAAGTCCCTTTTGGCCTTCTTCACACCACATAAGCATCCTTCAGGAATCCTTCAAGGCATGGATGACAAGATATGGGGAGGGGCAAACAAGGCGTGCCTTTGGGCGCTGGTGCCAGCAGCGTTGACGCCACAGACAAAAGCACAAAAGGAAAAAAAACATAGATTGGAAGGGAAAGGAAAAAGCAAATATCGACCCCAAAAATCAGACTGAAGAAATCCTCGGGATCAAGAATCAACAAGCAAACCGGCATAGACTACCGATAAGCAAGCACACAAACACACCCCCACACACACAAAGCAACGAAAAATGAGGCAGAGAGAGAAAATTTTCGCTCGACATGAGAAAACAAAAGTAAACGAGGCAGCAAGCAAAAAGGGAAATAGGCCTCAGTGGATGGTAGTTTAGATCAAGCTCCCCTTGATCGTGGGGAGTCAGTCTCTTCCTATCATATGTTTATACATCCAATGTGTCTCATCATCAGCCCATAATAATATGATTGTGGGAGAAGAAGAGGAGGAGAAGACAGCAAAAAAAAAAAAAGAGACCCGAGCATCCCGCTCACCGCCCGAACTCACTAAGCCTCTTCCGTCATCCTCAACGACCGCGCCGGCGGCGACTTAACCGAGCCTCTCCTCCGGACTAACTCGATCCCCCGCTCCGTCCCCACTCCACCACTATAAAACCTCCTCCTCCCTGTCGGCCACCACATTCTTCCTTTTTCTTTTCTTTCTTCGTGCGGCGACGCAACTATTACATTCACCCGTGTTGCCTGGACATCATTCTTTACCGTGATGTTTTTTCCCAGGTGTCAGTTGCGTCACAGACGAACGGAATTGCACACCGGTTCTACTTTATTGGTCTTTCTGAATTTTTTCTACTAGGATGAGACCATTTGGTTTGGGATCGGACATTACAATTTCCCTCGTTTAAGCGTTTGCTTTCATTCTCTTGAAGGATGAAATGCTTCGCTTGGCGGGTTTATTGCTTGTAGATTGGGTCTTGCGTGCAAGAGACTCGTAGTCTTTGTAGCATCAGTGGGATAATTCTGGGGATTATTCTCGGCCATCGGAACACATGTCTGGGTTGTTGCAGGTAGTACATGTGATATCATTGTATAGTTGATATGCAAAGATATCTTAGATTGTATCGCCAGCTAGTATTTTGTTCGAGGGGCTGTATGTGCTGTCTGTTGTTGACATCATGCAAGTTCTATCTGCGTGCACACTCAAGCTCGCCAGCATGAACATCCCGCCAAAGAAACTCCCCGAACATATGTCAAGTACGGAGTACAGTACATGGGTGTACATATTACACACCCCGCGCTTGAGGTCTCTACTATTTACTATGACTACTCCCCGGGCTCATCGCCAATCTTCTCCAACTTGCCCATCTCCCGCTTCTCACCGGCCTCGCCGAAGATCCGGATCCGGTCCACGCGCAACTTCTCACTGTCCCCGTCGCCATCCACAAAGAAAATCACCAGCGAGGTGACGTTCTGGAACTTGACGAACCGCAGATCCACTGTAGCTGTGCCCGTGTTCGCGTCCCAACTCTGCGGCTGGATCTCCACCGCCTGCACCGGGTTGATATCGTCCGCTTCGTCGAAGCCCAAAACATGGGAGCGATTCGTATACAGCTTGATCGTCTTGGGGCGCATCGGGCGCTCGTCCTCGTCGCGTTCCTCGCCCTCGTCCTCTCCCGGTGGGAAGGATGTGATCTGCAGCGAGTGCACCTTGACGGTGGACTGGAAGGGCACGAACAGCATCAGCTGCTCATCGGTGTCACTCTCCACCCAGTCCGGCCCGCCGGCCTTCTTGCCCTTGCTGTTCAGGGCGGAGGGTTTCGGCCCCTCGAAGAGCGTCCTGGCCGTGCCGTACTCGCTGGCCCAGTTCAACAGCTCCAGTCCCTTGGGGTCGGCTTGGTCTGTGATGTCACTATAGCCCTTGGGCACGGCGCCTCCGATCCAGTATCCCCCGCTGCCGCTGCCACCGCTGCTTGAGCCTTCGCCGGATGAGGGCTCGGCTTTGTTCGCCTCCGCGGCGAGTTTACGGACGACGTCGTTGAGCTTCTTCGGGTCGGCGCCGCGGATGGTGGAGGTTGGGCGGCCGCGTTCGAAAACGATGAAGGTGGGCATTCTATTCCGCGGTATCACTGAGATTAGCTTGGGTTTCCTTCCCTTTCCGAACGGTCATGGGAGGCGGAAGGGTCATCATACGCTGTGACGCCATAGGCCTTGGCGATATCTTGCTGGTTGTCAACGTTGATCTTGGTGAATGTGATCCGGTCCTTGCGAGACAGCTGCATGGCTAGCTGCTCGTACGCGGGGGCGATGGCAGTGCATGGTCCACACCAATCTGCGTAAACTTTTGGAGCATAAGAGTAAACGAAGTTAGTAGGGTTTGTTTGTTTGTAGGGTGGTTTTGTGCAACCGGTGTGGATGTGAGACAGGTGGCAGGGGAAAACGAAGGAGGGAGGAAAGGCGGGGGAGCTGGAACACAGGGAAGGCAAGCTCACAGTCGGCTACGACAAAGGTAGACGAGCTCAGTAGAGAGGCAAATTGCTCTTTGGAGGTGATTTGCACGAGTTGTGACATCGTGGCGGTGGAGGTGAGCTGAGCTGAGAGGTGTAATCAGGATTTGAAGGAGGAAGAGGTTGGTTCGTGTTGACCGGAGCAGACTGGACGGTTCGTTCGTTCCTTCGTCTCCGCCCCGGACTATCCATCATATGTCATCAACCCGGCGGCTGCTTCTGCGACGCTTTTCGTCTCTTGGATCACCTCTTGCTCTTGAACACCAACTTCAAATAGGCGCACTCATTAGTTCATTTCTCATACACAACTAGAATTACTGATATCTACTCTTTTATAGGTAACTGAGTATGATGTGGCCATCAGGCCCATTCGATCTGCCACCAGTCTGCTCATGGCTGGGCGCTCAATCCATGAGCTTGGACACCATCGTAGTCTCTGTTGGACAGACCTCTCCGAGACAGCAGGATATCGTGCTTGCAAGCCAAGGGCTTTGAAGACGGGCGTGAGCGTGGCGAGGTCACCTCGACCTTGAGTGCTCAAACTGTATTACCAGAGCACCCACGCTCGCTTTGCGGGCCATATTCCGCAAACCACCTTATCGTATCTGAGCCTCAAACGAGACCAGAAAGCGTCTCTCCCAGGTAAGAGACAGGTTCAGGGCACATCTAGCCGTCAAACCCAGGACATATGCGGGTAACATCTCACCCTCCCGGCGCCGGGGGGGGGGGGGGGGGGGGGGGGGGTGGGGGGGGGGGGGGGGGGGCAGCAGGTCTAGAAAAAGAGCATTACCGTATGCTCACACACAAGGATTTCCACCAACATCATCATCATCACCTCAGGTTCCCTGCTTCTGCTCCTCTCCCTCTCGCTCCTGCTCATCGTCACTGCCATCATTCTCAACCGCAAACAGGACCTTTATCCACAGACTGCAACCCCGACACCCGACCACGATCTCCCCGTTCTCCGCCTCCCTCTCCAAGTCCTCTTCCGTGAGAAGAAAGCCCCTCTCATCCCCACAGCGACACCCTCTGTACCAAATATTCCCTTCGCCGCCTTCACCCTCCACGCAGCCCAGATCTTCCAAATCCACCACCTCCAACCCCGTGTGAAACAGCACCCCGTTGCCCCCGGCCTTTTCCTGCCCCGCGGCATCCCGCGCGCGATCCAGTCGCAGGGAGCGATCATACTCGGCGCGTAGAGACGGAACGGAGAGGGTCTTGTATGCCGCTGTAATTTCATCTATCGTGTAAAAAAGTCTCGTCTGCGGCGGGGAGCTGTGGGCGTTGTTCGAGGCCAGATAACCTAGAGGCGCATCCTGAGCGGGTGTGCTGGCGGCGGCAGCCTTGTCGGGGTGGTGTTTGAGTAGGGCGCGGTGGTATGCGGTTTTGAGTACTTGCTTCGAGAGGGGCGCACTCGTGAAGGAGAGGTTGAGGATCTCGTAATAGTCAAGAGGGAGAGGATTCGTGGTGAGGGTCATTGTGAATGTCTTTTCCTCCCGTTTTCAGGTTTGCTCGGAGGAAAATAGAAGGTGGGGTCGACTGGCGAGAGGGATTTCAGCTAGTGTTCACGTGAAGACAGGCTTTCCTCCCTTTCTTGCGAGGCGCGTGCAAGAGATATTCGTGTGTCAAGGGACTCGTATGTATAACGGGGATTAAATGCTTCGTCGCAAAAAGATGATGAAAAAAAGATAAGGCGGCGCGGCGAACGGGTCTTGGCCGTTCCGCATTTGCGATCTCGGCCGCCCGCCGCTGCCATCGCCGCGGCCACAACTCTCGTGACTTCTGGACATCGGTACTACTATTGTGACAAGAGCCATGCTGCTGCATCTAACATCACTCGCAATGTGGATTGCAGAATCCAGCGATTAAACTTTTAGAACACAACACTCGAAGGTAAGTCTAATTCGCCTACAGCCCGTCCCTGTAATACAACTCATCTAGTGGATAAGTCTAGTATTGATGCTCTAGCTATCTTCTACCTCTAACCCACGAGAATCGGCTGTACAATGCCTGCGTGGCAGACAAGCCGAGAACAAAGCCGCACAGAAGGGCCACGACCGTCAAAGAGCGGACCGTTGTACGCATATATCGGATATCAAAATGTCGAAACAAGTCAAGAAACGCAATGCCCCGCGAACTGATTATGCCAAAAAGAAACCCAAACATTATTCACACATCGTGCACCTGATCTATGCCTCGAAAGTCTTGAAGACGTAGCGGTCCTCGGCCTTGCTGGTGAAGGGAACACCCAGCTCGAGAAGCTTGACGTACACGTCGGTGAACTCCTTGAAGAAGACATCGTTGTCCTTGGCGTAACGCTCGACGTGCTTGCGGAACTCCTTGTCCTTGATCATGGCAAGGTCGGTGGGGAGCATCATCAGGGTCTTGGTGGTCTTGTCGGTGAACTGAACGGGGCCGTTCCACTTCCGCTGCTGCCACTTCTCGTCGAGCAGGAGCTTGAAGAAGTCGTTGGTGAAGACAGTGGGGCTGAAGTCCCAGGGACCGTCGAAGCCGGAGCGGTCGGTGTGAGCGCGACCCAGGGCGTGGGCACCGATCAGGGCCACGATCTCCTGGTCGTTGAAGCCCATGCGGTAGAAGATGTCACGGACGTGTCTCTGGTCCTTGGAGGCGTCGGGGAGACGGCCGTCGGGAGTGCAGGCGGCGACGTCCCGGTCCTGACGGCCGGGTCTCCAGGGGATGGCAGGGCCACCGCACTCCTGGATGGCGGCAGAACCGGCCAGGGTCCACAGGTCAGAGTAGGTGATCCAGGGGAACTGCTGCTTGATGGGCTCGAGGAAGTCTCTGGCGTGCTTCAGGCCGGCGTTGGCACCGTGATCGGATTCGGGAGCGAACCGCATGGTAGCACCGTTGCTACCACCGGTGCCGGTCTCCTTGTCATAGGTGCCACTTGCGTGCCAGGCCAGGCGGACAAGGACCTATCAGCATTGCGAGGTTAGTGTCGTGTCGAAACGAGACTCTTCAATATTGGTTTGTCAAGACTTACGGGGCCGTAGCTGCCATCATCATAGTCGGTTTCGTCCACCAGCTTCTTGGCAATCGCATCGTACACCTTCTGGTAGTCCGCCTGGGTGGGGACGAAGGCCTTGGAGCTCACGGAAGAATCGCCGCTCTGGAAAAAGAAGAAAGCACCAGCGGCGCCAGCAGCAGCAACACCAGCCCACAGAAGGCCGTTAGAGGATTTGCTGGAGCCAGCCTCGGAGGCGTAGCCGCGGCGAGAAGCGGTGCGGAAACCCTGGGAGGGAAGAGCATGACGAGCGCTGCGAGCAGCGGGTCTGAAAGCCGAGGTGGCAGGGGTCGAACGAAGGAAGGCCCGAGAGGCCGAGCGAGCAGCAGAGGCCATTGTGTGAGAAAGAGGTGTGAAACGGAGAGAGATTATGTTGGGATGGGTAGGACGAAAGGGTACACACAGTACTCTTGGGGTGAATCGACTACTGAAGGAGGGTGAGACGAGAAGACGGAGGAAGAGGAGAGAAGGGAAGAAGAGGTGACAGGTACGAGAAGAAAGAGGAGAAAGGACGAAGACAGGGATACTAATAAGTCTACCAGGCTGCGAATCACTTCCATCGGTTTTGCCCGCGACTCCTCCAATAATCCCTGAGGGCACCAATGACAAGGGCGAATTAGGGCGAGCTCTAGCCCCAATCTTTTGAGTAAGCAATAGCCAGCCTTTTGGCTTTCTGTCTCTCTCCGCATTTCCTGCACTTTCTTCTGGAAGACCTGAGTTTTGCCGTGGGTTTGTCGGATGGATGATTGCCGCGGCTGTTGGAGATTACGGGTCGTGGCAACCCCCAGGGGCTCGATCCATGGCTCTTCCCAGGGCTCTTTTCCTGCCCTGGAAAAGTTGCTTGCTCTCTTCAATGGATTCCATCCTGAAGCTTTCCGTGACAATTAACTATCCAGCGCAATGGCGTTGTCAACCTGGGGAGGGGTAGTCTAACCCTTGTCTGTCTTCTCGCGTCGGCGGGATGGGATGGATGATAGATTCGATGCGACAATCCGAACGGGGACAGATCCAATCATAAATGTCGAAGCGGGTCCGGTGCGTTCCGATTATAAACTTGCGACTTCTCTTTGGTTCTTTTGTTCATTCTCGGCTCCACCATTTTTCTCCCTCCACTTCCTCCGTCTTACCAAATCGTGCCTGTCCAGAACTCCAGACTTGTCGCTATTACTCATCATCGGCATCTAACTTTGTACTGTCTCAATTTTGGCATTTCGGTCTTACAAACCATATCGAACTTTGTGTAGAGCCGAAGAAGGTCCTTTCGAAGCCATCGGATGCTTAGTGGGTGACCTTAAAGGTAGAATTTGCCGGACGATTAGAGGCAGGGTTGCGTGACTGCTGCATTTGCGCACACCTCACACCTCATGGTAAGACGATGGCGAAATTCGGAATCGAGTTCCCTTTAATCTTATTTCTGCAGAAGAAGAGGGCGGTGATCAGCCCTAATAATGCTGTGCTCCCGATTGTCGATGAGGGTTTCAAGTGCCATTCATCGACTGAGTTGAGCACCGCAACCAGAACATCCTCAAGATGTAAATTCCAATGCGACAGCACAGCGTACCATGACCGATGCACATATGAATGCAGTAGTCCTCTCTCTGGTCGGGGCTGAGGTCAACGCCACCAGCAACATGCAGCAACGTGCCGAACTACAATCCAAAAATCTACAAGATAGAATGTCCGTCGTAAAAATAGTCCTGCCGTTCGATCAAAGCGAACACCAGGGTGGAGTAGACGCAGCTCTGCTAAAAACTGTTTGGTTTTGATCTTCCACTGAACGAACTAAAAAAAAAAGTATGCCTCTTTGCCATTGATTAGGCTAGACGCGCACTGTGTGGGTTTGTGTGTTCGTGTTGTCTCTGCTTTGGCTACGAGTTGGCAACAAAAAAGATGCCGGAGGCCCCCCAACTGCCAACATTATGCAAATTGGGAGACGAGGTCCATCCGATGCGATTGTTCAGATTGAATAATCGTAGCAATGTGAATGGGTTTGTCCTTGTGAGACTGAGCCATGGCTGGCTGTCGATGTGACAGATTGCCCAAGTGGCCGGCCGAGTGTTGATGGGAGAGAAAATTGAAGGGGAAAACGAAAAAAAGTCAGACGGCTACGGTCACATGAGAATATATGTTTCGCTTAATGTGGTCATGTGATGCGCTAGTCCCCGGTGGGTAGAATGTTTGTCCGTGCGGGTACCCAGCTCGAGATTGGTGATTTAGAGGGGGTACCTAACAGTACATTAACTCAGAAAAAGCCTTGGAAAAGATCTTGGTCGTCGCGATTACTACATTATACGCATGTAATCTATCTTCAACGCCTATCTATTCTCTCTGGTGATTTTCGTTGGAACCTCGTGTTCAAGAAAGATGCAATGGGTGTCAAGTTCCTGTAACATATATTGTATAGAACATCATAGTCGCTGGGACAGAATACATTAAACGCCGGCGAAGAACTAATCCCAACAGTGTACAAAGAAGCATCATGCCTTCCACAAGCAATTACCAAGCCAGACGTCCCTCAGGCTCAAGTCTGGTTTCACTTCTGGCGTCGGTAGTTGATCTCATCGACTGCCAGCCCAACGAGCTGCGTAATAGGTCCACCCCGTCGCTTCTTGTATCTGCGCTCCGGCCTCGCGCTCTCGTACTCCATACTCGACATGTCTGGTTCTGACTGTGCCTGCGACTCGAGCATCGGCGCATCCTGGGCGTTGGCCTGGAAGGGCTCGAAGGCGGGCCGAACAGACAACGTCAGTCCGATCCCCAGACACACGAAGACGATCACAATTTCCTCCAGGACCGACATGCACAGCTGGATGGTGACGTTTCCGGAGAGCGAGCTGAACTCTGGCTTCTGGGCAAAGGCCGACAGCAAAGAGTATAGGATGCGCACGAAGAGCAAGGGGATCGAGATGCCGACGGCCAGGAGCAGGCGATGCTCGCCTTCCTCGATCCACTGATAGCGGAGAGAGGTGAGGAGCAGCAGGATGCAGAGGCCGACCCATGCGATGAGGTACAGTACCAAGCCGGCTTTGGTCTTGGAGTTGTACAGTCCTGCCGTCGGGCTGGTGCTTTTCGTTTGGCCCACGATGCCCAGGATCATGCCTACGATGGTGATCAGGCCGGTCACCTTGAAGAGGAGGGGGTGTAGAGCGTGGCCGGATTTCCGTTGGATCGAGTCGTTACTGGATTGAAACACGGGATATTAGTAAGGATGATTATTGAGAACCTGCTGGAGTATACCTACGCTCGAGACAACAGGCCAATGCAGGCCCATGTTAAAGGCGAGACTCCGATGGATGTGCAGACTGCCCATGCCACATAGAGATCGACTGATGTAGGATCGTTGATGGTGGCTAGGTAGCAGCAGGAGCCGATGGTTCGAGCTAACGAGAATATCACGAAGAATATCCAACCCGAGCTTCGTGTGAAACCGTGGCGAAAGGCCATCCATAGTGCCGTGAATAAGGTGGGGATGTATACTATTAATTCGAGGATGGAGATTCCATGGCGATAGTCGATAGCCATGATTGCAGTAGTCGGCTGAGCAAGACTTGTCAAGAGAGTATTGGGAGGAATGGCGAACAGAAAGTTCGAAGCTTCATATCAAAGTCAACGAAGGGGAGAAGCTCGCTATTTAATCCCCTCAACTCGGACTATCTCCAGTCTCCATGACGAAGAATTTTAGCCTGAGAACCACAAGGCTGTGCAGATACCATGATATTGCGAGTCTCCATCAGGATCGCCGGGCAGTGTTTGCGACCCTCATAGGCACTCAACCTACGGTTCCAAGCAATATGTTGAAGTGAAGAATACCGCATCCTTTCAGGGCGGAATTGTTTGAAGGGACAGATTGGGCCAATGAATAGGCCGGGCGACTGGGAGGTGCTCGCTCTGCATACCTAAAGCGGGTTAGTGGTAGAGAGCCTGAGGCTTGACTTGACCAAGCCGCAAACCTGGACCGACTGTCGAACTCCACCCGGGCTCGGGTCTCACTTACTCTTACTTGTTCCAACCTGGCTGCCAAATGTCAGCACTATGAGGAAGACTGACTTCTGACAGTTTAGTCTTCTTTCATGCAACGATAATTATTGCAGGCTTCCATGGCCTCTTGGAACGTTTCAAGCGTTTCCGCTCAGAATTATGAACGGCTGGTGCTCTTCGGTTAGCCCGTATCCTGCAGGAAGTCTCCTACCAGTTTACAGTACACTCCGAGTTCGTCGAACTCCGGCTAGCCATGGTATACCGTGGTAAACCGAGTGGAGGGTGCGACACCTGCCGCGCGAGAAAAGTTAAGGTATGTTCTTGCGGTCAAGGCTGAGCAAGCAATCTCTGTCGTTGTTGGAAACTAGTTTCGGCCCCCACGACTACCGACGCTGATCATGAAGCTTAGTGCGATGAAACCAGACCCGTCTGTCTACGCTGCACCAAAGCTAGGCGTACCTGCGCTGGTTATCGGGATCAACTTTCACTGTGGTTTCAAGACGAAAGCGACGCCACCGTGCAGAAAGTAAAGGCATTGGACAAGTCGGGCTCGAACGACTCGGCCCCACCAACAACGGCCGCTGTAGCGATACGACAGGCGGCTGCCCAAGTATATCGCCTCCAGCACTTGACCTTCTCAATCCCCGTCTTCGATTTTGCGCTGGACCACATCTTCCAAGCCACCTGCCTGTTTCTAAAGTCATATTCATGGCTCAATGTCTCATGCCTTGTAGAACAGTCTCAGACGCATGCCCTCTCTATTGGCGAAAAAGCCATGATGACGGGCATTGCGTCGGTGGGTCTTGCTAATCTCGCGAATCTTCATAATTCACGTCCCTTTCGAATCTCTTCAAGAAGCGAGTATACCACTGCTTTGCAGTTAACAAATGCCGCTCTTTGTGATCCAGTAGCGGTCAAAGAAGACACCACGCTCACTGCGGTGGCTTGTCTCTCGTTGTATGAAGTGAGTTCTTTGTGATTTTCCCAGAACGAAACCGCTGACTTGATTTGCAAGATTATCTGCTGCGACAAGGAATCATCTCTGCTATCTTGGTATGAACATGCACGAGGCATCGCGGCCCTGCTCGAACTTCGTGGAGAGGAACAGCTCCATCGTGAAACCGGTCTGCAAATGTTCCAAGTCCTGAGAAATGAAGTGGTTAGCTCCTGGATCCGTCCAAGCCAAGTTACGGATTGCATATGTCTGACTTTCTCATAGCTTATTGGTTGCCTGCAAAAGCGAACACGAATGCCTCCTACACTCATCAGGACTCCATATCGGCCAAATTCCACTGCTCAGAGTTATTGTGCAGATAGGCTGGTGGAGATTGCCGCCGGTCTATGCGAGCTTCAAGTTCAAATGAGCGAGGAAGCAGTCACTGACAGCGTCAGAATACTTACGCTCGCCATGAAGCTTGAATCTAAATTAGAGAATTTCAGCAAGGAACTCTCTGCTGAACTGCCCTACTCAGTAAGTCTGCGAAGCAATTCCCAGGCCTCACGAGAGGAGGCGGTAAAAGCGGTCAGCCATTACAATGGTAATTACCATGTATACCAGTCCATGTGGACGTGCAATACTTGGAACAACTACCGATACATCCGGATCCTCGTCAATAGCTTGATTTTGGCACAGTTACGACAATTGATGTTTCAATCCGAGCGCAGCTCAGTTACTCCGGGCATAAAGAGTCTTTGTCGCGATGTCCGCGCTCTTTTAAGGCAACTAGCGATGGATGTCTGCTGCGCGGTTCCGTACAAATTTGGCCTTGCTCAGGAAGCCGAGAGACAAACACTGGATCCATTGGTAGCTAAAGCCGGCACTGGGTTCACTCTGCTTTTGCCCCTCTATCTTGCTTCGCTAGTCGATGGAGTGTCGAGCCCTGTCCATGCTTGGGCCATGAGGTGCCTTGGTATTATCGGGCACAAGATGGGAATACGGACAGCTGTGTTTCTTGTGGATGTGCTCGAGAGAGAGCAAGGTTGGACGGCCTGGATCGACTTGATAGATGGTGAAGGGGATAAATAGATGTACATAATGGAAGGACTACAGTGCCTAAGGCATCACAAGACAGCGGAGACTCGGAAACTCGTTCACGTGACGCACTATTTTGTATCATTTATAACAGTTTTCTTCCGCGCGGCAAGAGGAAACTTTTTTTCTTTTTCTTCTTTACACTTATCATACCTCACGAACGCATAATCAACCTACACTCCTATCCTCCATAGGATGGCAGGTCATATTGGCGTACCAGAATGACGTTTCCAACACCGGGCAAATGTCTTGCTATGGCTTCATCACCGTGCTGGGTTTCTTCGGGAGCCTCGAGTGCGATGGTGATGAAGTCAACTGCTGCTCATACATGCCGACGCAAGATCGTTTCTTAATTGTGTAGACGGAGAAAGAGATCTCTCTTCCTGTATTGTAGTTGTGGTCACACACGCTCATGCCGAAGACCGTTGCAGCGATCCAGAGAGTGTCACTTGTGATGCTTCTCGTAAGCGCGGATCAAGCAACCAGGTTACCGAGCCCGTGGATTGGTCTTCAGGGATCACTCGACTAGGTTTCGCGGGCGCAGTTTGTTGATCATCAGAACTTGGCTCAAGTCCTGAACGTGGGTTTCAGTGATTGACGAACGCGTCCGACTCCAGACCCGAAACTATCTTTTTTGAGCTTGAGTGAAAAGGAGTCTGTCCTTTGCCCAGACCGCGCATGGAAATAAAGTGAACCAAGTGCCTGCAATATATTAGCGACATAAATTGGGGGAATAATGCCAATGGCGCTGAAAATAGAACGATTGTGGCCCGTTCTTTGGAAAAACTGGGTCTATTGTCCAGTTGGGGGCTGCTTGCCCCTGACTTGACAATGGAGCAAGAGAAACAAGCAGCAAGCATTGCATGGATGGATGGATGGATGGATGGATGGATGCATCGGCGGGCGCCGTCTTGAAGTCCGGATGCAGGACCGAACGAGGCTGGCTGCTTATGAAACCTCGAGTAGTTGCAGTCTAGATGCTTTTCAATCAGTCTGTCAGTCTGTCAGTCATCATTGAATTGGTTTTAAGTGACTACCGTAATCTGCATTGATGATTACGGAAGAGTGGTTAACATTAACTAGTTAGTTAGTAGTTAGTAGTAGAGAGGAGAGACAAGAGCACGACTTCGAGGAAATGGAATCCACCATCCCAACTTTCCTCCCCACATCTTCATTCATTCATTATTCATCCCTGGCCACTTTCTCCCTCCGTCGGCTCTCTCCTCTCACCTCATCTTTACTCAGTCTATTACCTCCCCTCCCCCCACCTCTTCTATCTTTTTTTGCTATCCTATTATCTTTTCTCTCCTCTCAATTCATACGGCTCTTCTTCGGCTTATGTCCTGGATGTTGATTGTGTAAATATGCTTGATCTCGCCGCCTGAGTGTCTTCTTCTTCTTCCCCCGAATTCCCCGTTCCGGAAGCTCGGCTCGTGCATTCACCTGAGACTTTTATCTCTACGGAATACCCCTGCAAGTTTACGACCACAAACTCTTTTATTCTTCGCTCTCAGATACTTGGAGCCCGTCAATCTACTTGCACAATATAGTTCGTTGCCTTTTGGGCATCGTGCGACCATGGTGGGAGGCATTAGCAAGCGGCAGCAATACCGCAATGAGCGGGCATTGCAGGATCTCATCCGGTCGGTTCCTGGCAACGATCGATGCGCTGATTGCCAGGCTATGAATCCTGGTGAGCATCAAGACCTGCAAACGTCCCGTCACAATGTGATGCTAATAAATCTTGTGAAATCCAGGCTGGGCTAGTTGGAACGTACGTACCACGACCGATCTATGCACGGATTCGAGCCCCCCCGATTAAGGACTTGGTATATTGACTAGATCGGCTACAGATAGGCATCTTTCTTTGTATGCGATGCGCGGCCCTACATCGGAAGCTTGGCACGCATATTTCCAAGGTCAAGTCTTTGAGCATGGACTCGTGGACGGACGACCAAGTCGATGTGAGTGAGAGCTACCCCACCAGCCCAAGTTGTCCTGGTCTGACTCGTGATGGATTTGGTGGATGCTAGAATATGAAATCGCACGGCAACAACATCATGAACAAAATATTCAATCCTAAGAACGTGAAGCCACCCGTCCCGACCGACGTCGATGAGTCCGACTCGTGCATGGAGCGATTCATCCGGCAGAAGTACCAGCATCGGTCTCTAGACGAGAACAAACAGAAGCCTCCGAGTCGTCATGACTCGGGGTATGATAGGTCTCCGGAGGGGTCGCCGCCTCCCTTGCCTCCCAAGCCCGCCAGGCCGTTTGGCTTCGGCCTTCGTTCGGCCTCATCCGCAACGAATCTCAACCGCATCTCCAACCGCAGCGCCTCCTCTCAATCGGACAGATTCGATTCACCTTCGCCGGCGCTAGGTGCAAGGAAGGCTTCGGGGGATCCGTCGTTCGACTCGAAACTGGCTACCCTGAGGGATATGGGGTTCACAAATGAGCGTCGGAATGCCATTGCTCTCCGCGAATTGAATGGGAACCTTGATAAGACCATTGAGACGTTGATGAGGCTGGGAGAGGGCAACGGTTCTGTGGTGCGACCACCTGCTTCTGCTTCTGCTTCTACTCCTAGCGTCGATTCCTCCAAATTCGGCAATCCCTTTGATCAATTAGACTCAAGGCCAGCAGCGCAGCCCAGCAGCAACTTCAACCCTTTCGATGCACAGCCGCAACCGCAACCACTACAGCAGCAGCAACAGCAACAGTTGCCTCAGTCGGCCTCTATGCAGCCGCTTGAGCAGTCGTTTCAGGGCCTGCAGGTCGCCCAGCCCTTGTTTCCGCACTCTACTGGAGGCTACCCGTACAGACAGTCCTCACTTCCTCAGCCTCTTTATCAGCAGGCGCCACCCGCAGCTTCTACCCTGAACCAAGGTGGATATGTCGCATCCCCACAGATATTGGACGGTAACCACAACCCCTTCTTCCAAACCGGAGCTCAGCCGCAGGCCAGCCTGACCACTTCGGGTGCAGGCCCCAACCCCAACATGGGATCAAGCAACCCCTTCTTCGGACAGGCTCCATCACAACAACCATCCATGCAGGCGCAAAACCAGGCGTCAGCCGGTCCATTTGGACCTCCGCGACATGCGAACACCATGCCTATCATGTCTGCGACGTCGCCATTTGGCCAGCCTTCGCCATTCCAGCAGCAGCAGCAACAGCAACAGCCGCAGCCGCAGCCGCAAGCGCAGCCCCAGCTCCAAGTGCCGCCCACGCAACTAGGGCAAACCTCCATGAATCCGTACCAGATGATGAATGCGCCGCCCACGCCGCAAAGTGCAGGATATCCCGCTCCAGCGCAGTACGGGTACCAGATGCCTGCCCAGCATCTGTATCCGCAGCACACAGCCCGTGTCGACAAGAACAGCATTCTTGCACTGTATAACCTCTCTCCCCAACCCCCTACGATCCCCGAACACCCCCAAACCCAACAGCCCTCCGCGGCCGTCAACCCAGCCCAATCAGTCCCGATGAACCCGCCACAACCGTCCCACTATCAACAACCCGCACCTACCTTCCAACAGCCCGGCGCCACCGATCCCCAAGCGACAGGGACACGGAACCCCTTCTTCACCACCGCCCCAGCCGCCGCTCCAGTAGCCCCTGCTGCACCGTACCAAATGGCTACTATGCCCCAAGCTGCTCCACAGCCCACGGCAGGTTTCGCAATGAACAACCGCCCCGCGACGTCAGCAGGCGGGTTTCCTCGCGGTCATATGAGCCAGCAAAGTGTGGACATCAATGGCCTCCAGAGTGGCCGCCACAGCCCGGACGCGTTCGCCAGCCTGAGTGCACGCTACGGCTAGACATCTCGATTCCGCTTCAGCCTTTCATGTGTTCTTTGCGGTTTTTATTTCCTATCTTTTCTTGAGCGTATATATTAAATCTCTTCTTTGCCCTAGTCTGGGGATTTTTTTCTTTCTTTTTATTTTCTCTTTCTTTTGGATGTGTGTGCCTGTGTTGCATCATCCATGGCGTTTTTGAGGCGATATATAGTAACTGTATGATGACGCTGTCGTTGACAGAGCGGTATATACTTTTTCTTTTTTTCTTTCTACAAAATCGGTCAAATTGTTACATAGAGTTGAAATGGACCAATAAAAAGCTCAATGTCGGAGTTTGGTTGCTCCGGGCTGGAATTGCAATGTCTGTGACTCGTGCGTTTCCTCTTCGCGAGCGAGTTGATGGTTATTTGACCGTAGCAAGTAGTGCTCGGGCTCAAAAAGGACGATAGTCATATACTGTACTTTATTGAACTGCGTTAGCCAGTCCAGAGTTCTTTTCTAATATATATTATCATTCAAGATAGAACCTGCTATCATCTAATCTAACCAGAAAATCACTCAATAGGTCAGAGCTTGAGAAAGGAATGAAGGAAAGGAAGAATAAGAAGAAGAAGAAACAGAACGCCTCGAGAAGATTTCCCAGCCAGCCCAACACCCAATCGTTGACCACAAGCTTCCCTATCCCAACTTCCCCGCTTGAACGTCCTACTTCCTCACCGGGATGACTGGAAATCGCTTACAAGAACGATCCCAGTCCGCTCGAGCTGTCACTCGACCCACTGCTACCGCCACCGAAGAGCGAGCTCAGCCCGCCAAGCCCAGAAAGCCCGGAGGATCCTGAAGAAGCGGCGGATGACTCGGAGCTTCCGCTGCTGGTGCTCGAGCCAGTTGTTCCGGACGACGTAGTGGACGTAGAGGTGGTTCCCAGCTGCGACTCCAACCACTGCGAGGCCTCGCCGGTGTTGGCAATGTACGAGAAGTGCGCGGGAAGCACGAGCAGCGTGCCATCGCAGACCATGTCGCCGGCGGCGCAGTAGATCTTGACCTTGTCCTTGGGGAAGTTCTGGATCTGGCCGTGTTCCTGGGCATTCCGGGTGTAGCCGAAGAGGACCACGCCCTTGATTTTGTCTTTGACGCTGTCGTCAAGCTCCTTAATGGAGTCATCCATCACCGCTGTTCCTTGACTATATAGATCGGATTTGTCGTTAGTATACTTTATTGGGAGGGTGGTTTTGATCGATTGGTGAAGGAGCGGGCTTACCTATATCCACCGGCCAGGATTTGACTGTTGGGACACTTGGATGCAGCAAGGTTGAAGAGAGATTTTGCTTCGCTGATGGCCGCTGGGGAAGTGTTACCGGGCAGGGCGTTGGACACCAGATCGGCTGTGTAGGCGGGACCGACGCCCTGGCAGAGGACTTGGCCGGCCTTGGCCATCTTCAGGTTGTTGCAAACGGCCGGACCAGTTGAGATACCCTGTTACTGTTAGCTAGAGTACAGATAGAAGGGGTAGAGAGGTGTGGCTTACAAGGAGACCCGGCTCCGTAGATGCGCGCGCAAAGATGAAGATGATGGGCTTGCAAGAGCCGTCGCGGAGTTCGTTTCCAGAACTGACTGCAGCATGCTTAGCACTGATATCCGAAGGAAGGATGAAGCAGCGAAACCATACACTGACGGGTCTCAAGACCCATTGGGGTGGCCGCTGCAAGGCCCATGAGGCCGAGGAAAAACAATGGAAGCTTCATCGTGGGTGGTTGGGTGCTGTTGGGACTGGGGGTGCCTTTCGAATCACTCAAGCATCAACCAGACCAGGTTCCATCCCGAACCTATTTATGCAAGTTTCTCATATCCCCATGATTGGGACTAGTTCACATGTCGTCGAGATGTTTTTTCCTTGGATGCCGAGATAGAATGAATTTTCTGGATGTGTAGCTTGTTTCATGCACGATTCTCGTTTCATACTTTCGCAGACAGTTCAACAGTCCCCCATGAGAAGAAAGAAAAAACACGGACCACCTCCTTGATACGGTTGGCAACCACGGATGTACGCTACCGAGGACCCTGAACAGACCCTGAACGGGTGGCTTGTCCGAAATCGGTGGATGAGGCTATTCGCTCGACGGCCAACGGCGTGTTTCAGCACCGGGCCAATTTTTGGGTCGGGGGGTAGATCTGGGTCCGCTGGTGGTACAAAAGTCCGCCGGCCAAGCCGCCTGGGTCTGCCAGGCACCGACATTTTCTCTGGCCATGTGCATGGCTTTGGTGTTGGGGTCTCAAAATTGAGACGAGCGATCAGGGTCTAGTCTATGACTCGTACATAATAGTGTGTGCACGGGGATAGAACCAAACACGGCCGATGATGGCATTCTGATCAGGAACAGGGCGTTTGTTCCAGAATACATATCCGAGGTAAACCCTTAAAAGCTGATCTATGGTTCGTTAGTGATCATTGATCGGCATTTTTGATCCCTTGGGGGAGTGTAGACTGATCAGTTTGAGGTTAATGAGTAATGTGACGTATCGAAGAGTAGAGCCCGGTTGGATTTCCGATGCCGAGGTATGTTATGGAGCATTGCACGGCCATTGATGGAGCAAGCCGAAGGAGAATACGAGACCTCGAATGAAGCCAGAGAATCATAGTCAGCACAGTCAGAGACATAGAGACAGTAACTGGAGTGAGAAAGATATCCTGGATTGAGAAATGGCCGGTGGATGGATGAGTGGTCAAGTGTTCGAGTGTTGGTGTAGGCGGCATGTCCCGTGACCAGCTATGCTTGCTTTGCTTGAAGCATCATCCCTTCCTGTTCAGGCTGACAGCAAATACCATCAACTGACATCAACTTTGTATACTCTCCGAATCAACTTTGCTATTGAAATTGGTGGTTTGATAGCCACACTGTTGAACATTCTTCTGGAAGACTAGCAGAAGTCTAAAAACCTATTTCCATTTGCTTTCGAGATCCATTGCCTGCGCGCTGCGCGTTGGAACACAGTGTTGCGTAAGGTCGGTGCCTATACCAATCAACGAGCGGAGTAGTCTTGTCAAGTATCAATTTATTCCTCGCTAGCGTTAAAGGAATGAATTAATCTACTGCTCTGTCTGACAACTAGCGTAGGGCGTTCCGCAGCCAACCACCACCTGCACTAAACTTGATACAAGAAGAATGCCGATCAAGTGCATCTGCGCAAGGTTTCTGGTCTCGCGAGACCAACAGTCACCAGCGAGATTAGAGCGCCGGGCCCGACCCCCGGACCCCAAGGCACGGCGCCAGCGCCAGCGCCAGCGACCACCACCACCACCACCACCACCGGCCGTGGCGCGCAATTCCACCGAGGAGATGCATCACAAGGCGCGCAACACCACCCGCGCGCATCTGCGAGAACTCCACCGCCGGGTCCAAGCGTCACAGTTGCAGTCTTTCTCCGAATCCGAAGCCACGGACCTCGGGATCGACTGCGTCGAGCTCCCTCTCCGCCCAGATGGGCTCTTACCCGAAGAGACAGACGAAGCCGTATACTTCCACCCGTGGCCGCTGCGGCGCCTCGAGGCTCACCCGGTCGACATGACGGACCCGACCACCCGGGAGAGCGCCCGAGTCAAGGAGAAGCTCTGGGCGCGCTTCGACCGGAAGGGGACCGACCAGGACGGCTTCCTGAGTGCGGTCCTCGCGGACGAATTCCTCGAGTACCTGCGCGAGGGCCCACTGGGCCGTGATACATTGGAGCAGTTCTCGCTGTGGACTGAGGGGTCAGCTAAGTGAACTTACATATTTGATTTCTTGCAATGACTTAGCATTGCTGATAGTGGGGACAAACGGAGGGAGCCTCTCACAGAACCTTTGAAGGTGGCATCATTCGATCGCGGTACATGGACTTCAGCGCCTCGGCGGATCCGGACACGGGGCCGGGGGCTCCGCACGCGGCGGACCTCAAGTTCGAGGAGGCGTGGTGTGCGCGCAAGGGACATCCCCATGTCAGTCTCATCGTGACGCACAAGGTAGCTCCGGAGGAGAAGTTGCTGCGCACCGAAGTCCTGGCCCTGGTGGGCATTATGAGGACACGGCTGAGTCGAGCGGCTCTGAAGGAGCATACGATCATCCCGGTAGGAGACTTCTTTGTGACTAGCTCTCATAGACCTCCCACAGGCTGAACCACTCACGCCTTTGATATAGATCAACATGATATCATGCATGAGACAGCGCCAAGCGAGGATACTCCAGGCGCACTTCGACGGCGAAGACCTGGTGATCCGCAAGAGCCATCTCTACGACTTCACCACGCGAGAACTTCGCGAGAAGAACATCCCCTTGTTCTTGCTTTACATGGCCAGCAGGCCTATCGGGGATACCAAAGCCTACAAAAAACGGATTCGGGAAGTGTAGCCAATAGCTATCAATGTGCGATATGATTATGTGAATCTCCCGCTCCATGTAAAGCAAACCTTGATAAAAATCCATTCTGCTTGGAAATATGAACACAAGAAGAACAAATCCTCATTCCCCATGCCATTTCACGTTATTCCTTCACGTAAGTTCAGGAAACCCCAAATCCCAATCCCGAAACCCCAGTAGCACATCCCCCAATAAATCCCATCAAATATCAAGAGCCATCATCCTCAAGACTCTTCAAGCCATAGCCCCATCCTCATCCTCCTTCTTCACCCCGCCCAAATCCTTCTTCTCCAGCTTGTAAAACCCAAACCCCTCCTCCCCAACCCCTTCCTCCTGCACCTGCACCTTCACCTTCGCCTTCTTGGCCGCCTTCTTCGGCACCGCAGCGCCTTCACCATTCGCGTGGTCCCCACCCACAGTCCCGGCCTTACGCTTGGGCTTGGTGGGAGTCTCCGCATCGGCGGCGGTGGTGGTGGCTGCTCCATTCTTCTTAGCCGGGGTCGTGATAGGGGTTGTATCGGTGGAGTTCGAGCCGAGGGCTTTAGCATGTCTCTTGAGCTTGGCTATGCGTTGTTCAATGGCGCAGGCGGTGCAGTCTTTTCAAGTAGTTAGTGGGGTTGCCGGTTTGGGCATATTTCAGAGGGAAAGGCCCGGGGCGGGGGGCGTAGGTGGAAGCGGAATGAGGGAAACGAAGAATAGAGAAGGAAAGAGACTTAAGTCAAATTTAGGTGAAAGAGAAACATACCTCCCCCCATGTGCTGGGCCAGTTTCTGGCAGTCAAGTTTCAGTTGGCCGTGGCATTGGTTGAGGACGCCGACGAAGAGCTGGATTTTCGGGATAGAGGCGTTAGTTGTATGCATGCATGGTAAGGATATTCAGCGGGGAAAGAGGGGGGGGGGTGGTGTAAGACCTTTGCGTCGGCTTCGGAGGTCCATTGCACCGGCATTTTGAGATCTTGTTGCTTGGTCTTGGATTTGAGTTACGTGTGTTTGTAGTTGTAGGTGTTGTTGTGGTTGAGGTTGAGGTTCGGGTTCTTGTCCTTGGGTTGTGTAGAGGGTAGTATCGTGCGGGGAGGGATGAAGAAAGATGGTTGCGGGATGTGGAGAGTGGGAGGAAAAGAGAAAGATAGAAGAAGGGTAGGGAGAGGAGAATTTATGGTTTTGTGTTTCTTGGACTCGAGAAGGTTGGCTGGATAGTGGGTGTCATTTGCTGGTGGTGAATGTTGCAGATGTGAAAGATAGCTGAGTTGGGAGTTGGGAGGGTAGAATTACTGGCAAGACAACGGGGAGTGTTTGCTGTGTCTTTCTCAAAAGTGTCTTTTTCGATGAGAATTCTGTCTGCGCTTGTCGAAACCACTGGTACTTCAGCTCAAAAAATAAGGTCCTATCGCCTGATACGTTGTTCGTGAGGATCTACTCAACCCTGACTATGAGGTTCAGGCGTGTGTCTGTTGAGTTCAAATGTGATGCATAAATGTACTGTACCTTTCAAGGTTGGCTTGAGTCTGTAGACATCAATAAGAGATGTAGCGGTAGGAGATGTGAAAAATTTCACAGATAATGATAAATAGGTGCGCATACCCCAGCTCTATCGGGGCTGCGGCTCTACACATTTGACGTGGTTGATATGCGTAAGGATAAAGTATGATATAGTAAGGTATATGATCTTCCCACCCACTCTGGGAACATTGAACTACCACCCACCCTTGCCAGCATTTCCCGTACTTTCCTCGATCTTCTTGGGCATGCCTCGCGTCGGCTTGGACTGCGCCGCCTCGTGCTTGCGAAGCTCCTCGGGAACCCGGGAGATAGGCGACTTGATGAGCATCTGTTTGAGGTCGTACCTGCAGAGGACAAGTCAGTAAACGAAGTGGGGGGATACCAAGCTGAAGACGAGGTATCTGACAAGAACTGGAAGAACATGGAGAAGAAGGAACATACATAACGTCGGAATCCTCGTTCCCGAGGAAGGTGATGGCAACACCACTCTTTCCAGCACGACCCGTACGACCAATACGATGCGTGTAACTCTCGATACTCGTCGCCATGTTGAAGTTAATGACCAGACTGACATCTGGCACATCGATACCTCTACCCGCCAGGTCGGTCGCCACCAACACATCGGTCGACCCGTTCCGAACGGATGCCAGCGCCGCCTCACGCTGTTCTTGCGTTTTACTACCGTGCAAAGTGACAGACGAGAAGCCCCACTGTTTGATCTCCCGAGCAATGGCATCGCAGTTGCGCTTGATGTTGACGAACACAATAATCGGAGGCCGGAAATCGCCTGACGACAGGATCTCGCCGAGGCGTTTCTTGCGCTTGTCTTCTCCTGCGATCAGTTCCACGCGCTGCTCGACTGTATCGACGGCTTCACCGGCACTACCAATGGTCACAATGGCCGGACGGCGGAGGTATTTGCGGGCGATGCGTTCGACGGCTGAAGGCATGGTGGCCGTGTACATCATTGTTTGACGGTAGCGTTGGAGATGGGACGGTTGATTCGAGTTGATATGGCGGCTCATTGCAATGGAGTTCTCGGCCTCCTCGGTGTCCGGCTTCTCGTTGGTAACAGGCAAGGCATCCAGGATTTTGTTCACAGGCTCTTCGAAACCCAGATCGATCATCCGATCGGCTTCATCCATGATCACGTAGCAACATTGACTGAGGACGAGCATCCGGCGCTCGATACAGTCGACAAGACGACCAGGCGTAGCGATAATGATCTCCGCACCATCACGGAGACTGTAGGCCTGTTCCTCGAACGAATGTCCACCGACGATACTGACGACGTTGAAGCCAAGCGGTTGGGTGAACTTCTTGGCTTCAATCTCGATCTGTTGCGCCAATTCACGAGTCGGTGCCAGCACAATAGCGTAGGGTCCGTCGTTCTTGCGCCATTCGAATTCGTCAATCCGAGGAAGCTCCGCAATGTAGCAGAGAAGTGGGAGAAGGAATGCCGCCGTTTTACCGGAACCAGTGACAGCCACACCGATGAGGTCGCGATTCTGCATCGCGATGGGAATAGCCGCACGCTGGATAGGAGTGGGTTCTTTATAGCCAACCTGGCCGATAAGCTCCAGTAGCCGCGAGGGCAGTCCCGATTCATCCCACGAGCGCATTGGGTTGGGCACGCTCCCACCCTTGGTACTAATGTTGAAATCTTCCTTGAAGATACGCCAATCGCGCTCGCGCATATGTTCGAGCTTCTTCTCGGACCAGTGCTTGTCCAGCTGGTTGCGGGTACTCTCTTCGCGGCGACGGCGCTCCATCTCCAGGATTTCGCGCGCGCGGATGCTGCCAGCTTCGCGGTCGCGGTCCTCTAAAGCCCGCGCGTAGGTCTTGGCCACTGCGTCAGCCACATCGTCGCCGAAGCCAGCCAGACGGCCACGGCCGAAGAAATTGGCTTCGTGTCGGTGTTTGTAGAGCGGGTTGTAGTCGCCGCTAGTGTCTTCCTCAGCGTTCCACTCGAAGTTGAATTTGCGATCCGTCGTGCGCTTGCGCTTCTTCTTCGCGGAGAAATTCGACGTCTGGTCGGCGCCCATGTACCGTTGCTTGATAAGCGCGGCTTGTGCTGCTTGTTCCTCCTCAGCGTCATCCACGGCGCCTCTTCTGTTCTTATGTTGTTTGCCAGGGCCGCTGGTCAAGCCATACGACATCGATTTAGGGGGAGGGGGCGGCGAGAGATCGTAGTTCTTGGTGTTGCGCATCGAAGCCGGCGCGTTGGGCGCATCGGAAGAGTTGCGCATGGCTCGTGGACCGGTGGGGATCGAGCGGGAGTTGTCATTGTGGCGGGACTCTGATGAGCGGTTGGAGGATGTGTTGTCGATCGTCTCGGAGGACGTCTGATCAGTCTTGAGTCTGCGCGCAGCTTCGACTTCCTTTTGACGCTTCTCAAGGGCAATCTTTTCTCGTTCCTTCTTCGACAGAAATTTGGGCTGGGGATTGTTAGCTGTGTAGCTTGATTTAAACGAAGCCCGAGTGAAATCTACCTTGGCAGCTGCAGCATCAGCTTCTCTTTTCTTGCGCACCAGCTCCTCAACACTCAGAGGTATTGCAGCTGGTCGTTTCGGGGCTCCCCATCCGACTTTCTTCTTCTTGGATTCTGGCTCTGGCGGCGGAGCAGGTGGAAGGTCCTCCGGCGGTGGCGGAGGTGCGGACGTGTCTGGCGGCGGAGGAGGAGCTGAGGAGTCCTCTGGAGGCGGGGGAGGAGAAGAAGGACGTTCGATAGGTTCTGGAGGTGGCATAGGAGGAGGGGGAGTCTCCAACGAACCGTTAGTGATTATACCATCCATGGTGAGTTGTGGAGATAGAAAGAGGGAGGAAATACAGCACGCCGCTGGTAGGCGTTTGATATGACCGACTATCAAAGGCGGCAGGCGGCGCCGCGGAGTCTAGAATTTCTACGGACGCGCAAGGAAGCTGGGACCGCAGTCAGTCACGTGTAGAGTATGTTGAAGTATACAGTCACCAGCTATTGTTTTTATCATGAATGCCTACCTGATGCAAGTTGCATATATATGAAGACTTTTATTCTTGACCAAATTCCTCAATATATTATTATTTACAGCTCGATATTTGACCAGAACGAAGCACCTCTCAGCACCTACACCAACAAATGCAAAACGAACCCAGTAAACGAAGTAACCAGGCAGCTCAGCGTCTCTCCTCATAAACAACCTCAAAGTCTCCCAGGTGCACGACATGGCAATCTTTTGTCTCCCTCAAGAACCGCGTCCCATCCTCCCCCTCTGCAAGCTTTACTTGAAACCTCTCGAGCAACTTCGCCAACACAATCCGCATCTCGATGTAGGCCAGCCCTCTGCCAGCGCAGGTATATGCACCTGCGACAAACGGCATGAAGGCTGACTTTTTCAGCGTCAGCTCTGGCTCTTCGCCAGTCCAGCGCTCGGGAATGAATTCCTCGGGACGGACATAGTTCCGGGGGTCTCGCTGGACGGGGAGAACAGGGACGCTGATAATCGTGTCGCCCGGGATGAAGACGGTGGTTGTTGATGAAGATGAGGATGCGGTGGTAGAAGTAGGCAATGGGACGTGAATACCCTCGGGGGGCGTTTTGCGTGGGATTTCTCCAGGGACAGGGGGCTGGAGGCGGAGGGCTTCATTGATACAGGCGTTAAGATAAGGAAGAGAAGTGATAGAGCGGTAGTATGAGGCTTCAGGCTCCGAGTCATTCTCTTGATCGTTGCTTTGCTCTCGAAGACGCTGTGCAGCTTCGTCGAGCTCCGCTTGGAGCTTGCGTTGAACAAGAGGGCTGCGTGCGAGGTGAAAGATCACAGTCGCCATGGTGGTGGCCGTAGTGTCTCTATTGTCGAGTCAGATCCGTATTATCTCTCTCCCAATAGTCCTGGGAAAGACATATGCAGCAATTTAGGGGTAGGAAACATACCCTCCGGCAATGACCATCAATTCCCCCTCACTATACAGTGCTGACCTCGACAAATTCACCATCGCCGGCATCATCTTACTCATCGCATCAGTAGCCTCATGTTCCGGCGTATGCAACCGTTGCATCTTCTCCCGGATCCGCGCCTCGATCCACGCGCCGTAACGCTGAAGCGGCGAATCTGCTCCAGGCAGGTTAACCAGAAGACTCATCAGCCACGGCGCCTGCGAGATGATCCGCTGGCCGGCAGTGACCTGCCTCACAAAGTGCAGTGCCGGATTGAGCTTCCAGTTCTCAATGTTCTCGAACGAATACCCCCAGCCAATGAGGCCCATGAGGTCATAACTTAGCAACTGCATTGTATCCGGACCAGAGACCACTTGACCAGCTCGCTGACGTAGAGCATCGAGGAACCGGTTCGTGGTCTTGACGACTACAGGCTGATAGGACTTGAGAGCTAAAGTTCAGTAGCAAAAAGTCAGCACACTCACTTCGATCCTCGGCCCATCTCTCATTGATCACTCTTAATGCGAAAAGAGACAAGCAGGACACACAAACCTCGAATATTGAACGCCTTATCCCAGAGCGCCTTTCTGCGCTGCGTGTGGGCCACCGGATCTCGCATATGAAACACGGCAAAGTCCTCGGAGAAATCGCCCGCGGCTTTTAAGCGATCATACCAGATGGCCCGAGTACACCGACTCGACGCGCCGTAGATGACCTCGATTGCGTCGGCCGACAAGACGCTGAGTTCCTGGGGCCCCGTTCGGACGATATCGCCATACTGGTTGTGGAGATCCCAGATGCGCTCAAAGTCTCGCTCCTTTCCGATGTTGCCATACGCCGCTACGAGCTTCGATAGCTTCAGGGCGACTGGGCCTGGGAAACGACGGAGGCGGTGGAAGAACGCCCGGTAGATCAGAACGGAGGCGAAAAGAGGAGCGTAGAAGCAGAGGTTCAGTGCAGATATCGCGGAGAGACCGCGGACGAATGCGCCGATACTCCAGGGAGACTGCTGCGGGTGGGTGTTCACCACAGTGAAGCCCATAAGGGCGATATTCACAATCACATGCCACAACAACCAGGTACGGATCTCTTTGTTGTTGCGTTCCCCACGGATCCAATAGAGGAGATGGGCGCTCACGCCAGCCAAGGCAAGAAGAGGGCCATGCTGTCTGGTGAGGTCAGCCAGGTCGATTGACACGGCCATCATTGACGTTGTGTTAATTGGTCTCTCTTCGCGATGACCCCTTCTGGAAAAAGAAAAACATTAGGGAAAGATACTGAGGGAGGAAGATACGAGAGAAGGATTCTAAATAGTTTCTCATGTCGCAAATTGACAGCGCCATCTCCAGCACTAATCGATAATCCCGACCCTCCTACAACGGTGGGGGGCCTATCATAAGCATGGGAACTCGAGCTGACTTTCAGTTACTAACCTTGAAGTCTACTAAGTCTATTAGCTGAGGCTGAACTTGCCAGCTTGGCCCAATCACACATAAATATCTTATTCAAGTAAATTACGAGAAGAAATCAGCTCTGTCATTGGATGGTTCGGTAATACTGGGCATGGATCCACTTGCTAGTTATTCGATCCCAAGGGTCTGTGGTAAGGCACTGAGTCGAGGAGCTGACCTGGAAGCTGGACATTTACAACACGGTCATTTGCATTGGTGGTTAGGGTTATAAGAGGAAAAGTAAAAAGTAAAAGCTACCTACGCATTAGAATACAATGGAGACAGTGTCCAATTCTCATAATAGGCCACCCAGTTTCACATGAAATCGTTGGGAAGCAGTCAGAGAGCAGGCTGATTCGTTTGCCCCCAACTGGACAGATCACTTGCTCCTCCCTCCCTCAACACGCCTGAGTCGCTGAAAGCTGCATAATCAATAAAATAGGTTGGGGAAATAGATTGAGGGGCTATTGTTCTACACATCGACAAGCCGTTGCCGGCCTGGATTGGGAAAAGGGAAACCAACCACCGTAAAAGGGATATCAGGAGTTAACAGACCTGGGCTATGGCAAGCTCAGGCTGATATAGTGAGTCTGGGGAAGAGCTCACGCGTCGCCGTTGACAGGCGCCTGCTGGTAGTAACCAGCATAAGGGTTGGCTTGGGGTGTAGGAACAACTACTTCCGCCGTCGCTGGGGTCACCGGGGCGGCTGCCACCGGGGCTGGTGCTGCCGCCGCCTCAGTAGCCTGCATGTGCGAAACCGAGGCAGGCCCGTGGACCTCCCGGTCAAGGGTCATGTACTCCTTCGCCGCATCCTTGGTGCCGCGTTCCAGGAGATAAACCATGTAGACTTGCACAAGCTCTCGCACTGCTTGAGCGGGAAGGGAACTCTTGGTCCGAATTTCATCGACGACTTGCTTGATGCGCTCGTATTGGACCGTTTCGGAGGTCGAACTCGTGGGCTGATCGAGTTCGAAGTGAAGATAACTCGTCCAGAACGGACGGCTGTCCAGGTAGTATTGCTGGTTCTTCTGATAGACTTGACGAGCCTCTTCGGACGAGCCCTTGATCTTCCACAGAAGGCGAGCCCATTCCGCGACGAGAGCCGCCTTTGTGGCGAGGTCACACTGTGGCGAGTCAAGCTGAGTCTTGTACACCTCAATGGCAGCTTCAAGTCCGCCGTGGCGACGCGACATGTTGGCCAAAGACACTATCGTCTCCACGTGGTTGGGCAGATGAATCAGGATGGCCTCGTGAATTTCCTTGGCAACATCCACGCGGTCGCTCATCTCTTCGAAATAGGCATACTGCAGCCGCGTTGTCGGGTTGGCAATAGGCACGTACAAGCAGCTTGCACGTTGGTAGATAATGCGGACTTCCTCATCCTTGCCGGGCTGAGCGGCCATCCAGCGGGCATAACGCTGCCAGAATTCATCGTAGTGAGCGCAAGTCACGAGACACCTCTCGTACAGGAACTGAATACGAGCATAAGATCCCTCGGACTCCTCGAAATCCAAGTACTTCTTCCAGTTCGATAGCTGACCTTCATCCAGCTCAGTAACATGGAAGTATGGACGCTTGATCTCCGACTCGTAAGTCCAACGCTTGGTGGTCTCGGTCTGGGTCTTGGAGAAAATCTCAAGGTGGTGACTATCGACGCGCAGTCGGAGATCTCTTTCAACTTCAGCCTCGGCCTTTGCACCGGGAGCAATCTGACCTGCAGCGGCGTCGAGCTCCGCTCGGAATTGTGACAGCGTTTCGGGCGATGCCAGTTCGGCAACGGGCCGAGCTTGCGCCAATTGTCTATACCGCTCGAAGTACCGAGCATACTGGTGCATGGGGATGTGGATAACCCGACCCAGGATGGCGAAGATCTTGTCAACGGCCTCCACACGTTCCTCGAACTCGATGTACTTATCCCAGAACGGGTGGGCCAAGAAGTCCAAGCCGACACTGCTCGCACCACGTTCAAAAAGCCTGAGCACAAGCGAGAGAAAAATTAGCAAGCAATTCGACGCTGAAGGTCAAAGACCAATGGGAGGGAGTGGGAGGAGGATGCGGGGGAGGAAGGGGAGAAGATGGCAAGGATAGCAAACATGAGCATCAGATTTCCAATGCCTGCGAGTCCGAACAATTGAACAACCAAGTGGTGAGAACGGTGGGTGGGGACGTCTGTTTTTCCTCCTTCTGCACCGAGCGCAGAGTAGGCGTCACCGAACACAGCCGATGATATTCGTGCAGGGCAAGGTGGTTGAGACGTCAAATCAGATAATTCAAAACTTCTTCTTTCAAAGGGGGGGAGGGAGATAGGACAGCCTGAATAAGCCATGGGTGAGAAGTAAACTCCAGTTTTCTTTTTCTTCGGAACCCGGGTAAGGTGAAATCTCACCCATCATTGAGGGAACTGTTGCCAGCGGAGATTTGCACCCCGCAGATTCGGCACAACAACAATGTCCGTGCTGCGTTGATCATGGTTACGAGGGCAAGGAAAGGAAAAAGCATCTCTAGTTATACTTACTCTCGGATCACGTCAGCGTCGTGAGAAGTCTCGGCCTTGAAGGAGCAGTAGTTGGTCCAGAGATCGACCGAGGGGGAGATGCTAGCAACACCTCGCTCATAGACCTGTAGCTGTTAGCGACCACCCAACAGATCGTTAGGAAGCAGGTGAACCATGCGTACCATATCTGCAGCTTCGGTTCCGGTGAGGGAAAATTCCAGGTCGGCATACTTCTTCCAGTATCCGAACAGCAGAGGGAACTTGGCCAGGAAGCGATCGTAAACATTGCGGACGGTGGTAATAGCTTGGGGGTTGGAGTTGCGGTTGATGCCACCCTCCAAAGCCTCGGCAGCGCGAACAAGTTTCTCCCATGTCTCGAAGTTATCGGGGTCATCGAGCTAGAAGGAAAAGGCAGGGTCAGCTCGTGGGGTCCTAGAGTAACCTCCAGAGAGCGCAAAGAGCTAAACGGAAGAACCACTTCATACCAATTCAACTTCAAGCTTCCTCAACTCCGCATTCTCTTCCTCGGAGCCTCCATAATTGTAGTCCGCCATGATGGCAGCAGTATGAGCGGGGGTGGTCGTTGTACGGATTTGAAGTTGAAACTCCTAAGAATCCGGGGAGAGATAATCGAGAAAGGAGGAGAGATCAACAAAAGCAACAAAACAACAACAAGAGACACGATCCGACGACAAGGGGGGGTGGGGGGTGGAGAAGAAGGAGTCAAAGTTGGTGAATCCCGCAAGGAGGAAAGGCGACAAGCGTAAGTAGCGAAGACGGATGAACCTTGGACCTTTGCTAGTCTACATACTTGCGGAACTAAGCCTCTTCGGATTTCTGCTTTCTCTGAAGTTTCCCTTCTGCGGGCGGGCATTTTTCTGCCCGTCGCTTCCGCCAGCCCGATCTAACTAACCTTCTGGCTGCCTTCTGCTGCCTCAGGCTTCCGTTTGTTTTTCTCTCTCCCGAGTCTCCCTCTCTTCCCTCCCAAAACAGACTAGCGCCGCTCTTTCAACCGTCTGAGATTTGAATGCAAAGCAAATCACAAGTGGTGGAAAAGATAGCGCGGCAGTTTCCTGAGCACGATTTCAGCGCTTAACTCTTCCCTCCTCCTCCCCCTCCCCTCCCCTCCTTTCACAAGTCCCTCCCCACCTCCAATTCTTCGAGGAGTAACCCACTGAAGGGGAAAAAAAACCCCCTCAATTCCTCACAATGGCCACCCCGCAAGCCGCCAGCAGCCTGGCGAGCAAACTGCCCACGCGCCTCCGCAACTTCTTCGCCCGCTATCCTCCGCAAATCTATTCCACGACCGTCCGCCCTCCGATCACAGTCCCCAAGCCAGCTGCACTTGCTCAGGCGGCGGCCGGCGCCGGCGCCCCTAACGCCACGACCACGACGACGACGACGACCACCACCACCACCACCACCTCCTCCACCTCCAGCACCACGCCCATCACCGACGCGATCACCGAATCCCTCCTCCCATCCCCCTACACCCCGAACCGCGAAGCGAAGGGCTACCAGCCGCCGGACCACAAGTACTCGGACGCGCTGCTGTGGAAGGGCCCCAAGGGCCAGCTCAACCCGTTCCTGCCGCGGAAGCTGGGCGAGCGGAAGTGGGAGGGCCCCCGGATCGGCCTGCGCCGGCAGGCGGAGCTGGTGAAGCTGGCCCGCCAGTTCGGGGTCGAGGAGCTGCTCCCGCCCAGCCGCAAGTCGGCCGAGTACAAGGAGGCCCGCCGCGCCGAGAACCAGGGCCTGGCCGTCAAGGGTACCGGTGTCGGGCAGAAGGTCAAGGGCCACAAGTGGGAGCGCACCATGGAGGCGCGCCTCGAGGACCGGCGCAAGGCCATGCTCGAGATGCCCGAGATGGTGCGGTTGTGGAAGCAGGTACGTTTTCTTGTTCACCCAAATCAGTTGGGGCTTTATGAGTTAGGAGAGGGGTGTATGGAATTGGATTGCTAATGCGTTTTTGTTTTAACTACAGAGAGGTCATGGTCGTGGTTGGAAGCAGTGGCCCAAGAAATAGAGCGGTCTCTCGCTTTCATTTTATCTTGGCGGGGCTTTATGCACCCCGTTTTTTTGCCGCGCTTCTCGTCTCGATACGGTTTCTCCGAAATCAACTAATGTTTGGAGGTTATTGGGGGCTGACTTCCAGGGCCTGGGATGGATTCGGGTTACTACATGACCAAACCCCACCCTCGCTTCTTCGGGTGAGCTTTGATTGATCATCAGCCTCATTCATCATCATCGTCATCATGTTTCGGAACGGGAGTTATCTGTTTGTACAAATCGCTATATTGTTCTATATCAAGTCATGCATTTGAGTGCCCTATCCCAAATATTCAATTCCACTCTGCTTATCCGGTATCTGGTATTGCACACAACCCAAATGCCCTTAAAACGCCCTATAATCATATGCAAAAGATAGCCCCATAGTCCGATTATGCAATCTGTCACGGGCCATAAGACGGATCCACAGTATCACCAACCATGACCGTCCGAGATACGGCGGAGGCCTCCTCCTCGTCCACGGCCCCCAACGAAGCCAACCCAAGATGCCGTCCGAAGTAAATCTTATTCCCGACCTTCCGCGTCTTCGCCAACGTCGAATAGGGCTCATCTCCACGGACGCCAGTGTACTGGTCCACGCAGACCATCTGGCACCGTTGACACGACCCTAAAACATTGAACGGGACACCGTTGGGGCCACCAATGCGCACGCTCTGCCACTCATCTTCAACGTAAGGCCTCTCGGCGTTCGCCGACCTGGGAATTCTCTCTGCGACCACGATGTTGGCGCGGAACACACCGGCGGCGACGGCCTTTTTGTTGCTGCTGCCATTGCCGCCGCCGCCGCCGCTCGCGGTGTTGTTGCGCTTGATCGCCTCGTTCAAACGGTTGACGGAGGAGCGCGAGATGAGGAGGATCGGACTCTCGTTGGACAAGAGGATGGGATTCTGCGGCGACGCCAGCTGGGCATCTTGCGGAAAGGAGCCGGGCATTGTCATCCGCGCTCGCAGAGGCGAGTTTCTATTGATGAGGGGGCCGGTTGAGGAAGCAGATCTCGTCGTTGACGATTGTGGGGGGAAGCGCGCGAGGGTGCATGGCACACCCAGAAAGTTGGAGAAGAAAGAGGAGACTTCGTGCGATGTATAGGCCTGCACGATGACTTGGTCACCACAGACGGTGGAGGGCTTGGAGGAGTTCTGACATAGCGAGGTGGACACGAGGTTTAGATTCCCACGATGAAGGGGGATTTCTAGGGACTTTCCATGTGTAGAGGGTGCGCCGCCGCAAGTGATCCGCAAGAACCCGCCAGCAAGGTCGATGGCCGGCCGTATCAGCGCCATGCGCGGATATCTCTTCTGGTTGAGCGCCACACCAGTCCCCTGATGGATCAGACACCATTCCCTGTCCCATGCCAGTCCCTCCGGGTGGATCTCCCAGCGTTTACCGTCAGGCACTTTGAATGCGGCGCAGCTCTTAATAGGGTAGATTGATAGACTCTCCACATAGAACTCTGGCTGCTGGATGAGGTTGTTGACCCCTGGGGGTGCCAGAGTACACACGTCGAGACTCTTCTCCACAAAGAACTCTTCCAAGAAAGCCACGAAAGTGTTGATATCCCTTGCACTGCTCATCGCACCAAGACTGGCCCTCAAAATGCCAGTCGGTCGGCCGTCCATAATGTCATGATCGTCACCGCAACGCAACCCATGGGAGAAATGCCGGAGCATGTCGGCACCAGTCCAATCCAGACTAGCCGCTGTGCCTCCAGGGTTGCAGAGCGTACCAGATCTGATCTGAATGTTCTTGACGCCTGCCAGTCTCTCCACCTCGGACTTACCAATCCAGGTACCCTGACTATTCCGCAGATTGAATGCCAGAATCGGACCCTGCGAAGACGAATCACTATAGTCCGCGTGGGGCGACTTATAAACATGGCAGACTCTCTCCCCGTTATGATGCCGCAAAGCAACCATACGATCATGTAATTTCCTGGCCAAGAAGCGCGTGTGCGACGAGACATTGCTCATCGAGCCGAAGAGGCGCGCGTGCGTTTCAAAAGCAAGATCCAGCGCGATTATGTTATGAAATGGCAGAGTCCCATCTTCCAGCCGTTCGTGTATCGAAGACTGCTTCTTCGCATGCCAAGGCGTCTCTTGCGTGAGAACCATATCCACCGTCCCACCACCAAAGAACCTCCGCTTATCGAAGATCTGTCCTGCACTCTTGCGGACAATCAATGCCCCAATATCCGGGAATCCGAAGATCTTATAGAAACTGAGCGCCGTGAAATCGGGTGCGTTTGCCGCGTCGCTCAGATCGAGTGGAGATGTGGAGACCAGGGAAGCAGCATCGAGCATGGTATAGACCCTCTGGGAAGACATGGTACGGATCTTTCCACACCATTGGAGCGGAAACCGACGACCGTTCATGTTCGACTGCGCAGGAAACGCAAACAGCCGGTTGCCCTCAGCGGAGGCAGAACCCAACTCTGACATCCAGCGCTCGACCTCGTTGTCGGACATAAAGCATCGACTCCCGAGCGCTGCGAGCTCACGAGCCCCAACCAAGCTCGTGTGCGCGTCAACATGGTATCCATACCAGAACCCTTGGGTTGTTGCATCACGGAGGGCATCGGCGACTAATTTAATAGCCGCCGTAGCGTTGGCCACAAAGACGAGATCAAATTCTTGGGGGTCAGCGTTGAAGAATCGAAGAGCTCTTAGACGTGTGTCGTCTATCCGCTGCGTCGATAGTTGGGAGGGCGCAGAGAGTGAATGCGGGTTGCCGTAGAAGTTGGAGGTGAGGTCACGCGAAAACGAGTCGATCAGAGACTTTGCATATAGGGTCGTCCCGGCATGATCAAGGTAGGTGGTATCTAGAGAAGCCGAGGGTGTCAATATATTGCTCTTTCTTGTGTGTAAGGCTAGCTGACTCCAATAGTCGAACCTTTCAGCAAAGGGTATTCGCGCTCCCGAATGACATCAATGTCTTCCGGATAGCTTCGACTGTATTCAAACCCTACTTCTTTTGTTCCATGGTCACCCATCTTGCCCAACAGTCTGCAGCAGCGTGAGCAGCATCAGAGCTTAAAAACGATTGTTTGTGGAGTATACAGTCGAGGTGGGCATCGCCGTGGAGAATCGAGATCGGGGTGGCGACCGGTTGTTCTTGCACGCTCACACATACAATGATCGGGAGGGAGCTTGCGTGATGACCAAGTAAGGAAAGATTCAAAATAAAGAAGAGTTAGATCATGGCGAAATATGTAGTCACACGTAGTTATCGAGCAAGACAAGACGGGATGATGGTGTCAGGAACAAACGCCTAACTAATACTTTATTTCAATGACTTGGGCCGATAAGGCTGGTTATCGGAGCTTACCGAAGTTGAGCTCCAACGGTTCGCCACCGACAATTATTCAACCCCCGGCAGCAGGAACATCCGAAAAGTCAGAAGAATGTTCCTAAGGGAATAGCGGGGAACTGTTAGGCGACCGAAAATTAGAAGTTGAGCAGAAATCTGTGTGACAGTGCGAAATGTTATACTTTGTTTTTAAGGCACCAGGGCGGAGGAGAAGTCAAACTCCCCCACTCCTGCTTTCTTATCGAGCGCGGGGAGCGGCGGCCAGATCCGATGATCCTGGCTTGCATCATTCTTCTTCAGGACTAGATGATTTCCTCAAAAGTGGAGGCCTCAATACAAGGCACAATGTACGGTGTAGATATTCATTAAAAAACCAAATCGTATGACACATAGAACAGCCGTACGAAGCATTAACATCCCCAGGGCTGCAATCGAGCACAAATCATGCGGTATATCTTTCAGAGAGAAGCACAGTCAAAGTATGTGCTTGAGCTGGTAGGTAGATGCAACAATAGTATCAAAGGAAACAGTGTCTCGTAAGTCGTGAGCGCGATCGCATCTCTTCATGGGCCTAACTCCTAAACCGGCCCTCTGTGCATCATCAATAATTTCCATCATGAACCATATACCATTCCATCGTAGTCCGTAAAGTCGTAAATAGAGAAATCAATCCTAGACTTCATAGTGATGTCGGCTGCGTGAGCTGCTATGGCGCCTATGACCGCGTCGACTGCTGTGACTGCGGCGCCGCACAGTCGTCTCCTTGACAATCGTGTCCGGTCGGCGGTAGATCATCATCGCCAGTATCGCCGTCCAGAAAAATAGGATCACCTCGATTATCCCCAATGCAAAGCAAGCTTTGAGCATCGCGCATGTTTTGTTGATGTGGAATGACAGCGGATTGTCCGAGGTGTAGCCATAGTATCCGAAGGGACCAAGCGAAATGTACACTGAGCCTCCATTCCAGTGCGCACAGTCGGCATTCGTGATGAATCGCAGCTCGTAGACCCCTGCGATAAATGCGCCGAAGAATAGTAGATCCACGAAAGCGACGAACATCGCTGAACGTCGAGTGGTTGAAATACGAATCATGGTATCGATACACCAGAAAGCCGCAATGACGCTGACAATGAAAATGACCAGGATATAGGCCGGGGTAATCATGTTTGCGTTCAGATAGCCGTTGACAAAGTAGGCCTATCGTGCGGATGTCAGTTGCAATACTCGGGAGGGCTCAATTCTAGCTGTGGAATGTGCCTACCATCATTCCGATGATCGGAATTAGAAGAATAAGCTCTAAGAGCCGATTGAGGATGAAGAAGAGACTGCCAATCATCTTGCCTGTTGTTATTCGCACAATGCGAGCGAATCAATTCGACTTAACAGTTGCTGAATTGGCTGCGAGAAGGTCTATCGAAATTCAAGATGGCTGCAAGATCAGATAAAACAAACGGGCTGGCGAACAGCTACAACGTCATCATACACTCAGTGAAGAATGGCGATGGACGGGGAGGGCGATAGGAATGAAAATGAGACCAAGGCTGGACGGAACAAGGTACAACCAGGCTCTGACGTTGCGCCGGACGACGTATAGCGAGTAGTGAGGGGATCGGTTAGGTGCCGATCTAAATGCAACTCGATTTTTTGGAAACGCACGAGAGAGAAACCCACACGCAGTTAGATAAAAGAGAAGCAAGGGTGCAGATGATGCATCCCAGAAGACAGAACTCAACAGGAGAAAACTGGTAGTTGGGAAGAAAAGAATGGGTCGGTCGGAGGAAGAATATGCACGTCGGAGAAAGGAAGAGGGGAGGCTGGGCGACTGAGGACGCGGGGTGGCTGGGAGAACAGTCGATGAAGGTCGTTACAAGGGCGGCTCGCTGCGTCTCACCATAGCCTGACTATGATGACATTGAAGCGGTTGACCTTCCAATTAAGCCGTACGTAGATATAGACTAAGTTAGTTCAAGGGTAACGGTACCTTATTTGTTGTTGGTCCATGAGCATCATGGCATTGTTATGATTGTTTACTGTAGCAACAATAACAAGACCCGGTCATCGGTGGGGCCGCCACGAGGGGAAGAAAGAAAGTCTAGAGCCAGCCGTCAATGATCATCAGGGACAACCTCAATTACTCGATCGATTATCATGGAGTAAGTATCCGAGGCGAAGAGAGAGTCAGTCGGCGTCAGCGAGGTAATCATGACTTTCTAGAAAACAGATAGTGTAGCAAAGTATGTACATTGTGTACAGTTTGTACAACCTGTACAGTACATGCCGCAAATACTGCGCTGTGATCACCGCCAGCGGTTTCATCATTGATCCACTCATTACGGAGTAAATCCTCATAAAAAGCCCACTTACCGCCCGCAAATCCATGGTCGTAAGTAGACCATAGAACTTCTGGCCATTCGGAACGAATGTTGTGGTCTCTGTCATTTCCCCGCCTGTTGTTTGAACTCAATAATATACCCTCCGTGACTGATAGCCACACTTTTCCCGGAAAAAGAAGAAAGAAGACAAGACAAAGAGAGAAAAATAAGCCAAGATCATCATCACAGTATGAGCCCGAAAATGTTCCATGCAAGTGTACTGGTATATGTTCTATAAATGGCAACATAATGAATCCCCCTCGCATTGAGGCGACCGGGGTAGCCCCGTCCGGTGCCTTATACTTCCCGCGAATGCAGCTCAGTCAGATCCCGCCCTCGATCAAGCTGAGCAGTCATCACTCGTGTGGGTGCATGGAGAGCTGTGACCGCCTGTGGTCGTTGCGAGTCATACGTTGTGTCGACCTCGTATTGTGGAATCGATCCATTCAGTCCTGGGTTGCGTGCTCGAGCATACCCAGACTGCATCTCATAGCCATTTGCGTGAACGTCCTCGCTAGATGAGGACCAATTCCCGTCCTCATCCTGTGATCGACGAGTGTACATATTTGTAGCGTAGGGATTGGATGTGGGGATATAAGCCGCGCCATTGTCTGCACCGACCATCGGCTTTGCCTGGCTGTCTTCTGCCGGGTGACGGAGCGCGGCAGTACTATCTTCGAATCTCACCATGTTCAATGGATTCGATGGGGGTAGCGGCTCGGTCCCCCAGCTGCGGATAGGATGCGCGCGACCTTTCTTCCAAGGCTGCGAAAGAGGTGGGAAATACTGATGATAGGAGATAACGGCGCAGAGGATCCCGAGAAGCGATCCAGTGATGACGTCGAAGGGGTGGTGTCTCGCATCCATAATCCGACTCACCGCAACGAGAGTAGCACCCAGGCTCGGTATCATGACCAAGAGTGCTTTCCAGACCTCACCTTTGTTGTCCATTATATGCAGTTTGCCACTCATCCAGAGCGTCAGGTAGAACAAACCAGCAAACGACGCTGTAATGTAGGTCGAGTCAGGAATCAGTTCCAATCATTTGGCATTGCAGAGACAATCTTACAGCTACTGTGGCCTGTTCTTGTAAGTCAGCATACGATCAGTTTCAAAGTGTTTGCAGCATTGTCGAACCTGATGGCCATGAACGGAAGCCGTCTTTGATGAGCGCATGTTCGCCCGTGCAGATGGTAGAGTTAGACAAGCCTGGGATTGCATCCTGGCTTCCTGCGCGAGGCTGGCACCGATCAATGAAATCCGGCCGAGGCTTGCCACAGGCGTTCTTCAATGCTTGCGTGATGACGAACGTCAGCCCCTGAGAGAGCAGGAGCCCCAGTATTCCACAGTTAAACTCCCATAGTCGATCCTTCCACCGATACGGGCCTGAAAATTTCCGTTTGCCGGATACTGGATCCCTTGGTTTGTTGTGGGAAAAGAGACCATCTATAAGAAGGGTATAGACGGCAATGATGACTAGAGGCGCCACTCCAGAGATACAGAGAGCTTCCTGTATCGTGATACGCTCGTGAACAGCATATGGATACTGGATGGAGATATTTCGTAGCGAGAAATGTTGGTGGTAGGGTTCAATGGAGTCGAGAGCATAGAACCCTGCAATACAGACACTGGTACAGTCTTGTTAGCAGGAATTCCTGGCGGTCAGTTCATGATGTGGACAAACACGAGTATAACATAGTCCGCGATGTATCTGGAGCGAGACGAAAGCGTTAGCCATTCCTTTGGGGTTTGGGGATGAAGTAAGTAGGCAAAGCAAGCCTCCGTCTGGACTTACGAAAGCACAACCCGCGGTCTCAGGCGCTGCTTGGAAAAGAGCAGCTTGTCGGGCAGGCGATTCATCATGCAATGAACGCAGCGCCTAGCGATATTCAAAATTCCAGAATCAAAGCAGATAATCAAGAAACAAAGCTATGTCTAGCAAGTAATTTGTTGACACTGTTGTTGAAAAATTACGTCTGATGGCTGTGGTGTAGGGAAATCGAGCACGTGAGGGGATCGATCAATCAGCTAGGTTGCTGCCATTCGAAACACCAATCAACAAAGGAAGAGGAGTCCAATTGAAAGAAAACCCAAATGCTACCAAACGTTTGTCTACAATAGGCAGTGGACGAAACGTACGAAGTACAGAAGATGAAAGGGAGAGATAATTGAGAGAAGAAGTCAAGAAATCTGAAAAACGTTTGCTTTATTGCAGGCCCGCGGGTGGGCGAACTTAAATGGTTGGGGGCATCGCCGCACGATCAGCGTGAATGAAGCCTTGGTCTCTTGGTATCAGCGGCTGAGTATAAATACAGGTAGTTTGGGAGGGGCCAACTGGTAAGTGGTAAGTGGTACGGAGTAAGTTACGGAGGATTGACCGCCCCAAGGACAACCGCCTACAGCCTCCACCCCCGCAATGTTTGACAAGCCGCTCAGCCACTTCTGCACGTACTGTACACGCCATAGGGCTGCTGGATGCCGGTTGCAAATTTCAGAGAAATAATAATAGGTATCTTGGAGCTGTCACAACGAGTCCCCAAATCATCAAAACACACACTCGATTCCTTAGTAAGACTGCATACATATCATTAGATTAAGTATATTTACTTTGTTCCTATTTAACTCCTCTGAAAACGAGCCATCACTTAGTGATACGGGTATCATATCTTAAGAAGAAGTCCAACCCTTGGTTCGAACACTAGTTGCGTGCATTAGACTATACCGTCCAGGAAAAAATAATGAGTTGGTATCCGGCGGGATCTGGAACCCACATACAGAAATTACCAACCCTGAAATGATGCTGCCTAAAGTCTTGTCTTTCTTAGGACTCCACCCGGAGACCAGCTCATCGTACTAGCTAACCACGAGTCCAGAATAACTGCAAAGATTCCTCACTGGCAGTCATGAACCGAATGACATTCGATATTGTACATTATCACTAAAAACTACCTTGGCTGGCCGTAAGACAGCCACTCATTCAGAAACCTCTTATAACCGTCTGACCATCATTGCCGGCTCTCATCTGTGTGCCATAGCCAAAGAAAATAATCATATTGCCAGAACTAGAAGGGAATATTCAGTATAAATTAAGAAACAAAAAGGAGTAAAGTATGGGTCCAGGATTCATGTTCGCGTTTTGTCCGAAGGATAACCCGTCGAGAGAAAACCAAGTTAACAGACGGTGATAAACAGACCGAGACTATGGCTTATGGTTAGCTCAAGGTCTCTCAATAGACGTTCATCAGAGTATACTCACGGAGATGGGTTATAGTCCTCGAAGAAGTTGAGGTAGGTGTTGCCGGTTCCCTTCATTTCATAACCCACGGTTTGACCAGCCGGGCACGAGAAAGAGGCAACCAGGTAGGAATTTCCGGGTGAAATGGTGATTTCTCCATAGTCCTGTTTGACCGACGGAGCGGTGTTATAAGTGGTCTTCAATCCAGCAGCAGAGGTCAGCTGAGAAAAGTCAACCTTGCCGTCACCACTGAAGGTGTAATCAGAGGTCTCAAGGTCCTCCTTGTTAGGGAACAAGAAGATGAGGCTGCATGTCTTGCCGGAGTCAGAAGATGGGATATCAAAATTGAAGATGGTCGACACTGTGGACGAAACGGTGCCGAAGAGCTGAGAGCCATAGGCGGTATCAGGGGTGGAGGAGTTGACAGGAACAATGAGATGAGGATACTCATAGTCACCAGACAGATCAGTCGGGCAGCTGGCAGCGCCTGACCGAGTAGCGGAAGCTGATGGTTGAGTGCTCGCAGGCTGGGTTCCGGTGGATTTAGTACCGGCAGGCTGAGTAACAGCGGGCGAAGTACCAGCGGGCGAAGTGCCTGCAGGTTGAGTTCCACCAGGTGCACTTCCAGCGGGCGGAGTACCGGCGGGCGAAGTGCCTGCAGGTTGAGTCCCACTAGGTGCAGTTCCGGCGGGCGGAGTTCCACTAGGTGCAGTGCCGGCGGGCGTAGTGCCGGCGGGCTGAGTTCCAGCGGGCTGAGTGCCTGCAGGTTGAGTCCCACTAGGTGCAGTCCCGGCGGGCGGAGTGCCGGCGGGCTGGGTTCCACCAGGTGCAGTGCCGGCGGGCTGGGTTCCACCAGGTGCAGTTCCGCCGGGCTGAGTTCCAGCGGGTTGAGTTCCAGCGGGCTGAGTTCCAGCGGGCTGAGTACCAGCTGGTTGAGTGCCGGCAGGCTGAGTTCCACCGGGCTGAGTAGTATGAGGGACACCTGGAACACTAGTTCCAGGAATTGGGATCGGAACAGGAACAGGCTGGGTACCAGCAGGTTGAGTCACGCCAGGCTGACCGGGCCGAGTGCTAGCGGGTTGGGTGCCGGCGGGTTGGGTTCCACCAGGTGCAGTTCCGCCGGGCTGAGTCCCAGCGGGTTGAGTTCCAGCGGGCTGGGTGCCGCCAGCGGGCTGGGTGCCAGCTGGCTGAGTTCCTGCTGGCTGAGTTCCTGCAGGCTGAGTTTCGGCGGGCTGGGTGCCGGCGGGCAGGGTGCCAGCGGGTTGAGTACCGCCAGCGGGCTGAGTGCCAGCGGGCTGAGTTCCTGCGGGTTGAGTGCCGGCAGGTTGTGTGCCGGCAGGTTGTGTACCCTGAGGAACGCCAGGAACACTAGAACCAGGAATTGGAATCGGCACAGGAACACCAGAAGTTCCTGCTGCGCAATTGGATTGGATCACGGTAGTGGTGACGGTAACTGTCTGAGCTGAGGCACATCCAGTGCCAGGCACTGGTGCACTGGAGACAGGTCCACCCGGTATGGAAGCAGAAGATTGACCTGGGGAAACTCCGCCAGGCACGGGTGCACTTGAAGCAGCGCCACCCGGAATGTAGGAAGATGATTGACCTGGAAGAACAGAGCCAGGTTTGCCAGACTGGCCGGGCACCTGAACCGATGACACTGCCGTAGCTGTGCCGCCGCCGCCACCAGCACCAGCACCGGAACCCGAGCAAGAGTCGGCGGCCAGCGTGATGCTCGAGCAACCAGTCACCGCGGAGCTCTCAGTGGTGTAGATGTTCAATTCACCGTTGTCACCCGTCTGGCATGCCACAAATGTAGAGTCGCCCTGGTACTCCAGCTGACCGCCGGACGAAATTGAGAAGCCAGTCTGGGCGGTAGAACCCAATTCACACTGGAACTGGGTCACAGAACCTGTCGACGTACAACTGATTAGCATTGTTTCTCGCTTTAGCATCGTCCGATTTCAAGACTTACTGGTCACGACACAACCACGTCCGCTGCTGTCAGTAATCGCACCGTTCGAATCGATGCAGAACGAGGCTGCAGAAAGACCACCACCGAGGCGATTCTGGCCATCACCAAGTTGGCCTACCGTGCCAGATGCGGCGCCCGAAGCAGTCAGGTGGAAGCAACATGAGTCGGCGCGGCTGACGAGGGCATTTCCTCCAGCAGCGAAAGCTGCGAGAGTTGCAAAGTTCTTCATCCTTGTACTAGCGAGCTTGGTCGGCAGCTAGGGGGTGAATGGACTGGACGGCTTCCAGTATGGTGCAAGGTCGTTGTTATGACAAGAACTCAAAAGCAACGTTCAGGGCATGTGCAATTCTTTATAAGAGATAGTGGACACAACCAGGAACGTCATACTATCTGTTCCGACACAACAAACAGGTCCCAGGGAACACGATCAAGTACCTCCACATGTAGATCGAGAGCATTGAAATAGACCGCAGCTAATTGCAATGACTCTGCAGGGTCGACGATACCATGGGCCCGATGAAGGGCCACCATGGGCCCAGCCAGACATGGCCGACGAGCGAACAGGCAGTCAGCGAATTGGCCGGCAGTCTCGGGTCTGGACACTGTCGTGGGTCGGCAAGAGCACTAGAGTAAACGTCATAAAGTCCTGAGTATTGTGGATATGAGAACCCTTGTGAGTGGCTCTTGTTTGGTAAGTAAGGCAGTACTGCAAAAAGGCAGCCGAATTAGTGGCCGGGGTATCTCAGGGCTTCTTCAAGCTCGGTGGAGCCGGCCCCATCAAGCGGTGCCTTTGGATCGGCCAGATACCCTGCCTTGATCGATGAGCTCCCGATTGATGGGGGTGTGCAGCGGGTCAATTGCGACTCTGTGGCAAAATAACATACCATCCACGGGTTTTGTCCGCCGTTCAGCGACCCATAGCAGGATCCATATCTGCCTCGCATCAGGAACTGGACATTGGCGTTCCCAGGAACGTGTTGTTTCTATTCATATTCACCCACTTGACAGGCAAGCAGAAACCCACCATCACGGAGCATATAGTGGGATACGCTTTGTGTGTATGGAGTATAGTCAAAGTACGATACGCGCAAGAACAAGCAAGTCCGCGTAATGGAAGAGTGCCTTCCGATCAATGCCATATGGCAAGTGGACGACGGCAATGTCGGATTCCTCTTCGAAGACGTATTGCATCATTCCTTCCGTGTACAGGCCGTGTTTGGGATGAGTCTCTTCCACCATGGTGTGCGGAGTAGTGCGATGACCAACAATTCGGCTGGACAGGAGGTTTCCGTCAGAGACATCAACAGCCTAGGATAGGCGAGATTCCCACCCGTCTGCATGTCATCATGGGATAGTTGAATGTGATTGCAGCATCAGAATTCCGGTATGGAGGGGGTGCGGGGTGTGTGGGTGTGTGGGAGGGTGTGGATGATATGGATGAGATGAATTGGGGAGAAGAAAGAGTTTCAATCCAGTTGAGTTCGCTTCATCTGAAACAGACAGGAAAGCCAAAGTGACGGAGACACCGGAACTCATTCGGTGGAGTGGGAGGAGTGGGAGGAGTGGGACTCTCAGCAGGGGAAAAACAGGGGATGCAGCCACTCATCGGCCAGCCACATCAGTCATTCTTCTGCAAGTGGGCCATGACGAAAGCCACAGCCAACGGCATTGCTTCTGGTTGGATTGTTTTGATGGGGATGTGCATTGCATTCATCATCGCCATCATCCAAGACTATTTTTATTTCTCAACTGCTCATCTAATGACAATCGCTAAGAATGATCTCAATGCCCTTGTTCAATGCCCTTGTTCCATTCCATATTTCTCTGTTTTCTAGGTAAAGGCTATGTCGATCGACTTACCACGTCATTCGCAATTGTGTGTATGGCGGTGGTTGTCTGCGCCCTACAAGCTCACAGCACAGTCTGAGCGAGATGCATTGTAGAAAAAAGAGCAATTGAGGGTCATGTACAGTACACAGACCATACAGCCCTGTGCGTCTGGGCTCCATAAGGTTTAGCCTAATGTTGAATGGTGGATGTATAGCTTCAGTTCTTAATTCCGCCTTGAGCTTTTTATGCATAACGTCGCATACTATTGTTTTGCAGACCATTATATGAAGATGATAATACATATATTCGAGACCTGGCAGAGTCCTCACATGCTCCTCTAGTGAAGCTACTTAACTACCTACAAATTAACTCTGATTCCCAGTTGACTGACACAAGTAGTACTTAGATTGTCTCTACATCTACACATGGAGTTGGACATCCAAAGCAGTACAAATGGTTGTCTTAGATGGTCTTCTTTTCCTACTGAATATAGATTTCACTTAGTTTTTTTTTTTTTTTTTTTTTTTTTTTTTTTTTTTTTCTATTGAAGCCCAAAGTGATTTAGCATGGACGTATAGCACTTCGTACTGTACATACACTGAGAATCTCAGCTCTTCCCCGCGCACAGGGACCGTTACGTATGCTTCTGCCATCATGACCCCCTAGTTCAAGTTAGGTCCTTCCCATTTCATCCATCATCCCACTAGATGGTAATCTGGACAGCCGAAATGGTACAAATTCGCAGATTCCTGCCGGCAGGTCTCGGGTTTTCAAACTGGATTTTGACCAGCCATTCTAGCCTTTGGAGTCAAGAATACCGGACCCACACTATCCAGGACTCTCAAGTGCCAGAAGGGAAGGGAAACTTCCATCGGCTTATTTAAAAAAATACACAAAAAAAAAGAAGTATCACATCCGATCCACCCACATCTTTGAACCTGTCCGCTCGAGAATTGACAGCCGTCACTGATTCCCAAGCCAGTCTTCCCCTCTCCATGGACCGTGGATAGACCATGCGCTGCATAGTTCTCTCCCCTACTACAAGATTCTGTCAAGCGCATAAACATGGCGAGCTGGACGAGAAACATTGCATACGAGTAGCATGTTGGGGAAACGCAATTGTGCTGTACTCATACGAGCCAATTCCCTTCCCCTCCCTCAGCATGTCTTACATGCATGGTCCACTTGTCAATGGCTCGTCATAACAAGACAAGTATCCATACTCGTACTCAGTAACTCACGCTGATCGGTTGACTGTACCTGCCTGGAGAGACTATGGGTTGCCAATTGCTTCGTCGATTGGATGGAACAATGGGCGGGGAGTGCCATCAATCCATGGATAAACAACACTGACGTCGACGCCAGTTGCAGATCACTTCCACTAAGACATGTATTTCCCGCACTGTAGGAATCAGTATTGCAGGAAGGCGTACGCAAGCGATTCTCCACCTACATGCAGGGAATCATGAACTTGTCGTTCTCGCTTGACTTACAGATATCAAAGACTAATTGAGAGGTGAGGTTGCCCAACCTAGGTCAATTGCATGGAGCTTCCTACGGCAACAAAACTATGTTATGTGGCATTGGCTGGATTTCAGCGAAACAGGTGCCGTCATCTGCTTGTTCAGATTGTTGGATGAGGATGAATAAATCGAGCAAGAAGGTTCGAAGGCGTTGAGTCATGACCGCTGATGCACGAGATAGAGTAGCATTTTCTACGTAGATGCCGTCTCCAGGGTCGGGTTCTGGGATAATCGAAGGGATGTTGAGGGTGAAACGTAACCGTATAACCATCTCTTACTGTCTGTAAGTACTCCGTAGAGCCCAATACATCCAATAATGGAAATGCAGTCAGAGAGCCCTTGGTCCTTGATCTTGGACGTTCAGCGTTATGAGCATACCACGAGGTACTGTATGCTCAGTCATGAAGCTGAAGTCCAGTATCTACAGAGAAATTCCTCAATGCAGTATATCAATGTGAGAAAAAATGAATATATTTTCCCAATCACCATGCAATATACATAATGGGTATCTGACTTCCAATTGCAATGATTTTTTTATTGGCCTACCTCATGCGCGCGGCCTTGAACTTACTCACACGCCTAGGAGCCTCTTCTGTTTCGAGAGGGACAATTTCGGGCTCTTCGTCAACGAATCCGCCTTGTTCCTTGATCATGCGGTTGCGGATTTGGTAAAATTCAGTAGCAATCTCCTTCCGATGCAGTTGTTCATCGAGCTCGGCTGGTTCCGGTGCCACGGCGGACGTCTGCGAAACCTCACGTTCAACAAGGGTATCTGCCAGAGTTTTGCCTTCTGGGCCTCTGGGTGCGGGGTCTTCCTCGGGATCAGCTGAGATTGGCTGGGAGAAGGGTTTAGGCTCCGCTGGCCTGGCAGGGAAAAGAGGCAGAGAGGATGGCGCGGGAGAGGGGGTGCCAGTCTTGCGTAAAGACGAGCGAAGTTCGACGGGCCGGGAAGGGCCAGCTGAAGTCTCTGACGCAGTGGCTGGGTTGACTGCGCTGTCGTCCGTTCTCCGGGCGCTCTTGAACCGAGAGACTTTCTTCGGTGCGTCTTTAGTTACTGGCTCCTTTGCAACAGGCTCTGTACGTTCAACCACGGAATCTGCAAGAACAGGTACACTAGATTCACGAACTGGGACAACCTTCTTATCCTGGGTCGGAGGCTTCGGGGCCGGAGCAATGTCGAGGTCGTCAGCAAAGGCAACCTTCTTTTTCGGCTTCTTCTCGAGCACAGGTCCGGTGCCTGTCTCGGTGGTCTTCTCAACACGAACCACACTGGGCTGCTCCAACTCCGCTTTGACATCAGTTGGGAGAGAGTCGGTGTTCTTGCCAATGTTCCACAATCCTCGCGCGTTCAGCTTGGCTTCCAACTCTCGCATTTCGCGGTGGTAATCCTCATCAAGAACACGTGTCGTAGTTCTCCCATATTCGTCTTCCTCCTCTTCGTCATCGTCGTAAGGGTAATCATCATATTCTTCGTCCACAGAAACGTCGCTTGCATCCTCGTCAAGTTCCAATTCGGCCACGACCGCTCCAACTTCATTCAGGCTATACTGTAGCATATCGCGCCGTAACTGGGCATCCTCTGGCGATTCCTCAATGCTTGCTGCAAGACGTTGGTACTCTAGGAGACCAGCTGCATCCATTGAGGGAGGCTTAGGGTTGTTCTCGGGAGTAGTCGCTTCTGGCATTTCCTCCTCCTCAATAGCCTGGGGATTTACCTCCTCCACCTCGATTGCAGTCGGAACTTCTTCCGTAGCGGGTGCTTCCGTAGTCCTTGCAGCATGCTGCGACGAGTCTTGATGTGCCGTATTCACATTCGCCGTGTCCGGTATATCGCTGATACCGGCTTTTTGCAAGATATTCAAAAGCTCAGAAGCCTGGCTGCCCGGCGTGTTTGTTGTGCTCGAGACGATATTACCGTTTTCGTCAAGTTCTTCAAAAATCTCAGTCATCGGAAATTCGGCCGTACTATCACTCGGTAGTTGCTCCTGTGAGTCCAGCGCATACAATTCGTTCTCTGCGGCGCGTAGTCTTTTCTCCATTGTCGCAACATTTTGTTTGACATAGTCAATGCGTCTGTTAATCAAATTGACCACCTGTCCTTTGGTGCGCGTCACGCCTTCTTTCTGGCCCAGTATCACCTTCACTTCTTCCTCAGTGACCAGCGATCCGCCGAGGCTGTGGCCCACGCTAAGGAAGTCTTCGCGATCCGCATCTTCAGGTAGATCATTTATCTCCTCTTTGAGGCCGTCGTACTCTGCCTCCCAGGTGCGCCAGTGGTAGAGTGAGTCCTGGAGTTTCAGGATATTGCCTTCGAGTTCTAGGCGCTGGCGCTCGAGTTCGTGTAGCTGGCTGTCGGGTACACCCATGATTATGTTCATAAAATCGAGTCTCGAGAATCTACCGAACGAGTGACTTGGACTGAGGTTCAGGATAAGTTGTCTTTTACCTGAATAAGGAAAGTTTGTGTGAATCAAGGTCAAAGACCAAAGGTGGACGGAGAGAGGAGTTGGAGGCGGCGGCGGCAAAGAAAAAAGTTCCGCCGCGGAACAATGGGCGGAATGCCTGATTGGCCCGTGCGGGCAGTTGGATTAATCACCCGTCATTTAGGCTTCATTGCTGCGACACCTGCGGTCTGTTCAACACTTACTCTGCTCCGCCTTGGGTCTTAATCAGATCTGCGAGCTGTCAACTATGCCTTCTGCCCGGGAAGCTATGGCCAACCGCGGGGATGATGACGGTATGGTTGTTTGCCCTGCATCGGAACCCCCCTTCAACTTGTGCTAACCAGCTCTCTTTAGAGGTGTGCCCTGTCTGCAAATCCTCGCGGTACTTGAACCCGGATATGCAGTTCCTTATCAATCCGGAATGTTATCACAAAATGTGCGAATCGTGTGTGGATCGCATATTCTCGTCAGGCCCGGCAAACTGCCCCGTCGCGGGTTGCCACAAGACGCTGCGAAAGGCTCGGTTTCGGAAGCAAACGTTCGAGGATATCAACGTGGAACGAGAGGTGGACATCCGGCGCAGAGTGATGCAAATGTATGTCGTCAAGCCATCTTCCCGGTGACCTCGCAGGATACTGATACTGTCCGCAGTCTCAACCGCCGTGAAGAGGAGTTCGACTCCAAACGAGCCTGGGACGACTTCCTCGAACAACGTGAGGAGATCATCGCAAATCTCGTACACGGCACCGATGTGGCCAAGACCGAAAGTGACCTTCAGAAGTATGCTTCAGAGAACATGCGCTCGATCCGCGCCAACCAAGCCCTCGAAGCGCAGGAAGCCTCGTCTCTCAAGGAGCAGCAGACACATGAGCAGGAACTGGCCCGTCTTCGCCGAGAAGCCGCTAAGCAAGAATACGAGAACGAACGGCGGGAGCTACAGGCCTCTCGGGAGGATGTTCTCACTCGTCTCGCAGCCGGGCGACCTGGCGACGCTGCGGCTATTGCGCGCGAAGGCAAGAAGGTGTTGCTCAAGAAATCATCTGCTCGGCGAAGTGAGGAGGACCGGATCCGACAGAAACAGGCTGCTCTCCGGAATTCGGATGCTAGGAAAGCTGGTCAGGGAGGACTCACGGCTGATAAGGCCGACATTGCTGGCGATTCGGGCTTGATCAAGGGTCTCAAGAAGATCGTGACTCCGGAACCCGAAAAGCCTTACGACCCATTTGGTGGCATGGTTCCCAACAAGCGCGACTATTATACTTTGCGCGATTTCTATCCGTCAAGCTATCTTGACCCTATCCGACAGGACACTCGTATGCAGGCAGGCGGGTACGATCTGCAGGAGTACTACTCTCGTACATTGATGGAAGCTTTCGCCGGCTTGGGCTGCTTTATCGATGAGGAGGTGGCACAACGTGACGATGCAGGGTCTCTTGGGGTCTCCAGACCTGCCGCCACTCAAGGGGCTGCCCAGGCGGCAGTTTCAAGTACGGGTACTCCAGAAGCCAGCTGACTGGCGTTATACATAGACTGTTGAGCCCGCTGAAGAAAGTGTTCCCTGCTGTCATTTCTGCGCTTCTACTTCGCAGCGAAGGTAGCCTCACCTGGGTTGTTGTATATAATGCATAGCGATGGCGTTTTGAGGGATTTGGGTGTTCCATTGGGGTATAGAAATGACGGTCGTGATAATGGATATGATTGATCTAGGTATACAAAAAAGGCAAAGCTAACACAAACTCAGAAGACACTATTTAACAAGGTCAAGAACATCGACTTGTAGTACATGGAACGTAATGTACAAGGCTCGCCACGAGCACACCTATTTAGAACTTGCCGCCGGTAATCTCCTCTGCAAGCTTCTTGATTCTGCCCTGAATGGCGTCCCAGCGAGCAGCTTCGCTCCTGCTAGTCTCGTGGACAAGGCTGGAGACAGATTGGGGGTGGCCCAGGTTCCAGATGTTGTCACCCGCCTGGTGGTCGTTGCGCCAGGCCTCATTTTCGCCCTCGGGGAAGACCTTCTCAATTTCGGCTGCGAGCTGTTCCTCGGTAGTGATGAATTGCCGTGCGTTCACGTACAGATCGTGCAGGTTGCTTTGGCGCTCGGCAATCTTAAGTCTTTCTTTCTCCTCAAGTTGAAGCCGAGAAGAGCGCAGACGAGATTCTCGACCAGGATCCGGCAGCACCTGCATGCGTTGGGGCAACATGGCTTGGACTACCGACGTCTGAGTCAGCCTCACGTCCTTCCTCGCACGCTGTCCCATGATCATCTCCCGGTATCGCTGCTTTTGCTCGCTTTGCTGCTTCATGGCTTCGTCAGTAGCCTGCTTGCGGGCGTGCAGCTCCAAAAGACCCTCCTTGAGATTCTTCCTCCGCATATTAGCCATCTTCCTCTGGTGTTCGCGGTACTCATAGTCCGGGTGGTTTGGGTTGAGCGAAATCTTCTTGGGAAGAGGCGTAGCGGCGTGAATGTACGCCTCCGTCGGCTTGTCCGTGCGGCGGGCAGGAAAGATCTCACGGGGAACCGGAAGGGTACCCTTTACGCGGGGCTTAGAGCGTTGTTCGGGCTGAAGAACTCGAGGAACGTCGATGAAACTGGGAGACTCGGGTCCGACTCGCAACGAGACCGATGAAGCGAAGCCGCGGAACTGCACGGTGGCAGTTCTGCAATTGCGAAAGAGGGCCATGATAAAACAAGGTCGCTCAATTGTCTGGGGATGTTTGGACAATATCAAATTGGGGGGTATCGGGATGTATTTTGCAAAGGGACTCGATTAGAAGGAGGCCCACCGCAATCAACCGACAACCTGAACCGATACAGAGATCCTGAAAGGACTTATTGGCAAGCGCGGTTCTGCTGCGGAAGTTCGGACAGAACGAAACGATTTTCCTGATATTGGTCCGTGCACCGCTTAGCTTGCCGCGCGCCAATGGCAGAAAAAAAATAATTTTCCCGCGCTTGAAACTTTTTTCTTCTCTTTCTTTTTCTTTTCCTTCTTGCGCTCCGCCATTTTTTGTTTTACAACACTACTTTCTTGTGAACTTTTCTTTTCAAAACTTCTTGAGGTACTCTTGGGAGGTGTTTTTATCATGGGTACCGGAAAGAAGGAAGCCACTCGTAGAGAGCGGCAGGGGAAGACTGGGGATGGCATGGGAAATGTTCGCACCAAGGGTGAGAACTTCTACAGGTAAAATAATGGCGAAGATCCCTGCTACTGAATGCTGGACTAACATATCATGACAGAGATGCGAAGAAGGTGAAGCATCTGAACATGTTGAAGGATGGAAAGCCTCGACGTAACGCTGAGGGAAAGATCACTGTGGCTGCTTCATACCAATCTCGAGATGCTCCGGTCGCTAGAATCGAGCCCAACCGTAAATGGTTTGGCAACACGAGAGTGATATCTCAAGAGGCTCTGTCGTCTTTCCGCGAGGCGGTTGCCGAACGTGCTTCCGACCCCTATTCAGTCTTGCTCAAGACCAACAAGCTTCCCATGAGCCTAATCAGAGATGATAAGGGCGCCAATGGGTTGAAGCAGCACGAGGCCAAGATGGCCATTGAGAATTCTCCTTTCAGTGATACCTTTGGGCCCAAGGCGCAGAGGAAGCGCGTCAAGATGGGCGTTGCCTCTTTGGAGGACCTGGCCGGCGAAACCGTCAAGATGCACGACGCTTACGTCGAAAAGACAGACCATGCTACTCATGAAGATGGTACTTTGGTTGTCAACGGTGATGATGTTGCAAAGGATGACAACTCCGGTCTGGCAACCACCGCCGTTGAGTCAGTCTTCTCTAAGGGTCAGAGCAAACGTATCTGGAATGAGCTTTACAAGGTCATTGACTCATCCGATGTCGTACTTCATCTACTTGATGCTCGTGATCCCGATGGTACACGCTGCAGGAGTATTGAGAAGTACATCCGTGAAGAGGCTCCTCACAAGCACTTGATCTTCGTTCTGAACAAGTGTGACCTTGTTCCCACAGGTGTAGCGGTACGTCTACTTCTCTCTCGTGTTACTTTGTCCTTTCTACCCCTCGTTCTATCCTTTATGAAAATGGGTTTCGGCCCAATGCCATTGCTAAGTCAAGGCTTCTCCCTGCGACCTTGTGTCGTGTTTTTCTTCCTTGGGAGTATGTCTGTTACAGCTCTGGCAGATTGACGCTGATCCGCGCCGACCTTCATTCTGAAGCTAGGCTGACTGGTTTTCGTTTTGAATACCAGTCGTAAGGATCAAGCTGTGTTCTGTTTTTGAGTTGAGATCTGCTTCTACTCAATGAGTGGCCCATAGCAGTTCTCTTAGTAACATTTCACACATTTTCTTACCATGTCTTTCGTCCTTTTTTGCTTATTGCTGTTTACGCTATTGTCTTCATTGCAATACCGTTGGTGTTTACTTGCTAACGTGACACCAGGCCGCCTGGGTACGACACTTGTCGAAAGATTATCCTACTCTAGCTTTCCACGCCTCTATCACCAACTCTTTTGGTAAGGGTTCTTTGATTCAGCTTCTAAGGCAGTTCTCCTCCTTGCATTCCGATCGCAAGCAGATTTCTGTCGGTTTGATTGGGTATCCAAACACTGGAAAATCTTCCGTCATCAACACTTTGCGGAAGAAGAAAGTGTGTACTGTGGCCCCAATCCCTGGAGAGACCAAGGTCTGGCAGTACGTTACCTTGATGAAGCGGATCTACCTCATCGATTGTCCTGGTGTGGTACCAGCCAGCTCGAACGCCACTCCCGAAGATATCCTCCTTCGAGGTGTGGTTCGAGTGGAGAACGTAGAGAATCCCGAGCAGTACATCCCGGCCGTTCTCAAGCGAGTGCAGCCCAAACACTTGGAGCGTACATACGGCATCAAGAATGTCGAGGATCCTATCGAGTTCCTTAGTATCCTCGCTCGCAAGGGTGGTCGTTTGCTTCGTGGAGGAGAACCTGACCTCGATGGTGTCGCCAAGATGGTCATCAACGATTTCCTCCGAGGAAAGATTCCCTGGTTCACTCCCCCGCCTCACAATGCTGGTGGGGAGGATGAGGCGATCGAGGGCCGTGCTGGTCGGCTCGGAGAAATGAGTCGGAAGCGCAAGCTCGACGACACTACCTCCGAAAAGCCAGAGGACTCTAAGAAGGCGTCGAAAGAGAAGGCTCCTGAAACTGACAACGACGAATTTAAGGGTTTCGAGAGCGACGATGATGATGACTCGATCGCGAACCTTGAAATTAGCGATGAGGAAAGTGGCGAAGAAGACGATTAAGTGTTTTCATTGTCGAGATCCTTGTCAAAGACTGTCAATGAACCAAGTACTCCCGATGCCGTCTGTCATCTGGCATCAATCCCGAGAGGTACACCCCTGGTGGCGCATGTCGCTCCACAACTTCCAGGGCGTATCCCGAGGTCTTGTCACACCTTGACTTTGGGTGGAAGTTGAAAGCCACTTGCGTCGAAGCGTCCATGACGCGAACTCCTTTGAGAACCACAACACCGTCAGGCCTCTTGCGCCTAAGACTGGTTCCGTACGAAATCCGCTGGCATGCTACCTGGACTGTTCTTGGCCAGTGCACGTTATGCTTCAGCTCGGAGCATTGGTTGTCAGGCCGATCAATGCCTCAGCCAACTTGATGCCCATTATTTAAGATACCCACCGAGTGTTTTTACACGAAGACTTTCGAGAAATCCAAGCAATCAATAAATCAATCATCCTGAAACAAGGTGGTCTGATTCAAGAAAAGACTGGTTCTTCCCACAGTAATCCACCCGTAGACACTTTTCAATAGGGCAGATTCCTCACCGCCGACGGAGCTCACGTGGGGCTACCCCAGCCTCATTCGAGTGCCTCGTCTCCGTAGCAGCTGCCAGAAGATACCTTGCATTTCCTTAATATCATGACGCATTAATCTAGGCTATTTATTCGGCCTTTCATGTATTTGTGTGCCCTGTGGATATGCTACTCTCCCCGTGACAATGGAGGATGAGGGCATGTCCATTGTTCCTTATGGATCAGGCAATTTCGATGTTGTGCTGTAAGCCAGCTTTCTTCGTTCCCCCTTCTCTCCTAGTCGTTCAGAGAATAGAGATCCTAATGTGGGGGACTCTTGCTGCAGGCGACACAATGACTCGGTTGTGGTTTATGATCGCGACTCGCGGCAACTGGTTCTCCAAAACACCGCGGATCGGAGGGGCAGTGACCTCCATCTGACCGACTGTCCTTACTGCCATCGTCCTTTGCATGAAAATGGGTCACCCCAAGGTGATCATGAGAATAGCCCGGGCGCGCAGGCGGAATTCATCAATCCTGACTACTTTCGACTACTACATGCTAGCTTACCTGGCTCTACGGACTCGTCCAATCCCCCATCCCCTCGCCGCCGTCTCGTTCAGCCAGCTATCGCGGACGGTCCAACTAGTGATCCTAGCTATCCAGAGACCGGCGTCCATACCAGTCAGGGAATCTCGTCGGCGGCCTTTACACAGGATTACTTCAAGAAGTTCTTTGTCGAAGAGACGGTTCTGGGCAAAGGCGGCAAGGGGGTTGTTCTTCTGGTCAAACACGTACTGGACGGTGTCTCACTTGGTCATTATGCCTGTAAGCGAGTCCCTGTCGGAGATGACCATGAGTGGCTTGAGAAGGTATTAGGTGAGGTACAGCTTCTACAGCACCTTTCGCACCAGAATCTCGTCTCCTATCGACATGTGTGGCTGGAAAATGCAAAGATCACTACCTTTGGGCCCAGTGTGCCATGCGCGTTCATACTTCAGCAGTATTGCAACGCGGGGGACCTCCACAATTACATCTGCGGTGCAGTGCAGACTTCTACTACAAAACAGCAGCTCAAAGAGCGTCTGAGAAGAAGGTCAAGGGGTGGACTCGATCCTGAGAACGATCTTGGGGCGCTGCGAAAGCTCCAATTCGAGGAAATATATTCTTTCTTCAAAGATATTACTTCCGGAATCCGTTATCTCCATGCCAATGGCTACATCCACCGTGATCTCAAGCCTCATAACTGCTTGCTGCATAAGACCAGTGACGGGATCCGGGTCCTAGTCAGTGACTTTGGAGAGGTTCAGGCTCAAGATTCAATCCGAAGGTCGACTGGGGCGACAGGGACTGTTTCTTACTGCGCACCAGAAGTTTTACGACGAGAATACCCCGATGGTCCTTTCGGGAACTTCACCTTCAAGTCCGACATCTTCTCTTTGGGGATGATTCTGTACTTCCTCTGTTTTGCGCAACTTCCTTATAGCAATGCAGACTTGATCCACGAGGAGAAAGAAGACTTAGACCGACTTCGTGAAGAGATCAGTCAATGGTCGGGATTCGACTACGCTAGACGCATGAGACCCGAACTCCCCGAACAGCTCTACATATTCCTCCAGCGCTTGCTGTCCGTGGACCCTGATCGCCGACCTTCAGCAGAAGAAGTTCTTAATGGTCTCCAGGCCGGGGCTAATGTCAATGAAAACTTCCGCTTGAAGCGAGCCAGCCCGACCAGCCCAGATATGCGCCCCAGCTCCCGGATTCACCCGGTAGAAAGTCCGTCTGCTACATCCTATACTCGCCAGGCCCTGTCGCCGAATAGGACCGTCACGAGACCGCCGCCGTGTGTACGGCGGAGTTCTGCATACGATAGTACCAACACGGACGCTGCTAGAGCCGAATCTACATCCACCTCTCTTGGCCCGGAACGAAATCTCATTTTTCGCCCGCGTTTCTCGAGTACTCCCTCTTCCTCACTCACGCCTGCCCACCATCCTCCTGAGGAACATCGCCACGAAGTGGCCCCCCATGACAACTCTGACACAATCGAAGAGCCCCAGCAACAACACCTACTGCCACCGCCTCCCCCACGTCACTGGTTCTTACAAAGATATTTCCCGTTCCTCGAGCCTCTGACAACTTCCGTAACTAATTGGCAGCTTGGGATCACAATTTTTCAACTGGCCACGTTCCTTCTCAAGATACTCTCTATATTTCAACCCTGCAGCCCGTTGACTGTCAACCCCTGGGTCGTTTATCCCCTACTGTTAGTGGCGGCGGTCAACTTCCCAGCGACAAGCTTTGCCAGGCAGTTGGTCTCACTGATGTTGCATCTCGTGGTTGTAAGTCTATGTATGCAGATGGATGCGCTTTGTTGGAGAACGTACAGGCGGTAATCTCGTACCAACCCGAGGGCCTTTCTTCTGGGTTGATGCTCGTATCCGGAATGGAATGACACGGAGACCAGACTGCGAAAGTAAGAGGGGTGGCATCCGATGCCTCGGTGCATGGCTTCACATGGTATTTTGAAGATGCGCCTGTGGTTGACGAAATTATGTGCCCATGACCATTGAATGCATTGATAGACTGTTCAGGGTAGTCTCCGCAAATAATCTCCTTTTCTGCGAGCGAATCTCTCACCACTAGAGGCCGGGATCCATCGCAGTGGTATAGAACGTACGTCAGAAAGCATGACCTTCGTCGATAGGGACAATATACTAGGTGCTTTGTCCGGTCAGCTGAAGCTCTCCAGCTTTGATAGAGTTATGGCATGAAGCAGTAAGAAAAGGGGCTCAAGAAATTGAGCGGCTATTCAGAGGCAATGATAATACAAAAGAGTCAAGCTACAGTGCCGCCGCACTGGCTGGACTGAAGTACTGCGTACCTTTTCCAAGGGGTTCACAGTAGGAAAAGCTACTTCCGTTTCCGGAATCCTGGTAGTTTCCGAACAATTTCTAGTTAACCTCTAGTGGTTACAGCCATATACATCAATGAACTTGGAACCTACTGGATGACTTCAAGGTTATAAGACTGGAAGCCGATGTCCCATGCAGTGCAGCTACCCCGCTACGCGATGCTGTTCCCGTCTCATTGGTCATCTCGCATCATCCTCGCATGGCCCATCTGACCAGCTCTTGTATACGCACGGGTACATACACATTTATATAAAACAAAGCTGGTGGAAAGCTACTGAACCTGTCTATCCCGTTCGCCTTTTGTTTATTTCTCCCATGAGACCTGAGTTCCTATCCTCAACCACCTCTCCCCGCACTGACAATGTTCCCCCAGTCGGTTTTGGTCTTCTTTTTCCTCTTGTCCCTGCCTTTCTTGTTCAGTTGCCACGTCATCTGGGGACTTAACTGCTGGGTCCTTCGTCGGAACCACCTTGAGCGCACCAGGAGAGGCTTGTCGGTGCTTTGAGAGATCTCTTCACACGAAGAAGGCACAACCACGCCGCCGATATTTTGGATCTAATTGCATGCGACAACCTGATAGATGGACTGCCTCGTGTGCTGTCAGAACTTTACGAGCCGTTAGGCACTCGACTGTTGTGCTTCCTCTATACGAAGCTTGCCTTTGCGTACGACATGATATGCAACAGCCCTGAGACTTTGAGCATCGAGAGCTATTGTTGGGTCATCAGACAAGGATCGAGCGGTTAGGGCGCTTTCAAATAGAAGATTGCGGTGCTTGGGTGCTGGTTCTGAGAACCTTGAAGGAGAAAGGCATTTCCTCCGCGGAACCTAAGTGCTTGCATCAACTTGAGCTTGGCCAGTACCCGTGTGCTGTGCTCACCTCCTGCTTATACGCCGCGCAATCTTTCGCTGAACCATCCTCCAATGATCTGTTTTATGGGGTGGCAATGCTTCGAGCCTGGTCCCACACGTTCCTTCTATCTTCACAAGGCGATTTCGATTATGGAACTGTGGCTCAGTTAAAGGACCTTGCTTTGAGATTACTCTTGAATACATTGCACCTTCGGGGCAAAGAACTTGATTCATGTACACGTTCACGGCGTATTTATCTCTATCTTCATGTGCAACTTAGCTCGCTCAAACATCAGCGCATAGATCAACGGGCAATATCCGGCAACTTATAGCCTCGGCCGGATAGTCTGGCCGCCCTCCCAGGATTCTCCCGCCTCCAGCGTCTGCCACCCAGCGACGGAGCCGGCCTCGACACAGATCATGTTCTTGTAAGCCTCATCCGGTCCGAAGTCGGTCATTCCCTTGGCCTTCTCGATCCAGGGGTTCCACACCACAAGATCGGTCAAGGCTTCCCGGGTAATCGAGAACAAGGGCTTGTCATCCGAGACCGTGGTAACCTCGATCGGAACCTTCGGGTCAAGGGACTTGTACACCCGATCGGTCTCCTTATCGATCTCAACCGCAGAGGAGGCTTCCATCTGGACGGCGCCACCTTGGGTCTTGTCGACATACTCCTTGGACTGGAGGTTCTTGACGCGGACCTGCGAGATGTCCTATATGCCCTTATGTCAGTCTCTCCCCTCGCAAGATACTTGCACTAATCAGGGGGTTCGCTGTGTGAAAACGCACCTCAATGCTCAGATAAGTGTGCAGCAGAACCTGGAATTCGAAGTTCTGCTCGCCCTTGTTCTGCACCTGCAGGGAGGTTTCGAGACCCTCCTTGGTCAGGGTGACACTGTACACCAGACCAAACTGGTAAGGCCACGCCTTCTGGAACTCTTCGCTCAGCATAGGGTGCGACAGACCGAAGTCCAGCTTGACCGCATCATCGCCTTCCTTGCGGTCTTTTCCGAGGGACTCGGACGAGGACTTGCCCAGAAACTCCCAGTTCGAGTTCCGTGCGAAGCCGTGTTGCGGGAGGGAGGATGTAGCGTGATTCGAGGGGGGAGGACCGAAGACCTGCAGTGAGCCACAGCCGCGGCACTCGTTAGATAACGGTTGTTCTGTTTGGGGGATTGAAGGTCGCTGGGATAGAACTTACCGGGAAGACCACGGGGATACCGCCGCGGATGGGCTTGGAGCCATCCAGGTGAGCCTTTTCGCTGACGAACAATTGCTCCTTCCCATTGGCAAGCTTCCAGGATGTGACGGTCGCTCCATACAGGTGGACGGTGACTGACTCGCCGGTGGGCAGGGTGGCCTGGACCTTGTTGTCGTGGAAGTTAACGGTGGGCTGAGGGATGGAGACACCCACCCCGATGGCGGAGGGCTTGTTGGAACGATCCATCTTCGTAGAGGAAGAATATATCAGATATTAGTTGCTTAGGGGAGGAACTAGTCAGTAAGGGTGACTCGAATGCGTAGCAAGACGGCGTTTCTCTCACCTCTGTCTGTTATTCAATGCGGGGGTAACTGTTGTTGGATGCGCCTGAACGGGCGGGGCAGCAGCGTCACCGTGGGGCCCTTCTTGGCTTAGGTCAGCATAACGCTATGCGGATAACTCCCTGCCTATTTTAGATTTATGCTGCATAGTGCAGGATATCCAGGACGCTTCATATTGTTACCAAAACAGACATGTTGCCTCCACTGGAACCAGCTTAGACGATCTTGAGGCTCTTCACAAGAAAGAGCCTTTTACTACTGCTGTTTCAGTCACATGGGTCATTAAGCGGAATGACCGCCGCTATTGTTGGTCTATCCAGCATTCCAACCCATCCGCAGTCTCACAAGTACGGCAGACGTCCGATCTGGCAACATCTGCTCTTTGCGTTCAAGAGCTAACGAGAGTATGTTAGAAATGATCTAACACAGCTTAGGGCTTTTCGGGAACTCATCAGCTGAGAAAGTACAGTATGTTGATTGGAGCAATCGTCATCAGCAACAAAAATGGTTGATGATTGCACCATCAGAGCCCGCGCGGGGTCGGTGTTGACATTACACATACTTCAAAAGCACTGAAGATGCACTGCACTCTGATCACATTTCTCTAAATCTCTCGCTTTGATAAAGCGAGTATCTCATTGATCAACATCCAGCCCAACATGACCATCACTGTGACAATCACCGCTCAACAACCTGATATTCAATACGCCCCCGACGTGAACAAATGGCATGCTCGCACGGAGCGTCGCTTACGCACTGAAACCCTTCCTACTGAGCTTCCTTCTGGCTTTCCGGCGAAGCTCGAGTCGGATCTGGTCTGGAAGGGCAAAGACATCGCAGAGCGGTATAACTGGACGTACGTCCTGACCGAGGCAGATCTCGAGGAGATTGACGCTGCAGTGCTGCATTTCAAGTGTACGTGCTCGCTTAACCCCTACCTTGCAGATATATCTCGTTGGGTTCTGTCTGACATTGCTGCTCATAGCGTTGAGCAAACCCCTTGGTTTCATTGATCCGGAGACCTTCCCTCTACCTGCGCTGCACTCAATGTTACGTGATATCTCGCAGGAGCTTCACAACGGACACGGATTCAAGGTTGTCAGCGGTGTGCCGGTCGACAAGTACTCGCGCGAAGAAAATCTCATTATTTACGTGGGACTCTCTGCACATGTTGCCCCGATCCGCGGTCGCCAGGACTCGTCCTATGATGGCACACCGGCAGACGTGATGCTCAATCATATTAAAGACTTGAGCACCCAGGAGCAGAGCAAAGGCCGCATTGGGGCGCCAGCATATACCACCGACAAACAAGTCTTTCACACCGATGCGGGGGATATCATCTCCCTGTTTGCGCTCAATACGGCCGCGGCGGGCGGCCAGAGCAAGCTGGCCAGCAGCTGGCGTGTGTACAATGAATTAGCGGAAACGCGACCTGACCTCATTCGTACGCTCGCGGAGAACTGGACTCTTGACGGGTACTAGATAGCTTTTGTGCAATCAACTTCAAAACATGAGGGTGCATTTGTGCTGACTTTACATGGTGACAGGTTCGGCGATCCTCAGAACCCATATCATGAGCGCCCGTTACTCTTTCATCAGCCAGCTACTGGCAAGCAGCCTGAGCGCGTCCTGATTCAATATGCGCGACGCAACTTCACTGGATTTCAGGACCTGCCCAGGTCCAAGAATATTCCTCCGATCACTGAGGCACATGCGGAGGCCCTCGATTCGTTGCACTTTTTGGCCGAGAAGTACGCAATCGGGCTTGACTTCCGCAAGGGTGACATTCAGTACATCAATAACCTGAGCATCTTCCATGCCAGAGATGGGTTTCAGGACACCCCGGAGCAGCAGTGAGTATTCGCCTTCTATGGTCTAGGCTTGTTTTAGCAATCGGCTGATAAATTATCAAGGCGCCATCTCGTCCGCCTCTGGCAGTGCGATCCCGAGTATGCATGGGAAACCCCCGAGCCTTTGGTTAGAACTTGGAAGCAGCTATATGACGGAGTCACACCTGAGGCTCAATTCTTCCCTCTGGAGCCTTATATCAGGGACTCGGCGGCTGGGGGCAGAAAGGAGTAGGCATGTGTGCTGGTGCTGGATAATGTTGTTGCGGGCTGGCAATTCCGTTATTCCCCGGGCCTTGGCTCAGACATATATAAAGAACGATATGCAGCGCTGTACAATATGTGCAATGTTGATTGTGGTGATATGCAGTCCAGCATGGTGGAAAGGTTCTCTGACTGTAAAGTATCCAAGGCAGAGCATGGGCAATCTATTGAAGCATATTCTTGAGTTTTGGCTATAATCTGGCAAATATAGATTCTAGGCAATAATTCAACCCTTTGAGGTCTTTTCGTTGGATTATCTTCGTAAACTTCCGGCGTCTGTAGGAGTGCCGCACTGTCTATGTCACTGGTGGTAATGCCCACGCGGAAATAAGGTCTCGTCTTTCCCATGGTACGGACAAAAATTGCTAGCCCTACAACTCATTCCAGGCTCCACCCGCCATAATTTTTTCTTAAGGGATTCGATTTTTTTCTTCTTCTGTGAAGAAAATTTCTATGAGAAAGATATTTGTTCTTGTCACAAATCCCAATGTCCTTGAATCTCGCCTGCAGTCGCAGGTTTTACTTTCGACGGCCCTATACGGCATTAGCGGCGCTCGACCGAAGTTGCGATAAATCCAGCACATCGCAACTCAAATGCAAGAAGCACCGCCATAAATCGAAGATTGCATGGAATTGAGGGCATCCTGGGATAAATGACGGCTTAGGGAAGATTTCTGTCAAATTAGGTTCGCGATAGATGGTTCCTTGGTGGCAAATTGAGGCGAAACTTCGGTTCCAGGTGTCTGAATATCACCTGTTGAAACATTGACCCAATAACTACAATGGCCCAGATGGTCCAGTGGTTCCCAGCGCCAATCTTCTAGTGGTTAGGATCCAACCTTCCCATTCTCATAGGATTAGGTTGGGACGCGAGTTCGAGTCTCGCTTGGCGCAATTAATTTTTGTATTTTTCCGGCTCTGATCCAGCCAGGTCCGCTGGTATCACCCTTGTGGTTTGGGTGCTCTTTTTAAACCTCTTTACAGCGTACGCCGGTTGTCTTTTTTTTTTTTTAAATGTCAATGTCTACTTAGGCAGTGTAGTTGGTTCAAATAACTGTAGATATGCAGGCATGGTGACATGTGCTGCTCAAGAGGTTTTGCCCTCCCGTGGTTGACTTTTGTCTATATATTTTAGTAGTGCCCGGATCATTCGCACCAAACATCCCTTGTCACCATCACAAGATGGGGATGGCAGATCACGATAATGGCACAGCACCCCTGAGATATGCATTGTCAAATCTACTTAAAATCCACCTTAAATATACAGCATGACCATACTTCATTAGCCACCCTGGTTGCCTTCTCACCTCCGATCGCACAACCAGCAATCCCTCGCTTGAACCTTGAACATCCCTTCAACCGTTCAAAGCACGTCCATAAGAATGACCGGCCGAGGAAGCGAACAATTTACGCATTGTACCAGTGCAATTCGATCGTACTTCATTTGCAAGTCCATCATGAATCTAGAGCACAAGTGCAATGTTTTGTGCCTGGCACTGAATCGCAAGTCAGGTGGAGAGTCGAGTCCATCCCCAGTTGTTCATCCCCTTGCGTCCTGTCGCCAACCCAGGCAAGGAATTCCGGACTCTCCGATGCGGCATGCAATCTCATCATCTCCCTCGTTCTGGGCGGTGCGTGTGGCGTCGAGGCTGGCTCGGAGTCTCTGCTTCACGTGCCGATAAAATGGCATTGCTGCGACAGGGCGTGCAAGGGCTGCTCCTGGTGGCCGATGCATTGCTATCTATATATGCCCCCCCCCCAGCCGCACACCAATCTGCCCCCCTGGTGTGACATGCGCCGTGCAAACACGGCGAGGAGTCCAGGAGCACTGGGGTTTACCCAGACTTTGAGAAGACGACGACATGGGCGACTTCTCACCCCCCCCATACCAGCTCCTCTCCGAGGCAATTATATTCTGGAGCGTCGCAACCGTGCTATACATTGGAAGGATGTAAGTACCAAAGACCCCCATTACGTGCACAGGGTATGTTCCTTTCATAGAGCCCTTACTAACCTACCAAGAGTTTCCCGTGTCATCGCAACCGGTTCGATCAAGCGCCTGTATTGTATGACGCAGCCAGGATTGTCAGGAATTCGTGAGCACTAACGCGCCTGATATAGCCGAGGATTATGTGATGAGCGTCACATTTGTAAGTCTGAGGCCCGCACCTGGAGAGAGGAGCGCTTGACTGACCCACTGGGTGAGGCAGTTGATCTATACAACATTGCTGGTTTTGATTCAAGTCTCCGCCCGCTATGCGTCTAATCTCGTCGATCCGGCACAATACGATGAGATTATGTCCAACCCACAAGAAGTGCGTGATCGTATCTTTGGGAGCAAGATCGTCATTGGCCTCGAGCAGTGCATGTTATTCTCCACCTGGGGGGTCAAGGTTTGCATGTTGACCATGTTCTGGCGGCTCACCCAGAATTTCCGGCTGTTGCGGATGTATGTCAATTTGATAGCCGCCTTCATCGCCGTCGGCTTCCTCGTTATCATGGTCACGTACTATGCCGTCTATTGCCGGCCATTCTCACAGTACTGGGCCATGCCGGTGCAGGACATGCAATGCGCGACCTACCAGTACTACTCCATCACCCAGGCAGTCTTCAACATCTCCTCCGATGCTGCCATGCTCGCGCTGCCATTTCCTCTGCTGCGGAAGGCCCAGATGAGGAGGGGAAAGAAAATCATGCTGGCGGGCGTCATGAGCTTGGGTGTCTTCACCATCGCCGCTGCGATTCTCAACAAAGTCTTCAATTTCGCCTCTCCCTTGACGACGACCTATCAAATTTGGTATATACGGGAGGCGAGCACTGCGATCTATGTCGCGAATATGGTTTGTCTGTCGCCCCTGATTCGGAGGGTGTTCAGCTCGAAAATGTATCAGAAGACAAATAGGCCGCATGGTCAGCATGCTCGCTGGCATGGCATAGATCCTTCCAGCGTATCGCGTGCCGCGCAAAGCAGGGGAAAAACGAGATACTGGCACCCATTCTATTTCTCCCATACATACGAATGGAAACTCGACCATTTCACCATGAGTGTTAAAGGAAAGCCCCACGAGGATAATCTTGTTGACCAACGAACAAGCGAGGAGGCTATCATCAGGACGACCCCCGGATATCCGGAAAGGACTCTAGGTCCGCATAGAGCCAGTTCCTATCGCTCTTGTGAGGACGAAGGTCAATACACGTTCGAGGAGGGAATAGAGCTGAAGCAAATTCATATGGTAGCGTGAAATGCTAACGAGTTATTTACATCGCCTACCAGCCTCGAGCTCACTCTGACGCAACAGAAGTGAGACGCATGAAGACATTAAATCTCGAAAATTCAGTATGTGATCCCCCCGGTACCAGAACACCACGAAAGACGCTCCACGAATCAGGTCTATGTGCTATGCGAAAGCAAATTGCCACTCGCTCTGAAGTGTCATGGTCAGCTGCCTTTCTTCGGCCCACAACAATCAGCGGGGAATCACGGTCTCTACTCACAGATAGTTGGTTGCGCGATTATAGAGAGGTACCTCAGAGACGCGGAAGGATGTCGGTACGGATCAGAACTGGCTGCGGAACAGCTGGGCCAGACCCGGAATGAAGCCAACCGGTGCGTGAGGCCCTTGCGTTACAGTAGTCTGTCTTGCACAGGGGGCAGCATGCGTGGCGGCGGGTTAGCCAGGGATCTAGGCAGGACACATGGAAAATATGACCGCACGTCAGAGGACGAATGAAGTCTGGCCCGCGAAACTCATCCATGCAAATAACACACTCTCTGCTAGAATCTGCCATGTCGAAGCCTTCTCCTGTACCCGGGGCAGCCTGCATGATGTCAAAAGCAGTAGGGGCTGGCCCATCGCAACCAGGAACCTGACGAGGCGTATCAGTGGGGATTTCCTCGGAGCGTGGAGCGTCGTTGACCGGGGCGATCTCAATAGCATCGACAGAGGTAGTATCAGCCGCGACGGAAGAAACCCTCGCCTCGGTGGCATCCTTGGCGGGCATGCACCTGGTCCTAGAACTGAGCCAGTCGCTATACTTCATCTGGGGGAAGCGTCTCTCCACGTCACGGCTGGAGATCACGGCACGACTGGACCCCATGGGAGCAGTCTCGGCATCGTTGCTGTGCAGGTTACGGGTACGCTCGCGGCGTCGGACCTCAACACAGATCCTTTTTGTTTTGATTCATCCGAGTTAGATTCCGGACGCCCACTGAAGAAGAAACGAATGACCGAGGGGAAAACGATCCACATACCAAGCAACAAAAACGAAGAAGGCAATGCAGACGGGGGCCAAGTAGCCGAGAATGGCGGCCGACGAGACGTCAACCATGGCTGATGCTGGGTCACCTTGCATCGGCTTTCTGTGAAGATCAAGCTACCCAGGGTGCGCTAGTCAGAAAACCGACAGGACAGGATATGATCACAGAATCAATCACGAAAGGGCCATGTACATACCCTGTGACTTGTGTGAAGCGGTGAGGATGGTTGTTTTCTCCGGGAAAGATCAAGGAGTGTAGATAGATGCTATCAGAGGGCCTGCTTGTTGTATATGCAACTCACGAGACCTCTCAAAGCAGCAGACCCAATGTTATAACCACGAGAGAAAAGGTGGAAGCAGATAGCAGAAAGCAGACAGGCAGGAGAGCGTGTTAATTCTGGCACCCCTCACGCACGACGCAGCGTAGCGCAAATCAGATGGTAAGCCCCTATGGTCGAGCGTACATACCGACACGGCAGTTTTGGTGCAAGATGAGTGAGTGAAAGCGCAATCTCTGGCAACCCCTTTCCCCTTCCTTATGGACACCGGACATTGGGGATTACCGTGCTCTTTGTCCGTGCAGAAAAGCAGATAAAGAAGAGAAAGAAAGCTGTGTTCAAGAGAAAGCGTCCAGCATCCGGCATGATTTCCCTTTTCCCATCCCCATGACGAAACTCTGACTGGCCGGAGGGGAGACTACCACTTAACCCCCCCCCAAATCCGCCCACCGCTCGCTCGCTCAGCCTCGAGAGGAGGGCGGGAGGAAACATGTTGTTCTTTATGCAATTTATCTTCCTCGGAGAGAATCTTACGTGCTTCTATGGAAAGTCCATCAATCTAGTGTAGGGGATGGCTTGCTATGTGCAGATTGATAGATCGGTGGGAGCTGTTGGCAGTGCATGCATGCCTTTAGTAGCGGGAAGTTTAGGAAGTATAAAGTCGAGTAAAGTTAAGCGAGATAAAATTGGTATGATTTCTTCTCTCCCTCCGATTCTGTGTATTATTGGCAAAGCAAGTAGGTCGATTTCATTCGTTGGCTCCTCTGCGACGAAAGCAGAATTATCTATCCTCGTGGTAAGTTCAAGCCCTACTCCGCGCGCGCAACTGCGAGCTGAAGAGACCGGGTAGATAGAGACGTGTTTCTAATCTAGATAGCCTGCATTCACTATTTTTTTTGTGCACTCAAAACTGGATCCTCTCTATTTCAAAAATCGGCCACAGAATTCTTTGTGGCTGTGACAATGAAGTTAAGGCATGAGGTGCATAGCATGACGGTGAAAAATGCAGAGCTGCTGCACTGGAGGAGGGAGGCTGTCTCGTCTAGGCAATAAGCAAGAGTACCGGTGTAGGTTGATGCAGCCAAGGCGGTTTGTGCTTATCTATGGCAGAAGGGTCCACTACTACACTACAGCAATCGTATATGTGATATGTATGCATGTATGGAAGCCAAGAGTTTGACTTGGCCTAGAAATCATGGATGGAGAATGGTTGGACCCGATCCGTACAGTGTAGTGCGTAGTTAGGTATGCTTCTGCTGATTCCTAAAATGCTCCTGTCCGCATTGCCTGGACGTATCCACTTTCAGTGTCAACTCACACTCTCCACCTATAGTAGAGAAGTTTGCGCCTCATCGCCTTGTGCATAGTGTATGGTTTAGTCTTGAAGTGGAGAATATCTCAGGTTCGAAGGCAGTCTATGGGCAACAAGGCTAGGGAGATGTCTGGGCAGCTGGACTTGATGACAAAATGTTGAAATATATTGCATCAATTACGCAGGATTACCATAACAAGCCCGGGTGGTCTAGTGGTATGATTCTCGCTTAGGGATTCCAAACCCAAGCATATCTGCGAGAGGTCCCGCGTTCGATCCGCGGCTCGGGCCGTTATCCTTTTTTTCCGCATCGCCACTTTTTTGTTCTCTTTTGCTCTTCACCACCTTCATATGCTCTCTCCTCCTACTATATTCTGCAAAACAGCACCGTTTTCTTCAGCCACATTCAATGCAACGAGAAGGCTCTAGGTAGATTGCCCCACGAAGTGTACATCACCTGCCATAAGCCTAGAATATACCTAAAAATGTGGAACCTTTTTCGTTTCCCAGTCCCCGGACCATAGTACAAAACCTCTTCCTAATCGCAGTTTTCAAATACACAAAGGTAACGAAAACAATATACTACAAGGGTGGTGACTCGGAAGAAAACCCGAAGCAAAAACAACAAATCTTGATCTTTTCCCATCCTCTGCCAAAGATACAAAAGCAACCTCCCCCTGGCGCATCGAAAGATAAGTGTGTATATAACATAGGACCTAAGATAAGCAGATACCCCGCGGACATGTCGAAAAAAAAAAAGAAAACGCCTTCGCTATGCAAAAAAATACAAGAAAAGTTCAACCTTCCTAACCCGTATTCCTCCGCATTGCCTCATGTGTCTCCACCCGAATATCGAACAACAGGTCGTCAATCTCTTTGAGAGATTGCCTGTCCAGCTTGGCCAATTTGACGTCGTCAAGGACCCTGCGGAGGGAGTTTGCGATTTCCGCCTCGGACTTGACCAGGACAGGTTCGGCTGGGGCCTCGGTTTCTGCTTGAGTAGGGGCAGCGCGGGATGAGGCGCGGGTTTTCTTCTTTTTCTTCTCCGAGTGCTTCTCCCTGATGGAAGATGGTGTCTTCTGCGACTCGGGAGCGGTTTCTGCGGACGGGTGCGCATCGGTCATCTGGATGTCGTTGTCTGCCGAGGGCTGCAGATTCTCGACAGGCACGGGCCGGGTCGTCGAAGCGACTTCCTCCTGAGCTTCGAGCGCAGGTTGTACCGACTCCTCAGACTCGTGTGTTTCCGGGTCTACTTCGGGAACCGCCGTAGCATCTAGTGCATTCTGAACATCGTCCAGATGATCGGACGCCTTCTCACGCGCTGGCTGCTTTGGCTGGTCTTCTGCCGTAGTCTCCTGGGAATCACTCTCTTCATGTATAGTTTCCGTGTTTATATCATTGTCCTGCTTGCGTGGACGAGAAGGTCGAGGTGATTTCTTCGACTTCTTTTGAAGCACAGGGCTCTCCTCGGGTATAGGCGGCGCAGCTTGACCACTTAGACGAGAAGACCTTCTCTTCTGAGACTTGTCTTGACTCTCTGAAGGCTTGTCCTTCGAGCTGACAGGGTCCGATGCTTGACTGTTAGCGACCGATCTAGTCGTGCTGGAGGCCTCAGCCCTGGTGTCATGTTTCCGTCGTTTCGGTGCAGACTCGGCAGGCGACGACTCAAGGTCGTGAGTGTTTAGCAAGATTTCGTTCGAGCGAGTGGTGTCGGCTTCGTATTCCTCAGCCGCAGCGGGCGTCTTTGTGAGTCGAGACGAGCGCCTTCTTTCCTTCCTCTGAGGTGTCTGCTCTTCCATCTCACGTTTTCTCTTCCTGGATGGTTGAGGCTCATGCGAAGCTTCCATCGACTCTTCACCGCCCGCAACATCATCTTTATCTACGGCAAGCTCCAGATCTTGCTCCAATTGGGATGACACCTGGTCTTCCATATCAACATCGTCGTTGTACAAGCCGGGGTTACCGCTGGGTCGTTCCGCCTGGGCCTCGACGATTTCGACAATCTGAGGCAAGTCCTTCTCCACTTCGGGCCCAGTCTTCGAACCGACGGCGTTGGCCGAGGCGGAGGCTCTTGTGGAGTGCGTATGACGTGTCTCCTTACTGGATTCTGTGGCAGCTCCTGTATGTTGCTTCTCGGTTGTGGATTGCAGAGGAGAATCAGAGGTCTTCCCAGTAGAAGAGCGGAGGCGTTTAGTCATAGGCTGGTCTGCGACGTCGTTTGGATTGTCCTGAGTGACGTGTTCAGTCTGATTGAGCTCAGAATTTGACTTCTTCTTGAGCTTGGCAGAGCGTCTGGCCTTCTTCTTCGCCTTCTTGCTCTTACCCGGTGTGGTCGTTGGTGTCTCAAGGTCAACGGGTGTCTCGTTACTAGGATGGGGACCAGGAGTAAGCGAGTGATGATCTGCGGGAAGTGAAGTGAGTTCTGGAGGTGATGATCGGGGCTCGTTGTCCAACAAAGAGGCTTCTGGGGCAGATGTTGGGGGTGGTGGCACATGTGAGTCGCTCAACTGCGCCCTCCCTCTTGAGATAGGAGTCGGTGACGAGCCAAGGTAGTTATATTCGTTCTCTGCCGACACAGGCGGCAAAGGGGGTGTTTGCGGGGTCCCTGCATCTGTATCCGAGTGATGCAGGTGACGCAAGTGCGGCGGTGTCATGAAGTGGATATCTCTAGGTGTATTGCTCGGCGGGGAAGAAGACCTGAGGCTTTCAATCATCGAGAACAACTCGCTGCGCTTGTTACCGTCCTCTGGGCCTGATACGAAAGGGTCTGGATGAGAAGCAACAACATGTTGCTCGGCACGCTGACTGTCAGCTTCGAAAGCTCGTTCCCGCTGAAGTTCTTTTGTGCGCTCTCGTGTGACTGCACGGTCTGAGCCCCCAGTCACAGGCGACGAGTTCAAGCCCGAGTCGACCGGATTGTCTAGAATGAAAGAGATCCGTGACTTTACGGACATGTCCCCAGAGCCGTTTTTGGTTTCCTGTTCGTCGAAAGTACTCATCCGAGCTCTAGGCTTCGAAGGGTTAGCATGAGCTGGCTGTCGCTCGTTATGACATGACATACCTTCGATTCCTCCAAAGGTGTGATGGCCTGCTGATGTATAATGAGAGCTTCCAAGCTCTCCAGCGCATGCGTTATCCTTTCGGGGCGGGACAAAAATCTCTGTGAACCGAAGGTAGAATTCCAGAAGTCATAGAACCTCCTTCTTACTGATATGTGTGAAGAATCTAGACCTGCGTGAATGATATCTTCGAACTTTTGCAGGAACGAGGCATTATGGGGGGAAGATGCTTGTAGGATATTCAGAACAGCCGAAGAGAGTGCGCGACACTATACAAGGGTTAGAGTATGTCCAAGCCCCCTTGCTTCTGACACTTACTGCAGTGAGAATCCTGCTCTCCACACCACTCTCCACGCTCATTCGCTTGTCCTCATCCTTCAGATAAATAGCCAGGGGTAGCTGAAGACTTTCCAGCATGATAGACCGGACAGTTGAAGTACCTGAGCCCAAGAGTGATGTTAAGGATTCAATGAAGTCCGCCATACCGCTCGTTTCTGAGGGGTCGAAGTGTTCATAAGAATCCAACAGGGTACGCCCAACCAGGTCAACCAGTTTGTGGAACGGCAAGTGGCTCTCATTGTTGTCTCTCTCAAATTGTTGGTAATAGGTGATGGAAAGCAATTGCTTGAGGATAGATGCCAACGGCAAGTAAGACCTCCGGGCACCACCCTTCATGATAGACTCGGCAAGAGGCTCAATGACCATGAGTGTGATTGCTTGGTCACTTCTCTCGGTTCTCACCACACGTATCAGGGAGTCAAGCAGTTCATTCCATACCTGAAAGTTGCGATAGTAATTCAACCCCGTTGAAAGAACTTTCACAGCATTTTCATAGTCTCGGGTAACGGATCCATCGCGTTCTCGCGCAGTCTCCATTGGAAGTGAGCGCAAAGAATCAGCAGCTGACTGTGCTGTACACTCCCAGACGGTCTGTGCCAAGAAGGGACCCAAGGGGAAGTCGGAGTCACTGTACTCATCATAGAGACTGGCACATTGTTGTAGTAATTCTAAGCGCGAGCTTCGAGAAATTTTATCACTGCACGTGGCCTCAAGTACACTCTTGACCAAGTGAGAATACGCCGTGCTTGGCACCGTTATCACAGACATTTCACTGATCATTCGGAGGTAATGCAAGGTCGGGGTGCTTAGATTGGCGGTTGCTCTCGAATGGCGATGGGTTGGCGTGGTAGCAGCTTGGAACGAGTAGTCGGAGGTCCGCAGAACAAGCTTCTCTGTAAACCGAGCACTTCCTAGGGCGTGGATCATCGTAGTGGACAAGAACCCAAATCGCTCGAAGAAAGTGTCCATGGAGCCATCCTCTTGTTTTGCGCTGAGCGCGTCTGGCCCGGTAGTCCAGACCCGCCTAAGAAAAACCAGTACGTGAGCCACGGTCTGCATCGACTCAGGAGTTGGGGTAATCTCTTTGTTTAAGGTGAACGCCAAGGCACTAGATAAATTCAGCCATGCAGCGCCAACATGCGACTGTTCAAGGTTATCTGTCCAGATTGTTGCTTTGAAGATACTCTCAAGAACATCAAGCACTGATGAAATTCTGGATCTTAGCCACCTGCTATCAATAGAAGGTAACTCCTCCGGATCCAGCTTGTTGCTCTCATTGACTTTGTTTTCTACCCAGGGCCTTGGGTGCGAGCTCCAGAACATGCTGGACAGCACGTGAGCGAGTCGATCATGCATGCCGGGCACTGTTGCGAATACCGTTGATAAGGGCGAGGCAATGTACTCTTTCCAAACAACATCCAGGTGCTCAAAAGTTGCAGACGGGCGGAAGGCATAGTACAAAAGATTGTAATAACTGCACAATGCCAGCTGGCGAGGTTGCTTGTCGTGCTTCTTGCGGTCGAATTGGGACATGATTGGTTTGCTCAGCATCTTGAGTATAGAAGGGCTTGTTGTATCGCTCGGGCCAACGACCAGAACAAATCGATTCCAACCCACGATAGCCTGAGCTTTGATTGAAGAGTCACTGCAATTGAAGCACCTCTGCAAAACCAGCACCCATTCTTTGAAATGTTCCCACTGGTCAACGTTGAACTTTTTACTTCTCAGAAGCAGTACGATCACGCCCCAGACCTGCGGTACATGTATACCTGATTCGGGATTGTTCATCATCCGTGACATTCTCTCGCATACTTCAGTCACCATCTTCCTGCCCTTGTCTATGAACCTTCCAAACACATCCCGAACGGCCTTTGATAGCGTTGGATTGGGCCCACACGTGATAGAGGTCTGGAAGCCGACAGAAATAGCTTTGAGGCGAGTATCCTTCATATGATGAAGTAGTCCCGAGATTAAATGCTCCATCCACAACGCTGCGTGAGAGACGAATGTCGATTTCGATTGACTGAGAACACGAGAGTAGATGCTCAACCGCTGAGACACAATTGCATTTCCGTTGACACGGCTAGTCAGACTGTTCAAGACAGTGAGAAGGCGTATCACCCTGGCATTGGTCATGATTTTTGTATGAAAGTTTTGTGTAGCCAAGACAGATAAGTAATGTGTGATCACGGACTTAGGCACTTTGGCATCTTGCAGGCAATCGATCGAGTGATCGATAAGGAATGCCTTGAACTCGTCCGACAGCCGCGCAGATATCTCATTGTGCCAAACAAGAGCAACAGCCAGTTTTAGCGCCTGGATGACAAGATTGGTGTCCAAAGGTCCTCCAGTCGTCAGGTCTCTGCTGATGTCTCGTTGTATAAAATGTGTAATTGTGCCCAACTTCGCGATAACTTCCTGCTCTCCAGGAAGCCCTTCATATGCCCTTAGCGCCCCGAAGAATTGCATGTATGCATCGAGTCTGGAGCTGACTGTGTCGCCAGCTAATTGCTGGAGAATGGATTCAAGAAGCATGGCGAACGTGTCGGGAATGGGAGGGGCGGAGGAAGGAGAGTCGGCTAGAGCGTGCGAGCTCGTCGTCTTGAGGATCGACTTTGCGGGTTTGAGTTCGTTCGAAGGGGGAAGAACTTTCAGCTCAGGTCGCGATTTGGCGGTGGTATTCGTGAAAGTCGGAGGTTTGATATATTTAGTCCATGGCGAGAAGTTCACGCGCTTGGATTGACGGGTCGAGGGGGCCCCGGTCGAACCATTGACAGAGAAAGGAGAGTCACGAGGCGTATGCACAATGGCCGGGGAGTCTTCCCTTCGATCTTTCTCAGACAGCATAAAAGACGATGTCCTTGGTGGAGTCGGCGGACGAGCAGAGACAGGACCGAGAATCTCCACCATATTTTTGACGATCGAATGGTTAAGAAATAGGAATCAGAAGCCGAGAGAGAGAAAAGGACATCGCGATATGGCCTGACGATGATCACGAGTGGTCCATGCTCTAGTTCAAGCCTGAGAGAAACAACCTGGAGCGAGATTTGAAGCCCAGATGAAGCAGGGCTGTCGAGCGTTTGATCCTCGGGGAACCGCGCCAAGCCACGCAGCTCAAAAGGGACGCGCCTGTGGCTGAGGCACGCGTAAAGTGGCAGCGCCGCGTTTGATGCCTGAGGAGACAAGGCACTAGTATCCGGGCGGGAAGTTGAAACAAATCGAACAAACAAATGAACCATTTAAGTTAATGATGATAGAACCAGTCTAGATATTTGGGCTCGAAACATGGGTCTGGACTCGTGTCTTTGATAGGAAACATTCTCGAAGAACTGAGAATATCCTCCTAGACAGGACGCAGAAAGATCTCCCTATATCAGTACATACTTTCTTCCATCGATCCTTGTGGAGATACACATACATTTGTGAGCCTGAGTGGGGTTCTCCTGCTTTATCGCACCTCTCCGATCCTCTATTCACCGATCCATCATTGGCTTTAACTTCTGGCAAGAACCATCCCCGCGGATCCAAGGCCCGAAACCTCTACATCACTTGGTCCAGGGCCTTTGAACCTTGAGCTACAGCGTGACTTATCTCACCAAAGGAGTGTTAATACTTTGACCTTTTGGATTACCGGAACACTGAGGTTCGTGCGGTCGCAAAGGTCACTAGCTCTAATCAAGCGGGGCCCAAGTTTGGGTGGACTACCAGGGGGTGTCCTATTCATACAAAGCCACACGGGACACAGGAACCCGGTTGCTCCTCTGCCGAATTCAAGTTTTGAACAACATAAAAGATGGAGTTTCGCACGCTCCAAGGTGCAGGTATGTAGAAACCACCTTCATATCGATGTAGACTAACAGATTATGCTTAGCTAAACTGCAACGGGTCTCCCAGTTGGTGGAGTTGCTAAAACAAGACCAGCTGAAGAAGTCGCTCACATCACAGCGTAAGTACAAAGAAAAGCATACTTATGAGCAAGCTTCTCACAACATGGAATGCACCTTATAGAACGCATACAAACCCTGTTAGAGCTGAGGCAGCATGGCACCAGCCCTGATAACGCAGGCCCGATCTATTCTAAAGAGGTACTAAGAACCAACTACTCATAGCTTGCTTCGACTGCTGACTATTCTATAGGGAATAGAACTGTTAACCAAGTACGGTGTTACGGGAGAAACGACTGATGTGCGGCGAGCTGCCCTACGATGCGTTGCAAATGCTCTCCTCCTTAACCCTGCTATGCGTCAGCTGTTTGTTGATACAGGCTATGGAGGTAAATTGGCGGAGCTACTCAAAGTATGCAAATCAATTCCACCATCTTACACGTGTTTCTATTTGCTGAAACCAGGCTAGTGTGACTCTTCAGACGACGAAATGGTTATTAGTCGCATTCTCTTTCTCTCCACATATGATACCACCATGGACTTCGAAATACTGATTAAGAATCATCTCTTGAGTGAAAATGTCAACTATGTGAGTGAGCCCCCTCCACCATCCCACCCCCCTCTTTGGCCCCTAGAGGAGTAGAACCAATCTGACTGATCAATCTATGTAGCAAATTACTCGACACGCCAAGCAATTTCCGAAGTCGGGAAAGAAGCCCTTGTCGCAGATGGACGAACTGGCGCTCATCGACACACTGAAATTGATTTTTAATGTCTCCAAGATCTATCCGGAGCTTGCGGGGAGTTTTTCGCCTTCGATCCCGCACCTCTTCAAGATCATCAGCCGGATGGATATTCCTGAAAAGCCTCTAGACGGTTTGCTCGGATATCTTCTCAACTGCCTGTCAACCCTTGACATTGAGAACAAGAAAGGCAAAGCATGGGAGAGCAGTCCGCTCTTTCCGACGTTTAATCAGAACTGCAATGTCGACAAGCTGATCAATATTCTGGACCAGGCTGTGTCTGCATATAAGGCAGATGAGTTGGAAACCAAAGCGATCCCACTCTTCCACACTCTTGTGACTATTCATGAGCTGGCACCTGATGGCGTCCGCAAGTACATGCAATGGCTTTTGTTACCCGAAGAGAATGATAGAAGTCGTCCCATTGGACAGTCCGACACGCTTTCCTCCAAGCTTCTGAATCTCTCAACCACTCCCTATCCGAACGTAAAGACAGCTATCTCCGAGCTCATGTTCGTTCTCTCTGGAAAGGACGCGGAGAACTTGACCAGAAACATTGGCTATGGATTTGCAGCAGGATTATTGGCTTCTCGTGGCATGGAGATACCGCAGACAGCGGGCGAGGCATTCGCTACGAACCCGCAGGGATTCGATCCGGAGGTCAACCCCATAACTGGCCAGAAATGGGCTGCGGAGAAGAAGGATGAATGGCCGCCTATGACAAAGGAAGAGAAGGAGCGTGAGGCAGAGCGATTGTTTGTGCTCTTTGAGAGGTTTGTGTTCCTCCACCGATGATATAGATGATTGCTGACAGCTTCATATAGGGCCAAGGCGAATGGAATACTCAACGTGGAGAACCCTGTCACGCGTGCCCTTCACGAAGGTAGATTTGAAGAACTGCCTGATTCGGACGACAGCGACTGAGCATTTGCTATCTGACCCCTTTGTTACTGCTGTATCATACCCCGTCAATTGAACTGGGACCCGGAGTTGTACAGGTTTCCTTCCCATCTAAGATGTCTGATCTTGCCGTCTAGCCCTCAGCATAGCACTGCAGTTACAGTTCCCCCTTGTACATTAATTCGGGTAGCTCTGTCCCTCATTGCCTTGATCTGTCATCCGCAGAATCGAATGGAAAGCAAGCAGGCATGATTTGGCCACCCATTAATAAGCGACAGAATCCCAGAGTAGAAGCTCCGAGCATCAGCTCGAAGATGCTTGAAGCTTCCGGTAGAGTCTGGTGTCGAGGCCTATGGACCTGTAGTATGAGCAGTCTGCATTTGCATATCAGTTCTCAGGCCTTAGAAAGCACTGTTGAAACGGTGCGAATGACGTACGGATCTGGTGCGGGGCGGGGTTTTAGGCGGGCGGCGCAAAAATCTCCGCCCGCGGCAGAAAAAGAGTAGTCTGTCGCGCGGGGCACTTCGAATCCGATTTCCCAATCCACCCAACAACAACCAACCACCAGAGTTTGTTATCGGTCCCCAAAGAGACCTTCCATTGTATACCCACCACATTGAACATTCTTCAAAGCATATCCCCACACACATAATCGTCAAAATGTCGAAGCCTTTCGATCCCGAGACCGCGGAGAACTTGGACGATGTAAGTTCGTGCTTTGCGCCAGGAAGAAAACTCCCCTGGTGATCTCCATCTTTCGAAAACAAGACCAACAGCTGATTTTCTCGCGTTGTAGATGGAGAAGCAATTTGCCGTCAAGGGTCCGTTTCCCTCTCACCTCACCGTTCTAGGTAGAATCGTTCATACTCACCCGCCTTTACAGCCGTGGAGCACTTGATGACATACTGGGCGATCCTCGAGAAGGTCCGCGGCTCGCAGCTCCGTCTGACCAAGATGGACGATGAGATCTACGAGTCCTTCATGAAGGAGTTCCCGGACTTCGACCCCGCCGAGACGCTGAACGAGGACACGATGAAGAGCAAGGAGGGCAAGGAGAAGTGGCGCAACTGGATGAACCAGTATGAGAAGACCGTCACCGACTTCAACTTCGGAACTATGCTCCGCTCCAACCCCAAATTCGAGTACGACCAGGAGACGACTATCTTCGGTGGGTTTTCTTTTTTGACTACAGGAAGTTTGTTGCACTGGGGAAATATGTGGGACTAACGTCGCAAAACAGCCATGCGCATGCAGTTTTACGCGATCGAGATCGCCAGGTGAGCATCATCGGGCCTCGAATAAGAAAAAAACACAAGTGGAACTAATCAATTATCGATTCGTTAGGAACCGCGCTGGACTCAACGACTGGATCTACGAGAAGGCCCAGAAGGCGAGCTCCTAAGATGTGTGCCACGGAGTACTGGAAAAACCTTTCCTTGGCCCTTCTAGAATAGTCGCACGAATGACTGGATCCGTTCCCCAGCTCCCAATCCTGCATTCGCTGTCGCTTTATGGGATAGTGCAACGACTCGAGTCCATAGTCAGCCCACTTCACGGCCCGTTCATGGTCCAATGAATCGTTCGGTAGCGGCCGTAAATGTTGCTTTTAATGACCTTGGCAGAGAGTCTGGGTTCCCTGCGAGAATGGAACCGGGGTGGTCTCAATTTCTTCTCTTCGTTCTCAAAAAGCGAAACATTATATGTATATACAGTGGGTGGATCTTGTTCATTGGAAATGAAGTAATGAATAGACATTTTCTTTTTTTTGGGGGTGGTTGGTCCTCAGGGCGAGCGGAGAAACAACAATGCCAACCGTGGATCATTATCTCTTCCTTCCTCAATATAACCGCTTTGGGACAAGGAGCGGGACAATGGGTTACCTCAGCCTGCCATGAATGACTCCCCTTTGTTACGCCTCACAAACAGGATGGAGCATAGGCGAGTGTTAGACTTTTTGGGTATCTCATCTCTCAATATGGATCGATCGTCTGCGAAGACCGACCTTTCTGCATTCTTAGTCAAACCATGTATCTCCCAGAGTTTATCAAGACGCCTCGTCGATAGATAAAAGAAAGGAAAACAACAGTCAATCAAGGACGGCTCGCAAGGCCGAATCAAACGATGGCCGCGTTTACTCTCCGACTTCCCTCGGGCAGAAATGCGGGCTGGTTGTCTTTGTTCAGCTTCACTACTGGGAAGCATGCGCCGACTCTGATCGGAGGAGTCGTGCTCGCTCTCGTCGCCAGTCTGCCCACACCGGCTTTCTCTATATTGCTGGGCCAGATCTTCAACGAATTCACCTTGTTCGGAGGCCAGGAGATCACTAATCACGACCTCATTCGGACGACGACGAAGTATTGCGTCCGACTGGCGGTCTTGGGAGCAATCAGTTGGATCTGTAACGGATGCTACTATGTCCTGTTTGTTATCTTCGGAGAGCTGCAAGTGGCCAACGCTCGCACCGAGCTTTTCGACGGCCTCTTGAAGAGGGATCAAGAATGGTTTGAGACACAGCAGGATGGCACTCGGGTGTACCTGTCAAGTCTCCAGGGGTGCGTTGCATGATGATTCTTGTTTGGCTCGCCCTAACAGGCTGACACTGAAAACTAGTCTTATCGATGACCTGCAAAAGGCGACGTCGCAGGCATTCGGGCTTGCCGTACAATACTTTTTTCGAGCGATCGTCTCGCTGATCCTAGCCTTCTATACGTCCTGGAACCTGAGCTTGGTCACTCTGGCTGGGATGCCGGTCCTGTCGGCCATCATCTCATTCCTGTCCTCGAAAATGAATGCGAGCTTCGAAGCGCAGAAGGTTGAGCTTGTGAAGTCGTCGAAGATTGTGGACAGCGCCACCACCTCGATTGATGCAGTCAAGTCCTTCAATGGGCAACTCATCGAGCACCGGAGTTTTGTGGCCAGCATCGACAAAGCAGCACTGTGCTATTTGAGGCGAGCACGCTTCACCTCTCTGCAGATCGCGTTCCTGCGTATGATGTCTTTCGGTATGTTTATTCAAGGTTTCTGGTATGGCAGCTCTCTGGCGGCGTCCGGTCAGCTCTCTGCAGGGGAAGTTTTAAGAACCTTCTGGGCCTGCTTGGCAGCAGCGCAGTCCTTCGAATTCATCATGCCACAGGCAGCTGTAATGAAAAAGGGCAAGATCGCTTCCCTTGCCCTGCGAAACGCGTTAAGTGATCGAGCGGACGGTAAAGCCCCGGGTGTGTTAGACGGTGCCATATGCCCGGATGTCTGCCATGGCGACATCGAAGTGAAAAATGTGTGTAGTATATCAACACTCCTTTTTCATATTGGTTCACTCGCTAATTCGCCGGTGCCTAAAAGCTTTCTTTCTCATACTCGTCTCAACCAGACAGACTCAGTCTGAACTCGACGAGCTTCTTCTTTCCAGCTGGAGAGACCACGTTCGTCATAGGAAAAAGCGGTTCCGGAAAAAGCACACTTGGGCAGCTACTTGCTCGCTTCTACATGCCGACATCGGGTGAGATTCTTATCGATGGACATCCCATTCAGACGTTAAGTACGAACTGGATTCGCAAAAACGTGACACTCATCGAACAGCGGAGCGTGCTGTTCAACGAGTCTGTTTTCATGAATATCGCATTTGGAAGCCGAGATCACAGTCGGCTCCGGAAACCTGACATTCAAGGATGCATTGATTTAGCCAGGTTAGAGGGGACTATACAGGCTATGCCCGAAGGCATCGAAACATGTGTTGGACCCGGTGGGAATTTTTTGAGTGGGGGTCAAAGGCAGCGGGTTGCGATCGCCAGAGCTCGACTCAGAGATACTCCTATATTGATCATGGACGAACCGACAAGTGCTCTAGATGGCACCAACCGCGTCGAAATTATGAAAGCCATTCGAGAATGGCGACGGGGCAAGACGACGATTATCATCACGCACGAAATGTCCCAGATCCTGGACCGCGACTTCGCATATATTCTAGAGCATGGCTTGGTAGTGCACGCCGGTTATAGACATGAGCTGGAGGAAAACAAACTATTCTTCCCTTCAAAAAGTAAGAAAGCCACCGAGCAAGGTGAAGGTGAAGAAGAAGAAGAAGAAGAAGAAGAAGAAGAAGAAGACGCAAGCGGCGCGATGAGCCGGAGCTCATCGCCTGAGCCAGGCTCTTGTGATACATCGAAAGCTCGAAATAGACATTTCTATGACCCAGTGCGAGATGCATATCTCAAGGAGATGCTGTCGACAGACAACGAGTATGCCGGTGGGGTGCGATCCAGAAGACAAAGCGTGTTCGGATCCATGCTTCCACTCCATGCGCAGCGGGAATCCATCGACTCAATTGCCATGGAGATGATAGAGCTCAACACGATTCAAGTCAACGCAAAGGCACAGCTCAACCGAATTAGCCGTCACATTGCTGCCAACAACCACCCGCTTGATCGCATTGACGAAATGGTTGCAGATGAGCACCCCGAGCAAGTGGCCCGCCTCCTGCCCCAGCAACGCAGGCCTTTACGGAAGATCTTGTTGACCATGATACCAAATTTGACGAGTGAACAACGTTGGCTGCTGGCGCTGGGATCTTTCAGCACGCTTCTCCATGCGATGGCGACTCCGGTGTTTTCTTTCTGTTTGTCGCAGCTGCTGCAGACTTTCTATAACAAAAAAAGCCACGCGTCGACGTGGTCTTTGGCCGTCTTCGGGGTATCACTCGCCGACGGTGTAGTGTCCTTTTTGATGCATTACCTCCTGGATCTATGCGGTCAGGCTTGGGTCGATAGTATACGCAAGATCGGCTTCGCTCGAACCCTCGACCAGCCCCGCAAATGGTTTGACGAAGAAGGGAACAGACCCTCCCAGCTAACAACATGCCTGAACCAAAATGGCGAGGAGATGCGCAACTTGGTTGGCCGTTTTGGTGGATATCTCCTCGTGGCTGCCACCGTTGCTCTGACTGCGATTATCTGGAGCATGGCCCTCTGCTGGAAGTTGACTCTTGTTGTTCTCGCTTGCGGCCCCGTCATTTACGCTATCACTAGAGGCTTCGAGAGAACGACTGGATTATGGGAGAGACGATCTTCTGGAGCTAGAACCACGACATCGGAGGTCTTCATCGAGACGTTTTCAGAGATCCGGACAGTCAGAAACCTGACACTAGAGCCGTTCTTTCACAAGAAGCACTTGAGAGCTGCGGCGGTGTGCATGACCATCGGCATCAAAAAAGCTCTCTACACGGGTTCTCTTTTCGGCCTGGTCGATTCTATGATTATGTTTGTCAGTGGTGAGTCACGAGACTGTTGAAGTATCATGCAGCAGATGCTGATGAATCAAAGCTTTGATATTCTATTATGGGGCGGTGCTGGTATCTTCGGCAGAATTCAGCGTCGAACAACTCATGAGCGTGTTTTCCATGCTCCTATTCGGCATTGGATATGCAAGTGTGGTTCTTTCATGGAGTATGTTCTCATCATCTGCTGTTTCCCACCTGCGTAGCATTTACTGACCACCCCAAAGTCCCTCAAATTGGCACGTCGCAGGAGATGGCTAATCAGCTCTTGCGCCTCGCGGATCTTCCTAAAGGTAGCTCGCACGAGCATAAGGGAACCCTCAAGGTCCGCCAAGTCGCACCAGTCAAGATCACGGGGCTCAGCTTTCGGTATCCAACCCGGTCCAACGCACTGGTGCTGAAAGACGTCTCCATCACCATTCCGAGAAGCTCATGTACAGCGATTGTTGGGCGTTCCGGGTCGGGGAAGTCCACAATAACATCGCTGCTTCTCAATTTATACGAGAGTCCGAAGTCAGCCCAAGGGTGGCCCACAATTGCTTTAGGGGGCGTTGACATTCATCAAGTGCACACTCCAACGCTTCGATCTCTCATCTCGATTGTGTCACAGCAGCCCTCTATCTTCCCGGGGACGATCCAGGAGAACATAACTTACGGCCTTGGAGACTCGTCCCCACTCCACCAGGTTTACCATGTACGCGCTGCCGCACAGGCAGCTGGGATTGATGAGTTCATTTCATCTCTGGCCCAAGGCTATCTCACAGTTATCGGTGACGGTGGCGTGGGTTTGTCGGGAGGACAAGCTCAGCGGCTTGTCATCGCACGAGCCCTCATTCGAAAGCCCCAGATACTTATCTTGGACGAGGCCACATCCAGCCTTGATCCCACTAATGCTAAGATCGTTCGCCAAACGGTGCAGCAGCTAGTCGCCGGACAACTTGGACTTACTGTGCTCATCGTCACGCACGCAAGAGAAATGATGGAGATTGCGGACAAGATCGTCGTGCTTGAACAAGGTCGTGTGGTTGAGGACGGGCCATTCGAAGAGCTGGCGCGCCGGAATGGCGGGAAACTGAAGGCTTTGATAGAGGACCCCTGCGAGGACGATGAGACCGATGCATAAAACAGAGGTAATGTTGTGCAATAAAGGCTGCATCGCTGGACGTGAGGCACCTGCGACGAAGAAGGAAGCGCTCAATCGTCGATTCTGTCTTTCCCGGAGGCTTTCGCTTTGACCGGCATGAAAAGTCACCAAGCTATCATGTACATACTTGTCGCTTCTTCGATTCTCTTTGTTTCCAAATAAGATCTTGCTTGATCCAAAGGAGGTATAAATCTGTAGCCAGACCAAGACCTCTAGAGGGCTGGGGTGGCCGGTAAGACTGGGTTGACGTTGTCGACACCTACCTTACTTAGCTTCTCAACCCAGCAGGTAACCCAGCTGCAGTGTCGGGCGTACAGCGGTGAGGTATAGCCTGTGGGGTTTGGCTTGAAACAATTGCGGGGAGGGCTACTCCATACATGACCTGCAATTGGTGGTGACTGCACGATGCCAGGAGGACCTCGTTCACTCAAGCGGGTAGATCTCTATGTCATAGTCTAGTAGACGCACACATGTAACTATGAGCGAGCAGTAGAAGGGAGAGTGTTCCGTAAGATGGTAAACTGTGTGCTCTTGGGTGCTGACTTCGAAATTCTCCGAGAGTGCAGTGTGCAGTGGCCACCCACCACTTCTGGTAGCAGTAGAAGTCTAGTGGCTTTTAGTAGATCTCAGATTAGCTGTTGTGTCAAAAGGTCATAAATTACTGTAGTTAGTCGCGCGTCACATTATTCCAATGATAGAAAACGACCGAAGTCGAGGGAGCCCAGCCCGTGCACGGGGATGGCGTTCCATGGTCATAGCCTCGATGAACCAACCATCAGCCGTTGGCCTTCCAGAAGCGTGGTTGCACCCAACTGGACAGGACATTCCTCGTATTGGATGGATGAGGGGAAGGGGAAGGGATCGGAAGAGCCGCGGGCTTATCGATAGGGAAAAAAGATGACAAGATCTAAAAATGGCATCGCGTCTAAAAGTGGTCCGGGCAGAACAGCCGGACGGAGGAGTAAGTTACTGGCTGTAATGGAATGTCGGTCGGTCGTTTCACCATGAGATTGACTTTAATTACTCGAGGGGGAGGAAATGGAGATCATTAATTTAGGAAGTCTGAAGAAGATATGATGAGTATGATGAGGATACTCTGTGTTTATTTTCTCATTTGGAGGGTGGGCTGAACAAATTTGATTATCAAGGAAGAAATGGATACGAAGGGGAGGAGAGGAGAGGAGGGGAAAGCCTTAGTGGAACTTGGAAAGGCCAGCCACTCAACTCCAATCCCGTGTGTCTCGCAGGCCCAGCCACTCACTCTTTCTTCCTACTGCACTCACCTTCAAGTTAATCTGCACTAGGTTGGTGGTGCAGTGGTGTCTGTCTGTCTGTCTTGTCTTGTCTTGGACAGATAATCAATCGTCACTCTTTGATACCAGCTAGCCGCTGGTTTGTTCTAGCTACCTAGGTATACTGCCTCTACCTAAGCTGTCTTCACTCTTTCTCCGACTTTCCCTTTTTCCCTTTCCTTATTTCTCTTTCTTTTCTTCTTTCCCCTCTTTTTTCCCTCCTCACCTCTTGTGTATGCTGTATGGAGGTCACGGATATGCTGACAAGCCATCTCATGCGTATCTTACTCCAACCATCTCTACTATTCCTGAACACCCCTCTAATCTTCTTTTGACCCTTCCGGTATACTTTCTGGATCCCTGCCTTTTCCATCTGAACACGCATTGGCACCTATCAGCAGCTTCCGCTCCCCGTCTGTATCACCCTATATACAGCCTCACCACATCCGCCAGTTCCGCCACTTTCCCGCTCTAGGCTACCATATCTTTCGAATTTTCCTCCCGAACCAGACTTGAATCGAATCGCTTATCATCTCTTTCGCACTTCTCACACTTCTTGTACCTCTGTATGTTTTGAGGTTGAGGCCTTGGGCCTTTTTCTGCGTTGCCCAAGCTTGTCAGCATGTACATTCCAGACGACCTCCGGCATTTTGGCGCCCGTCAGAATGGGCCGGCCAGCGACCCAAACACGGAGAAGAGCAGCGACAATGGCGGGGACCACACTACGAACAAGAAGAACAATATCTTCATCATTGTAAGGCTACTCGATCTTTCCATTCTTTCTCTCCCTTTCATGAACATCATCCGGATCCCTTTGGTGCTGACAGTAGATAATCACAATTGTAGTGTGCAGCCTGCATCATCTTCGTCCTGTCATTTATTTTGATGCTCTATTTTGTACTGCGAACCCTCCGCCGAATGGAATGCCGCCCGAAATATATACCAGGAAAGTTCCTTAAGGATCGGTGGAATCGATGGAACGTGGGTGTCACGTATGGACAGGTGCCCGATGGATCTTCGACCAACAACCCCGGAAACGCCTCGACTGAAGCACCCCCAGAAGGAGGCTCTGAAATGCACACCACCAATACTGCTGTTCGACGAGAAACTTCAATCCGGTCTATTATCACCCTTCCTCCATATTCTGCGAGCCCCAAACCAACAGAACAGGTCATTGCTCGGGAGGGCGAACGAGAGGGTATGGATGTCGTGGTTGAGTTCCCTGAAACTGCTGAGGAGGAGGAGGAGCGCAGAGAAAATTTGATGGAGTCCTTGTACCAGGTTCGCTTGCAACGAAGACAGGAGCTAGCCGAACGGGAGCAGCGGCGACAGGAGCGTCGTGAGGCTCGTGCTCAGGGAGATCATGCCCGCCTTGAACAGCTACGAATGCAAAGTCGGGCGCGCGCACAGAGTCGATCATCTGCCAACGCTAGTAATTCGACCCTTAGCGCGACGCTTGCAGAAAGTCAGGGTCGTGGTCGCGACAGACGCATTTCCAGTGTTTCCTATGCCGAGGTAGGATACGTCCGTCACGACGGATCGCGTGTTCGAGCCTCGTCGCCCGATTCAGACCGTCGGCCTCTCCTCACAGATGCTACTGGCATGAGCTCCGAAGCTGCCGATCGCTCCTCGGGCTCGATTCTCACCGGCATTCATTCTCGAGGTGAATCATATTCGTCCTTCCAGTCCGGCGCCACCACCATTTCCGAAGCAGACACTCTGACTCAGGTTCGATCTCACGCAACTTCTACTCACTCTCTGGGACAGCCTATTCCAGGGCCGGAAGATGGTGGTGACGTCGGCGCCCTCCACATTCCGCCTCCGGATTACGAAGACCTCGACTGGGGAGAGGCTCCTCCTTATCAAAGTCCAATCGCTGAACGAGGTGAACATGCGCCTCAGCTGCGGGAATTGACTCCCTTACCCACAATCCATGTCGATGCTGCCAGCCCGATCAGCAATACTCCCACAACACCTACCAATCCTTTGCGAGCAGAAGAGGTTCCGACGACACATGCACCCGTGGTAGAAAGTCCTGATGAGGACCGTCCACTTGTTGAGCTATCGATGGAGGGTCACTCGGTCACGGATGGCTCGCATACTCGTCCAGCCTCAAACACATAAATGCCCTGTCGACCGCCCGCTGCGTGCCGATAAAGCCTGCATATATTGAAACAGCTAAACCTGATCGTGCCTTGTGACGACTATGACCATTTACGACTTCTAGATTCTTGGCACATATTCTTTTAATCTCCTTTGGGCACATTGGTTTGTCCTCATCCTCTGAACTTTTGTTAGCCAGCAAGGCGTTAAGCTTAGGTGAAACCATATTGTTGATTGACTTGTTTCGACACATTACCTTTGTACATTTACAATCCGCAAGGATAGCAAGCGCTGGCCTTAAACCACCAGGGGCGCGCATTGCATTCCACATTGTCTGCACATATTACAGGAGGGTGATTTGGGCGGAGTCTATATTATATTGTTATTTGTTTGAATATTCGAAACAAATGAACGTGATCACAATAGCAGTGCCTTGTGTTATTCCGAATTACCAGAATTGCCAATAGCGGAAGAAATCGCGGGGAGAGACCATGGCTCGTTGCTGGTCCGGCCGCACCTCGTGGCCGTGGAATCCAAGGCGGTCAGCAGCTCCACTCGAACAATGTAAACAAACCAAACTGCCGTCCGCCCGTTCCACCCCGAAGCAAGTCAACCCAACCTCCTCGTTTCTTAATTTGTTGTGTCGCATCCACCTTTTACACCTTATGTTGCAGTCAGGAGTGATTGCCGTTGTACTCTCATTGTGAGGCGAAAGCACCGTATTTTCTTCATCTCAACCCCTCAATTGGAAGAACCTAGGGCTCTTGTCTTTTGTTGCTGCTTCCTGTTTCAGAGCACTAGTGGCTCGCGCTGGCCAGACGCGCTGCCATCTAAACAATCCCGCACTTATATCACCTAGCCTATTCGGTCCAGGTAACAACTATCCTACACCCCCTAACCCTCCGCACACAAATGTAGGTGAGAGTCAGGTGCTAACGCGACTGCGTCGATCATCACTAGTGTCAACAACGGACTGGATCTCAACCCGGCGCGTAGCTCATAGACGATATGTCGCGCGAAGCCACAACCAACAGCTTCGCGTCCTTTGGCTCAGACTTTGATCCCGAGCACGAAGCTCTCGAGTCCACCAAAGACATCGGAAGAAGCCCACGACTCCCCAACATGCATAGCAGTGCACGGAACCGCCGCGAAATCCAGCAGGATGAAGAGCCAGATTACGCCTTTAACACCTCAACGTTCGAGCAATACCTCCCCAACTTTTCCCCGGTCGGCACATCAGAAGAGGAGATGGACCATGAGGATGACGATAGCATTTCCATCGAAGCCGGAAGAGGACCCGTAAAGCCTGCACGCCGCTTAGACGACTCAAGAAACTCCTACATGAGCATCGAGAATAGCATTCGTTCGTCGTCACCAGCTATTAGACTCGACTACCCTACATCGAATACACCACAGAAGTCCGCTCTACGCAACGCACCCAAAAGGGCTGCGAGTGAGAGTCTTCGTAAGGATGCCCAGATTCGACGCGCCAGCCAAGCACAAAAGGAGAACCTCGATCCCAAGGCGACCCGGAAAGACCAGCGCCGTACTCTCTCAGATTTTCATGCAAAGGTCCGTGACTCCTACGAAGGATCCTTGCTTGAAGACGAACGGCCGTCGGGAGTGGCCAACAACACGCGTCCGACGCGTTTCGGAAATCCCAACCTCTCCCACCAGATTGCGGACGCTGTTGAGAAGGCTTCGCAGGAGGCCTATGCTCGCGAGATGCGTCGTGGCAAGGCTGCGGCGAGCTCTCGCAGTATGCATAACACGGCTGGCGACACAGCCACCCAACAATCATTCCTCCTACCCGACCTACCGAACTTGTCGGAGCTAGTGTCAGGGGTGTATGAAGATGGTACCCCGGTATATGCACGCCAAAATCGCCCGCGCACTACGCGTTTTGTCTCTCCCCTGCACGATGTCATGGACGTATCTCTAACGCGCGAACATATACCGCTCGATGCGGTCCCTATTCCAGAAGACGAGAAAGCTCTCTTTGTTTCGTTGAGACTACTTCAGGATAAGGTGGCTGAGCTTGAGAGAGCCAAGTTCGATGCTGAGAAGAGAGTCGAAGAAATGAGACAGGAGAATGCGTCATTAAAGACAAGCAAGTCTCGTGGAAAAGAGAAGGTTTCTCGCATCAGATCGTATGAGTCTGAGGAAGATGAGTATAGAAAGGATCGCTTTGCGCGTGAGAATCAAAGTAAGTCGGATCAACTCACTTTAAGAGACCTAGCTGACAATCGTTCAGAATTGGATGCAGCGAATCTCGCTCTACAAAACAAGCTGGACATGATCGAGAGGAAGGCCGAGATTCAAGAAACTGCACTCAAGCGGTTGAACCGAGAGCGAGACATGGCGGTTTCTCAATTGGGTGTGTCCTATCTGGAATCACAGGACCTTAAAAATGAGGTTGAAGCTCTTCGTCAGGAGAACGCCGAGCTTAAATCCCAATTGGTGAAGGTCGCATCGGGTTCCAAGGATCAGGACGAGACTTATGAGTCCGAACAATCATCTGCAACCGAGATAAGCGACGAAGATAGTCAGTTTGATACACAGGCGAGCAGGAACTTCAGCAGAAGCACTAAAGACCTTACCTCGAAGAGCTCGCGCTCCCGATCCAAGGCCGGTCGTCAGGGGCAGTCAAACACGAAAATCTCTACTCAGGTAGACAAGGAAATAGCTCGCTTAGAAAGAGAACGTGCTGAAGAGGCTCTGTTTTCGCTTGACCTTTCGCAATCAAAAGAGAAATCTAAGTCGAGAGCAGAGAAAGCCCGAAGCAAGGCCAGGACTAGCGATGCCGCGTCCAAGAAGCAATCTAACACCGGCAAGCAGCGCGTCAAGAGGGTGGTTGTGGAGGAGATCGATGTGAGTGAGCCTGTTGACTCCACTGGTGAGGTCACGAACAATACCAAAAAGTCTTCGGTGGCGGAACAGGATTTGACGCTTCTGAGCTTCGTGGACGTAAGTTCTTCCTTTAACTTGTTGTGTCCGCTTGTAACTTAACCAGGATTTTCAGGAACGCGAAATCGCCCAGCTACGGAAGACCTTGGAGGAGGAGCGCCTGGCTCGCAAGAAGCGCCAAGCAACCGCTACCAAGGAGTTAGCTGGCAATGAGACTGGGAATACCACCCGCCAGAGCGTGGCAAAGCCCGGAATACCTAGAAAATCATCCCTTAAAGAAAGCAAGGGGCTGCCAGCAAGACCCGCATCAGCAATGGGCGACTTGACCGCCACATCCAAGGCTAGCATGATTGAAGGAGACAGCAACCTCTCAGTGCCTGTTGAACGTCACAGACGTCATTCAGACCATGCTGCGACCACTGCTACTCCAAGGCGGCGACGTCAGATGGCCGAGGAGATGACCTCCGCGTTCATCCTACCTGATATCACTCTCAATCCTGCAAGCCTTGTCGATAATCTGACTAAGCTGCCTGAACCCACGCAGCGTGCGCTTGACAGTGCTACCCAGCATAATGGCAAGAATTGTACCGTCTGTAAGCGTGTCATGCCTGGTGACTCTTGCGACCACTTGGTCGAGACGGTGAAAGTCCCCAAGCCTGTTCCTGTCTCGGAGCGTATGCCTGAGCCTTCAGTTCTCAACGAAGATCCTACTATGCGGCCTGCGCAGTCGCCAGAGATTGCCCTAGCAACTGTGCTCAAAGCCTTGGAAGATGAACTGGCACACCTGAAGATACAGCTAGTTGCGTACCAAGGTGCTTACAACAAGCTGGATGCTTCGCTAAGCAAGAGACAACGAAAGTCGCTTGGTGAGAAGATTGAGAAGTTGCTGAAAGACATCGACATGAAAGCTGATCAGATCTACGCCTTGTACGATGTACTCGAGGGACAGAAACAGGACGGCCGTGAGATGACCGAGCAGGAAATGGAAGTAACTCTTCAATCTATTGGGATTGACACAGGTGCCGGCCCGACAGGCGATTTGACCGCCGCATCCATCAAGTCCTCCCACAAAGCCCCTGAAACGGAATTTGACGATGACGATGAACTGCCCTGGGAAGGATTTGAGAGCACGATGGAACTCACGGGCCGAAGTGGTGTAAACCATCGCAACTAATCTCAACTATATGATTCCGCTTGCTTTGAGCTTGTGCTCTCTTTCCCTTTCGTGCGAGTTCCACAATTCCTCGATCCCTTCTTTCCCTCCTTCATCGCATGCCGCTTGCGCACAGTCTCTAATTGAGCTGACCCGGGCCCTGACAATGGACTCGGCGTCCAAGCCCAGAACTTCCATGAGAGTTGGTGTCTTCGGCAGCTTTTGGTAACTTCTGCGTCCCGAGGGCATGATCTAGAGCTTGCAGCAAAGGGATCTTTTTGTTTGTTTACAGTTCCGCGGAACTCTCTTTCACTTCTACATGCCGGGAAGGCTCCAGGGTTGGATTAGGCGTTGCATTGTGTCGGTTGCTTGGTGAATCATTAGCATTGGTTGAATGGATTGTTACAAGTGTTTCTGTGGTGGGCTAGGGTTGGATAATCATTGCGTTCCTGTGGTCTCGTGCCTGCTAGCTATACAGAGACCAAAAAGTAATAGTGTCGGCAATAGCGTGCCGAAGAAGCGGTCGGAAATACCCAAAGAGGCACTAGTGGCGATGACAAGCTTTAGGCCGAAGACGGCTCATTCTGTCTATTATTCTTTTTTCGCGCCCACATCACTACTGGAGTTTGGATCTCTTTCCTTGCCACTTACTCTCTTGAATGTAGCCGAGTTTCTTTTCGTTTGACCACGCAAGCCTACCGTAACACAACATTTTCTCTTCTGATGACTTCACCGCAACTACATCATGATCACCACAACAGTTTCAGCGGCGATGTAGATGTTCCCACGGATGCGACCGAAGTCAGCAAGGCTGCTTATCTCCACCGAGATCCCTTCCACGAGGGAGGCGAATTTCTGGGTCCAGCTTCTCCTTCTGATCACCACACCTTGGAAGACGAAGCAAGTTACAACACTGCTATCCACGATGACAGTTCTGTGCAGACTCGGATTCTTGCGCCCCCGGCAGAAATCATCTCTGCCCGACGCTTATCTGTAGACATCGCCAATAGCAGTGATGGCGACAGCAGCGACGATGCCAGTGATGACGACGACACCGAAGGGCCTACAGGCCCTTCGAGCGCTGTAGGCCCTTCGAGCGAAAAGCCTGTGACATGGGCCTCGCTGCCCAACAAAGGCCAACTTGCGATCTTGACTTTCGCGCGACTGTCGGAACCTCTGACGCAAACCTCCCTCCAGGCGTACATGTTCTACCAGCTCAAATCCTTTGACCCTTCCCTGCCAGACTCGACCATCTCTGCTCAGGCGGGTGTGCTGCAGGGCAGTTTCACCGCCGCGCAATTTCTTACGGCAGTCTGGTGGGGTCGCTTGGCTGATGCGGACTGGATGGGACGGAAGAGAGTGCTTTTGATCGGGCTCTTCGGGACATGCATCTCATGTCTGGGTTTCGGGTTTTCGCACTCATTCGCGGCCGCTGTGGTGTTCCGCACGCTGGGGGGATGTCTGAACAGCAACGTCGGGGTGATGCGGACCATGATCTCTGAGATTATTGAAGAGAAGAAGTGAGTTGGCGTGGTAAACGGCGCTTGCGGGCGGGGGTGGCTTGAGCTAACGTGCTTAGATATCAATCTCGCGCCTTTCTCCTACTTCCAATGTGCTTCAATATCGGGGTGATCATCGGTCCGGTCCTGGGTGGTGCACTGGCGGATCCGCTGAATAGCTACCCTGAGTTCTTCGGCCCCGGGACATTCCTTGGTGGTACCGACGGAGTATATTGGATGAGACGCTGGCCATATGCGCTGCCCAACTTGCTCAGTGCGATGTATATCTTTGCCTCATTCTGGGCTGTTTTCTTGGGTCTCAACGAGACCCATGAAATTGCGCGCTACCGGGACGACTGGGGTCGGAAGCTGGGACGCATTATTACGAAGTTCTTTTCGCGCCGCCGGAGTCGCTATTATCGTCGGCTCAGAACCCATCCGGACAATGAATCCATTTACATTGATGGCAGCGTGACCAGCATGTCCGCTCCTCCCAGCCCTATCCGTTCCCGTGCTCGGCCGCGCCCCAAACGCCCCAGCTTCTGGCAGATCTGGACACCAAACGTTCTTCTGACTTTGCTGGTTCAATTCCTTCTGGCTTTCCATACCAGCGCATTCAATTCGATGACGTTCACTTTCCTGCCAACTCCACGAGCCCCAGAAGATAGCCGGAAGGGCTTCTTTCGTTTCAGTGGTGGTCTGGGATTGCCGTCCTCTCGAGTCGGCATGGCAACGGCTATCATTGGGATCATTGGTCTGCCGTTGCAGATCTTTATCTACCCCCGCGTGCAAGGTCACCTGGGAACTTTGACCTCCTTCCGAACCTTTCTACCGTTTTCACCACTGGCATATGCGTTGATGCCTTTCCTTCTCGTGCTTCCACGGGTGCCCTGGATGGTTTGGCCTGCGTTCACGCTTGTTGTGGGTCTCCAAGTTGTTTCGAGGACGTTCGCTCTTCCCGCGGCTGTCATCCTTGTGAACAACTGCGTCACCGACGCCTCTGTCCTTGGAACAATTCACGGGGTCGCGCAGAGTATCTCCAGCGGGGCCCGTACCCTGGGCCCCATGATTGGAGGCTGGGGCCTAGGGCTGGGACTGGAGCATAACTTTGTCGGCGGGATTTGGTGGGCCCTGGCCCTAGAGGCATTGATCGGCTGGTTCGCCCTGTTCATGATCTACGAGGGTAAAGGGATTGAGAGGAAGAAGGTGTTAGAGGAAGAAGAGGAGGAGGATGGATTTGATGAACGTCGTTAAATACGGTTCGCCTTACTAGATGGACTAGAACTATTAGACTATATATGTGCATGGGATACATACACGATTACTACGCGACATGGGCATCATGGGTTCATTGATGAGATTTAGCACGAGTCTTATGAGAAATGTCCTGAGATGATCGAATGGAACTTATTCATTGATGAATTGTGGCATAATTGTTTCATAGCTGTCATACATTTTGTCATTTTTAAGGGTAAATAGAACTCCTTCAAACCTTCAAGGTTACCACCAAAAACGCCGTCTTAAATCGGGATCTTCTTCCGCCCGCGTCCTCCCAAGCCCAGTCCATCAATCCGCCCCCATCTCCACTTTCAAACCCGACTGACCAGCAGCCTCAACGTGCAAGCGTCGCAGGCGTAATGAACGCCTTGATTGCCTGCGCAACATTCCCCTCATGGGCCTTCAACAGCTCCGTGGCTCTGAGCTTATTCAAATCCAACTGATCCACCTGCAAGGCACCGAGCGTTTGACACACATTAGATTAGCCCAGCGAGCCTTATTCCACCAGTTCCAATATTTAAGGGCATCCCCCGAGGAGAGCGGGCTTGAGGACTGCAGAGCAGAAACCTACCAGAAGATTGACATCGTCGGCGCTGACCTTGACCGCCTTCTTCTTCACCGGCTCCCCTCCCTCCTTACTCTGCTGCGTCGTCCCCGCCCGCTTCTTGCCCGCAGGGTGACCGGCTGCGATCTCGAGACGACTCATGGCCTTGCCCAGCGCCTCCTGGTCAGCGGATGAGGGCAGCCTGGTCGGGGAGTCGGTGGCGGCGATCTCGTTGGTATGGAGGGAGGAGAGGGCGGCGGCGGCTTTGCGGTCCTCGGCGTTGGCGGGGAGCGGTTGCTCCGCGGCGTCGGGGTCGGCGTGCGCTGAGGGGATGGAGTCGGACATGATTGATTGGTTGGTTAGTTGGTTCGGTTATTTCTTGTTGTTGTTGTTGTTGTTGTTGTCAGATTGGAGGGTATATTCCAAGCCCATGTTTGAAGATACCTAGTGGTTATCACAAGCACCTGTTGCATGACGTACAGTCAGTCCCGAGAGACAAACAGACAAACAGACAAACAGCCAAGCATTCCGGCAGAACAATCAACCTAACAATCCGGATCTAAACCACTAACAGCCTAGTGCCGGGGAATAATGACTCAGGCCGCGAATAGCCGTGCGTTCCTCACCTTCCAGAAAGTAGCATGAATCATCCCATTTCAGGCCTGGTGCAACTTCGACTTGTTCTTGCTTTCTTTTTCTTTCTCCCCATTCCTCCCTCTCTCTCCCTGAACTCCCTTTTTATTCCTCTCTCTACTCCGCAGTCAGTCGGATTCGAAAGAGAATCTCCATTCTTTACCCCCTGTTTCTTCTCATAGGAGTTGGTGGTTCCCGTCCGCATCGAAAACATCGCAAAGCAGGGTCCAATCCAATTCGGAATTATCTCCACACTTTTTTTTTTGGCTTGTCCGCTGTCATTCCAAGCTCTTTTAGCCGTCGATCATTGCTAGAATCATACCTGCGTACAGCGTCTCCCTCCCTTCTTCTTCTCGACCTCCTCACAATTCCCCAAGTACACCGCCAGATCAGTGTATCCCATACTCCAAAATCATGGAGACTTGGTCTCCTACGTGTATGTTCGGTCTCTAACAACGAGAGCAACATCCCCATTGTCCAATTTCAAGACAAGCTGCTAATACAGTCCGGCTATTAGCGTGGACGTCCAAGCCGGCCAAACAATGCGTCGCGTACGAAGACACAGAGGCGACGGAGGCAGCTCTCGAGAAGCTACGGAAACTTCCGCCGTTGGTCACCACACAAGAGGTGTGTTTTCCTGTGTAACTGATGATTTGTACCGGCAATTTTTGAGGTCGTCTCTGTGCATGTGTTTTACTGATCGCAAATTATGGCACAGGTTGCGAATCTCAAGAACAGTTTGCGCAATGTCGCCCTGGGGAAGGCGTTTGTGCTTCAGGGAGGTGGGTTTCTGAACTTTGTCCCTTGACGTGAAACAGAAAACTCACAGTAATCAGGTGACTGTGCCGAGCTGTTTGATTACTGTAACCAGGAGATGATTGAAGCCAAAGTCAAGCTGCTTCTGCAGATGAGTCTGGTATTGATTTGGGGTAAGTCTGTTAGATCCCCGCTAATGTGATGGTGATGATGCTCATGCATGTCTTCTAGGAGCGAATAAGCCTGTGGTGCGCATTGCTCGGATTGCAGGGCAGTTTGCAAAGTACGTTTGTCTCACGTCCTGTCCTGCCAACCGTAGGCCTAATGCACTAATTCCTGAGCCATCAGGCCTCGCTCCAGCCCCATGGAAACGATCAACGGGGTCGAGATGCCCTCCTTCCGAGGCGACAACATCAATGGCTTCGAAGCGACGCCCGAATCGCGCAAACCGGACCCCTCGCGCTTGGTGTCGGCGTACTTCCACTCCGCCGCGACGCTAAACTACTTGCGCGCCTCCCTCTCCTCCGGTCTTGCGGACCTGCACTCCCCGCTTGACTGGGGTTTGGGCCATGTCATCACCCCTGCCATCAAGGAGAAATACGAACGCATCGTGTCGCGGGTGAAGGACGCCCTCCGCTTCATGCAAACCGTCGGCATCGACACCGACCGCGGCGTCGAGACCGTCGACGTCTACACCAGCCACGAGGGTTTGCTCCTCGATTACGAAACCAGTCTCACCCGTCTCCTCCGCAACCCCCTACCCCCCAATTCCGCCCCTGCTTTCTCCATGTTCTCCCCCCCTTCGTTTTCCCAGCCACCACCATCCGCTGTGGACCCGACGACAAGCACGACGACAGCACCGGCAACGGCAACGGCAACAAGCATAACCCCCCAAACCCCACTCCTCCCCTCGAAATCATTCTACGCGACGTCCGCGCACTTCCTCTGGATTGGCGACCGCACGCGCCAACTCGACGGCGCGCACGTTGAGTTCTTCCGCGGCCTCGCCAACCCGATCGGCATCAAGATCGGGCCCAGCATGACGCCGGAGGAATTGACGCAGCTGCTGGACGTCGTCAACCCTACGCGCGAGATCGGCAAAGTGACGCTGATCTCGCGCTACGGCGCCGCCAAGATCGCCTCCCACCTGCCGGGTCACATCGAGGCCGTCCAGCGCGCCGGCCATCTCCCTGTGTGGCAGTGCGACCCTATGCACGGCAACACCCAGAGCACCCCCACCGGCATTAAGACCCGCCACTTCAGCGACATCCTGTCCGAGCTGCGCCAGGCCCTCGAGATCCACCGCGCCCACGGCTCCTTCCTGGGCGGCATGCACCTCGAGCTTACCGGCGAGGCCGTCACCGAGTGTGTCGGCGGCGCCGGCGGCTTGACCGAGGAAGGACTCGGCGAGCGCTACACCACCTTCTGTGACCCGCGGCTGAATGAGAAGCAGGCCCTCGAGCTGGCCTTCCTGGTCGCCGGGTTCTACCGCGAGATGGATGAGTCGGAGCGCGGGAGGATGAACTCCATTTGATTTGTTGCGTGGAGCTTGCAGCCCAGAATTGAGAGAGGGTGAGTAGAATATCTTCAAGTATGGTTTATTTTGGTCTTGGACAATGTTCCATCTTGGGAGGGATTTAATATTGAGAACGGGTTTCTCGGGTGCATGAACCTCTTTTGGAGGTCGACAAATCCAATTTTGACCGAAGATTTTGATTTATACGATCAGCGACAAAGTAATTGGGGCGGTATGCGAAAGGAACCATTCATTCTTCAAGAAAAAAGAGAGAAGTAAGAATGTTGATTTTATTTTATTCAAGAATATGAAATATCCACATCGACCCAAAACCAGTCACGACAATGTAAAACAAAAACAAACCATTCTGCAAATAGGGGGGGGTATGTAGGTGTCCCAATACACAAGATAAACCAGAGAGAGAAACGAAACCAGACCCAGTCAATTGATAGCAAATAGGAAATCGAAGTCAGCTCCCAAATACGACTGACCGTACCCAGCATAATAACAAGAATGGAGAAAACAAGACGCGAGATCACTCCACGAGGGGACTACCCACCCGGGGCTTGTAGGCCATGCTCTTCCGGCGCGCGGCCTCGAGCTTCGAGCGCAGCTTCTGGTTCGGCTCGCGCACGGGGCCCGGGGTGGTGAAGAGACCCTGGCGGGTCTGCTTGGGCGGACAGGTCTGCTGGACGAGCTTCGTGCGCTGGGAGAGGTAGAACGGGGTGGCGGGGGACATGCCGATGGCGTCCATGTCGAAGGCGTAAGCGGAAGAGCCGGGGGTTTGGGGCGTGTGGCAGTACCGCTGGTCGGGTTCGGTGTGGCCCACCGTGTAGTCGACCTGTTCGGGCGGCGTAGCTGTAGAGCCTGACTCCTCCTGTTCCTGTTCCTCCCGGGAAGAGAGAGGCGGCGTGCTGTGGTCCCTGGTGAAGCTCTCCACGGTGTCTCGGCTGATGGCGCCGGAGCGGCGGCGATCTAGGGCGGGGGCGGTTGCGGTGGCCCGGACCAGCGTGCCGTTGACGTTGCTCAGCGCGCGCGGTTCCATGCTCTTGCGGCGCTTGGCACCGCCGCGGGGGACGATGGAGCTGTCGACGGCGTAGGGGGTTTCGTCGAGCCATTTGCTCTCCCGCTCGCAGTCGAGAACCCAACCGACACCAACACACTTGACCAGGCCCCGCGCGTGGCGCACCTTCTCCAGCGTCCGAGCACTTCCGTCCTTGAAGACCACATGGGTGACGCCCACCTTACCCTCCTTGGGTTCCACCCCTTCCTCCGGGGCCAGGCTCGCGCGAGGGTTCCAGCACCAATTCTTGATGCATCGGGCTCCCATTTGTTGAAGCAGTTCGATGAAAATACCACTAGCATCTTCGCCCTCCGTGGTGTGCACGTCCACATAAACGACCGCTCCTTGCAAAGCCAGCTTAGGCGCCGGTGCGCTCATGCTCCTTCTCGGAGCCTTTGCACTCTTGGTCGGGCTCGGTGATTGCGGAGGGCGCTTGGCAGGCGTCGATCTCTCATTCTTAAGCTCGGCGGGTTGTGTCACCGGGGCGACTGGCCTGGACATTGAGACTCTCTGAAGTCTCGGTGATTTCCGAGGCGACAGCGGTGGAACAGTCTGCTGAGTAGGAGCGAAGGTCGAAGTGCGGATTCTGGTGGAGGCACGAATAGGCGAAGCACCCGAAAGCGAGAGACCTCTCTTGCGTGAAATCTTCAGCGGCGAAATATGACCTTCGGGTTTGAGAGGCACCTTGGAAACAGTGTGTACTGTTTGCATCTGAGGAATTCGGTTCTTGACAGGGGTGAAGAGAGGAATGTTGGAAAAGACCTCATTCTCCTTGTTATCATCAAATGCATCGCTTGCAGGGAGCTGGCTGTTCGACACAGAAGCGATCTCCATCACTAACTCCTCGCGGGGGTCCTCGTCGGTATAGTTGTCAAGGGTAGCCTCAACCTCTGTCCCATTTGGCATGTCAACCACAGGGCCTTCTGTCTCCTGAATACTTTCAGAGGAATATGCCTCTAATTGGGAGTCTTGACTAGGGTCCTCATAGATGTGAGGGCCGTCGACATTCTCAGTGACCGGCTCTTCAGTCTCAGCAAGAATAGTCTCTTCCGCCTGAGATTGCATGTTGAAATCTTGCAAGATTTGAGTACCATCGACAACTTCAGTGGTTTGCTCGATGAGCTCAGCAGGCTCGGTAGTTTCGGTGTTGTCGGCCTGTGACGGACGAGAGCTCTGGCTAAGGCTTTCGTAGATCTCCGACTCGTCCTCCTCGGACATCTGCTCAGCATCCTCAGTAGTGCCAGGCTCTTCCAAGCCAGAGGTCTGGCTGAAGTCTTCGTAGTCCTCGGGACCGTCAGTAACCCCTGTCACCTGCCCGGCAGTTTCTGCAGACTCTACAGCTTCAGCAGCCTCAGTCTCTGCTACCTGTGAGTCGTGGCTGTAATCTTCTTCAATTTGAGAATCGACGTTCTCGTTAGAAGCTTCTGGTTCGGCCTCCGTAGTTTCATTTGCGTCAATTTCCACTGATTGCACGCTTTGGCCACCCTTGTCAATCTGAGGACCCCCGTCCTCAGCAATTTCAGCATCGGCATCAGCCGCTTCCGACTGCACAGGCTCCTCCGAAGCCTCTTCCGCTTGGCTGTCGATTTGAGGATATGTGACCTCTACCGGGGCGGGCATCACGTTGCTGGATGACCTGCGGTTGCCACCCAAAGAGAATATACCTTTGCGTGGGCGTTGCGAACGCCGAGGCTGGGATCGCGCGGGACTGCTGGCCTTCCATTGGCTGAATTGCTGCGCCAGAGGTGTGAAACGCGGAGCGTTGTCAAAGATCGAACGCTTTATAGACCGTCTGAGAAGTGGTGTCGCGGAATTGGAGTCGACGAAGGGGTCTTGATTGCCACTGGTGTCTACCGTGAAGCCCTGTCGAACCGGGCTCGGGCTGTCAGCGGCAGACTCGAAGCTCATATTCCGCCGTATAGGGCTGTCTGGTAAAACGCGGACTGGTGAGATGTTCTTCATCGCTCTATAGTAGGCTTCACGAATTGGACTCCAAGGATTTTCTGGTTCTTCAACCTCGTATGGCAAGATGGGGACACGGCTGCGCGGAATGATCTCTGTTGGTTCAGCAACAACAATGGTGGGCTCGTTTTCTTCGAAGACGCAATCCTCAATGATGTCTTCTTGCTGATTAAGGGACAAATCTTCCTCTGCAGCGCCAACATCATCATCGGTCTCCATCATGTCAGGGTCGTCCTCCGTATCCGAAGAGTCAAGACGCTGGTCCGCCTGTTCAGGTAGTGTGGGTTCATCGACAAAGACATCGTCAAGGTCCTTGGCTAAGCTGTTTCGGATTTTGGGGATGGGCGTGTGTTGTTCCTCCGCAAGTGGAATGTCGACCTCCTCTTCTACAACTGGATTGGGTGTTGCCGCGCGTTCCTGGCCAATTGCATCCCGATGGCCGTCTTCAGCATCAGATACTGTCTCGGGCATGTCTTGGTCCAGATTGACACGGTCATCCTCCTGTTCCTGATTGTCCCCATCAGAAGCATCGTCCAGTGTTGCATCCACTGAAATTTCGCGAACAACGGGATCATCTTTATGATCTTTTGCACCGGCCCCAGACTCGACAGCAGCCTGCAGATCATCCGTTTCCTTGTCAGCATCTTGTTGAGACTCGGGAATATCCTCAAAATCAGGCTCTCCAAGGGAATCCTCATTCGACTCATCAACATTCTCATCGTTGACATCCTCAATGGGCTCCGCATTTGAGATCTCTTCGAACTCTTCGGCTGCCTCCTGGATCACTTCCTCGCCAGTCTCCTCCATAGGCACATCCACATGCTCAGGGGCAGGCTCGACCTCGTCCAATTCGTCAATGTCGGATATCTCTGCCATGCTTCCAGCATCTTCTTCCATGGCTTGATCCTCGCTCTGATTACCCTCTTCCTCCACGTTTTCACCGACGACTTCAGCGACGTCTTCAGCAACTGTACTAGCATCATCCTCGACGTACTCAACAGTCTCCTCAGAATCGTGTTCTGCGGTCTCTCCATTTGCCGCATGTTTCTCATAGTGGCGTGCTAGCGAAGGCGAATGAGGCGGGGTTGTGCTGACAGGGTCGAGGTCGTCATTCTCCTCAGACGCCACGTCTTGAGTCGTTTCATCCTCCTCATCGGCCTGAGTCTCTACCCTGGTTTGCATGAGTCGGAGAGGGGATTCCTCAAGGTGAGAGTCATCAAAAGTATCGTTGTCTTCCGGTTCTTCTTCGTTGTCATTCTCGTGCTCGGACTCTTCAGGTACTGGGCTCTTCATGACGGACAGAGAAGCTTTGAACGGAGTGGCGACCTTCTTCGCGGGACTTTGAAGGAGGGACGTGCTTTGTCTCAAGGGAGTGGCGGAAGGTTCCGGTTGAGATTGAGACATGAAGGACGCGCCAAACAGACCTTTCCTGGGCGAGGATTTCAGGGGGGAGTTGAGTCCCGGGGTAAAGTTGGGTTGAGACACCGATCCGGTACTGGTGCCAAAGAGATTGCCGCGTCGAGGGGTTTCCAGGGACGCTTTCTTCGGAGAGAGCCTGAGCGGAGAGTTGAGGGTGGGTGACAACGTGGGTTGCGACAAGGGCTGAATGTCACTGCGGAGAGTCAGACCACCACCTCGTCTGGGTGTTTCCCTCATTGTGAAATTGAATGGCGAAGGGGGTGGTCGGCGGGCGGGGCTCGACAGGAGAAGGTTATTATCGTTGAAGTCGACTGAACGTCGAGGACCGGGCAATGGGTCGCCATTTTCATCGAGAGACTTGCGGAAATGTCGTCCAGTGAGATTGATCTTCTTGACTGGGGAGCTGAGTCCGATATTTTCTGATCCGTGTTTGGGAGGCGATTGAAGGATTGCTTTCATTTGATCTTTGTCCGCACTTAACTCGTCGTCCTCGCCATCCGAGCTGGCGTAGGAAGAAAGCCCTTTGGCGACCTGCGTCGCCTTCTTCGGCGACAGCGGCTTCGACGAGTCGTCCTTCTTCGCTGCCGCAGGCTTGCGGCCCCTACCGGAGGCGGCCGCGGGTTTCCGCACCGGCTTGGACGCAAGACCTCCCTGGCGCACTGAGACGGTGGCGGCGCCCCTTCTCCTGCCAGCCGGCGGAGGAGACGGCTCATTCAATTCATCCGCATCCGAATCTGTGGGATCCTGGAACGTGACTGTCTTCTTCTTGGCCGGTCCGCGCAGCATGTTCGATCTCACGGACGAAGAGTGGGTGGTGATGTATACTTGCCTCGGGGCCTCTTGCGACGAGGAGAAGTCGATATCCGTGAACCCTTTGGCGTTCAATCGCGTATTTTCCTTCAATTCGTCGACCACCTTCGGCTTCGCAGCCGCAGTCCCCTTTGGTCGACCTCGGGTCTTGGGCGCAGCAGCAGCAGCGGCAGCAGCCTTGTCCGCCTCCTTGGCGACGGCGGCGGCGGGCTTCGCCTTCGGCCTTCCAGCGCGCTTCTTCGGTACCACTTCCGACTGAGCCAGCTCGTCGTCGTTGTCACTGTCCGATTCCGCCGCCGCCGGCGTCGCGACCACCGGGGTCTTTCGCGTGCGCGGGGCTACGGCGCTGGCCCCCGCCTTCGCTGCGGGCGGCCTCCCTTTAGGCTTCGACGTGGCCGTTCCTTTCCCCCTACGACTCCCGGCGAACATATCGATCTCATCGTCCGTCGTCGCGTCCGCATCCTCCTCCTCGACGGGTCGCTTGGTGGTGGCGGCGGTGGTCGTCGTGACTGACGCGGTCCGGACGCCTCGCTTCCTGGCCTCCGTGGCGGAGCTAGGTGCCTTGGCCTTCGTGGTCTTCGGCGCGGTTCTGCTGCTGGCCGCCGTCGTCGTCGCGGTCGCGGTTGTCGTTCCCTTGGTGCGGGTGCGCGTTGCCCGCTTGGGCGGGGACTGTGGGATGATTGCTGCGCGAGCCATGCTGTCTGTTATTCGCGCCTTCACGCGTCGAAGATCCGAAGGGGTTGAGGTCGGTGGTTGTTGGTTCCTCCCGCTCACTCTGTTGCTGTTTTTCGTTGCGTCAAATGTGTCGCGCGCGGGGAGGGAGGGAGCCGGGTTAGTGTCGACGAATTCACTCTGCTCTCATTGTGTGACTGCTCGTAGTGACAAAATCAATGGCCACTATGTCAGATTGCCCCCGAAGTCCGATATTTAAGATGGTCGTAGCAAGCAGGGCAGGGGGGGGGGCGAAGGGCGTTGGGTTTTGAATGGGTTAAGGTTGTGGTGGAATAAGCTTGCAGCTTTCGGCGGCGAGCGAGCGTTGGGCGTTTCGTCAGAGTTCGAGCTTGGGTGGAAGCAACCAACCAAGCCTGCCCGCCGCCGCGTGTTGTCGACCTTGCTTGTTTGGGAAGTCGAGGGGCTGGTTGCCCCTGACAACGCCGCACGTGATGTCAGCCAATCCGCGTCGATCATCTACAGAGATCTATTCAGAGTACGGAGCACAAGCATTGTATGCATGTATGCACAATACTGCTATCAAGAACTTTTACTGTGCTTAGTACTGTTCGAAAAGACTTATATGATCAAGAAACCACCAAAGCCACGGCTTCATAGGAATTCCCCGAAAAGTTTACAGCAAAGCGCCCGCAGTCACTGTTGCCGCCAAGGCACCAAGAAATACAGCACGCGACACAATAGCGCCTTCACTGCTGAACACAACAGCTGGCTTATACTCGCCCGGTGTGGTGGAGTTCGTCGTGCCGTTCCAACAATATCTGTCAAAGCACCGGTTACAGATATCCGGGACGCTGGTGTTGGTGCGTTCGAGCGATCGACTCAGAATCGCGCACCCCACACACGTCGACCAGTCTGCGTCACGGCTGTTGTTGCCCATTGTCGCAACGTCGTACCCATTCTGGATGATCTGATCTCTCTGCGACTCTTCGTATTCCGGTTTGAAGGTGGAAACGTTCGAGTAAGACACATATGGATAATTGGGAAGGTAGACAATCAGTGGCGCTGGTCCTGTCAGATTGGACGAGTTGCAGCCAAAAAAGGTCGGTCGCGTATTGAGGCCCAGGTTGACGAAGGTATTCTGGTCTGGAACCGCCGGGAAAGCTGTTCCATTTCCGATGCCCGTGGAGTTCAAGCTCCGTTCGTAGGTAGCAACCATAGCAGTACCATTCGGCCAATTATTGTCAGTGTCAGCAGACGAATCCACCGCGATGATGACATCAACATGGCGCTCAGGCTGAATCAGTGGATGCAGTGGGATATTTTGGAGGTCTTCACCACCATCGACTAGGTCGAGCATGGTTTCATTTGCAGCTGGCGACGAGTTGTTGGCCCAATGGTAGAAAGGATTTGGTGTGTAGAGCGCGATGTCGTAGTTTTCTTGTCCAATGTCCTCCAAAATGCTCGTAAAAGCCGATTTCAAGAAGTCCGGGAGAGCTGTAGAGTTAATCTGTAAGAGGAACTGATTAAAAAGACTCGATGAAGTCCCCATCACAAAGCCCGCGTTGTCAAATCCCCTAACACAGCTTTCATTCTGAGGAAGAGACCCAGCTACAAAACGAGACCCCAGATACTCAATAGGCGCAAATCCGTAGACGGTAGGGTCGAAGGTGCCAAATTCCCAGGGATTGAATTCGTAAACGGTAGCATTGCTACTCACAAGTAGCTCATCCGGATATCGACCGTCAGCAACCAGTATCGGTATTGGCATCTCGGCCTTCTTGAAGGAATCTGTCAGAGCGATTGACGACCAGGTGTAGTCGATCCCCCCATTGGAAGCATTGATCAGCTGATAAGAAAGGGCACGCCCCCTAGCACATCACGGTCAGCGACTCTCGAATCTTAGCCTGAGGGCAATTTACACTCACCAATAATCGGTGATGGAAGTGTTGAAACCTGCACGCGATTTGCCCTGCACAGCATCATAGATATCCCTATAGTAAGAGGCAGAGTCAAATAGCTGAATGCCATTTCCCTCTGGTCCCTCGAAAATGGAATTCTGGAACTGCCAGATGTCGCCGTCATCGTACGTCTGCAAATGGGAAATGGTACTGAAGTTATTCATATAAACCGAACCAACCAACCAGCCGCCGCCGCTCAAGCCAGCCAGGTATGTTGCCGACTGCAGCAAGCCACCAAGTTGACCATCACTCGTGGAGTTGTTCGTCCTGCTATCGAATGCCTTGATGGCCCCTGCACCGTTCATCAGGGCTCGATAGCCGCCTCCAGATACCGCAATCCCGATATTGGGCAGGTTCGAGGTGTTTCCGGAGACTCGATCGATATATTCCGTTGCGTTGAAGTCTGCAATGGTGACATGGCCGAAGAAGTCTTTCAGGGCCGATTCGGTCTTTCCCCGGCGAGTCTTGAGCCACGAGGTCTCGTTCGAGGAGAGAGTCGAGGCACTGCGCACTGTAGGCCGAGTAGCCGAACAACTCACATTGTCCGGGGTGTAGCCGTCGGGGGCGTTGGGTAGCGCGCGCTGTAGCATTTTATGTTTCCGGGCCCCATCTTCTGCGCTAGTTGTCGCGCCTGTTCAAATAATCAGCCAGAAAAGAGGATAGTCATGGAAGGGCATCGACGTACCGAACAGCGAGCCCGCTAAAATGAGAAACGTAGCTGTGATTTTCATATTGACTATCACCGTCAAGCCGCCTGCCATCAACAGCTGCAGAGCTCGTCTGAAAGAGGTCGGATTCGCTGCAATGCCAGACCCCGAGTCATATATCAAAGGGCTGAGCTGCCGTTGGGCAGGATGTCTTGGGTGTTGACGAAGCCCGAGGTCAGCCAAGTATTTGTATTCACCGATTCACCGATGAACATGGGGGGTTCCGGCACAGCTGGCAGGCAGGCTGAAGTGTCACGGCTGCTCATTGGTGTGTCTAGAATTGGAACGCCGCACGGTACTAGTGAAAGTGCTATACTAGGTAGTGGACGCACTCGTCCGTGGCTGAGCTCGAGCAGCTACGAGCCATGGTTCCTGGTGAAGCAAAAGCTACTCGGGGTCAATGGGCGTTTGTGGTTCGGACAGCGGCAGACAGCTTCTGGGCTTGGGTCAGAGGAGCCCCCCCTCATCACTGGCAATTAGGCAGGCGCATTTTGACTTGATGTGGCTCTAATTCTGTGAACAAGAGCCTTTTGACGAATATTTAATAAATAATATCGTAATGCATAGGTGGCCGATCAACCTTGAAGGGAAGACCCTGGATCGGCAAGCGATGGCGGATGCCGGCGGGCAGCCTTGTTGGAGGGCTGACTGACACTGACACTGGCACTGGCTGACTGACGGCTCGGGTAGGTTGACGCAATCCCGCCCCCCAGAAACTTCAGGCCAACCCCGGCATTCCTCCGCTTGCGCTTCGTGTTCGACTGCTTTCATCCCGAGTCTACTTCTCGTGTTACCTTTCCGAGTATGGGTAACCCCCCCCCCCCCCCGCCCCGAACAAAGCCACTTCTGCATTGCTCACAAGCATATCTAATATGAGATCATCATAATTCATTAACATCTCTCCTCAGGTACTCGAAAAGCCCAGCTAAGCTACCCTTCATCCGTCCCACAAGCCATGACTGGCCTCGCAGTTCAATCTCCACCACCGCTCAATCAATCCCTTCGATACATGATATCCGTCCTCATCGTATACTTGACCCCACGTATCACAGGATCCCCGCCATGCAGCAAATCATTCTGCTGAAACACCAGCACCGACCCCGTCCGGGGAAAGATGCGAAGATGGCGCTCCTTCTCCTCGAACCGAGGCAGAAAGGAGGTCGCACCGCCCAGCAGAGATCCCTTCGTGTCCAAGTTCACAACGCCCTCGCCTTTTTCCAGGCGCTTCATCTCCCGCGTCGGTTCCGCGCGATCCTGCTCCCCATCCCCATTCAAATAGAGGTGCACCGTGTAGTACGAGGTCTCGCGCCCGTCCGGCGTCCGGTAGTGTCCATCCCAGTGCGGTCGGAAATATTCCCCCCCTTCGTATTTCAGAAAGCGCAGTCGCTCGTTGAGACGGGTGAGTCGGTAGACGGCGTTGCGACCGGCCAGGCCTGTCACCCGGGGCTGGTTGTCGATCACCTCGATGCCCCCCAGCTCCTGTAAGAAGGGCCGCAGCCGGGCCAGCAGCTTGTCGGCCAATTCAGGCGAGTCATAGATGATCCGCCCGCACTTGCGGGTGTCCACTGCGAGCGCCTGTTTGCCGTTCCCCAGGTTGATCATGGCGCGCTCCCAGGTGGGTTCGGCCGTGGCGGCGGCGGTCCGGTCTCCGGGCTTCGTTGACGGGACGGTGCTGGCCTCGGCTAGACGAAGAAGCTCGTCACATTCCTCCTTGGTGAATGCATTGTCAATGACTGCAGCGCAAAGGTCCTTGTATTCAGGCAGCGGTGGGTCGGACTGGATAAAGTCGATGCGGTGGCATTGAGCGTCGGCCGGGGGTTGGGCGGGGAGGAATTCCGCCTTTGTTCGCCGAGCCATAACGAGGTCGGCACAGAATCTCTTTGGTGGTACTTTGGAGGACCTCGAGGTATAAATCTAGAATATATAGAGTCGATCGAAGGAAATTTTCAAAGTCTAGGGGTAAGGGATAGAGTCATCTTGAAGAATGACCCTCAAAGGAGGCTTAAAAAGTTAGCCCTGTTCGGGACCCCGACTCAGCCTCGTGAGCAGGCAGCGAAGGAAGTCATACAATACAGTGGGGGCTGAGCCTTGACCAGGCCAGAATCATGGCCTCCTGCAGAAGGAAGCACTGCAACTCTGAGTGTTCAAGCCCATAACACACACACAACGAGCAACAAAGACGATTAACACGTTCATTTGTCCTGCTCAGCTAATTTCAAGATCCATGATGTCTAGTGCCTTAACAACAATGCTTGGCACTCAAACCGGACTTTCTTCTTCCGCCCTACTACACGACTCATCTTTATCCCATGAACTCCAAATCTCATAGCACTGCCTTCTTATGGGGTTGCCAGTGCTGGAGATAAGACTGCACGTAAAACTTCAAAAACAATAGCATCAGGAACAGAACAAACCCGCATCCAAGGCACAACGCATAAGCCTCACTACTATCTCTAACGCATCTTACTGTCTTCATGTCCCGAGACTGCTGTACTTTGGAGTCCCGTGGCGTTATGTTGAAAGGGGTATTTGGCGATTGATCATGTCGCTCAAAAGGAGGACCAGAAAAGGGAACATCATATTCCACAAGGACGGACGACAAGCCTAATAGGCTACCGACGAAGAATTGCATGATTTGAAGCAAGGTCAATGAAGCTTTGGTCGAGTGGTGAACGAGGATGCGCAACGCAGTCATGCTGTAGTATGTATACTGTGCGTCTTCATATTAGCATATGTGGCAGGATAGCATAATTATCCGACGTAACATTACTGACCATCACGGTGTGCACAGCCGAGTTGAATAGTGTGGCGATTATCGAGGCCGAATTGATAAATCGTACTCCCATGCAGCCCCAGAAGATGACGCCAGCATGGTGATATATGTGCAGGGCCGAAGCCTGGCGCCCTTTAGCAAGAATGATCACGGTGTCGAGTGGCTCATATAGCTTTGACAGATAGAACAGCCAGACGATCAACTTCAACCTCGGCGCATATGATTCGTGCCCCGGGAACTGACCCCCATGGCAGACAATGTCTGCCGCCCGGCTCATATGCAATTCATCTTGCTTGTCCGGCCATGCGGAAGACAATGTTTTCAGCATAGCGGCGAATGTCCAGGCCGAGAAAGCCGTCAGAATCAGATTGTGTAGTATCACTAAGTTAGAGAAGACCTTTGTGCGACTGATTGCCCACGGTCTCCGTTCTCTGGCATTGATCTTATTGCAATAGATGACGACCGATATGTACAAGACGCTTATAGTTGTTGAGGTCCGCAGGTCCGTAGAGAATGTGTATAAGGATGGAGAAAGCTGATATCTTCCGAAGCGGAGTGCTGATTCGGGAAAAGGAAGGTAGTGGCTTGAGCCAAAAGCATCGGAATACTCGAATAAGGTGAAGGGTGGTCGTGTAAGTCGAAGGAATCGCGGTTTCAGCATGGCAGCAGACAGTCCAAGAGACTTTCAACAGTGAACGAAGAGCGAGCGTGCTGGTCTGGGTGACGATTGAGAGCCACTTGATGCGCAGACCGCATGCACCGAAGTCGGAGCTTGTTGATGATGGGATCGCTCATCCTGTATCGGAAGCAACCTTCTGTGTTTGGAAGACAGGACCCTTGCAGAGCTTATGAACTGATGTCGGGTCCTTAAGGCAAGGCCTCAATCGCATTCTGGGGGAGAATCAGGGATTGTTGTTGGGAGTTGAAGTCCGCCCGAACCGGAAACCGACCCCGGACTTTGAACTGAATGTCCATCTCATACCTTGGCAAGGCCTCAGCTGACTGCCCATTCTTTACTACAGTGCCTTGGGAACAGAGCCATAGTTTGAAACTTACAGCTCTCTACTATATTTATAAGTTCATTCCCTCAACTATGATCCCGCTACGGCGAAAGCTTGCATATGGCAAGCCAATACTCCCAAGACCCGGCATGGCGCATAAAAGATGGTCTTTCCAAGGTGATAGATGGTACGTCCTCTTGAAGACAGGGACTGTTAGAGCTCGGCTAGCACTTGAACATGAGATTAGATTGAAGATCTCCCCTGGCTTGTTCCGCACCTATCATTGGGTAGCTCGAGGGCAGTTTCAAGGACATAGACATTGAATTCTAAAGGGCTCCATCGGGATAGACATCGATTTCGTCCTACCGTACTTGAGCGATAAACTAGGTATGAACCAACGATCGACAACTATGGCTCACTATACTAGCAAATCGGAACAATCACTGTCCATAGGTGTCGCTGGCATACCACAGAGCCCCCTCATTTGCTGTGTCGAGGCGGTACAAACAAGAGCAAAGTCCGTGAAATAACTCCTCCAGCGGCTGTGCCACATCAGGTCAGAACAGGGTGGTGATTTTGAGCAGTAATCAATCCTCGGAGCTGATAGATTGTTTTTATTGCAGAGCTTCAGCCAATTTTGAGGACGATGAGTGACAGCTCTCAGAGCATGATCGAAAGCATTTCTTCCTGTTCCTCGATGACCATCAACTTTTGAATTTGTCCTCTGTCGCAATTATTGCAGTAGGAATTATGGAAGAAATCAACACATTCCCTGATGACGATCAGAAAGAACATGTCACTAGAGAGCCGATGACTAGACGAAACTGGTACCAACGTCTAGACTGGTGGGGAATCATTTTTACAATGGTCGTTCCTCTCTATGGCCTGTACCAAGTCTGGAGGATCCCTCTACACCCGAAGACATTCATTTTTGCGGTAGTATTCGGCCATTTTTCGGGATTCAGCATCACTGCCGGTAGGTAACACACATTCCACATCATTGCTTGATTCACCATTAATGAGACTGCGTGAAACATGCTAGGTTATCATCGACTCTGGGCCCATGCATCCTACCGTGCTACCACACCACTGAAAGTATTCCTCGCCATATTAGGGAGCAGTGCCGGTCAGGGCCCGATCGAATGGTGGGTGCGCAGTCACCGTACGCATCACCGATACACCGACACTGCCAAGGATCCATACTCTGCCCACAAGGGTCTTCTTTACTCCCACATGGGATGGATCCTGTTTAGGAGAGGCGCCAGGATCTACCACGGAATAGACATGTCTGATATTAACAATGACCTTGTGGTCCGGTGGCAACGTCGCTACTACGGCGGCATCTTGCTGGCCATGGTGTTCTTGTTCCCAACCGCGGTCTGTGGCCTCGGCTGGGGCGATTGGAAAGGCGGCTTTGTCAATGCCGGTATCGTCCGCATGTTTGCAGTTCAACAGGCTACTTTCTGCGTGAACTCCCTAGCCCACTGGATGGGGGATCAACCATTTAATGACAGGAACTCTCCCCGCGATCACCTGGTCACGGCTATCATCACGCTTGGAGAAGGATACCACAATTACCACCATGAATTTCCCACGGACTACCGCAATGGAGCGGACCGGTGGCAGTGGGATCCAACTAAGTGGGTGATCTGGTTATGGGAGCAGATGGGTCTTGCATACGACCTGAAACGTTTTTCTACACATGATGTGGACAAGTGCCGTCTGCGACAGGCGCAGACGGACCAAGCGTCGCCCTCGGACTGGGGCGTTCCAACGGAGGGCTTGCCAAGACTCTCATGGAAGGACTACATAGTGGTGCAAGCCAGAGACGGGAGGCGGACACTGATTGCTATCGATGGGGTGGTTCATGATGTTTCGAGCTTTATGCCTGACCACCCTGGAGGCAGTCAGTTACTCCAGGATGCCATCGGTAAAGATGCCACTGAATTGTTTACTGGAGGAGTACACCTGCATTCCAGGCTGGCTCATAATAAGCTTGCTACCTTGAGAGTAGCCATTGCTCGTGAGGTATCATGATTAACAAGCAGATGGCATAGTTGGAACAAACCAGGTGAGCCCAATAGTTTCAGGAGTCCTGAGAGCCTTTCATTACCTGGAGAATTTTGCTACCGCAACGTTCACCCAGCTGGCTCAAATATTGTTATCTTTCCTTATTGAATGCGTCTGAGCCTCTTGCCTCAAATGCATGTGTGGTGGTAATAGCTCGCCTATTCGGGCCGGTGTACGATCATGTACAAGAAATAAGATTGAGTTGCCCTCTACTCAGAGATCCATAGATGCTTTGGACAGAACCAGTGTTCGGTAGTGTAGCCAAGCTGGACCCACAGGGCGTGCCACCGATGACCCACAGGGCGTGCCGCTTCAATGTCACCCCCAGGGCGTGCAGACACGCCTTACTCGAGACATACTGATAACTAACTAATGGACAGTGAAGATGAATGTCAGTGGAGATACGACCAGCATGTATATATATGCATTGAAAGGGGACTGAGCAGCAGAAAGAGCCATTGTGCTGCGAGTCACCGCTTAAAACCTTTTCCATCACCATCACCATTACCATCACCGCCATGGGTTCCTCACAACCGCTCGACGCCTCTCGCCTGACCTACACCTTCACAGCCGCTCCACGCGAGGTCCCAGACGCCCAAACCCTGAGCAGCACCCGCAAGACAATATGCACCGACCACATGATCACTGCATCCTGGAACGCCGAGAGCGGCTGGTCCGCGCCGGAACTGAAGCCCTACGGCCCTCTGAGCCTTGAACCCAGCGCCTCGTGCCTGCACTACGCCTACGAATGCTTCGAGGGCCTCAAGGCCTACCGCGGCCACGACGGAAAACTGCGGATGTTCCGCACCGACCGCAACACCCGCCGCCTGCTGATGTCCGCCCAGCGCATCTCCCTCCCCGAATTCGACCCCGACGAGCTCGAGAAACTCATCTATACATTACTCTCCGTCGACGGGACCAAGTGGCTTCCCCGAGACCGCACGGGATCCTTTCTGTACGTGCGCCCGACCATCATCGGGACGGACTCACAGCTCGGCGTCGCGCGGCCGACGGAGGCCCTCCTCTACATCATTGTCGGCTACATGGCTCGCCTGGACGCTCCGGCCGGCGGGAAACGCCTGCTCACCAATCCGGACGACACGGTGCGCTCCTGGGTCGGCGGGTTCGGATATGCGAAAGTGGGCGCCAACTATGGGCCGGCCGTGCTGGCGACCCAGGAGGCCTTCCGGCAGGGATACCATCAGATCCTGTGGCTGTATGGGCCGGACGGGTCCTGCACGGAGGCCGGCGGGAGCAACTTCTTTGTGGTTTGGCAACGTCGGGAGGATGGGAAGAAGGAGCTTGTCACGGCCCCGTTGGATGATCGGCTGATCCTGGACGGGGTCACCCGCCGCAGTTGCCTGGAATTGGTGAGAGAGCGACTGAAGGGCGAGGTGGAGGTCTCGGAGCGGAAGTTCACCATCGGGGATCTTCTGGAGGCGGCGGCGGAGAACCGTCTCTTGGAGTCGTTTGCTGCTGGTACCGCGGTAAGTCTTTTGCTCTGTGTTTCATACCTATGGATGGGGCATTCTGATAATTCTGTTAGTGGTTCATTACTCCTATCTCGTTGATTCACCACCGTCAAGAAGACATCCATATCCCAACTGGGCCGGATGGAACACCGGGGGAAATTACGGGCATGCTCAAGGGATGGTTGGGGGATATGATGTATGGGCGGGTAGAGCATGAATGGGCAAGAGTAGTGGCTGAGAGGGGGGAGAATATCGAATAAGTAGAGGTCACTTGTGAAGTTCAAAGTTTAATAAATTAGGTAGTAGACAGATACAAATATGCTTAGAATCCTATAGCTGAGACCACTACATGATGATAGAATACCTTACTCATATCGACCCGAGTAAACCAAACTCAAGTCTCGTGAAGGTCCACTCAGCGATGAATCATCCGCTCTGTCCCCACCAAATGTTTTTTCTTTGCCGCCACTCGTCCCTCTAAACCCCTCTGAACCCCACGTCAAACGTCCATTAAGTGATGTTTAGTTTTTATGTCCTTCTAAGCCTGCGCCAGTAGTGAGATGGCTGCTTTCAGGCTCCCAATAGGTTCGGAATTCCTGGATTCCGCCAGCCGAGACTCAGTCTGCTACGATCTTCCCTGCGTTGATCCCGCAACTGGAGATGATACTCAGCTACCTCAAGATGATACTGCACTCGATTCCGCTGACCAGTTTGACAATTCATACACGTTAATGGGGCTTGACTCATCAGACTCCTGGTGGCAGTTCATTGAGACGGACGCCAATACCAGCGTTTTCCCACTTGATAGTGAGAGCCTACCAGCGCATGAGAACTCGTTCGATGCGACACTCACGAACGAGCATGACGGCCTCAATGCAGGAGACATTGACTACGCTGGCTTGGTGGACTACGCTTTCCTACAGCCCTCTGCAGATCAACCAGGTCAACAAGATCCATTGAGTTATGATAGTCCACAATCATCTATAAGGCCATCCCTACTTGGCGAAGTTGGAACCAGGGAAAACACCCCAAGTCCCTCTACCGCAGTACACTCAGCGGGGCGAGGGCTTCCTCGTCGAAGGAGCAGATATCGCATCCAGGAGATTGATCGACGGACAGCTGCAACCTTCATACCACCTGTTTCAGGCCCCGCCGATCCCCTAGAACGCTGGAAGAATTCTCCGCCTGAAGCCGAAGCAGCCAGCTTATCGGCCATCCAGAATGCTCTCGAGAATGCACCGACGGATTCAGGTATAAGCCGAGGGCCCGCGCTGGGCCCGCACCTGGATGACTTGTTTCAAACGCCTCGCCATGCAGCTTCCCGAGCAGCTTCAACGGTAAGTGGCGAAAGTGCCACCAGTGCGTCCTCCTATCGCTCCAATCGATCTCGCGTATCTGTTCGATACCATGGCAGCCAGTCCGGCTCTGATAGGCCAACTGCTGGGATCCAAAAGAAACAGGTCAGCACGGGCAGAAAGAAGAGGAGTTCGGCCAACAACTCTCGCATATTCTGCTGCACGTTTTGCTGTGATAAATTCAAGAGCAAATATGACTGGGTGCGCCATGAGAAGTCCCTTCATCTGGACCTGGAGAACTGGTCGTGCGCGCCGTTCGGTGGTTCTGTCATCCTGCCATCCACAGGCCGCACCCATTGTGCCTATTGCAACCAGCTGGATCCCTCCCCCACTCACCTCGAGCAGCATAACCATGGAGTCTGTCAGCAACAAACGCGGACGTTCCGGCGAAAAGACCACCTGTTCCAGCATCTGCGCCTTGTCCACCGTCTTGAAACCATGCCACTCACCGACGGGTGGAAGAATGTGGCCACAAACTTCTCGTCCCGTTGTGGATTCTGCGATAGTCGAATGACCAGCTGGGACGATCGAGCTGACCATTTAACCATGCATTTCCGCCAGGGCTGTACCATGGCCCAGTAGAAAAGGCGACCATGAGTTCCCGCCGGAGATCGCCGCTCAAGTGAAACATAGCGTACCTCCATATCTGCTCGACTTTGAGTCCCGGACTTTCGTTCCCTTCACTGCCACCAACGGTGCTGTCAATGATCATCTTTCTCAGATGCTCTCCCGGGCCAGCTTCCGAAACGTACTGGGCGAGCCTGAGATGCCTCCGGACTCGGAAGCTCCGCGGCTGGAGTTGCCGCCAGCCCCCGAGCCTCAGTTGGATTGTTACACTGAAGTGCTTACTCGCCACCTGAGTCATTATGCGCGAGGGATGATGAGCAGTGGCGTGGTTCCCACGGACCAGATGTTCCAGTCAGAAGCGAGGCGTATGATGTTTGGTTCTGAAGACCAATGGGACCAAACACTGGCGGATGTTCCGGAATGACTGGCCAAGTTTCGCCGAGAGCAGGGCAACGATGGTTTTCTGTATGAATAGGGAATATCTTCCTTGGATCCGGTGATTATACCACAATTATCGTCAGTTGAACGATATGAAACTCCATCCAACTCCTTGCGTCAATGCAGAATTATGGTCTAATTCAATTACTCTCCTACCGCAAGGCCGCTGCTCTGCCTCAGTAGCGACCCATACCGAATAAAGGCAAATGGTATCCCTGCCAGGGCAAAAGCCAAAAACCCCAGGAGTGAGCTTGCCCAGTGGATGCCCAGGTGGTTATACATCGGGTTCGCGGCGAAAGGCAGGACCACCGCCATTATGGCCCTAGTTGCACTCGCGGCCGCCTGCGCAGATGCCGAGGCTTCCTTATAAGCATCCGTCAGGTAGTTCAACATGGCGGCGAAGACCAGATAATAGCCGAAACCAAAGAAGATCCCGGCCATCATGGGTAGAACTGGGTGGATTCTGCGATAGGAGCTCCAGCCGAGCCAGAAAAGCGCTATGACAACTCTGCGTTGGCCAGTCAAAGACAAGGTGAGCGGGGGAGGTGATCGGTTGAGGTTCATGCATATACGAAACAGCCCCGACACATGCAAGTGGCAGACGACGGTCGACCAAAGCCCAGGATTTGTTTGCTGCCATGGCTCTGGTATGAATCGAGGAGTAGACAAGCACAAGGCATAGGCCGAGAAGGGAACCGAAAATCACTATTGGCGGAGTCAAGAAAACCAAGTCATTGCGTATTCGAAGTGCTGCGCGCAGAGGGGTCAAGGGATACACATACTAGGGATAAATGCCAAACCATTATCACTAGTCGAAAGGCGATACAGCCCTGCCATTGTTGAGTGGCTTGGATCACAGAAGCAGGATTAGGGACTTGACGTACCTTGGAAGACCACAAGGTAAGCCTGGAAGAACAAGAAAAGTATCCCATACATGACAGCAAGGTACAGGGATGTGAAAGCAACAATGAGCTTTCTCACAAGCATGAGAAACGGCCGACTGAAGATCTTCCTGGCTGAAAAGGCTTGTGCTCCGTGAGGTTGACGGGTCTCCCCTTGAGAGCAGTCCTTCATCGCGTTCTTCTGAAGAATCACGGGGAGGTATGTCTCTGGCAGCAATAGGATAATTGGAACACCAGCCCCAGCAGCCATCAGCGCTACCCAGAATACCCAGCGCCACGAGAGGAGAACCGCAAACCCGGAGACCAAAGGTCCCGCCATCGGGCCAGCCATCGCCACGAACATAAATATGGCCATGGCGCGGTCGCGTCGTTCCGGATCTTCATAGATGTCACTGTACAGCCCGCTGAGACCGGCGTTGGGGACCGACGCGTTGAGCCCACAGAGAAACCGGAAGGCTAGCAGCGATTCAAACGTCGGTGATAGTGCACACGCTAGAGTGAACAGGGTGAACGCTAGATAGGTGGCGATGAGGACGGGCCGGCACCCGAGATATTCGCTCAGGGGCCCGAAGAACAACGGGCCGACCACGAAACCGACGAGGTACAGCGAATTCAGGAGCACGAGGCGGGCATCGCTTTCAGATACTTGAAATGCCTGTGCTATTGTCGGCGAGGCTCCCGAGGGAAGTGAAGCACCCAGAGAGCCATTGAAGGCGAAGATGGTGCCTGCTAGGACAATGTGAGTCTTTCGGAGCTGTGTAGATGGACATGTCAGGACGCGCATGAGGTTGAATACTGAGGGTGTTTGTGAAATCTTACTTCACTAAAGTCCCCAGCCCTCCTCACAGGCCACACTTGCCCTGATGGTATTTCGGCCTCTGCAATCTCAATTACCTGCGAGAGCATCACGGCGTCTGACAGTCTGACAAAGGGCTGCGATGATGCCTCAGCTGCTTTACCGTAGTTCTTGTAAGAGAAGTCCTTCTTCTACGGACAGCGCAAAATACCTGATTAGGATATAACTAGTACCTACCAGTAATTTATATGGATACTGCATAGCGTGTTTCACGCCCTACGGAAGATGAGTATAGTTTCAGTGATTCCGCCGGGAGTGGGCCAGTGGCAGTGAGTGTACTATAGTGTTCCACTCCAGACTGCCAGTATCTATCTAGTCAATACAATTGATTACTTTCCTGCCGCTTCTTTTCGAGGAAGTGGCCATTTAGATGCCGGGGCCGATGCCGCCTACTCCGTCCAACGTTTGTGATCCGCTACGCGTGCCCGCCCTAACGATTAAGGAGGTAATGCGAGTTGTCGGACGGGAGAGGATTGCTTACTGAGTGACTTCGAAGATTCGAAGAAGATGATTTGTGCTTTGCTACCCAGTGTACATACAGTAGGTACGTTTCATATGGAGGAAGTCTTGCTCTATGCCCTGAGTTGGTGTTGAATTCATGTAATAGTACGCATTCGCCGGCTAATATGGCTATGTGACCTACTCTCCCGTAAATAGAGAGTAATTGAACAGTAGATGTGTAATGTACTATCCTCCTAATGAAGAGACGGTAAGATCTCAGATTTCTTGCTGATAATCTCTGGAATCCTTGATGTTATTGACGAACTGGTGTTATTGCAAGTCCCGAGCGGAAGATTACCAAAACCCTTAGATTTTTTGGCTACTATACTTGGATATTATAAGAGTACTGAAGGAGAGGTACTTAAGTTAGAACCTGGACTTTTAGACAGTAATGTGCTGGTCAACGCTGTAAGCATAGTCCTATGACGTAGTGATAGTGACACGTGCAACGACGTGTCACCGCACCATCTGGCGTATGAGTATTTCACATTGAGTGCCAACAACCTGAAAGTAAATGAAAATGACGCCAGTGAGCGAAGCGACAGTTGGGAAAAATCCAGGGACCCTGCATTGAAAGGGACCTGCGTGGAGCCAAGCCATCCAATGAACCGGTCGGTGGCGGTGGAGCTCCCGATCCCCGATGCTGTGACGTCACCTGTCACTCTTTCCCATCCATGAGTTGATCGCCTTTAATTCTCCAGCTTGTCGCCCCTCGATCATTCCCCTTTTTCTGTCCATCTCAGGCCTTTAAGAATTTCCGGCTGAACGACTACTGGGTGCTTGGAACGATGAGGGTGTCGATCATTGCGTGTCAGGCTCTTGTGCAGGCCACTCTTCTCTCAATTGCCTCCGCTATCCCCGCTCCAACGGCTTTCCCCAGCACCAACAACAACAACAACAACAACAACAACATCGACAACAGTGCCGCTGCCGCCCCGCCAGACCCGGTCATCACCCCTTCACCCGTCGAGTACAACCCTTCTCCAGTCGAACCGGTCGCACGTCGGAATATCTTGAGTGATGTTGATTCGGACATCAACAGTGTCCTCTCAGGGCTTGGGTCGGACCTCCCCTCGTGGGTTGCGTCAGGGGTGCCCAACTTCTTCCAGGGGTTCCCCACGGGAGATGCTGTCGTGAGCTCTCTCGGCCTGAACAGTGCTCAATTGGCAGCACTTCCCACCAATGTCTTGAACATCGACCCCTACGCCAATTGGACCAGCTCCGGCTGGAACGTCCGCTTCCACGGGAACGTTTACAAGCAGCCAAATACCTCCGTCTCCGACCTGAACAAGCTGGCCAATGTCTTTCTCGGGAACACAAGTATTGAGGATCTGCCGGAGTCCCAGCAGGCCCAAGCACGCAATTTGACAGCCGAGATTCTGGTGGTTCAGCAGCCGCACGTTGCCGTGAACACCATCCACCTCGAGCCGGCACCGAGTCAGGGAGCCAGCGGAGAGCCCGGGGGCGGCGGCGCATCCAACGCCACCGGCGGTACGCAAGACTTGACTCTTCCTTACAACACCACCGTCGAGGGCGATTTCGATGTCTTCGTGCCGATTGACAGCAACGGCCTGACCGCGGGGAATGAAACCTCGGCAATCCAGAGACTCAACACTTACGTGAAGGGCGCATCGATCGGGAACAGTACCGCCTACCTGGTGCCACCCAAGGGTCTTACCATCGTGTCGGACATTGACGACATCCTCCGGGTCACCAAGATCTATGAACCGGAACAAGGCTTGCTCAACTCGTTCGCGCGTCCTTTCACGCCGTGGGAGAACATGCCCGACCTGTACCGTAACTGGTCCATTAACATCCCGGACATGCACTTCCACTACCTGGTAAGTTCGGTCTTTATTATCTGCACAGCTTGGATACTAATCGCCGCAGACTACCACCCCCGAGCAAGTGACCAGAAACTACATGCAGTTCATTTACACCCATTACCCTGGCGGCTCCTTCGACACACGTCCCCTTAATTTCAGCGACGTCTCGGCCACCCTTTCGATCCGCAAGTTCCTGCTGAAGAAGGTCTTCGAAACCTTCCCCGAGCGCAAGTTCATCCTGATCGCGGATACCAGCAACAGCGATGTCATGCGGGACTACCCCGAGATGGTGACCGATTTCCCCGGACAAGTTCAATGTATCTGGCTCCGCAACACCTCCGCCACCGACTCGGGCGATAAGTTCCCGTACGACACGTCCGGGTTCAAGAACCTGAACCAATCGCAGTACATGTTCTTCCTGCATCCGAACGACCTCACCAACCTGGATGTCGCGAATGGCCAATGCTACAACCAGTCCATTGCCCAGAACCTGACCTTCAGCTACCAGGGACTGCCCTTTGGGCTTGGGAATGACCCTACCTCGGTCAATGGGTCCGCGAACGGCACCGAAGAAAATGCAGCTAGCGGACTCTCGACGAGGGGGGCCGCTGGTGCGCAGAGCCTGCTGGCCTTGGTCGCGGCGATGTTCACAGCCACATTCATGTTCTTGTAGAGTCATGTCGATACGAATCATGTTATAATGTCCTGTACATTTCATACACCTCATATAATGAATTGGGATAGATTTTACTTCGAGTCTTTACTTACCTCCAGTCCCTGGAAAGAAAGAGTCGCATTCTTAAGGCGAGGTATCCGCGTCAGTTCCTGCTGTCCCTTCCGTTGCGCTGTTATAGCACCAGACAATACACCTGCATTGACATTGCTATTGTGCGTTGGCAGTCCTAGTGGGAAACACGTCACCTTCTCGCACTGTACGATAGGGAGATGGTAGAGGAGCTTCTAAATGGATCCCGGGGATGGAAAGACGAGATCCCGCTTCTTCCCTGCACCTTAGAATTGAGCCTGGAGTGAGTAATCTCCTTCCTGGTCACACGTACTGCCCGTACCGTACATCTGGCCAGGGGGGTCTTCGCCGGCTGCAGGGCACGGACCACCTGTTGCTATTCTCGGCGGGCCTGTCTAGAACCTGGGGAGGATTTCGCAAACTCCAACGGTGAGAATAATTTTTTTTTCTGTTCACGGGATCAGGTACGTATGTACGGTATTGAGAGCGACAGTCCGGGAATTAGAGCCAGCGAAGGAAGATGGGGGCTGCTACAGTATCGCTACAGTAGCTGCAATTGATGAATCAAGATTAGGTCCGAGGGTTCCGAGGGGGGATTATGCTGGGCCCGGGTTCCCCAGATGGGAAAGAGAGGGATGTAGCTGAGTAGCAAGTCAGTTAACAAGTATGATAGCTTATTTTTTTTGATGATTTGAAAGCAACAAAGCTCATCCACTCCCCCCTCCCCGCCGCGTTATGCGTTCTGTTAAATAGTCTGGGGAAAGCGGGTCCCCGGGCTGGGTCTGGGTCACCTGCGCACGCCCCATGGTTGGGGGTTCCGCTTTATTCGGCTGGCCGATTCGGATCTACGCACTATCTTCTTCCTGTTTTGTTCTTGGGGGTGTGAGATATATACTGTGTATACTGTGGATTTGGATGAGGGTTCAATTCGAATACTCTGGGGAGGATGATATAGTACACCACTTCGTTATTTATATCAATTAGCCCAGGCACACCGAGCCGCCATTGGGCTACAGTCCGCTGCAGCCAAACAATCCAGGTCCAGTCCAGTCCCCAGGTCCCAGGTACAGTACAGGATCTCATGTGTATGTCAATAAGGGCTTGGCTGCCGTGGAATGTGGACTCCTACTCATACTACAGGCAAAATCAACTTTACAAGGGTGAAATACAGGAAAAATTGGCTGGAAGGGATCTGGAGAAGGAACCCCGTGACCAGCTGGCAGGAAGATATTCGCCCGAAATAGCCATGCCATGCCAGACGCCGACAGAACCTTCGAAACTGATTGAATTCGAGCTTCCAGAACCGCCCAGCCCCAGTACTTACCTACCCTCGTGACCATTCCAAGGGTGTTTCCTTTCCGTATAGCCCGGCCTTGCCTCCTCCTCCGGGTTTCCTGATTCGGTAACCCGAGATGTCCACTGTGTTGTACAGCTCTACTTTGTACACTTGTCTGGGACTTGCTCTTGGGGTAACTGGGACTATCTTATGGATATTGTACCAAAGTCGTCATCCCTATCCGGTTGAGCTGCTGCTTTTTGGAATGGTGACTTTGGCTTGGCGGAGGCTACGCGGAGAGTATGGCCACCTCCAAGAGAAGAAACAAGAGTCTGGCGGCAAGTTCGTTACTTCATCATGATTCAACACCATCTATGTGGGCATTGACTAGCTGTTCTTATCAATCAACCCGTCAGTCTTGTATCCTGCGGCCCCCTGTTCGTACTAAGTTACTATGTGAATTATAGTTCCTGTAGAATGGAACCTGGAATGGTACCTCTGTCTCGTGTACGGTAGTGCTTCATCTCACAGATCGGAAATGGCTGCCATGCTTCACACTTGCCACGACTGCTGGACTGGGCCCAAATCCGATCACGCATTGCATTCCCCGGGTCTGGACCGCGGGCCACAGCTCCCCTCGCTGCCATTACTATTTCTCCGGATTCTGCTTTGTCCTCATGACTTCCTTCCCCCTCCCCCATTGCCAGGACTACTAGGCCCGGGTATTGTCCTGCTTTCCTATTGAGGCAACTCCTGGAGTCATTGTGTGAATTATTTAAGAAGCGTCGGCGCCCATCACCTTCCAGTCCCCAACCCATCAACCTTGTCGTCTGCGTGAATCACCCGAGCTTTCAGCAAACTACGACGCCTCTACAAAGTTATTCCTGTCTCTCCCTCTCCCAGACAGTTCACGTACACTACACAATGTCCCTGTCCCTTGAGACCACCGATGTCGCTCCCGCTCCGGTCCCTGTTCCGGTGCAAGATGGCCCAGCTCTCGGCTCCAAGTCGCGGATGCCCGAGTTCAGTCTGGCTGGGAAGGTGGTCTGTGTCTCCGGAGCCGCCCGCGGATTGGGGTTGACGCAGGCCGAAGCTCTGCTCGAAGCCGGGGCCAAGGTGTATGCGCTTGACCGTCTTGAGGAACCCGTGAGTTTGCACTACGAAAACAACCAGCTGTCAATCTGACCTGAGATCCTCCAGTCCCCCGAGTTCGCCATCATCCAGAAACGCGCGCAAGAGGAACTGGGAACAGAGTTACACTACCGTCGCATTGACGTGCGCGACACGGAGCTGCTAAACACCGCCATCGAGGCCATCGCCAGCACGGAGGGTCGGATGGATGGGCTGGTCGCCGCCGCGGGAATCCAGCAGGAGACCTCTGCATTGGAGTACACGGCCGAGGACTCGAACCGGATGTTCGAGGTGAACGTTACAGGGGTGTTCATGACCGCGCAGGCCGTCGCGAAGCAGATGATTCGCTTTGGGAACGGCGGCAGCATTGCGCTAATTGCCAGTATGAGTGGTACAATCGCCAATCGGGTATGTGCCTGTTCGACGTGACTTCTCCAGTTTCCCCGCTTTTTTCTTCTGTGGGTGGGGAAGACCGCGCCACCCAGTCTCCCCCCCGTGTCATCTTGACATCACGTACGATCCCACGCTGACTGTTCTGGAAAGGGTCTCATCTGTCCCGCGTACAATGCCAGCAAGGCGGCTGTGATCCAGCTGGGTCGCAATCTCGCCATGGAGTGGGGGCAGTACAACATCCGGGTCAACACGATTTCCCCAGGATATATCGTGACGGCGATGGTGGAGCAGCTGTTTGTGCAATTCCCCGAGCGTCGTGAGGAGTGGCCGAAGCACAACATGCTGGGCCGACTGTCCACGCCCAACGAATACCGGGGCGCGGCGGTCTTCCTCCTCAGCGACGCCAGCAGCTTCATGACGGGCAGCGATCTGCGCATCGACGGCGGTCACGCTGCGTGGTAAATGTCTGTTCTTGGTGCCTGTTTTCTATATGTTTCGTGTTGCTGTGTCGCATGGCGTCCATCTGTAAGAGCGAAGCGTTGATTGATGGGGATAATTGTTTACAATGACGCACAACATCTAAAAGGGGGGGACTAAAAATCTCTCATTTTCCTGTTCAGCGTCACTGGTGTCTGGGTTATTCAACTTTAGATCATTGCAGGGATGTATCTAGCATGACCACATATGTACATAGTGGTCTGACCATAATCTAATGAATCTCTTTCTACGAGTACATACTACTTGTACTGTAGATCAACCCACCCACTTAGCGTCCGATCTGGCATGTCAGCCTGGATGCCGGTGCACATGACCCACCCACCTTATCCATTGGCACATCATCTGCCAGATTCTCTAGTACCCGACCTGGTAGATAACCGGCCAAGCCAACCACTGCAAACCAGATGGGAGAAGAGTGGTTCCCCCTCCATCTGGGGAAATAAACTCTGTGCCCCGCACCCGCACTCAGCCTACACATCACTTTTGCCCCCTACCCCGTTATCCCTCCTCACGGGTTGGATTTTGGGTTATCTTCCAGTCAGGGAGGATGACATCAGCCCCGTGTCATCGACGTCACGGAGGATCACCTATAACCGGTAAGATATTTAGTATAGTCTATAAGTACCTAGTGTAGGCCGACCCTTCCAGAATATGTTCGATTTTGGGGAACACAGTGGTCAGTTGGGTTATTCGAAATATAGTAGAATGCGAGCTAGTCAGTTGGTTCAGTGCAGTGTGACCAGACACCAAGTGGATCCCAATCGGTGATTACCGGCGCAACACTGCCCGCTAAGCCCATTCGAGTATATACTGTTAGCACTGTACCCAGCGTCACCCACAGATACTAGAAGTGTTCTCTCCGGTTAAAGCCACCCTCGTTCGTGTTCGTGGCTTCGACCACTTCCCAAACACGGATTTACCCGATGGGGGGTTATTGTCTAGCCCTGTGTATGCACGAATGCATCAACCCCAGATCGAATGTTCCGAGCATAGCCGTTAGTGGAAAGGAGCCGGATTGGTGGTGGGTGGTATGTCCAACTCCTTCCATTATGCACGCTGCTGTACATACAATAAGGTCCTCACGTGGGTGTGGTATTTATATATCTTTCGGTCTACGCGTGCTTGCTCGTGGGGATCACCTGCGGGTCTGACCGACTAGGTGGAAATCCGTGGAGCGAGGAAGGACACTAGCATGGGGCTGTGGCTGGTTGGGGTCGGTCTTGCAATCCAACTTGAATCCTTTTTGTGTTGTTGATATGGGACCCCGGACATCAGGTATAGCTCTCTGGTCGGGTGCGTATGGTAAGTAGTAACTTGATTTCCAGTGTGTGTGATGGTTAGGGCTCAGGTGATGCGATCGAGTCTGCGTTGGGAATTAATCAAGGTTATCACCCCATGATTACCCAGTCGTAGATTCACAGGGTGTTGTAGGTACAATATACAATGTACTGTACCGGTATAGAAGAGGGCGGGCCTGCGAATCACCAGTAGTTGTGCAGCCTTCGCCTCGAACCCGAGTCTACATCAAATCATCCACGAAACTTCTGGCAATAAGCATAAATGCGCGGACTCTTACTCTCGGGAAAGCCCCAGACGGGAGCTACCATGCCAGGAAGATCCAGATGCTGGGATACCCTCCAACCCCAGTAAAAAGTTATCATATTCAACGGATCAGTGGATGCAAGGAGCTGTCTAATCCGCTGTCATAATCACTGACTCAGAACAAAAAGCGGAGCAAATGACATCAACAATCCTCGATGGTCTAACGGTCATGATTTCCGCTTGTCAATCTCAGCCCGAGAACAAGCGCGGGAGACCTGGGTTCGACTCCCAGTCGGGGAGATTTCTTTTTTTATTTTTCCCCCGTGGCTCGGGGTACCTGCTGTGGGAAGAGTGTCTTGCTGCGTCTTGAATTGGGGGGTGGGGTGTAATTCGAATGTGCAGAGCAGGCGTCTACATGCGATGAACTACGTTCTGGATTGGAGCAGCAGCAGCAGCGGCAGCAGCAGGGTTGACCTTCGGCTGCTCCGCTTGCGTACAACGGACTGCCAAAGATGCTGTGAGACTCCCAACTTCGAATTTCAATGATAATAGAAAGTGTATGGTTAGGTCGCTAAGTATGTAAGCCACACCCGGACGACAGCTGTACTTCGTCTCTATAGGTCCGAGGATAATTGAGAATAAACGGAGACACTCAGACGTGCCGAACATGTGCTGCATAGCAATGACCTGCACAATACCTCCGCTCAACATGAATGCCATCAGTAATGCACCATGCTGCACTCACAACCCTAAACCTGCAGCTTGAATTCTGATGTACTTTGACTTTCCCTGGGGATTTGGAATGATTGGTTAATGCGGGGAGTATGATTTGAATAATACAGCTCTATCTGCTTCGTCAGATGTAGCTTTAGTAAGCAGACTAACATAGATGCGCAGAAGGATAACCGGATCCTTCAGAGACTTTTGATACTTACCTAGATTTTGACTATTTGTTCACGACCCAGGGTCTAAAGCAGCTCAACTTTGTGGATTCAATTGAATCATATCAGGAACCCACCAATCCCACCCACGCTTCGCGGTCCAGATCCCGCTAGATTTTCTCCACTTCTTGCTATCGTCTTGGCAAAGACAACACCCCCCAACCGAACCAGGCAACACTGCGCTGCCTGGGAAGTTAATAGACTCTAGACTTACTCCGTCGGTACACTAGCTATCACAATCCTCTACATATATGGAGCCCGCATCTCTCCATACGTAGCAGTCTCTAGATTTTCCACGCCGTGATCCATCTACCATCCAACTACAATCTTCCATTGGAAGGCCAGAATGCCCTCCCTCCTCCACCTCCCCAACGAGGTCCACCTGCACATTCTCTCCCACCTCCACCATGACTGCCGCGCCCTCGCTCTAACCTGCCGCACCTTCCACCGCCTCTGCGACCTCCCCACCCGCAAGAAGTTCCGGCGCGTCCGCGTGCAGCCGGGCAAGAACCTCGACCGCGCGTTCGATCTCCTACTGGCGATCCTCCGGCGGCCGAGTCTGGGCCGGTACGTGCGCCACATTGAGTACCAGGGGGCGGTGGAGGCGCACGTGCCGTACGAGGAGCAGCTCGGGGAGCGGGAGGCGGAGCTGCAGCAGGAAACCGGGATGATGGGGCTGCTGTGGGCGGCGGTGCGGCGGGCGATTGGGGTGGACGAGAGCAATGCAGACGAACACAGAGCGAAACTGGCGGCGCAGGTCATGAACATGCTGATGCAGTCGTCCGAGCAGCGGGCGAAGGGGAAGTGGAATTATACGTGAGTTTCCTGGTCTTCTCCGCAAGCAAGCAAGAATAAATTGGGGCTGACGATGGGTCCAGGTATCGAGGTATGCACGGGATCTTTGCGGTTCAGGCGGTGGCGGCGCTGCTCGTCTCGGTGGCCCCGGACCTGGAGTCCATGGCGCTCGTGCAGCCCTTCTTCAATTACACGGGGTTCTATCACACGGAAGGGCGGTTCGCGAACCAGAACCGCGTGGCGTTTCCGCTGGACTACATCCTGCGCCGGGCGAACGGCGAGGGGGACGCGACGCCATTCCTGCGCCGGCTGCGCCACGTCTACTTCATCAATGCGGGCCGCGGGTGGATGGACGACGAGCGCTTCTACACAAGCATGGACTTCCTCGGGATGTTCGCCCTCGTCGACCGGCTTCCGGCCATCGAGATCGTCGGCACTGATGCCCTGTGCACGGACGAGAATGGCAAGCCCGGGCTCGAGCCGAATTCGTCCAACATCAGCCGGGTCCGCATCAACCATTCGGCCGTCGACACGATGTATCTCGCGTCGGTGATCAGTGCGTGCAAAAGTCTCAGGGAGCTTCAGTTTTCCCTGGGAGGAAGGGCCTCCTCGGACGGAAGCAGCTCGATGCAGAACCCCAAGACTTTCCTCCAGACGCTTCTCTTGCACAGGGAGACATTAGAGGTTCTTGATGTGGATTTCGAGGCCAACATAAGTGAGTTCTGGAATGATGACGATGAGGACACGGAGCCGGATTTTGATACATACGGCGGACGGTCAGAGGCGCATCATAGCTGGACGGGTGCGCCGCCGGACGAGCTGTGGGACCAGAAGGGCTCGTTGCGGAATTTCACTTCCCTGACCCATGTGAGCCTGGGACTCAAGACTCTGCTATACATGGCTAGAGGGGTCGACTCAGCCAGATCGTCAGACTTCAAGCTGGCCGATCACCTGCCGCCTAATCTGGAGTATCTGCTTATCCGGGGCTACGAAAGAGGTCTTCGCAAGGATCACGACGAGCATATCGATGGCTTACTGTCCTTGAAAGAGAGCGAAGGTTCCAAGCTGCGAGAGATCAGGGGCATTGACGAGTTGATCCCGCACGCCGAGGACGTTGATGAACCCGACGATGAGTCGGCTGCGTTGTGGGAGTGGGAGGAAGAGGAATGGTCAGAGGACGAGTGAGGGGATTCGCGTGTAGAGAGGTGTATGTAGCCCTCTCTGTCCTGATAAACAGTGGCTGCAGATATCGGGCCGATGGCAGCTCCACCCCATACTCTTCTGTTTCTAACCGAAGGGCGCAGTTCGGTTGCACCCGACCGCCCCGCCCAATCATCAAGCTTCATCTTATCATCTTATCCGCATCGCAACACATCAACTGATAAGATTGAGATGTTGCTGCTTGCAACGTACCTGGCAGTCTGTGTAATGGACCCAAACACTTATCGCATCCTCAATGGGTCACCAATGAGGTCGATGGTCGGCCCAGCAGAGTGGAGGTACGAAAACAGACACCGATTTCGGTGGGGTAAATGCACCATGGCATAGACACCTCCATCCTCGGCTGCGTTCTATTGACTTGGCGCAGCAAACTTTTGCGATGGAGGGGACGAACCTTATAAATAGGGAGCTGAGACCTTAATCATGAGTAGCTAGCTGGACATACCTTCTTCTAATCTGTATTCCACCGGTTGAACCGGCTTTTCCTTTCCTCAATGGCTCGTTTCCCGCGATCTGCATTAGGCCTGTCTGCGCCATGCCTGATGGGATTGATCGGCTCTGTGGCAGCGCGGTTGGTATCCACCGGCATGTCTGTCACGCTTCAAGACATTGATTACTTCATCTCCCCATATGCCGCTGGGAATGTGACCGTTTCATCTGCTCTGTTGTCCAATGTCCCAAGCGTCAATGGGTTTGCCCCGGTGACTGTCGTGCAGGAGGACACGGCCGAACTGTCCTCGCTATCCTCACTCTTTTCCACATGGTCGACCAAGGATGACGTGTTCACGGACGCATTCCTCAACGCCGTGTTTGTCCGTAGTAGCCGGCACAGTTCTGCCAACATCACCTCGCTGAAAGAAGGCCAAACGAGTGTTGTGGTTCCCCTCGAATCCAGATCGGTTGCCTCAGGTCCGTACTTCATCGAGCAGACCACCGGCAAGCTGTACCCTGTGTACCGTCTATACAGCGACTTTGCCGGAGCCTTCAATCAGCCTCTTCTGCAGAAGCCCGATGGCACATTCCAGCCTCTGTCGGCCCAGGTCGCGGGCGTAGCATCAGTCACAGTGGGTGTGCCGTCTCGGCTCTACTACACCCCGACCGAAGACAAACCACTGGCCGGCGTCCGGGTAGGCATCAAAGACATCTATAGCCTCGCAGGCGTCCGACAGAGCAACGGCAACCGGGCATGGTACAATCTGTACGGCGAGAACAACGTCACGGGCACGGCCGTCTCGCGGATCATCGAGGCCGGAGGAATCATCGTCGGCCTGCAGAAGCCCTCGCAGTTCGCCAACGGAGAGACCGCCACGGCCGACTGGGTGGACTTCCACGCGCCCTTCAACCCTCGCGGGGACGGCTATCAGGACCCGTCGTCCTCTTCATCCGGGGCCGGGGCCTCGATCGCCTCGTACGACTGGCTGGATCTGGCCCTGGGCAGCGACACGGGCGGCTCCATCCGCGGACCAGCCGAAGTCCAGGGAGTATTTGGCTCGCGGCCGTCGCACGGCCTTGTAGCGCTCGACAATGTCATGTCTCTATCCCCCGTCCTCGACACGGCGGGTTTCCTCACGCGTGACCCGTACCTCTGGGACACGGCCAACCAGGCGCTGTACAGCACCAACTACTCCTCCTTCAGCGGAAAGGCCGTCAAGTACCCCAACACGCTGTACACGCTGAGCTTCCCGACGACCAACGACTCCGCCAGCGACGCGATGCTGCTGGACTTCCAGCAGAAGCTGGCCACCTTCCTGAACACGACCACCACGCCATTGAACCTGACCGCAGACTGGACGGCCAACCCACCGGCCGAAGCCCCCTCCGACGTCACCCTCCCGACGTTGCTGAACCTCACCTACGCCATGTTGATCAGCAAGCAGCAGATCTCGCTGGTCCGAGATCCCTTCTACGCCGACTATGCAGGTAAGCACCCATGCCCAATAAAAACCGTACCAATCCATTCTCAAACCACCACTAACACCTCCAAAGCAAAACACTCCGGCCGCCTCCCCTTCGTCGACCCCGTCCCCGTCTCGCGGTGGAACTGGTCCGAAGCGTACCCGGCCTCCGCCCTCGACGAGGCCATCACCAACAAGACCATCTTCATGGACTGGATGGCATCGAACTACCTCCAGCGCGTGGCCGACCCGGAGCAATGCTCCTCGTCGCTGATGGTGTACGTGGGGTCGGCGGGGCCCGAGGCGGGGGCCGCGCGGAACCTCTACCGCTCGCTGCCCGGCGCCCCGCTGGGATGGGGCAGCAGTCGCATCTCCAACATGGCCGAGGTGCCGGATTTTGTATTTCCGGTGGGCGAGGTCGCCGCGTACAGCAGCATCACCAACCACGACGAGAAGTTCCCCGTCACCGTGGATGTGATCGCCGCCAAGGGCTGTGATGGGTTGATCGTGCGGCTGGCGCAGGATCTGCTGGAGGCCGGGATCATTGCGAGGCCGTTGACGGGGGGAACGATGGTGGGTGGGGAGGTTTTGCTTTAGCATGCTTGCCAGCAGGGGTCGGGCGGGGTCCGTCCTTGGTGAGTTGTTCATTCTCGTCTGCAAATATGGTTGATATATATGATGTTGTGAGTTTGTGGTGTGATTGGAAGATGGGGAAAGAGATCAGTACACTAACATTATAAGATAGCTTGAAGGAAGGAGGACTATATAGATGATAGATTTGATACCTGGGGCTGATGTTGAAGACTAAGACTCTTGCTGCTCATGCTTTAGATGTTTCTGATAATTGGAGAAGAATAAATAGTTTCTTATCTGTTGAATGGAGAGTGAGTAAGGTGATGAGCGAGGTTGGGGTGGAAGCTGATGTTGACAAGGAGAACAGATTATGATGTCTCAGTCGGCAGGTGACTTGTCTTACCGCACTCTCAGATCACGGTACATGATATTCCCCCAAAGCACCCTCCACCTCAAGTGTCTTCCTATAAGAAAGTATTGTACTGTACAATTGATGTTGTCAGTGCTTTTCGCACACCCGGCGAATAGAGCCATGGTAATGCATATCTACCATCCTGGATCATCGAAAAGTTGTAATGTTACAGTCAGGCCCCAGGCCATCACACCTCTACCGTAGCCCCGTCAAGCACAGTCACCCCCTCCCCTCCAAGGGAAAACACCTCAGAAGACAAACCGCAACCGCCTGACAAGACAGCAACCAAACCCACCCTGGCTGTTATCTTAACCAAGATCCCCCACCACCCCCCTGGCCCCCAACCGCTCCACCACCCCACTCTTCAACCGCAACACCCGCTCGATCTCCCTCGCGGGAAGGCCCTGCCGATCCCGCATGGCCAACACCTGCCGGATCGTCAACGCATCCAGATACTCTCGTCCGACAAAGTCCGACCTTCCCAGGTTGTCCACTTCTTCCTCCGCCGCCTTGGTGAGCCGTTGCCGCGCCGTGACGGTCAACAGGGCTGGATTGGGAGCGGGCGCGAAGGCGGCCGTCGGGGCGCCTGGCCCCCCGAAGGATCGCTGCGCGGGGTTGAAGGTGCTCGAGGGAGAGAAGGTTGGGTTCGGGGTGACGGGGCCGATGCTGCGGAGGGAGGCGGCGAAGTCCGGGTCGCGGCCGTCGATGTCGATTGCTATCTCGTGTTCGGCCTGTTAGCTTTGCGACTTCTGGGGAAGGGGGTTGTTTGCGAAAAGGCGGGTTGAAGGTTTAGGATGAAGGGAAGGCAAGGCAAGGGATGGGGGTAGGCGTACCGCTTGATTTCTCGAGGGACGCTTGCTCTTGGTTTTGCGGGTGGTATGTTGCAGATCTCAAGGAGCTGGGGTGTGGGTTGGGGCGAGGACTGCGCTGCGGCTGCTCGTGAAGCCTGGGTTGTGGTTGCGGTTGTGGTTGTGGCGCTCGCGGTGCTGATGCGGGTGTGGAGGTGGGAGGTCTGGTAGTGGATGTCGTGGGCTGTTTGGGATATTGACGCCGTGAAGCTGCCGCCGCTGCGGACTTCGCAGGTTTCGACGCTGATGCACCCATGGTGTTGGGAAGCAAGTGTGAGATTCGTTGCGGTGGTTAGCCTCAGCTTGTGAAGACTGCGGCGGATCAACCGCCGTTGCGTCTCTTCTGCAGAGGATCCGATCTGTCAGGCTAACCCGATCGGGGTTAAACACTAGCCGCGCGGGTGACGTCAGCCATTCCCGATGTTTTTATATGTGAATTAAGATACGGGGTACTGCTAACGGCTATGAGGTCGGTGTCGTCCTGCAGGATTTTGATAGCTGGAATGTACACTTTCTTCTACACTGATACAACTAGTAGTCATCCGACCACGAGCTAGATGACGTCGGATACACCCTAACAACCGATAATGCCACACCCAGACTTTCGACCCGCACCACTGAGCAATCTACCGCAGGCCGGCAAGCCGTCTGCCCTGGACCTCACCGAGAGCACGGCTGCCGCTGACGAATGCGACAGTACCAGCCACCGCGACAGCAGGAAGGATCTGGAAGAGGTTCCAGGAGGTATAGTACAAGAAGAAGATGCCCTGGATGGCAAAGAGGGAGCCGAGGAAGACTGCGTGGGGAAGGGGTGCCGACTTGAAAGCAGTAGGGAGGTGGTTCAAGTTGACGCCGAGGACCAGCCACTGTATCAGAGGAGAATTAGCCCCCCATCGAGGCGGCAACAGAGAAGAACAACTTACCACTCCGCCCAGAACCGGAAGGGCAGCAAGCACCAGAGCGAGGAAGACCAAGGTGATGATCAAGGGGGGACTCTGAGCATCGGTCTTGAAGATGTGATGGATCTCCGGAAGCTTTCCGTAGCGCGACGACTCGACGGTGGGCACAGGCTCGTCGGGGTTCCGGGCCACCGTCAGCTTGAATGCAGCTCCGTTGTAGGCGTCGGCCTCGCCAAAGGATCCGATCAGGACTCGCGCATCAAGGGGCTCGGAGACGGAAAGGAATTGAACGGGCAAGTCCTTCTGGGTCTAGCATGCACGTCAGCCTTGTTTCATCCGGTCCAGAGTTGCGGGATAAGCACTGACCAGCTCAATTCTGGATTTGCCATTATCCTTCACGCTGAAGGGGTAGGAGATATCCAATCCGGTCTCAGGATCCTGGAGAAAGAGGAAAACCTGGTGCGCGCGTTTGGCGGAGCGGCCTTCCTGGGCTGTCAAAGTCACCTTCAAGGTGTCGGCAGATCCGAGGGAGACCGGCTTGGAGAGAGCTTTGTTGTCGGGAATTCTGTCAATGGCACAAGTAGATTAGCATTTGAAACCTTTCCTGTAGTTTTCGCCTTGACAATAATTGTACATACGCTTCCTTGAATCCAGCGCCGACGCCAGCGCCTTTGGTGTGAACTGACACGGTGGCATCAGTGAATCCCCACGCGGAAGCAGCTACAGCGGTCGGCAGGGCGGTCGAAGCCAGCACGGACAGCTGAAGGAGAGAGTGCCACAGCTGCATTGTGATGTATGATTGAGGAGGGAATTGGGGGGGGGGAGGGAAGAAGGGTAAAACGCAACGCAACGACCGAAAGCAAAGCGCAGGAAACGAAAGCTGGGCTGTGGAGGAATTGATGCGGTCGGCGGAGAGACCAGATGATAGTTAACTACGGGGAAACAGTCTTACTTGGCCAGAAAGGCAGAAAAAGGCCGCCGACCGAGCGAGCGACACGCAAGCCCGCGGCCAGGTTCGGCGCTAAGATAAGCGCCCGGCGCGCGTGCATTGGGGCAAGCAGCGGTCCAGTGACCACCGGCTTTCACCGCCCGCCTGCCTTTGGCTGCGCAAGCCCTAATTTCCCGGCCGTCTCGATGGGAGGTTTCGGCCCTGGCTTTGCTTGCTTGCTTGCTTGCTTGCTCTGCTTGCTTGCCTTGCCTTGCCTTGCCTTTGCCAAACATAATTCTTTCCTCTCCGCTCCCTCCATCCCCCAAACTTCTCGACTAGGCATTATCCTGCCACTAGTTGCGCGGTCGCAAGGCTTCCGATCGACTGGAAAGTCGTTTCTTTACCTGTGCGCCATGTCTTTGACCCCTCTCCTTTAGTTCCGCGACGAACCTCCCTGCGCTTGCAGTGCGCCTTGAACGTTCCGGGGTTTCCCTCGCCTCTCCGCCCCAACCGATCGGGTCACGCGGGTTTCTCGATCGCAAACCGCCGCCGCCGAGCGAAATCACTTGCATGCGAAGTGAATACACTATAAGTAGGGATCTCTCTGCGGTGTTGGGTTAAACCAGGCGGGTGTCGTTTTGAGTGTGCGTGTCAGCTTTCCCAGGAGGTTGCCGCTTCCTGCTTTCTTGCTCCGGGTTTACCGCAATCCTCGGTCCTGTCTGGTTTCGCATTTCACTGACAACCACCGCCCAACCTTGCAGGCAAAGTCCAAGCCCAGTCCGACCGTCGCCTTCACTGCGAGACTTTAACAACTGTAGCGAAAACCCACCATCAAGCAATAATAACTCATTGTCTATCAGCTCCGTTGCACTCCGAACCGGTGAAAGAAAGCAGTGCTGCGATACTAGGGCTGAACCGGGGCACGATACCTGAACACAAGTGACGAAAGAGTTGGGGAAGTTGGTGAACCAAGCACAGTCAAAAGTAAGAAGAAAACAAGAGCGTCCAGTTTGGCTAGGCAACAGTTCATTCACTCCAGAACACTCTGGAAAGGAACATGTGACTTTGGAGGCGGGGGGGGGGGGTGGTTTATTCACTGAATGCGATGCTAATAACATACCAGTGGTGGGTAGGGCTTCACTGGCCAGGGAACTCGGTTCCCCCGCCGCGTTCTCTCTCGACCCAACAACTCCTGTATGTTGATCCATTTACTCTCTACCTATTCCCCATCCTCAAACCCGTGCTTACCCATCTTCCAGCGTGAGACTCGACGAAGCTCATCTCGTGCGTCACGTAAAACAACCCGTGAACCTGAATCTCACGCCTCAAATCACTCTCAATCATCTTACTCTCTACCTCCAACTCCTGTCACTACCTCATTTGAAGAATCTTTCCCGTCGGCCAAACGACGCAAAACGCAACGATCTGTGAATCAAACTACGCAGACTCCCAAAGGAAAGGAATCCACGGAGACTCCTAATACGTCTACTTCTAAGGGACCCGTGGTCTCATCTCAAGCCACTGACAGTGTCTCCAAGAGGAGGGACCGAAATCGAAAAGCCGTGACTTCCAACGGTGAGCTGACTTCCAACACCGGATCTCCCAGTGAACCGGCTGATCCTCAGACCAAACCGCGTACAGAACAGTCGCAATCAACGTTGCATCACTTTCTGCTGAAAAAGCCTCAACCGAAGCGGCATTCTTTGGCGACCACTACTCTCCCTACTTCTACCTCCCCTCGTGTTACTTCCTCTGCTTCTTCTACCCCGCGTGCCTTGTCCACGTCGGCTTCTACACCCCGTGTCACTTCTACTCCTGTCAGTACTCGCAAGGATCGTAATCCCAAGAGCGCTGAGACCCCAAACCCCGACGTCGCGAAAACTCCTGCGGAGATCAAGACTGAGTCTGCACCTGTGGAAACTGCTACCAAGCACTCCAGAACGCAGGACAAGAATTCATCCAAACCTCAAACACCTATTGCACCATCTCGCCCGTCTACCCCTCTCGTCTCCACCAGCAGAGCGCGCCGTACGGACCGCAAAGCTGCTGGTACTACCAACCCCAGTCGCTTGAACCCAGCCACCGAACATACCCAATCCACTCCGATCGAACAGATATCAACTCCAACCACATCATCCAACATGGGCAACGCCAAGTCCGTCCCTTCCCGTGCCTCCAAGAAGGGGAGCACTCGACCTCAGCGCAGCAGTCGTCGCTCGCTGATTGAGCCCGAAACTCTTAGCCAAACCCCCAACTATCTGAACAGCAACAGCGCCAAAGCCAGCGACCTCTCCTCGGGCGCAGAGTCGCTCACCCCCGCGCTACCGTTTGGCCGGGAAATCGCGGAGAGCATCGAATCCACCACCCCAGCCTCTGACGACAAGATCCTGCGGGATTTCGGGACTCCGATTCTCGACGAGAACAACACACCCGGCGCGACTCCTTACGGCGATAGCTTCCACTTCGAATATGACACAGACATGTACCGCAACAACTTTGGCCTCGATGGGACCACTGAGACGCCCGGCTCGCCCACAGGAAGCCTGACCACGGCGACGTCAGCTGGCAACCGCATTTCCACTAGACTGCGCAAGCCGACCATCAAGGCCATGGAGTCGATCGAATCCGAGCGGCGGTTTCGCCGGCCTCCGCGTTCGACGTCGGCTCGACCCGATGGTCCCAAGGGTCCCCCGTTGAGATGGGATGCAGTGGCCTTGGGCATTCAGATCTTTGATTTGGCAAATGCGGCTCTTGCCCCTGAATTCGAGCCTGTCGCGGAAGCGGAGAACTGGCTGGCTGAGCTTCGTGGTGAATATGAGGTCAAGCATGCAGAGAAGGAGAAGGTGCGCCTGGAGCGGGAGAGACTGGAGAAGGAAAGGGAGGAAAGGGAAGAGAAAGAGAGGGAGCTGAGAGAGAAGGACGAGAAAGAAACCGCGGAGAAAGAGGCTCAGGAAAAGCCAAATGGTCAGGCGGACGTTGCGGAGAAGGAAATTGATGTGATGGAGAAGGATGTCGATATCATGGAGACGGAAGTGGTGGAGAATGGAGAGAAGAACGAAGCAGAGAAGGCGAGCAGCATGCCGGAAATTGCAGAGAAGGCCAATGCAGAGGAGGCCAATGCAGAGGCCAATATAGAGCCAAATACAGAGCCAGATGCAGAGCCAAATGCAGAGCCAAATGCAGAGCCAAATGCAGAGCCAGATGCAGAGCCAGATGCACAGTCAGCCTCCGAGAAGGAATCTGCGAAGAATGACTCTGCGAAGAAGGACTCTGCAGAGAAAGAGAAAGCTGAGAGCGAAGCCGAGAAAACCAGTTCACCTGCGGAGCAGCTCCCAAAAGTGTCGAGACCACAGAGACCGGTGCGTGCAACACGCAACAAACGGCCTCTCGCCGAGGAGCAACCCTCAAACGAGACAAAGACCAAGGACAAAGCGAAGGCGAGAGGGGCCAGTAAGCCAACCTCCTCGAGGGACAAGTCGAAGGAGTGGACCGACGAAGACGGCTTCACCTACACAGGCCAAGTCAACAAATTCGGCGAGGAACTGGTGTATGTTGGCGGCGAGTACGAATGGTATCGACCCAACAACACTTACGGGGATGATAAGCTGCCGCTGCCTCCTGTTCGCCTCATTTCGCGCGACCAGCTGGAAAAGGACCGTATCTTTGGCTTTCCCCCTCTGATGGGCGAGAGAAACATCCCACGTGCGACGCACATGCCGTTCACCTATGAAAACGTTTATGAGGAACGAGCGAAGATCAAGGCCCGGGACGAGGCACGCAAACGCGGCATTGAAGTGGACCGGTTCATGCCCTCTGCTGCCATTCACGCCCTGATTGCTGAGCATGACAAGACCTCGAGTGACAAGGACAAATCCGGCTCGGGGGTGGAACACAAGGGCCCGGCTCCGCGCAAGCGCCGCCGTGGCGCAGAGCAACCCACCGAGGCCGCACAAGCCGCCAAACGACGTCGCAAGGAGGACACTCCCCCTCACGCGGCAGACCAGCCCAAGACTTTGCGCATTAAATTGACTCTGAAGGGCGCCGCTGCGGCAGCCGCTGCGGCGGGAAACGGCGGCTCTCCAAATGACTCATCGAAGAAGCGCACCCGTTCTGAGATCGAGAGCGCGCCTGAAGCGAACGGTGTTCCAGACAGCAAGACCCCACAGGGCCGGCCTTCGAAGCTTCTCAAACTTTCCGGCCTGCGCCGTGATCCTGTCTCGACTCCATCCAAGTCGACGGCGACTCCAGCCACGCCTGGGGGCGGGAACAAAAACGCCACTGCTACACCTGCGCCTGCACCTGTGCCTACACCTGCCACAGCTCCCGCCCCCCAGGCTTCGACTCCGGTCACCGAAGCCAGTGCCGCAGTCCCAGGAACTACTCCTGGGGGCCGGCCCCGGCGGCGAGCTGCAGCAGCGTTGATGGCGGAATTCCAGACTCATGCCGAGCAGAGGGCGCGTCGCGCCAACGCCCGCAAGAAGGAGCCCACCACCTAGGCGACCGGTCTCTTTCCCTTCCACCTACCGCGTTTCACACACTCAGACCAGTAGCATAAGTCCCTCTTCTGTCTGGTTCGCAGTCATTCCTTCTTTACGACTATCGACTTTTCGCAGTGAGACCAGACAGAAGAGGGGGTGGCGGGTGGAATGGAGGGAACTCCGGCCTCGATTATCCCCCACGTCTCATGCGCTGTTATCCACATAATGCATGCTTTGTGCTGGAGTCAGGTCACTTCCTTATTTTGTGTCTCGACCCTGGGCTGCGAGACGTCAACGACTGTTGAACAGAAAGGTTTTCACTTTAAGAACAGTATCGACAAACAATCCGACCACGACGAATTTAGTACTAGCACGATGAGCGTGAAGACCGAAGGCCCTTGAAGAATGAAACGCAACGGTGGAATATGAAGAACGAGCGAAATCGACCCCTGCTGAGGCGGATGGACTTGTCAGAGGGGGCATGAACACAGAGCGGACTGGGGAAGGAAACAGCATCACCTGGCTCCAAGGTTGTCCCAGCAGACCAATATTCGAGACATGTTACCGGCTGAGCACGACTACTTTGTCCCTTTTATTTCCTTTTTCCTTGCGATAAATCTTGCGAATTAGCTGAGCATAGCGATTGTGTTTCTATCATCATCAACATCGGAGGACGAGGATCATCATGCCATGGAAGGAGATATGGCTTTTGCTGTCGTGTTGGGTTCTGGGAACTCGGGATTCGATCATACCTACAACTATTATCCTCTTTTCTTCCCGCTCTTGCACACTGATGTCTGTACTGGTATTCGGGACGGGTCGCTCGAATACAATGATTGTAAGCTGAGGATTGAAACTGGCTGCATGCTGTGATTTGTTGCACGTTGCATTTCGACCTGCGGATGCTTTTGTGCGTACGTGTGTGCTTGTACAGTACTTTGAGATTGAATTGGGATAGGATTGGGGGCTCACGGTTCATGATGCATCTTGCGATGAGATGGAGAAAGCTGGAAATGAGGACACGGACACCAGCGGAACTGTATTGCACAGGAAATTGACAAGGTGCAAATCCATCGACATCTGAAGATAAGAAGCTGTCGCCAGTGACAGGCGGTTTCAAGAATGCTGCGAAGTGTAGTGTAGAGTGTAGAGTGTAGCGACTAACCCATCACCATCAACCCAGTTGTTTCCTGCAATGCCTGCCTCAGGCCCCAAGGCACCGTCCACTTCCCCAGAAAAAGAATTTCCCTTCCAGCTGGCGACAAGCAACCCTTGGAAACAACATCAAATCACCATCAAGACATCTGACGCTTATTACTGCTCACTGCTCCTGGGACATCCAAACACAAACCCTACCCTATCCAACCAATTTCTCCCATTCATTCATACTATTCATCCTTTCCAGCTCTTCCACAAAATAAGGCAACGACGAGGAAGAAAAAGAGAAAGACAATGCCCCCCTCCACTCCCACCTCCCGCACATCCAAACCACCCACCCCCACCCCTAAGTCTCACGCTCAACCTCCCATTGCCAAACCCACTCCCCAACGCGTCGTCTTCCCCGAAGCTCACCTCCGCCACACGCCTCTCACCTCCCGGACCCCAGGAAGCATTGGCCCGAGAGTAGGCGGAGGCGGAGGCTCCCGCCGCCCTCCGCTCCCCGCGAACGATATCCGGCAGACGAAGGAGTATAAAGCTGCCGCTAGGAAGTGAGTGCCCTCTTCTCCTCCCGCTGCCCTTTGTTTTTTTTTTCTTTTGCTTGAGTTGTCTTGTCTTGACTTGGGTGGAGAGCGCATGCTTGGGGATGGGGTTGTTGTGTTGTGTCCTCCCAGATGAGCATATACTTGCCCCTACTAGCACTATCACTTCCAATACCCATACCCGCCCCTGCACACGGGAGAGAGGGTGGAAGCTACCTTATCATCAACCCAGGGCGAGTATACAGCACCAGGATAGCAGGACACGAGATAACTAATGGACCAAACCCCCCTCCGCCCCGGGGGTGGCGAAAACAGATGGCTCTCGACGATCGTGGCGCTGCCGATTCTGATGTATGCGTCTTATATTCTCTATGAGCGGAGTATGTCACCCTCCCCTCCTTGTTTTGGGGGATGTTCCCGGGAAAGCGGTGTACTGACTCGTCACTGTCTAGCGGTTGGGAATCAGAAGCCGAAGCGGTTGGTTGGAGGGGATGGACAGGGGCAGCAGGGGCAGCAGGGGCAGAGTAGAGGAGGAGGTAGCTGGGGGAATGGGGAGGGGAGGGAGTAGATTCTATGAGGGCGTTGGTCGTGGTGCTACTAATGTGGGTTGTCTGGTCGAGGAGGGGTGCCGGGCACCGGGTGATGGTGTATCTTGGTGACATGTATATTATTACTTGATCAAGGCAAGGATCGAAAGCGTAGAAAATATGTTTCTGGCGCAGTCTTTATGGTTGTTTGACACCGTTGTCAGGCGTAGGCATAGGCATAGCTTAGGACTGATATGCAGTCGGCGAAGGATACATCGGTCACTACACAAATTTCTACTTTGGATTACGATCTAGTAGAGCTGGCTTATTCCAGCTGCAGGTAAAGCCGAGATCTTCGTCTCCGCGGTCTCTCATCCTCCGCATCGTATTCTTCGGGTTCAAGACGAGGACGGCTTACCCTCCGCGGTCTCTCATCCGCCGCATCGTATGGCTCGTCTTCGCCTTCAGGCATCGATAGCTCGGGCGCGGTCCATTGGATCTCCCCATCATGGATGTTGCAGACATCGAGGATCAGGCCTCCGACCTCGGGAATGTCGTCGATGAGCCCGATGAATGCAAAGATCCTATTCGGGGCCCCCCCTTCGGCAACGTTGACGTTCAGCGTCGCCGCATGGTGCTCCCGCAGAATGCGGGCTCCTCGCCAACGACGACGCTGGGGTTGTTGCAGCGGACGCATGGGAAAGATCACCGGGTTTTCATCGGTCCTCTGGGTGTAGATGGGCTCCACATCCGGGTGCAAGACCCCGCTGTCCCGCTCGAGCGGGGCGACCGTTGTCCGCGGCGCCGCCATGCGCGCTTGATACTCCGCGTCAGCTTCCTCGGGAGTCCGCAGGAGGACATCCTCGCACGTGTGCAGGACCGAGTCGTGGTCACAGACGCGGTAGGGGTCCACGGGGGGCCCAGTAACGAACACGGCCCGCGACAGGAAGGCGCCCTGGAACCACGCCTCGATTATCAGGTCCGCGGTCTCGCGCGCGACTCTGCCCAGATAGAACTCCGGCGCCGCCGCGCTGACGCCCGGCATGACCTGCCATTTGATCTGCCAGGTCTCGTACAGCCAGTGGTTGAACTCGGTGGGATGGCTGCCGGCCCAGAGGGCGGCATTCAGGGCCACCGCGTAGCGGAACTCAGGGTTGGGTGCCTGGTCGTACCAGCGAGAGTTGACGGGCGTCGAGAACGTGAGCGGGCGCTGATAGGGGACGATGCGCCGCGGGAGCTCGACGAGCCTTCGCATCAGGTGCCGACTACGGGACTCGAAAATCGCCCCGTCCACCAGGACAAAGCCCGCCACGCGGTAGGTGGGGTCGCTGATCCAGACGTTCCATTTGCGCACGAAGTCGGCCTCGCTGGTCACGCAGACCAGTCGCGCCCAGCTGGCCAGCCGGGCGAGCACGGTTGGGTATTGCTGGACAAAACTATACCCGCCAGGGCAGATCAGGAAGAGCAACCGCCTCGCGGGGCTCTGCTCGGCGTTTAGTCCGTGACGGAGTGGTTGTTCCATCTTGGGGTCAATTGACGTTGACAAAGTAGGTTGGTCGAGTGGATGAGGTCCCGTGTTATGAGGTTGACAAACACTCAATTTGGGGCCATACGGCCGACATATTTATAGACTCCAGCACGAGAAATGCTCTTTCGCTGCGACGAGAGACGCATCAAATCTCCGAGTTCCCTTTGTGTCGAGGTTGAGGATTGCCGACGACGAATATTGTTCGGATTGAACACATCTTTGTTATCAATCTTGAACTTGGATTCCGTCAATTATGTCCTAGAAGCGGTGGGGGTTTTCAATATACTAAATTCCTTTCAAGGGTTGAAATATGGCCAATGTCAGGTATCTCGTCAATGATACAAGAGATAAAGAATGAAAGAAAAGCTCCGGTAGCAAGTTGTGGACAAGATGTCCACAATGATGCACCGTCTACCTTCCTAACGAGGAAAGCAAGATGACAATAAACGAAATGGAACTTACCGGACAAGCCCATGGGTTTTTGTTCACTCAGAATGTTGCCGAACCTCTTATCCCTGAAAATTTTAACACGTATGGCTAATGCTGTACTAGCTAAGTTGTATGAAAAAAAGTAAATCGATTTGCTCACAGAGCCCAGGTAGTCGGCATTGCTACCAGTTATAAGTGGTTTAGAGATAGCCAAAAAAAATGTATCAACATCAAACGAAACAATGATCCCAGTTCCCGCCAGATCTAGCAAAGCTCAATCCTCGCACAAAGTCATCCCGCTTGCATCGGCCTAGCTTATCAACCGCGCAGCCGTGCAGCGGAACCACGCGATCGTTTACTAGCACCCGCACAAGAGGCTCCGGCTGTGCTTTACACTGCATCATCTCAACGTAGGCTCGCGCACCGAATGGAACGGTCCACGCCGCCGAGAACCCATCGGTCTCTTTCATCGACTCCACCTTCGTCTTGGACAACGGTTTGGTGCCGTTGTACAAGCCCAAGGCGAAGAAGATAGGGATCATCCCGTTGTCGTGTGTGAAGTCCGCATAGAGAGTATAGTTCAAGGGGAATGTGGCCGGGCTCGAGTCCAGAGTGCGATTGGTACTTGTCTCGTCATGGACCGGGGTATGTGTCAGACGAGCAATCAACTCATTGGTGAAGCCAACCCCTCGACTAGGACCAAGAGGATTTCCAGCACCGTACCCGTAGTACTTCTCCAAGGAACGCAGGTAGTTGTATTGCTCCCATTCCGTATGACTGAATAGGTCACAGAACGGAGAGAGCTGAGTCTCCGGCTCGGACTGTGCGATAGTATCGAAGGAGCACATGTCCATGAGATAGACGACCTCTTTGGCCGTGAGGTTCGCTCCGGGAATGTTCTTCTCCAGCCGCTTCAAGATGGGCGGCGTGAGGAGGGCAGTAAAGTTGGCTACAACATCATCCCCCAGTTCGCTGTTCTCGAAGACCGTGCAGGTGCTGGGATCCAGCGAGTTATTAGCGTTGGTGCTTTCGGAGATCACCACATTGACCAAGGGAGCAAGTTGACCGGGAAGGGCCAAGGTGTCATTGAGCTTCGTGTCCTGGAAACCTTGGATGAATTTCTGGCCAGATTCGATCACCCGGCTTGACCCGGATGCGCGAACGAAAGGAGTGCCGTCCTTTGCCAGAGACTCGTAACGCTGGTAGAACTTGATTCCCGAGTCGACCATCTGCTGCATCCCGAAGGAAGTCAAATCGTCCGACCCCAAGGTGTAGTTGTAGGTCTCCAGGAAGGCATAATCCCCCTTGTAAGAGGTCGCACCGGCCTGAATCTTTGCGATCACTTTGGCATATTTTGCGGACTTGGATGCAGTGGGGTACCGTGCACCGTGGCGGGAGATCGCTTGTGCGAAAGTGACGTGGCAGCCCTCAGGGATAGCCGGAGAGACGGACTCCTCCTCAACCGAGAAGTAAGGGGAGTACTGGCCCCAGAGATGCGAAATCTCGGAGAAGCAATTATAGCCCTCATTGACACTGTCGCAGGTCGAGGAGCTCTGCTTGGGGGATCTAACCACCGGACCGGCGGATGCTCTACCAAGGTTGGAGGAGGCGGTAAGCAACATGTATAGGAATGGGGAGAGTCAGGTTCTACATACCCAGAGAGGAGGTAGAGCGAGAGCAGAATGGTAAAGAAGCCCATTATAACCGCAATCGCAATTTTTCTGTTCGCAAGAAACAACAATTGACGAGGTCTTCCCCCAGCGAGCTGGGATGGTTCATATAGTCCCTTCATTATTGTGGCCGGAGAGCACCCATGGCTCTAAATGTGCGTTACCGGTCGGGAGCTAGAAAGCTAGCACGCGACTCTGGTAGCCCACGTGCGAGAATAGAATTGATCTTGAGGAGTGCTTAAACTGCTAAGTGGGTATAGGAGTAGTAGAAACGGGATGTGGTTCGGAGCACAGTAACAGAGTCCTTGTAACAGCAGTAGAAGTAGTAAGTAGTACCGGAGAGAGACGGGACCCAGGCTGAATTGGACCATGGCTGTGGAGTATCGCATCTGGGGGCAGACCACGTGGGGGATTTCCCTTCTTCTGGTTGGGTAGTAGATATGGGTAGATATGACTGGTTAGAGCTGCCTGAGGACCTCCCGAGTCGTATCTCATCACTGCCGGAATCCTCAGGTGTCGACCAACTGCCACCGGGAACGCTACAGAGGCACAGTACATACAATAATACTCATACTGAATCTACGAGATTAACCCCGATAGCCTTTGTCTGACCATCTGCAGCTCTCATCAGTCGGTTCCATGCAAGTACGCTTTAGCGGTACGACGTTCCCACCCCCAGTCCATTGTTAAAATAGACCGTCGTGTGATGAAGGTAAAGGTAGTGAGGATCTCTATATGATTCTTGCTTGAATGACTCAAAGCTCATACTAACACTGTCTCTAGAAGTGTGAGGGCTGGCAGAGTCTGAGGTGCCACAGCATCACATCAGGCGGTCGGCCAGCGATATAGTGTTACATACATATGCAATCCCAGCACAACCTACCAAGTCTTAGTAGTCCTCCCACGTGCAAGACGAAAGCAACCAACAAAGAAAAGGAAAATCCCAGGAATGTTGCAAAGGAAAGAAATTTTAGACATCCATCCCGATCTCAAGTCGCATCCAGTACAAATTCAACAGTACACAAGAAAGGTTGAGGAGAAAAACAAATTGCCGCCTTTTCCATTGCTATCATCAAAAATTCTAAGCCTTCCAGCATGTAAGCCATGTAAATATCTCTTTTTTGCACACTTTTCCCCGTCAAGAAGAAAAGAATGTTACGTCAAAAAATGAATCCTCCAACTTCTAAAAAAGAACTTGTGAGGATTCCAGAATCTTATACAAGAAAATGTAGGCAGAAACACATAAGAAAGTGATTCACCTAACAGAAGCGAACGACCTCGGGGAAACTGCCCAAGATATAGTATTGCATGAGGGACTGAGGGCATGCGGTTGATGTCTCTGTGTCACCTCTCGCAGCCCACAATAGGAGCATTACGAACCCCGTGTCCATGCCCCAGAAACGTGTGCTAATTCCCTAGGGGGTCTCTCAACAGGTACGATGCCCCGCTCTGCGTGCATCGTGCCGTAAGAGGCTGAAGAGGTAGGCCATGTGACAGGTGGCCGTGCCGTCGACAAGGGCATCATCTTCGAATCGGCCATCGAAGTCCTGCTTGCTGCGGACCCACGTGCGGATTCCAGGCTTTCGCGAGTTGCCTCGGGTCCGTGCCAAGCTGCCTTTCGATCTTGATCAGGGGCTGTTAGAAAAGACGTGCGGAACGCATGCGGGGATGTTGGCCTCGTAGGCATCTGCCCTGCAGGTACCAGGCGAGTATAGTGGTCACGGAAGAAGTCTCGCTCGGAGCGGTAGAAGTCGCGCTCCTGAGTCAATGCCCGAATCTCTTGTGTTTGTCTCTGCAGAGCCTCGGCTTGCTTCCTTATCTCGTCCTGCTGCGCAGTGATCTTCTGTTCCATTTGCATTTCGTTCCTCTTGCGGTTGCGGAATCTTCTTGAGGCGTCACTGTTAGCCTTCCGCTTCTCCGCCTGCTGCGACGAGCCGGATTTCGTATCGACGAAACACGGAATCATGCCAGGGGGTGGTGGCTCAGCCGACTCGTCCCCAGGCCGCGGTACTGCCATGGCAGGAGGTAGCCGGCTCGCCGCATCTCCTGTCGTATATGAAGTATTTCCGAACGAAGGTGTGTGATGTGGCATGGGAGCCACTGCTATTGCCGGAGACGATCGACCAAATTGACTGTAAGTCGATACCGGCGTTGTTGGACTGGTTTCCTGAGAACTCGGATGAGGGGTGTGGCTGCCACTCACTTGGCGGCTATGGAAAGTTGGAGTTGATTGCACCGAGACTCGGGTCAGGATTGGGGCTGACCCCGGGTGAGAGGAGGTCGATACGGGGTGCCCTGGAACAGAGTCGATATAATGGGGCGAGCTGGGACCTCTGGAGTACGAGCTCAGGTGTGATGTTTGAGAGAGTGGAGACTGGGCCGGTCCAGCCTTCAAGCTCAAGCTACCCCCGAGAGGAGGGAATCGAGCTGATGGCGATGCAGGGGCTATAATCGGATGGTTTCTGACCCCGGGAGAGGAGGAAAGTCGCTTAGCTGGGTGGAGTGTAGGCGAGGGAAGATGCATCGTCGGCGAGGAGGGGTGTCGAGTGTGTGAAGATAATGCTGCAGTCGACTGTCCTTCCCCATGACTTTCCCAGCCGTTTTCTGGTTTGATGCTCGGCACCTTGGAGGGAGGATTAAGAATTGATTCCACGCCAATGGGACGAGACTGCCCAGTCGAATTCAATGCATACCCCAACGGGTCAGATGATTGCCAGGAGAAAGGTCGCGAACGAACATGATCTGAGCTATCCGAGTCATCGTCCAGGCGAGGTCTTTTCCGTTCGAGCGAACCGCGACTCTCGGACGAACGAGTATCGCCTATGGAGGGAGCAGAAACAGGGGGCGACATGTGCTCCAAATCTCTCAGTACCGATTGTTGAGATGATCCTGGGCATGGCGGGGCTCCTCCTCTCTCCAGGTGAGCTGGAGATTGACGAAGAGGAGCCTGAGAGAAGGAGCCGGTTGGTTGGGCGAGAGGAAAACCAGGCAGCGAATGATATTGGGACGAAGAATGCACCGGACTGGAGTATGGAAGATTGGCCAACACACTGAGTCCTAGGGTAGCCACGGTGACGGAAAGGCTGATTAGGAGCCCAAAAGAAGACGAGAAAAAGGAGGGAAGTATAGGCTGGGCTTGGGTGGTTGAGAAAGGAACACGGGCAGCGGATGCCGTGCGCAATGGAGAATCCTTATACACCCAATCCTTTCGGTTCTGGCTTGTATCCCGTGAGAATGAATTGACCGCGTCAATCAACACTACAGTATATTCTGTGCCCAGCAAGATTTACCCGATTGCCGCCGGATATCGTTGAAATCACCAATGTCCAATGTATGATGTGAGAGAACAAGAAAATCAAGTCAATTGAGAATCGATACCCAGTATCTGTATAGTGGAGCCGAGTTATCAGAGTCAAGGCACGCTTGATAGAAGAGGCAGTGAAAGAAGACAAGTTCGGTGAGTTAGACAACGTCTCGATCAGTGAGGAAAGAAGGAAGTAGAAAGTAAGTTCAAATCACAAGGGGAACGCAAATGATTATGGTAGTGTTGAAGGCGGAGGAGGAGGCGATTAGGATGGTAGTAGTAGGTTGGTAGGCAGGTAAGTGGGTTAGGTATGGTACTAATCCTAAATATTTTTTTTCTCTTATGGGATTGATTTTATTTTATCTGATTATTGCTAACGGAACGGATCTGCTTCCCAGCACAAGCATAAGTGAGCTGTTGACAGCAGAGAAAGAAGTACAATCTTTTCGGCGGTGTGAAACGGAAGGCGATGTTTGGTAGTGAATAATAAATGGGGAATCAAAATAAGAACAGCAGCAGCAGCAAGCGGGTGTGGGACCCATGGATTTTAGTTAGTTTAATTAGTTTAAGAGAAAAAAAGAGGGAACCCAGAGGCATGGGTTGGGGAATGGGGAGGGGGGCGAGGATCTTGGGTCGACGATGAACAACAAGTATGTAAGACACTTTGCGTTAGACCAAAGATTATTTTAATCAAGAAAAGAAAAGAAAATGAAAATAGAAATTCAATCATCAATTAATTTAAATAGAAAAAGAAAAGACGGAAAACAAAAGAAAAGAGATCATGGCATCACACAAAGAGTGACGCACAGGCAGCTCACGCAGCTGGTAAGGGGGGAGAGAGAGAGAGGTGGATTTTCCATGACTGCAAGCCTAACTTGGTCGGTCTGTCCCTACTAACTACTGCTTAGCGACATACATGCATGAATACATCCATCCATCCATCCATACATACATACATACATACATACATACATACATACATACATACATACTGTACAGGCATACATACATACACCGTACATACAGCCTACATACAGCCTACATACAGCCTACATACAGCACCTTTATATTTTTAATCTTTCTTCCTCTTTTTACTAAATCCTGTTCGGACTCAGGACTCAGGAGCCATGCATCTGAATATACGTGGATCTTGATTATCCACCCGACTAGCTCTACCTCAATCTTGGGTAAATTAGACTACAGTAACTTACTTCCTTGAGAGTTCTAAAGTCCCACGCCCAATTGATGATCCATAAAAACAACTTACGGTGGAGACCACGACACACAGGTACATGCTCATACATATACAGAGTACGGAGTACAATCAACTCAGACAGTCAGACGTATTGTACATGCATGCATGCATAGATACCTGTCTGGGACTTTTGTCTAGTCCGGGTGCAGTTCCAACGATCTAGTCTTCATCCGTCAAAAGTACTTGCTTGGTACCAAAGAGGGAGGAGAAGGAGGAGAGCGCCATCGTGATGGGTCTCGGGGAAGACGGAAACCCTCCCTCGAAACTACTTAAGCGGTAAAAGCTGTTCCAAATTCGGAGGTAAGTATTGATTGTCAGGTGGGAAACTTGAAATCAGAGAGACCATGAAGACAAAAAATTGTAAAAAAAGAAAAATATTCAGAAATAAAAAAAGGGTCTATCCAGGCTCCGAAGAGAACAGCATTACCTGGAGCTTCCAGGTTTGAACAAGGCCCCGGGCCTACTCTATCAGTACACTCACTAGGTATAGTGTACCTATGCTATAAGTTACCAGTTAACTCAGGTTATCTAGAAGTTACCTAGAAGGATATGTCAGTCGACCTATCATTTATCTGGCCATGACAGTATCACCTTTCCTGCTAGGTGATTCATTTCCTCATCACACAAGCTATGTTGATTCATCCGGTTAACTTTGGGGCGTATACTTAGGGGGCTCGGGATTTGTAGAGTATTTCTTTCAGGATCCCTCAGCCTCTATTAAGTCCTGTCCGTCTTGAGAAACGAATCACCCTTACCAACTCCATCGTTCACTAGTGAGATCACTAGAGGCGGCTAACCATGGGATTGGGGATTGGGGACATGCAGGTGAACCGGAAGCTTTTAGTATGGGCGCCGTCAATTTGGGTCGGTGGAGGTCCCCGAGAGGTCGTGCTTCCCCTAGACTAGCTCAGCAGCAGCTTGAGGGGGGAACTTGCAAGATACCCGCTCGCTCAAGCCGTCGGTCGGGGTGGAAAGAAGTACAGGGCAGGTACCGACCGAGCGTGTGGGATCGAGGGTAGCAATCAAGCGGTAAGTAATGTATGTCAGTACGGAGTACTACACTGTAATATATATCCATCCGTATGACCATTTCACATACTGCATGCAGCCTGTATTATAGCGGTAATCCAAAACATCTGCCGGTTGCCACTTACCGCCTGGGGGAGCACTGAGAGGAGAAGGTCGACCCATTGGCAATCAACTACAGAATGGCCCTCGGAAGGATTCTGTCTCTTTGACATCCTGCCTGCCTCACGACGACCTCTGGACTTGTTTGTTGGTGTGCGAATCGAATCAGTTGCGATGATGGCATCTGGCCTGGCCCCCGCTGAGTTTGCCGATGTCAATTGTCTCGTTCACCCCCAGCATTTTGGCCTCGATTGGTAACTAATTCTAATGAGGTAACCGTACAAGCATGCCCAGTGGCTCTAATAGATTCATTGAGGGAAAACGACACAGATCACCAGATGAAGCGAGGTTGGCCATGTCAAAGCGATGAAGACAGAGTGTACTGCCGGACCGTACAGGCTGCTGCACTAGAAAGAAGTTGGTATAGATATAAACAGACACCCGGTACATAGGCCTATAGTACAGAGGTAGCCTTTTGCGCTTTCCTTCTGGGGCCCGAAGCACTCGGTTGATATCCACGACTACTAGTACCGACTGAATGGCCAAGTTAGATTTATTATTGATTGAATGACCGTACCACAATGACCAGCAACCGTGGATAAATGGGACATTAATCCCCCAGCATTCATCCATGTCTATCTATCTCCTGAGTGAGGTAAGCTGTCTATCTATCTATCTACCTCAAACATGACGGAGTAGGAAAAGACCATCTGCTCCATCCTGCCAAAGAAAGCCAAAAAAAGCCCGTCGTCTAGTTCGCAGCGGCAAATGGGGCGGACGAGCAGACTTTCTTCCATTCAAATGGCAGATTTGTCCCGAATCACGATGTTTTGCATGCATGCGGGAAGATAACATACTTTCCAAAGTTCAAGTTTCAAATCACCTTTCAATCCTTCTTTCTGGGCAGCCGGGTCTAACCCCCGACCCCCCCCCCTCTCTCAGTCCCCAATCAGTTCCCCTAATATTTGCCTTCCCCTCATCTCTTTCCGCCAGTGCGGATGTCAGCCGGAGAAGGGTCAGTTAGTACCAGACTACCAGTACTCAATAGCTCAAACTAATAAAAATAAATAAATATGGAAGGACTCCATAAACTGTGGATAGTCACCAGAACTCCGATGTCATCTGCTGATCCCCGTTGTTCACCCGGCCAGCTGTCTTGAGTTAAACTCGCGGACCGCATCCTTTGCCAGCCGTGTGACTGGAATGGGAGTAACGAGTAGTTAACCACGATCAAGGTACCTTATGGATGGCTCAGCTTTGGCTAACACCAAACACGAGTCGATTGGGCTGAGCCCGATACTAGGATTGGGATTGGTCAGGAACCTGGAATGGGAAAGTATCGTCCGTTAAGTTAGTTTGGTTGATTGCACGCAGGCAGCAGAGCAGACAGGTCATCAAGCCTCACGGATCATCCCTCTGGGGTCGACTTCTGAGTGGTCCACGCAGGGGACTGTTGTTGTATTCCTTCCGGCACCGCTGCTGCTCAATTCCTCTGATACTTACACGGGAGACAGGAGTACGTCTGTGAAATCGGGCCAAAGCGAAGAGGAGACGGCCAGGAGAGTGTTTCAGCTACGTCATTGGGCATCAATCACAGATCATAAAGCTTCTCGAGATCGCAAGGCAATGCTGCCCTTGATTCCTCCATCTACTCTATGAGAAAGAGATAAGGTATACCCCCGACTGTGATCCAACCAATTTGCTTCGTGGTCCGGGAAGTTATAATTCCACGATGCTATTGTACTTACTGCGTATATCATCTTACGCTGACCCGGGGGACGATCCCCAAGCTACGGATGTCAATCGTTTCAACACAGCCCACTGCGGGTCGCATCGAGCGAACTAGATACGTCGAGTGTGGTTGCTAAGCTCTTGATAATATTGGACGGCCAACAGCCCGGTCAGCCATCTGCAAACGGGATCTCTCACAGGTGCACCTGCCGCCTGGGCTTAGGCATTCAATACAGATTGCATCAAGACGGATCAACTACGGCACTTCCGACAGACAGTAGGCAGCAATGCATTATGTACACTGTGTGTAATGTCCGGATATTGTTTGAAAGGAGACACCAGCAACGAGAAAGAGAGCTCTAGATCTGTCAACCGTATGTCGGCAAGGATCGGTGAGCTGCTTCTGCAGAATAAAGCAGCAAATTACTTGCAGAAAGCCCGAGGTGTTCCGCGGGGACCTGACTGGCTAGAACCCCGTCAGAGAATAGGAACTGTCGATCAATCAGGTTGTCTGTCCACTTGCTTCCTTTTTGTCAGAAAAAGGAAAAACAAATATCGGATTTCTTGTGCGACTCTACTGGTTCATCAAATGGGTGCCGTCGCATAGTCGGCGTGTCGAGCATGTAGAAGCCAACGAAGGACCGGACAGAGACGCTATCAGCTATCGTTCCGGGCGCATTTTCAAGATTTTATCACTCATGCCTTCTGTGAGACGACATCAGACAACTGTGAATGCACAAGGTTTTTCATATAGAACAGAGTGGAACCTCGTGGCTCATCTGACTTTGCTCATTTATTTCCTGGCTCTTTTGGTCTGATGACGAAGACCAAGGAAGAACGAGGTCTGTTCCTTCCTTCTGGAAGCACCAGACCAGTTAACTAGTGGTCGTAAAGGGGTTGACTAGTAGTACCGGGATCACCGTGGACCAGCAAGCTACCCTAGGTTTTGGGTCCGGTCCGGCGCCATGGGAGGTCGTTGAGGTTCAGCCAGCCTCCAAGGTTGAGCCTTGATCTTTCACCTCCAGGCTCCCGGATCCCGAACTCCAGAAACTCACAAGCGCTTGATTGACTAAATGGAAGGTGTGTGGTGGTAAACTACCTACTGTACGCACCTCGTCATTCGCAAGCACCTGTAGGCGGGAAGTGGAGACCAGATATTCCGGACTGAGTGCGATTCATCCGTTTGCTTCATGTCGACGCTGCTGGCACCGGATACCTTCTCCGATTCCTCGTCCTTTTGTCGCCTGCAAGCTCGCTTGGTGTGGAAGCCAGTCTGATTGATGCATTTGTGTTTCCTGGATGCTTCCCGCCAGTTTTCTGAGCACTCTTGAACACTGCTGAGCACACTCGTGGAGTGGGCCGTCAGATCGGAGAACGTGTGCCACGAGAAACATGGCGGACAGGTAGGTAATTACTTAGTCTAGTGACTCTAGTCCGTAGTCTAGTCCATGCAGATGGGATCACTTGGCGGGATTGGAAAAGGGAGTGTGGAGCCCGATCGGAACGGGCTGTGAAGTGGCCCAGAAATATGAAGAGACGGTGAGAAAAACCCTCTGGAGTGATAGGAAACAGCGAACAGACAAACAAACAAACATGAACCGAGGGGTTTAATGTATTACTGGCTCTCTCAGGATCCGGAGTTGAATGTCCGCAACTCAGCAGCAATTTTTCTAATGCAGAGCATAGTTCATTTCAGATAAAATTTCAGTTGTCAATGGCTTTGTTTGGAGCATGTTTACTTTTTTCTTTGTCTCCCTTTCGATTCTTTCTTTCTCCCATTCGCGTGCGTGTTGGGGCTGCCGTTCCCCGCTAATACCGCTTGACTTATCACTTGAGAAGGATCGAGAAAACCATCGGACCAGCAGTGCCCACAAGCCATGGCAGGAAAAGTCCATCGCATTTTCCATTTCCTATCTTGGCTGTGGTCCGCCGCTAAGTGAGACTAGATGAAGAATCCCGGTGGAATGGCATTAGCTTACGGAGTCTGAGTAGTTTGACGACTACTGAAGCCTGGATGGACGTACGTCCCTACGGAGTCTTGCATCGCAGGTCTCCACTTTATTTGTGCATGGTCTGTTAGTGCACATCGAACTCGGGCCCTGCAGCTGTGAAAATTACGAGTATCCATTTTGGCCGGGTGCGTACCCTTCCTTTCTCTCTCCGAGGAGCTCTTGAAGGCGTGCTGAATGTACAGCCTGGAGCATATTGTAGGTTAGCATGTGGATGTATACACAGTCGGGGTACAGTCATTTCGCTGGATCATGTCATACCAACAGGCAAACCCCGCGAGATCCACAAGCTCAACACAACTTCGAACATACTCCGGAGTAGCGGCCTCTAACTGCAGCCGCGGAAGGTTGTGAGAAGCAACTCAACTCATCTTAGCTTTTGTCGTCCCCGGTTCTCTCGATGCGCTATCATCCATCCCGCTGCTGCGATGGCTCGCAGTAGTGGAATTCACTTATGCTTGCAGGTCGTGCTGACCCGGTCGAGGAAAATAGCTAATTATGCTCGATAATTGACAATGGGATTCTTGAACCCGTCTTTAGGAAAAAAAAGGGCTAGCCCCGTCTAGATCCCAAGGTGGCACTGCCGTAGCGTGCATTTTCTGTGCTGCACATGCATGCAATAACATTCACACCACCTGTTGGCTTCCTTCCGCTCGATGCTCAGGGCTCCCGATTAACTTTGGGAGCTGGGGAGAAGGGGAGTTCGGGGAACTGGGAATCGCTTCCAATTCGGAGAGGAGATCAGAATCACGCATAGATGATTGTCCCTCTAGTTCACCGTAATTGCTGGGTGTGGTTCCCACTCCGGGGGCTGCACGCTTCGATCCGGTGTTGTCGGCGACCTCTATTTAGGAATTCGCATTGACCGCGATGTCTGCGTATACCTGCATACTACTAGCTACATCTGGAGAAACAAGCACAGTAATTGGGCCCGTCTTTCTTGTGTATCTGCCAGGTGCTTCCGCTGGCCTGTCTTATTGATTTTTAATCACGGGCGGGATCGATCCGGACAGTCTAGATTTACAATGTACTGTACTGTACTTATCACCAGAGGGCTCATATCTTGTTTCCAAGAGTCGACAGTTGTGACTTCTTGAATCCGTTCATTGGTTTGGAACGACGCATGTATGATACCAGGCCATGCACTCATTTGTACTCTGTATTCTACATAAGACTATTTAATCTGAATGTGCTGAGGCGTGGATTATGACAGTCTAAAGGCGCATGAGAATTCAAACTGTTGGAAAGCAGAAGGACCTGCAGTACCTGAAAAGGAAGTCGCGGTGGCCGTCGAACTCGGTAGTGTTAGACATCAATCCCTTCTACACACTCTACTATGCCCTGCTAGAAATACTCATGGATTGACTGACCTCACTTACTGACTGACCGAGTGGGTCTGCCGACTTCCTTCCACTCTTTCTTTCTTTTTCTCTTCTTCTTCTTCATCTGCCCCACCCCTTGCATTTATTCCCCCGCATGGAGACGACAACAACAACAATAATCAAACAGCATTATCCCCTATCTCCGTGCCTTTGATTGGAGAGGTGTAGATGCACTCTGCACAAGTCCTTTCCCGTTCTATTTCTGGACCTCGGATGCATTAAACTGACATATTCTGATCAGACTGTGTGTCTCACAGAGTTCGTTCTTCCCATCGCAGCTGGACGCCAATTCCCGTCCTCCGTCCGAGTCGAGTAGGCTTCCTTGGTGACTGCCTGATTGAACGCTTCGAACCAGGACAATCCTTATGTGCCTTCCATACTTGCTCTGCTACACAATGTCGCTCTTCATATGCGGGTCCTATAAACAAGTTCGCGTCTCCATTGTGGCCCCTTCAAAGGGCGCTTGGTCTAAAAGCCTACACACAGAGCAGCTCCCGGTCAAAGTATACTTCTTTCTACAACTCTCTGAATGCTAGGTTATCACCATGAGATCAGTCCTGAAAGCGGAACTGGTTCTTAGCCTTTCCTCTAACACCGACATCCACGCGATAAAGCCGTCCCCCATACCGGATAGAGTTGGGAAGCTGCTCATCGTTCACATCGTCCTTGGCAGTTGTGATAAAGAGCTCGGTCCCGACAAATGTTGGACAAGTAATGTTTCGTGTAGGCAGGATCACTTCGCCGATCACTTTTCCCTCTGGCGAGATGCGTATGATCTTCCCGCCGCCATATATGGCACTCCAGAGGCAGCCTTCCTCATCGATGGCAAATCCATCGGGCTCCTTGGGCTCCCCAATATCAAAGTGAACCCTGCGGTTGCTGATTGCTCCGGTCTTCGCATCGAAGTCGAAGGCAAAAATCTTACCAGTAGGGGAGTCGGTCAGGTACATGGTGTCATCCGCAGGGTTCCAACCAATCCCATTGGGGATCGTCAGCTGTTCAACCATCCGATGGAGTTTCAAGTCGGGATCTAGCCGGAACAGGACCCCTTCGTTGGTAGGCTTCTGGATCTTGGGGTCATTCATAGCCCCGGCCCAGAATCGCCCGTGGCTGTCGACTGCTCCGTCGTTGAAACGCATCCTGTTTTGATGGCGTTGTCGATGAGTCAGATTCACGCCTTCGAGTTGTGCAGATCCCGACTTCTGACACCTACCTGTGGTCCCTGTCTGGGTCGTCCCATGCTCTGCGGATATACGACAGCTCGCCGGTGTCGCGATTGATCAGGGCGAATCCATGTTTGGCGGCCGCGACGATCTGGTCCTTGTGGGAATCTCCGGCATTGGCGATGTTGGCAGTCACCCTGCAGTCCCGACCCGCGGGTTAGCCTCGAAGCTGTGCTGGGAGTAGACACCCTGTAAGGAAGGCTATCGGACAGGCGACGCACCCAATGGAAGCAGACGTGTCCAAAATCCGCAGCGAGTCTGGCCCTTCGGCAAGGTTTAAAGCGTATAATTTCTGTTCCCAGATGTCGACAAAGCGAAACTCATTCCTGGTCTCATCATGGAACGGACCCTCCAATAAAGTGCCTGCTATGTCGACGTACGGCTGGATCAAGAAAGAAGAGTAAGAATCATGCTGTTATGCTCAAACCCCACATGGGCCATGTTCATTCGCCCGGAAAAGGTCCAGTTCTAAATCCGCGTACCTCGGAGACCGTCCATCTCTGGAAGGCTGACATTCTGAATGGTCGACCAACAAGGATTCTGAAGTTTTGGACAATTCAGTTTCGGGAGCACCCGTGGTCTGAGCTGTATCGGAAAGTTATGGCCGGCTTCGGATATATGTGCGACAGTTATTGTCAATGGAGAACAACATGTGTTGGGAGCGCACTGAGGGGAAGATAGGGAAGGTCGACTTGAGTGTGACGGCTGATCAGTTGGTGCGTGGCACACGGTTGCCAAGACAAACCCCACACGAACCTCATTGAAAACGCGATTATTTTGCTGTCCCGCTCCTTCGCCAGCAGCAGCAGCAGCTCCTCATGGTCAGTGGGTCGAGCTGGGTCAGCCATCCCTGTTTCGACTTAGGGTCCTAAGGCCAGAGGGCGAGGGGGGAGGGGAGTGGATAACTGCCCATCGGGCCACCACTTCCGTGCCAAAGCAGTCGTCGACGGTCGAACACACCGATTGCTAGCACTAAATAACACACACTAACTGGATGGCATCTATCGACTCCGACTCGAATTGATCTAGAGTCTGGGCCCGGGAATTTCTCCAGTTTTGCTGCAGAAGTTGCTGCGTGTCGTGCCAATTATTAGCGTCTACTTCTAGGAATCCAGAAATATGTCCGCGTCCATGGCCTCTAACGGTCCAGAAAAGGAACATGATGCATACATGCGCCCCTTCGTCTATTGAGCGATTCGAGCCCTCAGGTTTCCGGAGTGGGTATATTATTTATTGGATATTCACCACCAAGCATGTCCCCACCCATTGGAGCTATCACCTGTCAAGTGAGTTATCAGCTACCTTACCTACGGTATTTACGGTACCTTTAGACGCTAAATTACAGGCAGCCCTGTCACAACCAAACGTGGTCACTGAGAATGGTTTTATGTGCCGAGAAAAAGCAATTCTCAGGGAAGGTCAAGATTTGGAATTGAATGAGAGGGACTAACTCCCCAGCTATCTCTGAAGCACGAAGGAAAAGTACATTATGTACTCACCAACAAGACCGTTTGATTCTGAGCAGGCAGCGAATGTCACACCATGTTACCGGCCCAGACCCAGTTGTGCGCAGTGACAGGATGCGGGCAGACTTCCCGTGTTCCGCCTCAATTTGTCCCAAACAAGGCTCCTGGTGGAGTCTATCTTGGACGGGCCGATAACTGCGGACAAATAGGAAATCACCCGGCTGCTTTCCCTTGGGGCTTGTGCTATGCGGCAGCTTGCTCCCAGCGCTTGAAGCAGTCTGCGTGACAGCAAGCAAGGCGAGTCCCCTCAATGCCTCGAAAGTGTTCCATGGACGCAGACACGGCATATCCGCCCGCCCCAGGGTCCCAAACCTCGGGACTTTGAAGGGAAATGTTTACCAGTTTACCTACAATTCAGAGGACGAGGCCCACCTAGTGTACCTTCGAGCCTACAGCCGTGACCGCGACCGATTACGAGTGGTTTTCTTGCATTGGTCCCCGATTTGTGGCCTGCGTCTGGGGTCCGTGTCATGGCCGGTCCATGGAATGTGGGCAGAGCTCCAGGCCAGTCCCGCCATGTGTCTGACGGCGAAAGGCGGATCGCCCCAGATAGGCAAGGTGAGAGATATAGTGGAATGGTTGAGCAGCTGTTGAGCGCCTGAAATGCTTCCACAAAGTTCCTCGGTCCTTCGGGGAGGGAGGCCGCGCTAAGCCAGATGATGGACCACCTGCTGGGTTTCTGTTCATCTAGTCTAATCGCCCTGGTTGGTGAATCACAGCCCCGTCACTCAGCCATGTCCAGCTGGTTTAGCAGTGGTGCCGTGATCGGGTTCCGACGACTCAATCCACAGTGAACGGATTAAACTTGACCTCCAGCCCTCTGGGGTGATCGTCGCTATGATGCTAATCATGAACCCGAAGCAGTAAAAGGGCGAAGTAGACTGAGGTCATTCTGAATCAATTCATGGGGCCCGGGGAGTCTTTGGGAAAGGCTCTATGCAGCGCATGGCCAGCCGCTGCATTGATTGACGGTCGGACAGACGGAGAGCGCCCAACATTGGGTCGTCCGGCGCACAGTAGACAAACCTAAGGGCGCAACCTTAATGAGCGGTGGTTCATAGCCAGCACCCGGCGGGGAATGAAGACGCCAGCTCAACGGCGATGCATCACCTAAACGGACAGGGCAGTACCTGCAGGAGGCAAACACGACTGATTTTCGAGACAGATAAGTTACAAAGTGGACCACTGAATCGCGCTGTCTGGGAGCGAGTGGAAAATGCGGTGTACAGGCCACCACTCAGTCATGCCCGAGAAGACAACACTACCTATGTTACCGCACTCTGGCCAGGGAATTTTCCGACCGTTGCGAATGATGAGGGATCACATCGATTCTGGATTTGTGCAGCTCTGGGGGCTCTTCGCCCTCTCGTTTGGCGTTTCGATGTCCAAACACCGTCCAAGCACCATCCTGGATACTAGAGCAGCAAGTCACCATTTTAAGGGCGAGCCCATTAGGCCCAGGCAGCCTCACATGATCGATTCTTCATGCATGACAACGCAGCTCACATGGGGGTGAGGTGCAGCAACTGCAGATAGGACTTTGGGGAGGGGAAAGGGTGTGGAATACCCTGTCAATTCGGTACAAAGCTAAACGTACCATGTTTTGCAAGCCGTATTACCGCTGTATGGTAACTTACCGTCATCATACCGCCAAATTTCGGTATGACATCTGGCTCGATTGATTGATTGACCAAACAGCACTTAATCAGGGTATGACGACCTGACTGATTCCGATCCAGTCAGGCCCACTTTCATTGACCGGCTCGACTATGAGATCGGGGGCCCGCAAGACTGGAATCATGGCGTGGTCATTCTCAACGAGTTCGCTGCACCGTACAACCGAAGCTTGCATCAAACATAAGAGAAAATACGGAAAAGAAAAAGCAGGACCCATATGGTTACGCTGGGCCGGGTCTCTCAGATAGGCTTGATCTGTTTGTAAGCAAGACAGTGCGTTGATTGCGTCGAATCGAGAATCATATCCCTCACCCCAGTCGGATCCTGCCACGACATACTCCCTCCCATACACAACAGATGGCCAGATGACTAGTGTCCTGAGATATGCATCCAGAGGCGGGGAAAGGGTGAGGGGCAAGCTACACATGCGTGTACCCTCGCCGTGTGTAGTACCTGGGTCGGTCAGATAGGTACCTAATTCGTACCCTATGGGGGAGGGAGTTGCTGAAGTGGCAAATCAGAGAGGCCCACTGAGATAAAAATTGGTGGGAGAAGTTGATCTTATTGGTGGAGGAGGCGGTGGATATCTGTGTTCTTTTGGGAATTTCATGCATTAGTTCAGAGGTAGTTCAGAGGTATAGTTCGGGCGTGTTGGGGAGAGGTGTTCTTTAGACTTGAGGATGCACGGCTTACTCCTTAGTCCGTAGTGTAGCAGGACAGCTGGAGGACTGGAGAAAGAGTCGAATGCTTGTCCTTGAAAGGTCACTGCAAGACCTCTCTCTCGTGCTTATACTCTGGGAGTGCTGTACATTCGCAAAATAAGGAGATGGTACTTTTTACCTCTGCTATGGCAACGTCATATGCTGTTTATAGACTGCAGTTGGTCGGTTTGGACAGTTTCTGTGTAGCAAGTCGATTGACTGCCTGAGGCCCGGAAGTGACTTCTACTGAATACCAACTACCTTATCACTGAACCATGTCCAGCAGAGGAAGAAGCTCAAGAATGAACCACCACTTCCAAAACTACCAGAAACCGGATTGATATCTATACCACCCCTCAAAACTCAGACCTCAACATGATACTACCAAGGCTTTCCGCGCATGCTTGCTCCAAAGTTGGGCTCCCTTCGCTACTGCATCGGCTTAGAAGGCCATTCGAAGGGTGCTTGTTGGGTGCGCGCGCGTGGATCTCTTTTCTGCTGTGAAGATTAGGGGGGCTGGGTGGCTGTGGGATTTACATTTATGCTGTTCATGCATGTACCGAGTAGATGCTAGTTGGGCTATACATGCAGCAAGATGTGGAAAGGGTGGCGGATGAGGATATATAGGAGGACTGGGGGGGGCTTCCCTACATCTCTAATTTACATGTCTAGTATGGAGATGTGAGCTTGTCCGTTCGGGGTCCTTGAAGCTGGGAGTATGTCCTCGTAAGAATTGGATGGAGCTGATATAGCTTGGTTCTGCGAGTTCGACATGGGCGACAATTTTGGCAATGGCATGTCTGGAAGGATGGGTGATGCTGGGTGTGTAGGCTGTTGCTTTCTTCCTCCCTGTGCTTCGGAGTTCTCGGTGCACGCACCGCGTGAGGATATCGTGATGAAGAAGCTGCTTATAATTAGACTAGCGTGTCTCTTGTCTTCCAAGTTGTAGGCATATCCGAGAGCTGGACCTCATTCAAACAAAGTGTATATATGCATTTGAGTCTACAACTCCAGCTTACCCCTTGCCAACACAACACAACTATATCCGTACCCAACAACACACCCCCGGTCCGTCGCCTGGGCTTGAACGACGTAGCGTTTATCAGTCCACATCTTGTGCAGACTTAATCCGCACCAGCATAACCGATCACCCCCGAGATTACACTATGTAGCTTCCTGCTTCTTGACTATGTGCAATGATGGTTCGGTGGCCCCTAAACGGTTCTAATCCAACCGCGCAAATGCGAGAACTCACACCACCTACAGTATACAGTATACATTGTACAGTTACTGTACATGTACATGTACATGTACATACACACACATACATATGTATGCATGTAGTGCAGTGCAGCGCAGCTTATGCATGCATGCATGTAAGTACAGTACAGTAACAGTAAGCATCTATCTTGCATCCTCTTTCTCGATTCTTAGGATTGAGGCTCGACAATTGACTGTCCGTTTTTTGGGGGGCTACGGTGGGTTTGTGCTGTGGGCTTTTACCCCCCCCTTGCTTCTTCCACCATGCATCAAAGAACTTTTTCCTTTCTGGAAGTGCTTTTGCATGCTTGGGAAGGAGAGTCTGGGTTGGGGAATGAGGGGCGGTGTCTTGTACTTCGTACTCTTGATACTCTGGATGCATGCTGTTGGACACGTTCTCTTTCTCTGTTCCTTCTTCTTCTTCTCTTCTGTTGGTCTATTTTTTCGTTGATTGTTGCTTTTGGGGTTGGTGGGGTTCTGGGTCTGAGGTGTTAGATGGTAGATGGTAACCTGTTTCTCAGTCTGAATATCTGTGTGATGCGATGAGGAAGCTGTGATCCTTCTATTCTTCTGAGTCAGGTGGCTCCTGAGTATGAGTTGGACTGCTTGACCCGCTATGTGTGGAGCAGAAAAGTATTGTCATAACCTTGGGGGCTCGGGTCAAGAGTACTGGGTACTGGGCACTGACTGAAGGGTGAATTGCATCAAGGAAGAAAAGAAACCAAGACTAGAGCTGATCAGAGCTCTCGCCTTTTCCGCTTAGACGTGTTGACTTATGTATCGGTTGGATTTCCACTGTGCTGTACTTCCATTCCCTATGTATACTACCATATATTGGGATCCAGATCGCATTCGTAGTCTGTACCACCACCACCACCACTGCTACTAGTAAGTAAGTGTTAGCATCTCAGGGATGCATGTCGATGAGATCCAGCCCGCCACACAGGTGGGTTCGCGTAACGCGACGCAACGCAACGCAACGCAACGCAACGTAAGCATGCAGCGGATGGATTTGCGAAGGGGATCTGCTCGGCGCTGCTCTTAGTATTCATGCAGGTAGCCCTTGGGTCGTGTAACTGGTTCTCTTTTCTCTGGTTCTCTCTCTCTCTCTATGTGTGAGTGTGAGTGTGTGTCTTGATTCTGGGTAATGTGAAAGCGCAGTGCATAAGGCGTGGCTTTGAGTTGGTTACTGCCGTCGGTGATGCTTTCGCCTGCCGTAAACTTGGTTGTGGAGTGTCTTGTTGTCCATTCCATTGTAGGCATCAAATCCGTAGCCCGCGGCGTCGATGCGGGAAGATCTTGCATGTCGGTTCGTATACGTATACGCAAGCGTAGATGATCTACCGTGCAAGCATTCCGTTCTTTTTTGTCGTCTGGTGTTCTTATGTCCTTCCAGGGGTTGCAGTATGAAATGTAGATTAAAATCCCACCCTTGGATGAAATGGTCAAATTCTCAGTGACTACAGAGTGCGCGGGAAGAAGACGAACGACATCGCAGATTATCGACTGTCTCCTCAGGTCCGATTACAAGACGATTTGCAATAACTGGATAAACTATGATCAACCGATCTAACTCTGCCACATTGTTTTTTTCTCCTCCAGTTGATATCCTCATGGCAATTTCTGGTTCTGCTCCCCCGGACACGAATGTGCTGTACAGTGCTGTGCAGATCGAGGCAAGACACTCGTGTGTTCGCCAGTCATGCTGTGCTGGTCACGGTCACTGTGAGGGGGACGGGGAGAGGGGTTATTTGTACGACCTTGATGATCTGGCTGCCTCTTTTCTTTTCGTCTTGTTGTTTATACGGCCTTGCGTTTGCATCAGAGTCAGGACTGAAGGAGGCGATAAGAGCAAATTCCAAGTTTTGCTTGTTTCTTGGGTTGACTTTTTTATTGCATTGTTGATTTCTTCTCGTTTTTTTATTTAATCATACAAGGGAGCAGCTGATTTCTCAACCCTACAGCTTGGATCCCATGTTCACGTGAATGGCCTTGACCTGCGAGTAAGCCTCCAGACCGGACTCGCCCAGTTCGCGACCGATACCACTCTGCTTGACACCACCGAAAGGAACGCGGAAGTCACTGTCGTTGCTGCTGTTGATCCAGACCATGCCGGCCTCGATCTCCGAGGCGACGCGGTGGGCGCGCTCGATGTCCTTGGTGAAGAGGGCGGCGCCCAGTCCGTAGGTGCTGTCGTTGGCGCGGGTGACCGCCTCGTCCTCGGTCGTGAAGCTGGAGATGACGACAAACGGACCGAAGACCTCCTCGCGGTAGATGCGCATGTGGTCCTTAACGTTGGTGAAGATGGTCGGGGCGATGAAGAAGCCCTTGTTGCCGGCGACGTTCTTGTGGGGCTCGCCGCCCGCCACGAGCGTCGCGCCCTCGGACTTGCCGGCTTCGATGTACGACAGGATCCGCTCGTACTGGGCCTGGCTGACCTGGGGGCCCTGGAAGGTGTCGTCCGCGAAGGGGTCGCCGACCTTGCTGGTCGTGGCCACCTCCTGCTTGAACAGGGAGACAAACTGGTCGTAGACGGATTCGTGGACCAGGATGCGCGACGTGGCGGTGCACACCTGGCCCTGGTTGTACATGATACCGGTATGCGCCCACTTGGCCGCCTGCTCGATGTCGGCGTCGCCGAACACGACCAGAGGCGACTTGCCGCCGGTCTCGAGGGTGATGTTCTTCAGCGTGCCGGCGGCAAGCTTCATGATCTCGCGGCCGGTGATGGTCGAGCCCGTGAAGGCGACCTTGTCGACGTCGGGGTGCGTGACCAGCGGGCTACCGGCGACGCGGCCGTAGCCGTTGAGGATGTTGACCACACCGGGCGGGAAGCCCGCTTCCTTGATGAGCTTGGCCAGGTAGAGAATGCTGAGGGGGGTCTGTTCTGCGGCCTTCATCACCACGGTGTTACCGCAGGCGAGGGCTGGGCCCAACTTCCATGCGGCCATGGCCAGCGGGAAGTTCCAAGGGATGATCTGGCCGACCACGCCGATGGGCTGACGGAGAGTATAGGCGAACTTGGCCGGGGTAGTGCTAATGGTCTGGCCATGGATCTTGTCCGCCCAGCCGGCATAGTACCGGAGACAGCTAAGGACCTCACCAAGATCGTCGTTCAAAGAGACGGAGTACGGCTTGCCTGGAAACGGTCAATATCACCGCCGGAGCTTGGATTCTGCTGCTGCTGCTGCTGCTGCTGGAATAAGGGCCACCGACCGTTATCCCATGTCTCGATAGTGGCAAGTGTCTCCCGGTGCTGCTCGATCAGATCCGCCAGCTTCAGCAACAAGTGGCCGCGCTCAGTCGCAGGCAGCAGCTTCCACGACGGATCCTTGAGAGCTTTCCGGGCCGCCTTGACGGCGATATCCACGTCCTCCGCATCAGCAGCATAGACGGAGACAATCTCCTTCTCATCGCTAGACGTTCGATCAGCACAAGCTTCCGTCGTCGCATAAGGGTTCTTGCAGGAGACCTACGAAGGGTTGATGGAGGCGAGCTTCTCGCCCGACTTGGAGGGAACGAATTCATTGTTGATGAACAGACCGATAGGCTGGTCATACTGACGCCCGTTGGGAGCAGTCAATTGCACGCTCACGTTGCTGCTAGCCATGGTGAATGAGGTACTGTGGAGTGAGTGGTGGGGCAAGAGAGGAGATAGATTGCGGCAAGGAGTGGAGAGAGGAGAGCGGAGAGATGCAGCTGGAGAGAAGAGGGGAAGCTGACGACAATCAAGGCGGGGAAGTCGAAGTCGAGAGGCGATGAAGTGAGGGGAGAGGAGGGGGAGGCGTGGCATTGACCGGGGGGAGATGAAAAGAAGGAGTAGAGGACAATCGAAGATGGAGCCTGTGGGATAGAGGGGAGGTTGACTTTATAATAGCCTTGGGAGGAGGAGGAGCATTGAGCTTAGTTGAGTTGGTTAGCAGTGACGGAGGCTAACGCTAACCTTCTTGGAGTCCCCGCAATTGCTTCCTGCGCCCTCTGGGTTCCTGAGGCTTCAACTTCAGGCTCTCCATCCCCGCTTGAGACGATAACAACCGCATCCCAACGAATCAGCGTTGCCATGCTTGAGCCAAGTTGCCCCTCTTCGGATAGACTTACTCTTCCCAGCCATTAACTCAACTACTAACTTATTACTTTAAGAGTACATCAACTGAAAAAGTTGTTTTATGTTTCAGAAATAACAACCACAATCACAATCGGATTGGCAATGTCCCCAAAGACACAATCCCCTCAGAGTCTTGACTCGTACATGCAGTTTGCATTGGGAAGATCCAATCATCGTTATTCGCAGTCCTATCCACATCAACCGCGGATGCGGCGGAACCTCCAGCAGCCATCGTGCATTGTCAATGGGCTGCCTCGATTCACAACCACAGTAACAAGAAATCACTTCTACAAATTACAAATCATAGGGTCTACGAAAAAAAATAGATTGTATTGTAGGAACGCCATTGATTGTACAGAGATCCGGCTTTACCGACGTGATGTTACCCATAACCCGAAACTTCATCCCATAAGCTGCTCTGAAAGGACATCAATAATTTCACCAGTTTACTCGCTTGGTTGCGGCGCTTCTTCGAGCTTTTCAGTAGAGGTACCCTTAGGAGACTCAGTCGACTCAGTCACTTCGGTCGCTTCGTTGGCGTCGTTTGCTTCGGTCGCCTCAGCCGTCTCAGTCACCTCAGCCGTCTCAGTCACCTCAGCCGTCTCAGTCGCCTCAGCTTCCTTGTCTTCGGCCCCCTCTTCTTCGGCAAGCCCCAAGATGAACTCCCATTCCTCGGGTCTCACAGATGACACACTCAGCCGGGACTGCTTCAGCATTTCAAGGTTGGCCAGCGGCTTTCCAGGAGCCATGTTTTCCTTAAGCTGACTCAGAGGCACGAGGTTCTTGAATTTCCGCCGGAACTCCACACGGACCGCTTCCCACTTGGGTTTCTCGCGCTTCGACTTGGCGTCGTAGTAGGGGTGGGCAGGGTCAAAGGCCGATTCTGAAGTTACATCAACGTCAGCCAACCATCTGGTACCTGGGCTAGGGCTTCTCACCATCGACAAAATGTTCTTCCACAATCTCCATGACGCCGGCAACTCCGGGTACTCTGCAATTGGAATGATAGAAGAAGGCCTGGTCACCCTTCTTCATGGCCCGCATGTGTCTCTGCGCTGCTCAGAAAGTAAGTTACTGATACCTGTGCCAAAGCTCTCGCTCACTACTCACCAGACGGGTTCCGTACCCCTGTTGAAGTGTTAGCATTGAGACAGGAAGATTGGTCATCAGCAAGGCAGACTTACCATCCCAGGCCTCTGGCTCCGTGCGGTCGTGAAGATCATCGATAGAAAACTTGACATCAACACCCTTCTCCATACGGCTCTCAGGCTCAGCCTTCATCAACCAGTACGAGGGTCCCGAAGTCGCCTTGACTGGAGTAGGCAACTTGGCCGAGCCAGTAGACTTGGCCGAGACAGCAGACTTGACTTCTGGCGATTCTGTTTTGGTTTGTTTGGGGGTCGACCTGGTGGTGCCATTCCGTGACGGCGTCGGCGTCGGCTTAGGCGAGGACTTCCTAGGCCTACCCCGGCCAAAAGTGCCGTCCGATTTGGGTGTCTTGGGCTTGGAGGGAGTGGAGACTGCTGCAAGTTAGTTGGCGGCTCACTATGGACGGACTAACATTGTGCTTGCCATCGACTCGTCTTTAGGCTGGGCAGTGACACGTCGTAGAAAGCAGGATTGCGCGCAGAAAGCACTGACCAGAGTTGGGGTCTTTGCGAGGCCGGCCGCGACCTCTTTTGGGGCCATCCGAGCGCTTGGGAGTCGAACCCTCGGGGTACTTCCGGGGGCGACCTCTCTTTCGTTTTTCGCCGTCGGCTGGCGTATCTGGCGCAACCTGCACGTAAGAAGATAATGTGTTAGATTTGATGATAGGGAATGGTTTGGAGAAGCAGAGAGCATTTCCATTGGCGGGTGTCACGCACGAATAAAAGGCACGGGCCGCCCCTCATCGCGTTCCTGCTGGCGTTGGAGCTTGAATTGTGCGGTGGGAAGGGATGAATGGATGGAGTACGTACTCTCTTGGCAGCTGGAGCACTCTCTTCGGCGATGGACGCGCTCTCCGACTTCCGCTTACGCTGGGGAGGCATGGTGTGCTGTCCAGAGAACAGAGAGGAAATGTGGGCGAAGAAAGCCAGGACAGTTGATTGAGGAAAGAGAAAGAAAGATCTGTGGAAAGAGAGACCAAAGATGAGCGAGGTCAATTGTATGAAGAGAACTAAACCACCACGATCAACCAAAACACAGATGGCAGAAGGAGGAAGCAAAGACGGGGGAGTGGAGGTGACTTGGGGGAGGGAGGAGGAGGAGGAGGAGGAGGAAGAGCAGGTATAGGACCGAGACAGAGGCGATCGCCGTGACACGGAAACTCAGACGCGTTTAAACACACCTTCGGAAGGGAAAGCCAGCGCCGCGCGGGCGGGCGGGCGTACTATGTATACGGAATACTGTACCTACAGCATTCACCGCCCGCTCCTTATCCCGGACCAAGCAAACAAGCAAACAAACTTCCCTTCTGGCGCGCAACTCCACCGTTCATGAGTATAGTTACTTAGGATAATTTGGTAGAAGTGTTGCAGTGTCTGGCCTAGATACATCACCTGAATCATTCACCATAGACAAATAGACAATGGTCGAAAGCTCCTGGTGGTTCTTGAATGCTCAAGATCGATTCTTTTACTGCATGTAATGTACGACCATGACGATAAGGAGCGCGACATATGCTTCGAGCACAAGTCCAAAGCCTACATTGTACGCAGTTTGATGCAGCCTACTCTGATTCACAACACTTACATACTGACTGTAGGACGACTTTTGCTTGGGTATAACCTCCAATAACAGCTGTAGATCAACAGCATAAACAAAAATTCGGCCACCACAAACCATAGCGTTGCACCTGCTAGCGCGCCGCCAGTGGGATCCGGTACATGGTGGCTCAGTTTTGTCGGGTCTACTTCTTTTTTCCGAACCCCATTCCCAGTCACAGAACACAACTTTCATCGAGAATCATGTATGGAGGAGATATCTAGATATGGGTTGAGGCTGAGTATAGAACACTTATAGAAGGGATGCAATTTCCCGCATACTCACATGCCACAGCACCTCATCGAGGCGGGAACACCTGATTTGGGCTGCCGTCCACAGTGCCAGTGCAGGTGGCATCGGATCCCCGCCGGAGAACTCGTCAACTACCAATCCCAGATAAGACACGACCTGGACACGACCTGAGAATCGATGGGGTCATTGGAGCCAAGACTTAGCAAGATAAGCGTGATGAGTTCACCCCAGGCTACAACTTGCACAAAGTATGGGGTCCATGGCTCCTATATTGTGTCAGCCTGACTGCACTTGACCGGGTTACCAAAGGTCAATCTCAAGTGAGTGAGTACAGCCATGAGCTCTACTACTGCTACATCCGCAACTGATCTATGCGGCGACAGTTTGTTCGGTCCGGTCATTCGACCAGGTTGTCGCGGAGGCTTTGACTTCACTGCTCTATTCGAGGCAGCCATCTTGACTATCGCCCCTGCTGCGTGTTTTCTACTTTTATCACCATTCAGAATCTTTCAGCTTTACAAACAATCTCCCAAAGTTATTTCTTCTAGTTTACGTCTCCCAATCTTAGTATGTGGACCCCCAGATGCTTATCTGAGCAGGTTGACTAACCAAGCCTTGAACCCAGTCTCTCGCTGCTATCTTAGCAGCCATACAAATTCCCCTTCTCGCACTTGTCGCAACCGAGCATGCTCCCCAAAAGCATACGTTCCTTGCGGGTGCCATTCTTGGACTTCTGGCTGCCCTTGTCCTCGTGGCTGTTGTTGATCTGGAGCATGTCCGTTCCATCCGGCCGTCATTCCTAGTTACTGCCTACCTGTTCACAACCCTGTTATTCGATATTGCCCGTGTACGCACCTCATGGCTGTCATCTGACAGCCGCTCATATTCCGCCTGTCTTTCAGCATCCCTCGCCATCAAGCTAGTCTTACTGGTATTTGAGAATATCGATAAGCGGAAATGGCTTATACCAAGCGAGAAAACCAAGTCTGGAGAGAGTGTGAGCGGACCGTTCAGTCGAGGCCTATTCACATGGCTAAACAGGCTCTTGCGAAATGGCTACTCGATCATACTCACAGGCGATGCGCTGCCCACCATCCACGAAAAACTCCAGTCTCGTGATCTGTCCTCCCGATTTGCTGAGTCCTGGGCAAGCTGCAATCAGAGTCGCAAGAATGCTTTGTTCCTGGCTGTTATTAGATGTCTGCGATGGGAGATAGTGGGAATCGCGTTTCCCCGTCTCTGCGTAGTGGGTTTCAGCATTGCACAGCCATTTCTGGTGGGGAATATTGTGACCGTTCTGGAGCGAACCGACTCTCTCGCTCGGGACATGGCCTACGGTCTAATTGGAGCTACCGCGATTGTCTTCGTTGGGGTTGCTGTGAGTCTCTCAAATAGGGCCGGGCATTCGGCGTATCTCGTGAAGCGAATGGTTCGTTAATCCAGCTCACCAGGTGTTCACCGCGAGCTACCAGCATCTAGGGTACCGCGCTACAACTATGCTACGAGGTGGCCTCATGGCTTTGACTTATGAACACATGATGAATCTTCCACTGGGAACCACAGACGAATCCAGTGCCATGTCACTTATGGGGACCGACATCGAGATGCTTGCCGAATACTTCCTCTCTACAGTATGCGAGACATGGGCTAATGTCCTACAGCTGGGCCTGGCCACTTGGCTCCTGCAAACCCAAGTAGGTGTTGTCTGTATCGCTCCTTTCGTCGTGGTAATACGTAAGCCTTTCCATCCGAATCACATGTGTTTCGTCCAGAATATGACTGATCGTTCGCAATAGTCTTCACGGCAGCGTCTTTCGGCATGGGAAATGCTGTCACTGCCAGGCAAAAGACATGGCTGCAGGCTACAGAGAAGCGCGTGAACTTTACCTCCGTTATTCTAGGATCTATCCGGAACGCGAAGTTCCTTGGTTTATCCGAGATTATGGGAACCATGATTGATGCTTTGCGTGAGGAAGAACTCACTATCTCGAAGAGATTCCGCCGGATTCAGACAATCCGTGTATGCATGGGTATGTATCTTCTCAGAGCGCTATAACTAAAACTGACGCAAAATGACCCAGTAAACCTTCCATCGATAGTCGGTCAACTTGCAACATTTGCAGCGTATGGTATAGTAGCTGCAGTAAATGGATCCGGGGGATTCCACGTCTCGCAAGCCATCACATCACTTTCGTTGGTTAACTTACTGGTCAATCCGCTCCAGCAACTTCTGCTGGCGATCCCGGATACATTTGCATCGATCGGATGTTTGCATAGAATACAGGACTTCCTCAGGCAACCGAGTCGCGTTGGTGAGTGTTCTTGACGTTCTCCGTTCAATTCCCAAGGTTAAATCCAAAGCTTATGTGCTTTTCACAGAGAAGAGGAAGTTAGCTCGGCTGCTATCAAGTCCAGCAACTTCGTCCCGAAGTCGATCTGGTATTGAGCTCTCTGCTCTCTCTTCCCCCATCACTGGCTCTCTTTCAAAGCAGGCCACGATGCATATTTCCCTGGAAAATGTCCGTTTTGGATGGAAGTCCTCACCACTGGACAAATCTGGCGTTACCCTGATCCTCGAGCAATCTGACAGAGGAAATCTCGTCACGATTGTCGGTCCCGTCGGTAGTGGGAAGTCCACCTTTTTGAAAGGCCTTGCCGGTGAGACGCCTGTACTGGATGGAAAGCTCGTTATCAGCCATCCGGACATAGCATTCTGCGAGCAGATGCCATGGCTTGCCAATGCATCAATTCGGGATAACATTGTGGGCGACAGCGGATCATCGTCGTTTGACGAAAGATGGTATCACACAATCTTGAAAGCATGTGCGCTCAACCTGGATATTGAGAGAATGCCAGCAGAAGACCGGACGCTTGTAGGCAGCAAGGGGGCGAAACTGAGCGGAGGGCAAAGGCAAAGAATTGTTCGTTATTAAACTGCCTGATAAGGACTCGGACATAAGCCCATTACTAACATCGACAGGCCATCGCACGAGCTCTCTATTCTCGCAAACGCATCGCTTGTTTCGATGACGTTTTCAGTGGTCTTGACAATGTGACTTCCCAGCAGGTGTTCACTAATGTCTTTGGTCCGGACGGTCTGCTACGTCAGCTGGGCTGTACCGTTTTCCTGGCTACCCACAACAGTAAGATTCTTCGTCGAATGACGCCCTTAAAATTTCCAAATGTGGAGTGTCTGCTGATTTGAATACAGCTCAGCACCTACCGCAATCCGATTTTATCATTGTGCTGGGCAATGATGGTGAAGTTCTTGAGCAGGGCACTTATTCCCAGCTTCGAAGTCACATGGGAGGTTACATTAACAAGCTTGATCTGAGCACAGGGCAGCTAAGTGACCTAGGAGCGGCTTATACTGTTCAATCACAGTCTGAACTCACGACGACCACTGCAGACACTGGAAACGCCTCGGATTCCTTTGATGGCGATCGACAGACAACCGACACTTCTGTGTACAAGTACTACTTCTCTAGTCTGGGTTGGCTGAGAGTAGCCACCTTTGTGTTTTTGTTGACTGTCAATTCAGCCGTTGGCGGATTCCTCTGTGAGTCCTCCCCTCTCTTTCTTACGATATTCTAGCTGTCATAAAACGCTCACGTCTGAGTAGACATTTGGGTGGAACGTTGGTCGAGTAGCAACGACAGTGCCTCAGGCTCGCGTTCAGGATACTGGCTGGGAATATATGCGGCATTGGCCGCGGTCGAAGCAGGCTCCCTTGCGCTTGCTATATTGTGTGTTCAACCCTCCTTCGTCTCTATATTGTGTGCTGACAGTAGATGCAACTGTTCAGCTGGACATGGGTCATTATTGTCCCAGCTGCTTCGAAACACCTTCATTCCACTGTGCTCCGCGCTTGCATGAGGTGAGTTATGATTTCATACATTGGGCGAGACTACTGTGACTGAGAACTAACCCCTTCAAGTGCTCCCTTATCTTACTTATCAAATGTCGAAACTGGAGCTCTTGTAACTCGCTTCAGCCAAGACATGCGTCTGGTAGACATGATTCTGCCCCGTGGGTTCATCTCTTTAGGATTCCGTAAGTATACAATTCATGAACAAGATGAAGCGACTTTTATATTGACATTTTTGAACTCAGAGCTCTTCAGTGCCCTCGCTCAAGGCGCCATTACCATCGCTTCCTTGCCTTATATCGCTGCGGCTCTGCCATTCCTCATCGCGCTGCTGGGCCTGCTTCAACGATTCTATCTTCGCACTTCTCGCCAACTGAGATTGTTAGAGTGAGTCTCAGCTGTTCCGTCTTCATTTTCCTTCCTGAAGCATTGGCTTCCTGGATGCCTTGATTCCGTCGTGCTGAGTCACTCTAGAATCGAGCTCAAGAGCCCCTTATACACTCACTTCCTCGAGTCTCTTTCTGGAGTGACCACCATCCGCGCCTTCTCATGGACGCCCGTGGCCGTGTCTAGGATGCTTGCTATGCTTGACACCGCCCAAAAACCTTATTATCTTCTCCTGTGCATACAACGCTGGCTCTCACTGGTGCTGAATCTTATAGTAGCTGCTCTAACAGTCATCATGGTCGGAATAGCCGTCGGCGTTCGTGATCATGTCAATCCAGGTCTGCTAGGTATTGCTCTCGTGTTGATGGTCGAGCTAGGCCGAGTTCTATCGGAAGTGATCCAGAATTGGACGCTGCTCGAAACATCGCTGGGTGCGATTGCTCGGATCAAGTCGTTTTCCGAAGACACCCCCACTGAAGAAGACCCGACTCTTGAGGCCCATGAGCCACCTGTGGGTTGGCCCAGCTGTGGTCAAATTGTGTTTGCTGATACGAGCATTGCGTATGACACCTCCGAGTCAGCAGCCGCTGTGCTGAGCGACATCCGCCTTCAATTCCGTGGTGGGGAGAAGATTGGGCTATGTGGTAGGACTGGAAGGTCAGTTGCAGTGTTTCCGAGCATCATCTCGAATTCATTCAGACGTTAGCTGACCGCGAATCACTACACTCCAGCGGCAAAAGCAGCCTTGCACTTTCTCTACTTCGCCTCAACGAGGTTGTGTCTGGCCAAATTCTGATTGACGGACAAGACATCTCCCTCATCTCCCGATCTTCGATACGCCATCGCATCAGCAGTCTCAGCCAAGAGCCCTTCCTATTTCCAGGGACCATCCGGCAGAATGCGGACCCGTTGAACGCTGCTACGGACGCGGACATTGTTGATGCTTTGCGCTCTGTTGGAGTGTGGAATGCACTGGCGGCGCATCACAAAAGCTACAGCCATGACGAAGAGGTTCTTGGAGTCAAACTAGACGACAGCATCTTGTCAGAAGGCCAGAAGCAGCTGTTCTGTCTGGCACGAGCTCTGTTAAGGAAGAGCAAGATTCTGATCCTCGATGAACCGACGAGCAGGTATATTCCTTGTTGACTCATCTCTGTCGTTCGGCTTTCTCAAACGCTGACCCACATCTTGCATGCAGTTTGGACAAGGAGGCAGATGCTCGAGTGCAGAAGCTCATCCGCGAGTTGTTTCAAGATTGCACGGTGATCATGGTCGCTCATCGGATTCATACTCTACTCGACTTTGACCAGGTCGTGGTGTTGGACAGCGGACGGGTTGTCGAAGTGGGACATCCACGCGGACTAGCCCGCAGACCTGATGGGGCTTTCGCTAAACTGTTAGCTTTTGAGGTCTGAAGTCGACTGCTTCGATGGGTTGACGACCTCCGAGCAAGTGACTAGGCAGGTAGATTTGCGCGTCTTCAGATTAAGGGACTATGTATAAAGATTATCGGAGAGATTCTAAGAACTTTCACGTGTAATTCCATCATGAATAGGTAGGTCCCAGTGCCAACTGCTGCATACTATATCAAGTAAAGAGAGAGTGCGTTGCCCGGCCAGTGTCCAGACTCCACGGATAACCAGTCCCATGGTTCTTGTTGATAAGCCCCTCCTTGCCTGAGCGGGACTAGCGCCAAAGTCAGCCATCAGCCATCAGCTCCCCCAAGAATGAGCTCATCCCCCACCAATGACTGTGTTCTGCCCCAGAAGCGGTGGCAGATTGCGTGATCGAAGGGGGTTCCAGTGAGGTCGGTTCCCTCCAGTTCCAACATGGAGGGGCAGTCACCACTCTAGCACTGAGGGGGAAACGAGAGAGTGTCCGAATTCGGGGATGTTGTCCACGGCACCCGCAACTATTTAGCCTCTCTTTCATCCTTCTTCCCCCCTCTGTTCCCCTCGTACCTACCTTCTCACCACTCCCATCCGCATCCTCTCTCCCTCCATAAATCCTTACCTTCTACTGTACCATACCATTCACAATGGCTCAGGATCGTGCTCCTCCGTAAGTTGACCCAACGCTTACCTCAACTGTTCACAAGCTCGAGGTTGGTTTGTATAGATCACGGCAATTCTGACCGGCTCTTCTCAAATAGTCTCCGTCTCGGCTCTGAGGCCCCTAACTTCGAGGCTGACTCCTCCAACGGCCCCATCACCTTCCACGACTTCATCGGCGACAGCTGGACTGTCCTCTTCTCCCACCCCGTGAGTGATCGGAGTTCGAACTATATTGCTAGGACACCCGTGACTAACCAACGCGGCCGTTGGAATAGGATGACTTCACCCCCATCTGTACCACCGAGCTTGGTGCCTTTGCTAAGCTCGAGCCCGAGTTCACTGCTCGCGGTGTCAAGCTGATCGGTCTGAGTGCCAACGGCACCGAGTCCCACCACGCCTGGATCAAGGACATCGACGAGGTCACCGGCTCCAACCTCAAGTTCCCCATCATCTCCGACCCCGAGCGCAAGGTCGCCTACCTGTACGACATGGTCGACTACCAGGACACCACCAATGTCGACTCCAAGGGTATGTATCTGGTTCTTCTGGGTTTCATTCTGGCTGCACATCCGCTAACGGAACCCCAGGCATGGCTCTCACCATCCGCTCCGTCTTCATCATCGACCCCAAGAAGAAGATCCGTCTCATCATGACCTACCCCGCTTCCACCGGCCGTAACACTGCCGAGGTCCTCCGTGTCATCGATGCTCTCCAGACCACTGACAAGCACGGCGTCACCTGCCCCATCAACTGGACTCCTGGCGATGACGTTGTCATCCCTCCCCCCGTCTCCACCGAGGAGGCCCAGAAGAAGTTCGGCGACATCCGCATTGTCAAGCCGTGAGTACCCTTTGATCCCCGGCTTGTCACTTCTTGATTTTACTAACTTGGGACCAAAGTTACCTTCGTTTCACCAACCTGAAGCAGTAAATCAAAAATGTCTACGTCAGCCAAAGATAGGCAGGAAACTTGCAGTGATGCAGTCCGACTACAGGACTGGTGCTGAGAAAAGGAAGACAGATCTGATACGAAAGTTATGAAAAAATATGAGATAATATTTTATACCCGATGATTCCAGCCGAGGTAGCAAGAAGTAGTTCGAGCCGGCTGCAGGCAGTTGATCTCGATGTATGCAGGAACCCAGCTTGACCAGTAGTATCTGCTGAAGTCTGTGGTGTTCCTGCAGGCTGTACAGTAGGTTCCTGGGACGAGCTGCCAGTCCCCGCTCACAGTCGGAAGGGAGGATTGGAGCCATGGTTGGCCGTCTGGGTCCCTCCGGGTGGCGATAACAGCATCAGATCGTTGCTGTGTCATCCTGCATAGCTCACTTCACCTTGTATGGGGGGAGAGTGCCTTATTTCTGGAATTAAGAAGCTGTGGACTATCCATCAAATGTTGCCATTCTCTCGAGGCTCCATCTATGTGAAATGGGGCCAGTGGTTCGTATCATTGAGGAATGTTTGAGTAACCACTGCATCGGCTGCCAACCGCTGAGCTGAGCCGCATTGGAGGACAAGGTGGCTGCGTGGTAGTGGACTGGTTGTTAGTATGTGTTGGAGGGTGTGGGAATTCGAGGACCCATCCATGCGAACTGTGTAGATGACATTTGTGATGCTGATGAGATGAAACTACTACACAACCAAGTAGTTATATAGTAAAAGAGCAATTGACTTTACATGTGGAAGGTCTCTTGGGTGCCTGGACCGTAGTTTGGGGGACAGACAGACCGCCTTCCTTCCTGGAGTCAATCCTTCTCCTTTTCCTTTTCCTTCTCCTTTCCCTTTTTTTCCCCACCCGCCTTTTTTACTCAGAGGGTCGCTTCTCGCACTCTCAATCCCTCTTATTCTTCGTTTTTGTGCTGAGACGGTTGTGTTGACTATCGCAGCATTGGTTATACCTTCACAAATATTGTCTATCTCATTGATAAGGAAACGACTGAATTATCTGGTGCCGTTCTCCTCCGCAGCGGGGATAAGTAGTCACCGATAACTTACCGATCGATTTCGACTTTCCGCCCGCCTGTCCCCTCCACCGCCCCCCTGATCATCCCTCCTCCGGTCGCACTGCCCCCCCAGTCCCATTTAGACGTCGAAGATCACCCGACCGCTTTCCCACCAACGTTGCTGTCAAAATCTCTTTCTAGGTCTGTGCTGCTGTAGCACGCAAGGGTGGCGTCTAACCCTCTTTTACAACTGTGATGATCCTCGATCGCCTCGGCCTTTTCCCTTCCTCTCGTTCAACGCCATATCCCCGGAAAAGCAATTCCTGACTCTGGGTAGCGCAAGCGGGCGGCACTTTCTCCTACGATACGCGCAAAGACTTACGATAGCGAAAAGTTTCACCGAGTGGTCTCCTCGATTATAAGGCGCTCACTCATCATCTTTCCTGCGGGTTGAAGGTAAACAGACCTCGGAAATACCCTCATTATGATGTCCCGAAGCCAGTCGAGCCTGGGCTTCTTGGATACAGGCAGAGACGACCCATCTGCGACGGGGATCTCGCCTCGACTTCAGCAAGCCCAACAGCAGTCGCAATCCTCCAACTCCGGTCCGATCAACCTGTCAGGCCTGGTATGCAATGTCCGTCGGACCACCGGCCGAGAGCCGCACCCTCTCGTGGGCGCAACGACAACCATCTTAGGCGATAGGCTATACGTGTTCGGAGGCCGGGTGCTCTCTAAGAGTCGTCCGCAGTTGACGTCGGACATATACGAGCTGGACTTGATCCGGCGTCACTGGACCAAGATCGAGGCGACCGGCGATATTCCCCGCCCGCGGTATTTTCACAGTGTTTGTGCCTTGGGAGACCATAAACTCGTGTGCTATGGCGGTATGTCGCCTGCCCTAAACGTGTCCAAGGACCCTGCTGCCGCGAGCGGGGGAGCGGGGGGTCAGGACGCTCAACCGGAAGTCGTGGTCATGTCAGACATCCACATCTTTGACGTGCCCACTCGGACTTGGACCCGCGTGCCAGCCATCGATTCCCCCCAAGGTCGCTATGCGCACTGTGCGACAATTCTGCCCTCCAGCGCCCATTTTACCTCAGCCACCGCACCTCTTTCGGCTATACACCATAACCCGGCGTCTTCGAACCCGCACCAGGGCACGATCGGAGTGGATATTGATGGGTTTGGGGGTGCCGAGATGGTCGTGGTCGGAGGACAAGATAGCTCCAATCATTACATCGAGCAGATCAGTGTCTTCAACCTGCGGAGTTTGAAGTGGATGAGCACCAGCACGCTTGGCCGCAGCTGTGGTGCCTACCGCAGCGTGGTTGCTCCCCTACTGGGTATGAGTGTCTCCGAGATTGGCTCTGCGGCGGAGGATCGGGATGCACAGGAGCCCATTGAGGACTCCCAGGTCGAGGGTTGCCCAATGCTTATCTACTCTAATTACAACTTCTTGGATGTCAAGTTGGAGCTTCAAGTACGCTTGCCTGACGGTCGCTTGGTCGAGAAACCCATGCAAAATCAGGCCTCGCCCCCGGGGTTGAGGTTCCCCAATGGAGGCGTCATCAACGGTCATTTCGTTGTCAGTGGTACCTATTTGACTTCCTCGAAGCAGGAATATGCTCTTTGGGCACTGGACTTGAAGACTCTCACTTGGGGTCGAATCGATGCTGGCGGCTCGGTCTTCGGTCAGGGTAGTTGGAACCGCGGAGTTCTATGGTCGAGAAGAAATACCTTTGTTATTTTGGGCCACCGAAAACGCAGCTTGGTGGAAGATTATAACCACCGGCGTATCAACTTTTCACACGTGTGCATGGTAGAATTGGAGGCTTTTGGTCTCTACAACAATGCGTGCCGGACTGCACCCACCTCGGGCTATGTCTCCTACAGTGCGCCATCTGTCCCGGCTTCTCTCCAGTCGAAGCTTACCAAACTGACCTCTGGTGGACGACCGTTCTCTGCGGCCTCGGACGAACTAGGTCGTCTCGCCCACTCGCTACCTGAAATGGCCGACATGGAGCTCCAAGCCGTGGGAGGGGAACGCATCCCCGTCAACTCGCGCATCCTGACACGCAGATGGGGTCCCTACTTTATTCAACTACTCCGCGACTCCTGTGATGGGGGAGTCTCTGACTCTGCTACTCTTCGTCCTGCGGTTGCCATGTATCCCAGCCGCAACTCAAGTATTACCATCACCCCCTCGATCGGCCAGAACAGCAACTATTCCAACGCCAGCACGCTTGTCAGTAACCGCTCCGTCACCTCTAAATCATTACTAGCAAACCTCGAGATACCCTCTGCGCATTCTCTATCGCCTACCGCTCGTCCCCGTGTACTCTACCTACCTCACACCTACCTCACCCTCCAGGTCCTTGTCTACTATTTCTACACGTCCTCCCTGCCCGCTGTGGGCTCCTCTCTCTGCACCCCCCAGATTCTCTGCTCCCTCCTCCAACTTGCCCGCCCTTATCAGGTCGACGGCCTCCTTGAAGCCACGGTCGAACGCCTCCACCAAATGCTCGACGGTCGCAATGCTGCGGCTGTCTTTAACGCGGCCGCCATGGCCGCGGGAGGAGGCCGTGGGACAGGGTTCGCCAGCGGGCTTGGTGGCACTTTGGAAACCCTGAACGGCGCTCACGCGGCCGCCACCGCTGCCGCGCAAGACCCCTCAGCGCTGACCACCACGACCACCAACACGACCGCCACCACGCAACCCTCCTCAGCGGCCCAAAGCCACCTCACCTCCGACTCGTCCGACACGGAACACGGCACCACCGCGTCGGCCGCCCTCTCGACGGCTAGCAGCGTCAGCGGCGTCGGGGCCTCCTCCACCTCGCGCGGTATCCCCCTCCGCATCAACACCAACATCTTCAGCCGCCGCCAGCGCCACAGCGACCGCGAGCGCGCGCGTGAGCGCGAACGCGAGCGGGAACGCGAAAGGGAGGTGGAGCTCGAGCGCGAACGGGACCGCGAGGACTCCATCAGCAACGCCAGCACCGCCACCTCGGCCTCGGCCTCGACGAACACCAGCTTCGACCAGTCCGACTCGGAGTACGGCGGCGGCGGCGAATCCGCCGGCCGCGCCCGCTCCTCGTCGCATCACCGCCGCAACACAGACGCCGAGCTCCGGCCCGAGCGCGAGATCTGGACCGGCGACCTCAGCAGCGTCATCGGCCTGCAGAAGCGGGGTCTCCGCGGGCTGATGGAGGGCCGCCGGCTGCGGGAGCGCACGGCCAATCCCACGCCCAACGGCGGCAGTAACGGGGTGAAACCGGGTAGTGCGGCGGTGAGCTTGAATGGCAATGGGAATGGAGTGGAGTAGTAGTGGGCCTGCAGCTTTTGGGGGTGTACGGTTTCCTACCTGTCTGAAGATCTTCAGTCTGAGAAAGCCTGAGCGCGAGACAGGGAGAAAGTGTGTGCGATTTCCATATTCGAGTATATATTATATCTAACTTCACTTGGATGGGATATTTTATTTTGGGGGGGGCAGGAAGGAAGGAAAGTTGGTAGGGTAGGTAGTAGTTAATGATGAACGATACATGACAATCTTCTTCTGGATTCCCGCTTGTTTTGGTTCTTGTGTTTTGTGTTTTTTGGGGAGGGGAGTGGATGGCATTTGTTGACTCTTGATTGAGTAGCTGAGGATTGAATCTCATAATGAGCCAGGTGGGTTGATTTCAGTCGCATGGATACACTGTGAAGATGTACAGTTCCTACTGAGTAAGATAGTATTGGGTGGAGATTGGGTAAAGATGCCCAATTGCAGTGCCCTGGTCGATTTTCCGGAAATGGTTGGTGCACTGCCTCAGGAATCAACTATGGCTACTACTATAAGGTAACTAAGGGGCCGAAATTGAAGGCACCCGGTTTTAGAATCCAAATATCACCCACGAATCGTCTTCCATTCTACGCCGTAACATACAACTGCAGAGACACAGAATCGAAGATGGAAAGAAAAGAAAGAAGAATCTCGTTCATGAAAAACATAGATAAGAAGTTCTTAACCCCTCAGATGGATATTACTTCGTGCGCTCGACAGCACCCACGCCTTCCAGAATAACCACTGGTCCTGACGTACGCTGACGCCCGTATCGCCCAGATCTTCGGGAGTGTAGGTGCGCAATTGCTCCAGGGTCGCGCGGTCGAAGGAGCGGCGCGTGCTGCCGCGCGGCGCGAACGACAGGGAATCCACGTTCAAAACGGCGTCGCGCGAGGGGGAATAGGGCGTGGGCTGCACGACAATGGCGAGTGTCGTCGGCGTGTGGGAGCCACCGGCACCGTTGCCGTTGCCGTTGGTTGCGGTGGGTGCATGGTTGTGATTGTGGTGGCCATTGGCGTCGAAGTGGTTCGTGTAGTCGATCTCCCGGAGATCGAGGCGCTCGAGGTGGTCCATCTCGTCGTGGAGCAGCACGAGGATGTCGCGCCAGCGTCCGCCCGGGCGGAGGTAGATACCGGAGAGCCGAAGATCTCGCAACGGTCGCCGATGGCGGCGGATGAGAGCCATCAGCTCGTCTGAGCCCAGGCGCCAGCCTTGGATGCTCAGCGTGCGGAGTCGCTTCCATTGCAGACGATGGAAGATGTGTTCGAGCGGCAGGGCGATCGGTGCATGAGCCGGAAAGCCTAGGTGGATCGCGGTGAGGTTTTTGGCGGCCAGGAAAAAATCATAGAAGACATTGGATAAGGTGTCCATGCGCGTGGACAGATCCAAAGTAGAAGAAAAGGTGATGTCTAGGCTCGTCAATCGAGCCCCCAGTGCGGCGAGACTGGTTGATGGGGCTTGTAACAGTTTCGCAGTCGCCTCTGGGCTGATCTGTGGGCCGACGAATCGAACAGCGTCACAATTTGAATCCAAGAGGGCGATGCTCAAATTGGTGACGGCTCTGGTGCACGCTGGCTCCCAGTTCAGTCGCGTTGTTCCTCCCAATGAGTGTTCGTGAATCCAATCCAGAATTTGCTCATCCGCCTCATCCTGCAGTCGCAGCAACTTGACCTGCTGCAGGGATGTGAATGCTCCGATCGCGCGGCGCAGATATAACAAATCGTGACTCGCCTCGACGATACGTTTCTGCTCGTGAAGGCGACGTCGGTGGGTCGACGAGAGAGGAAAATTGTCAGTATCAACCGTCTCTAGAACGTCGGGCCAACCTAGACGGTTATCAGCTTTTCCTGGCACTCAAAGATGACGGGTCTTCGGAGACGGTACCGCTTCCTTGGTAGAAGGGTCGCACCATGTACGTGAAATTTCGAACATGGCAGGCTAGCTGCATGCTCAAAAGTTCCTCTAGCCTCCGGAATCCATCCGACGAGAACCGCAGCACAAAGCGAGGGAATTTCTGCGGTGTGCCGATGCGCATGAACCTTCGGCAGACGAGTCGGAACCGGTCCAACTCAGACTTCTCACCGTATACATGGGGGGATTGGGCATTCAGTGGAGTCGAGGAACCATGCGAAGTCGTGGGGGAGGCTTCGAGGGAGGAATATTCGAAGCCCAGAAGAAACGAAAGGATGTCCTGAATGAGCTCGTCCGCCAAGTCGTCAAAATGCCGCGGTTGGTCCATGTTTGTCGCACAGCGAAGCAGCAGCGTGTTCGGCTGCCTGGGCCACTCGCACCAACATGGAATCCCAAGTCAGGTCTGGAGTGTAGGTCGCAAATCAAGGGGCACTGACTTGTCGGATATGCAACGAAATTAAGGAGATGTAAAGGGGGGCGATGTTCGTTTTAAAAGAGCAAAGAAAACGTCGCAGATAAAATAAGCAAAAAGAACGAGGAAGACGGATGACAGCAGCGAAAATTAAATGTTTGGGAGAGAAAAAGAAATAAGGATGAAAAATCCTTGAAGAAGAAAAAAACAAGAGAGTGACGAAAAGGAAGGACGAAAGTGATACATCCCCTCTTCTAGTTGGAGGCACACAGACACAGACAAACAATCTTCTTCTCTGTCATCTGCAAAAGATGATGGCGGGCCACAGCCAGCGCGCGTGCAGCAGCAGCAGCAGGTTGAACGTGTCTGACCAGAAATTGACAGCGTCCCACCGCAAGCTCATTTCCTCCAGCGCACAGGGTGGTCATTATCGCATTCAGGGCCTGCAGAAGCCCCGGGCGGGATCAGACGACTCGATGATGGCCGACCGGGGGGGACGTATACCAGAGTCACATGATCAAACGAGTATGCGGTTATCCAGCGCGAACCTGCAGGAAAGCTGGTCGAGGAGGAGAAGGATTGGCAGAGAAGGGACGACGGAAGGGAGTATAATGATGCGACAGCAAGAGTCAAATACGTGCAGACGCCCAGCTGCAAGGGAACCCCGCTTGGAGGTAATGGCAATTCATGGCGGCCTGTCGTTGCAAGCCTTCATCGTCCCTGCGGCTTGACCACGTCGCGGAAGATTATAGATAGACCAGGGGGGAGGGGGGTTTGATGTGGTGGAGAAAGGGGGAATGAGATATGGATGGTTGAGGGTTGCTTGTTCATGATGCACAGGTGAAGAAAAGTAGTGGATCTCGAGGTTGAGAGATTGGCCAACAGTGGCATTGCCCGTTCGGGTCGACTCTTTGCAGTAGCTTCATCGCGTGGGTTGTCAACCTAGTCGACTCTTTGCAGTAGTTGGTGAAGAAGGAAGAGGGGAAAAAAAGGATCACCGGCACTTAAGCAGCACTTAAAACGCCGTAGTCCAGTAGTCCCCGAGCCCAGGCGCAAGCCCAAACACTGCAATGATCCGCTGGTTGGTTGTCGCTGTCTCGTTTCCTTCGGTCTGTGTTGGCGTCGCCGGCCAGGTAAGTCGGGGAAAACAAAGGAATAAAAAGAGATTAGATCAGAGAGAGGAGAAAGCGCACAGGGTCAAACAACGCTATATACAGTACATGGAGTCGGGACGGTCTAGAAATTACACCACCAAGGAGAAAAGTTAAGGGCCCTTCCACGCCCACTTATCCTCCATCATCTATCTGAATCGGTCGAGTTGCCGGTCTGGACTAGATAGATAGTTGGAGATACATCAGATCTCGTGCTGTCCAATCGTCTCCTCTGTGAAGGCCATCTAGACCTCATCATCGTTGTTGTCGAACAGACCTTTGCTTGTACGATTGGCTCAGATCACCACTAATTTCCCGCATCGAGATCGCGCATCTCGGGAACTTTCGCGCCAATCAATCATTGCAAAGCCTTCTCCATCCGCCGCCGCCTGATATCCGTGCTGCTTATCTTGGATGCAAAGTCCTCCGCGTCATCGGGAGGCACCTCCGTTGTATGCAGGACATCGACCTCGAAAACAGCCAACGGTGCCCATCCTTTCTTCGTCCGTGCATCATTGACTGCAGCGCCGCCCGACCGAGTCTCCTTAGAGACCACAAGGGCGCCAATGCTCTCATCAGTGATGGTAGGACCAAATGGATCCTTGATCTCCACCAATTTGAAAACTAGATCGGGCCGTAACTTCATGAGGATGTACTTCCCATCAGAACCCGGCTCCGGGGCCTCTTCAAGCTGAGATCCACTGGGTCCGGAAGCACGGAAATTCATGATGGCAGTCAAGAAGGCACCCGTGCTATGGCTGCGTTCTTCCCAGCTTTCCAAGAATTCGGGATACTTTTTCTTTACCAACAACTCATCGCCGGTCACTCCCACGACGAGGACTCGTTCCCTCCCCGCATCAGCATCCTCCACGGGCTGTAGGACAAGTGCTGTTGCGGTCAGTAATAGTTTGTGTCCAATGTGGAAGTGGTCGAACGTGCCCCCCACAGCGACTGTGTAGGGCGACGTGGCTTCGTGGAGATCGCCTAGGGTCACAAGATATTCTGATGGAGTCCAGTGAGGTGCGTCTGGGATGGCATGTAATGAACCAGAGTCGGGAAGTTTAGAATCCGCCACCGGAGAATAGAAGCTACTGAAGGCTGCGGCCAGATCCTGTCCTATCTGATTATCAGGGTAGTAAATTGACTTCCATGGTCGTCCTGACCTAGCCAGAGTCCGCAGGTCGACGATCGGGCCATCGCGCGGAACTGCTGGAATGCTTTCCGGGCTTCGAGACAGATCATAGTCGAGGAGTATGACCCGTGCATCGATACCTCCAGGCATATCCAACTCGATCTTGTGTTCAATACATACAATCCCAATCAACCGGTATATGCCTTCAAGAATCGACTGCAGGCTTGCAAACGCTCTAGTGCGGGGTCGGCAGGAAGGGGCGAGCAAGCCTGGTAGGGATAGTGCAACATCGAGAGGAGCCACGCGGTCGGACCCGTCCAGCTTGAGATGAAGGCTAGAGCAGACAGTTGACAGAGTAGCCTCGTATGCAGACTTAAGTTGGTCAAAGTCGGCCGCTGGCGGAGGTGGCAGCAGCAGCAGGGCCGAGGTCGGTTCGGAAGCCATGTTGTACTGATATGCGGGGGAATGACTGTCAGTATTGGTTGTCTGTAGCAATTGCGATTATGGATAGAATAGCTGGAGAGTAGCAGGTAAATCAGAAGCCAAACTGACAGCAGACCCAAAACCACAGACGACCCGATGGCAGTCGGACGTTTCTGCTGAGTCGAAAAGGGAGTAAGTAGTATTCAGCTGCCAGGTGAAGTACTCAGTAGTATTCCGGCAAGAAATGACAATAAACGATGGCCGAAGATGGTTTTCCCCGCGATTGAGCTGACTCAGCCTGCAAGAGACTCTCCCGTGACTTCCCTGTAGTCTCTCTATCTCCCTCTCTCTCCCCATCTCCCTCCCTTCTTCCCCCGTCACTTCAACTGCTCTTATTCATTCGTTTCAGGCCTGTTCGGTCTATTCAGGCACTTCTTCTGAGTCTCTTCAAGCTTCAGAATGTCTTTGTGAATTTGTTCACGTTGTTGTCCCTTTCTGACATGACCTAGAGCGTGCACTGTCTCTGGTACAGTCGGAGCTCCTAGCGCCCTCCATTCCCCCCCCCCCCCCCCAACCCCCCCAAGCTAATCCTCGCACCCTGATAACCGCTATTCACAACCATTCACACCTGACATTCTGCTGAGGTGGGGCTTCAATTGAACTTATTTGCGTGGCTAGGGTATAATACGGTTCAAAGTATTCGAATCCCACGCTGTCATGTCGAATGCGAGCCAACCCTTCGACCCTCGCCGGGCCACAACGTACGGGCGCCCGGAGGAGCTGCATATCCCGTCCGGTGCTCCCAACTTGCAGCGACAGTCCATGTCCCACGAGTTCATCTCGGGCGCTGAGAACCACGTTCCTTCAATCAATGTGCATCCGTCCGGCTCACAGCCTGGCCAATTTGGAGGCGGCAACAGCGCTGCTGGTGGTCATCTACCGGGAGCACTGCAGCCAGGCAACTCCAACCGTCCACCGGCAGTATCCATGAACACAGCCCCTTCGGTTCTTCCAACCCTCCCTCAGTTGTCGACCCCCATGCAGCCTCCCGCAGCACCGTCATCACAGCCGCAACAACCACAGCAACCGCAACAGCCGCAGTCCGCGGTGCAACAGTCAACAAACCCGCGCTCTAGCATGGTCAATTCTCACGGACATTCAAGATCCAGCCCGGCAGGCTTTGATCAGCCAAAATACAAACAGCCGGGCTCGTCGCCGGGTGCTGGCTACCCGCCGCAGACTCCGTTGGGAGCCAAATACTCCCCCTTGGGCCTTGCTGATATCCGGCCAACCGGTGACTTGTTGAGCGACACGATGATGACCTCGGGAATGATGTCAATCAACAATAGCGAGAATCAGGTGCCTACCAACAGTAACTATATCGCCCCGTGGCCCATATACGCAGTGGACTGGTGCAAATGGCCGGTGCCCGGCAATTCTGGCTCCTTTGGCGGAAAGATTGCCATGGGAAGTTACTTGGAAGATAACCACAACTATGTATGATGTTGCTTTGCCTTCAAGATAAGCTATGGCGCTAATTTGAGCGCAGATTCAAATTGTTGATACACACTGGACCGCTCCCGACCCGGATACACCAGATGCGGCGGCTGGAGACATCAAGCTGGAGTATGTCAAAACTGCGGAAGCCACCCATTCATATCCTGTAACTCGGATTCTTTGGGAGCCGCCTTCTTCACAGAAACAATCCACAGACTTACTGGCAACGTCTGGCGATCATCTCCGGTTATGGTCGCTGCCTGCTTCGCAACCAGCGCCGGCTTCGAACACGATCACACGGTCGAACAACCAAAGCGCACCGACCGCGAAGCTGCAACCCTTGGCTTTGCTGTCGAACTCAAAGTCTCCGGAGCATACCGCGCCAATCACATCCCTGGACTGGAACACCATTTCACCAAGCCTCATAATCACATCCAGCATCGATACCACGTGCACAATTTGGGACATTCCCACACTTACCGCCAAAACGCAGCTGATCGCACACGATAAGGAGGTGTACGACGTACGGTTCTGCGCCAACAGCGTCGATGTCTTCGTCAGCTGCGGTGCTGATGGTAGCGTTCGCATGTTCGACCTTCGCAGTTTGGAGCACAGTACCATCATCTATGAGCCCACCGAAAAGAATGAGAAATGTAAGACATCCCTATCAAACCCACAGTCACGAAGATCGCCTTATTCACAAGGATTTTTCTCAGTGATGAGTCCCGGGAATGGCAGTCCTTCCGCGCCTGCACAGTCTGCATGGCCACCACCTCTACTACGCATTGCAGGTATGTGAGCTTATAGATGTATCACGTTTGACATACGTACTCACTACTGCAGCCTCTCCCCATGACTCGCACCTCTTGGCAACGTTTTCACAAGACTCGAACATCGTAAGAGTTCTTGATGTGCGCCAGCCGGGACAAGCTCTGCTGGAGCTGAAGGGACACGCCTCCTCCATCAACTCCGTGGAATGGTCCCCGAATCGTCGCGGCGTGCTCGCCTCGGGCGCAGATGACTGCTTCGTCCTGCTTTGGGACTTGATCAACCAACACAACGCAGCCCCGGTGCCGCCGGGCGCACACCCACCGGGAGCCCCAACAGCGACGCCAACGAGCGAGCGTGGCCCGGCAGCTGCCTGGCAGTGTGACTACGAGGTATCTAACATCAGCTGGTCGCCGCAGGGCGGGACCACGCCAGCCGGGCATCCACGCGACTGGCTCGGGGTTTGTGGCGGGCGAGGCCTCTGGGGAGTCGCTCTGTGAATAGCTTCATACATCGGCTAGACTTTTGACAGATTGTCATTTGCATGTTATTTGTTTGTCTTTTCTGTTTTCAGACTATGACTTACCCCCTTGATGTTATGATTTTGGTACTGCTCTCATTTGGGATGGGCTCCGGGACATGATTGAGATGACGTCCCGTGGCAAGGGAAGCCCCATATAGCGCGCGGAGACTTTTACCCGCGTAGGCGACCTTTGGTATATGGCATGGTACGAGTAAATGAATTAACGAACAACCCTATTTTTTGTTCTTTTTAGATGTATCGAGATCTAGTTGACGCCATAACTGCTGGACATACTCGTTCTGGACAGAATAAATTTACATTCTCCACATTGATGTGCGTTCCCACATGCACTTTACATTTGAAACAGGTGGAAGACCAAAATATAATTGAGACCATGAAATATGTACAGCCAAACCCGTGACTGATCCAGTAAGTTTAACATGAAGTGACGCCCGCTAACCTGAAATCCCAGCAGGGAACACATTTGCAACTAGATGATAGTAAACGAGCAGCCGCTGCAGCAGCAGCAGACATAGAAAGGAAGGGAATCAATCCCGTCGCTCGCCACTGCTCCCGGGCGCAGGCCTGGACACGGTTACAGGCCCCTTGACAATGACCTTCTCCTCCACCCACCTTGCAAACCTCACACTGGGGATATCAACCGCCCGCCAGAACAGGTCTCCTGCCCACAGGGCAATGGGCAAACAGATCATCCACCCTAGGAGGTACGCAACTCCGGCCTGGAAGTTCGTCGCCCGGCCGGTGATGGCCCACAGCCGAGGCATGATGGCGTATCCCAGCCCGTGAAGGATGGGGCCGTGCACGATATAGAAGGCGAAGGAGATCTGGCCGAGGTACTGGGAGAGGCGGTTGGTGAAGAGACGTTGGATCTCCGGGGAGTGGTTGATGCTGGCAACGATGAGGATGGCGCCAATGGTTTGCGGGAAGCGGTGCGGTTCAGGGTAGGTTTTGGGAGTGATCTTCCATGTCCACATGTAGAACGGGGTCCATTTGTAGCCGGTATTCGGGGTAGAGCCCAGGTAGAGGCCGATGATGAAGAGGGCAAACCAGATATTGCGATAAGGGATCCGGCGGGTGGAGAGGCGGGAGAGAACAGGGTAGTGGTAGGAACGGGATTTGGCAGGGAGAAAGCGGCGGAGTTGAGGTTTGGGATCGTCATCAATGGTTGCGGTTGTGGTCGTGCTCGAGGATGTGCCGGCAGGGATGGGACCTTGTTCCCAGGTGCCGTGAATGAGGTCGGCCTCTGCGAGGAGCATGCCAGACAGGAAAAGCACGACATCCCAGCGGCCAAACCGCATGCAGAACCAAATGAGACCGCTGACGAGACTGATACGGACGGGAGTCCCGAGGCGCGAGGTGCCCAAGATGGTGAGGAAAAGGACGATGGAGCTGCGGAATTCGACAGGAATAGTCCACAGGTGCGGGTTGTAATTGTTGTAGTAGAGAGACCAGTTGAAGGGGTCCATTAGTTGTGCGAGTGTCGAGTAGCCATCCCAGAACTGCTTGGTGAAGGAGCGCATGATGGGTGGATGCTGCTCATTAGTGCCCAGGATCGTGTGACCCTCAACCAGGACGCGCCGGGACGGGTGGAAGGCTCCCAAGCGCACGGCTAGAAAGACAAGAGTGATCCCCACAAATGACGGGATATAAAGGCGCAAGGCTCGTCGAAATGTAGCCGAGGCGAGGGTGGTGAAGGTCTGTTCCCAGGCGCGACTGCGAATCAGCTTGAGCGGCTTGTAGGAGAGGACGTAGCCAGAGATAACGAAGAAGATGGCCACCATGATATGGCCTGAGACGAGCATGTGCAGTATCGGCAACTGCCAGAGCGCAAAATTCTCCCCATTGAACCCCCATCCCAATGCGACTTTCCAAGTGTAAGTGAAGAGGAAGTGGAAATTGAACACGAGCAGACAGGCCCAGCCGCGCAGTCCATCCAGGGCCGCGATGGCGTGCGGCTTAGTAGCCGGTCGGGGCGTTCCTCCCACGTATTGTTGTAGGTAACTTGGGGTGACTATTATGGCCACTTTGGTGCAGAAAGCTTCCGCCATGTCCGTAAACTGACCGAGGTATTCCTGAAGGCTATCATTGTAGTTGCTGCTACTGAAGCTGCTGCTCATCGACGAGTAACGATGATCGGCTGCTCTAGAGGATGATTCAAGATCGTGAAGAGGGACATCGTGGACGGGGAGAGGCGAGGCGAGGCCCTTGTCGATCAACGACATGATGGGTTGTATTGTAGTGTGGGAAATCGACTCGCTATGGGTGGATAAGGGAAAAATTATTGAGCAATGGCGATGCGTTCGTTACGGCGGGGGTTAAGAGAAGAGGGAGATGACGCGCGGCTTCATGGGAGGAGGAACGGAGGACGATGCAGCAAGAGGAACATGCTAGAGGGATGTCGCACAGTCGTTAGTATCGAGTAGTCCCACATTTACCACAGCATTAAGCATACAGAGGACATACCTGGATTGGGGGGGGGGGGGGGGAAGTGAAGGGTTGAAGCTGCAATTAAGAGGCAAGAGGGAGGAGAAGAATGGAGAAGGATGGATAAGGAGAGATAAGGAGGGGGGGAAAGAGAGAGACGAAGATGGAGGAGGAGGAGGAGGAGGAAGCCGAGGAGAGAAAAGGGAAGGCGGAGGAGGAAACTTTACCTGAATGGAAGTTGAATTGCCGCATTTGAGGCCAGCTTAACTGTCAACTGAAATCGGCTGCATTGAAGAGCCAATGCAATGAAAAGTGTAAGAAGCACAAAAAAAAATAGAAAAATAATTAAAATAAAATCAAATCATAGAAGACAGATCAATTCTAGCTCCACTATTGCTAATGTACATACTTAGAGACATCCAAGATGTTCCTGCAGCCAGAAAATGGCCAACCCTCCCCCTGCCTCTCTTGCTTGCTCTTCTTATACTTCCTCCGCGTAGCTTAACTCGAACTTCTTTTGCTTCCTTCTTTTGCTTCCTTCTTTCGCTTCTTCTCTTTATCCTCCCTCACTGTTTCTTCGACCACCCAACACATCCCCCCCATTTCATACCCTTCGACTCGGATTACTTCCTTTACATTTACTACTATTTTTCCACCCCATCGCGCTTATCTCCTCTCCCGATACCATCCCCTCGAAAAGTCGTTGTCTGCGTCTACCTCCATGTCCGGATTCGTTCTTCGACTTTCTTTAGCCTCCACTTCAGCTTCATCCTTCGCGCCCTCTTCACCTATTACTTTGGTCTTTCAACAATCTTTAACATCACGCAGATACTACAACAGCGCCTGAATCCCCTTACGCAACTCCTGGATACCGCCTCGTCGCACTCTGTCCCTCCTCGTCTCTCCAAGCACGCGCCCGCCATGGATTTGCGCTCGATGTTGAACAGTGACACTGCTGGCAATGCCAACAATCCTCCACCGGAACCCCAGCAATCGCCATCGGCGCAAACCACACGAAAGCCATCCGATGCAGTCTACAGCCCACACGAACAGGTCCCCGCCGCGGCGCCCGCTTCCTCCGCCTCCTATCCGGCCGGTTTCCCCGGAGGATCAATGCAGCGGCCTCATGTTTCTCCCGAACGCTCTTCCTCCTACGGCTCGCTGCAGTCTCCTTATCAACATCAACCTACCTCTGGTCGCTCGGCTGGCTCGCAAGCTGCTCGAGGTCAGAGCCCACAACCAGGCCACTACAGTTCTTCGCGTGATTCCTCCTTCAATCCCCCTCAGCAGCGCTCGCAATCCATTCAATCGGTTTTGTCCCACGACACGCCCATGACTCACGCATCTCACCCCAAAGAAAGTCCTTCAACCGCCGGCATTGCGCCTGGATATGCCTCCCAGCAATTTTCACCGACAGGACCCGGATCTCTGCCTGGTACTCCCCGCGGGTCAACTGCTGCCTATGCTCAACCATCACCGTCCTCAGCTGCGCGCCCACCGTCTTCAGGCCAAGACACGCGCTCAAACCGCGCCTCCAGCCCCTGGGTTGGCCAGGAGGCATCGACGCAAATGTCACCCACTGCGATGCCCCGTTTGTCGCGTCCCCGAGACCAGACCCCGCGGCCGTACCCTGGTACCATTGACCGACGCGGCTCAGAAGACAGTGTGAGTCCCAAGACCACGCGGGCGCCCAGCTATCCAGATTCGGCCGTACCCACCCAGACCACCCCTCGCGAGAATGGAATGGCCGTTGCGGAGGCGCATGGTTACTCCAGTCCACATGAACCTCCGAAACGGAAGCGTCGTCGCTTCGATGCACCCCCGATCTATGCCATGCGGCCGGAACGCACAAAGGGTCGCGGCCCTATCATCCCAAATCCCCTTCCTCCCATTCCCAAGCACACCCGCGATAGTCCGGACAATTCCTGGAATTTGCGACAGCGGGCTGCTTCGGCTGCTCAGGGTCCCGCACACGCCGCTGCCGTACCCGTATCCATTAAAGCTTCAAACGATACCCCGCCCAGCAAGACGACGGCTCCGGCCCCCCGTGCGCCTTCCGCTGCGGCCGAGCAGCCGCAACAGCCTGGGAGTTTGGGACCGTGGGAGCCATCCATCACCGGGGAATTTCCTTCCGAGGACATCACAAGGCTTGTGTGCGACTTTCTCTTTAGGCATGTCGTGGTCCGCAACGACGCCATCGCAGCTCCAGCGGGAGCAGCGGCAGCCGGGTCGGCTCCCATCATTGAGGTGGAGGCCAAACTGGGCCAGCTCATTGACATGGACCGCGGAGATCGGGTTCAGCTGCCCATTCTGTCCGAGACAATCATGAACAAACAGTTCCCACGCTTTCGCACGGCGTTTGAAAGCAGCATGACAGTGGTACGTGATCCTCTTTTCCCGCGGTTATTTATCACACCACTAACATGCTAGGCTAGGCTCAACATCAAGCGATGAACAATTTCCTCAATGAAGCCGTCAAAAGGTCCCTGGATCAGGCCGACCGACCGCGCATCCCCATTTCATATGCCCACAAGAAAGAGCGCGACACTTTCTATGAGGTATCCCCGAATGAACTGCCCCCAGTGATCCGACAAAACCTGAACCCGCGCCACAAGCCCAAGGTCCGCGTGACCGTGGACCAAAGAACCAACGAGGTCCTCGCCAAGATTGTCAAATGCCGCATCGCCGACCTGGACATCCACAGCCCGCAAACCTGCGTCGACTGGCGCATCAGCGTCAACCTCGAAATGAACTACGACGGCGACGTGAGCCAGCTCACTGTGGTCGATCCGGCGCGAGGTCGCGGAGGGGATCGCAACAAAGACCGGATGAGCTACCGCCATCTCGCCTACCAGATCGATCTCACCCAGGTGGCCAAATCTGATGTACGTCCCGTTTTCCCCTCTGTATTCCACGGCCCCACTGGCCCCTTGACTAACTATGTCCGCAATTAGTCCGCAAAAGGCGAGTTTGAGCATGAACTCGAGGTCGAAGTCTCGGCGGCCGAAATCCGTCGCCAGGGCCAGATGGCCATCAATCAGGAGCCCCATCAGTACGAGGACCTCGTCAAGGGGTTCCTGGATAACGTCCGTGTTCTGGCCCGTCAAGTGCCTCCTTGACTTAACTACCTCCATTGACATTTCTTCTTTTTCGCGTATTCCCCCTTTCATCTCTGACTTCTCGCCCTTTTCTCCCTTCCTCGGTCGGTCACAAAGTCCCCCCGTCATCTGATGTGCATATAACGAACCTACACATTTGCATCCGGAACTTCTTGATCCCCCGTGTTTCTTCACAGAGTCGAAGACGAGAGTTTTACATTACTTTCTGATGGAAATGAACATGCGTGTATTATTCTTCTTTATAGCAAACTTTTTTTTGGGTTTGTTCGGGTCGGCCTTCTCTTTTTTTTCCCTGTCCAGTGTATACCAGATGTATCATATATAGCTTCCTTCCCCTTCACCATTTCTTTTTTTTTACCCTCGGGGTCTTTATCTTTGCCTACCTGCCTACCTTGACTTAGACTACTGCCTTTTTGCGTCGCAAAAATGAGGGAAAATCGTTTATTGACTGGATGATTTGAGACAAGCTCCTTGGTTTTCTTTCTCTTACTTCGTAGCTGTGTGGTACGTCTACGTATTAGATTATAGCAAGGTGACAAGACTCAAACCAAGAATCAGGTGAAGTGAGAGTGAAATAGGATGAAAATTGGGGGGGTTGGAAGTAGACAATATAGAATGATACAGATGATACAAAAGGTTATGCAAGTCTGCGACGATATTTGTTTAACCCAGAAGCCGCGCGCGCAAACACAAAGAACAAAGAGGAGCCAGCAGCAGCAATAACAACAACACCCGAATTGGAAGAAAACAATTCCAGCGAAAGCAAATCAGTGTGTGGAATTTTCGGCGGTCAGGGAAGTAAAGTTATACGCAATGATAATGCTACCTGTCCATCGTCCATCGCATGTAAGGAAGAAAAAAGAACAAAAGCAGTAGAGAACAAGACAGCCCTCTGTCAGATGGTCTGGAGCAACGGCTTTTTCGGCGATCTATATTTTCCCGGTAAGATGTTTCTTTGCGCCTAGGTTTAATGGCCCTTCGTCGATTTGGTTTGTGGGGATTAGTGAGGAGTTCATGAGAAGCGTGAAGAGTGGAGGCTTCAAGGGCTGGGCGTTCCCTCTTCGTAGCGTGGTCCTCCGTCGTCACCGTCGTAGCCTGCACCAGGAGTAGCGGCTGCTCCGGCCGGGGTCGGTGCGTCGTAGGGACGGCTGTGACTACTCGCGCCGTCGAACGCGGCGGGGGTGGGAGCATCGTATTCTCCTCGTTTCGAGATTCCACCGGGCGTGGGTGCATTGAAGGCGCCGGGCGTCGGGGCACTGTCAGCCCAGCCACCGGGCGTGGGTGCCGACGCTCCAGGCGTGGGGGCACTGCCGTAGGCGCCAGGAGTAGGGGCGGAATAGTTGCCTCCGGGTGTCGGGGCGTCGTAGCCCTTGTTGCCATTGCTGGCGGATGCTCCTCCCCAGGCAGGTGTCCTGCCACCGGCATTGGCACCGGCACCGCCCCAGGCCGGGGTGCGCGATCCGGCGGCGAAGGCGTCAAAGTCACTGTTGCCAGACCCACCGTAGGGAGTGCGGGCACCGGCATTCCAGGCGGGTGTACGTGAACCAAAGCCTCCGGCTCCTCCGTAGGCGGTGCGACTACCATCATAGGGGTTAGAGGTGCGGGAGCCGTCTTGTTTCCAAGCAGGCGTGCGCGCGCTGCTTACGCCACCCCATGCAGGAGCTGCGAGAAAGAACAGTCAGTATGTGTACAGGGCAAGGAATGTTGAAATTGACACTTACTTCGAGCGGATGCGGCACCACCCCAGGCCGGTGTCCTAGAAGAATCACCCATACCCATCGGAGTCCGACCACCCTGCCATGCCGACTGGGAAGCAGCGGGGCCGCCGTTAGGAATGCGTCCACCACCCCGTCCCCGGCCCATCTCGATTGTCTGGCCAGTGATCGGGTCCTTGACAACCAGAAGCTCCTTGTCGATCGTGACCAGCTTGTTCTTGGAATGCAGTTCCACGCGGGCCTGCAAATCCGACGAGTCCTTGACAATACCGACCAAGCCCTTGTACGGTCCCTTTCGAACCTGAACAGTCTTGCCAATCATCCTGTCCCGTCCAAAGCTTCGCTGAGGCGGTCCCATCATACCGCCAGGAGCTCCGTTCCTCATTAGCGCCGGGTTCATCTTTGTCAAATCGGGTCCGGTGGCCCGTCCTCCTTTAGCCGACACAGTGACGACGTTTGTCGTACGCACAACAACAATACCAGAGTTCTCAGCCTGCGCTTTGTTATGCAGGAAGAGGAACGAACGGTAGATATGGAGGATCACGCCGCTGCGCTGCTCCCCAGACACCTCCCGTACTGTGTCTCCGAGACGGATCTCGGCACCATTGCGATCCGTGGCCACTGCATCTCGACGCGGCGTGATCTTGTTCGTGACATGTGTGGGAAGGATGGTACGGATGGATCCGTTTTGATCCAGGACTCGGAGAGACTCGCGATCAACTTTGACAATGCAGGCGACAGTAGCGGCACTGTATAGCTAGTTAGTCATGATTTGAGCAGTCGCCAAGAGATAAACTCACTCTAACTGAACCAAGTCGTGTACGTCAAACATGCCGAGTTTACCGTCCACGCCAGTCTCCGCAGATAGACGCAAGTCCTTGCTAAAGACTGTGATCTCTTGCATACTCATGTCGCTGAGCAGTGTCACCGTGTCGTCCTTCACCTGTACAACCATACCCAGCTCGTCCTGATATCTGCTGCCTCCAATTACCTTGACATGGTCACCTTCTCTGAACCGTTTGCGAAGAGTCTTGACCGGTGCTTCAATGGTCTGTCCTGCCAAATCACCCTGCGTGACCACCAAAGTCACAATTTCACCACGTGTGGAGGTGGTGCGTCCGATCAACCCTTGCTGTTCGCCCCGGTAGACCTCGACAGGATCTCCAGGGAGATATGATTCTTCTGCAGTCTGGTTCTTCAACGTTTCGGCCAAAGAAGCCAGATCCAAATTCGAAGTGCCGTCGTCTGCACCCCGAGCGAACATAGTAACCTCTTCCAGTCGAGGATTCACATTCTTTGTGATGAGGTGCTGGACCTTCATGTCCTTGATCAAGAAGCCCTCGCTGTAGGTCTCACCCAAGTAATTCCATGACTTGCCACCCAAGCCAGACGTCGCAGAAAGGTACTTGGCGTGCTTCTTCTTGGCTTCAGCCTCGCTGAAGGCACGTTGAGGGGGACGAGCCACCGCTGGGTTCATGCCAGGACGCTTCCGCTTAGGATCGATGGCAGGGGCACCAATATCTTCGTTCAGACCGTAATCCAAACGAGGAACCAAGCGTACCGTCACAGCAAGACCATTGGTCTCAACCTCCTCAATCTGCGCGAGATCGCCCTGGTATTTTCCACGCTTGATCCGAACCCAGCCTCCATGCGAAAGCTCTTCCGACTTCTGCACACGCAAGAGATCCGGCATCTCTCGTACGGGCACCAGGATCATCTTTGTCCGGGGATAGACGTTCGTCATATCCTGCAGTGCATCCATAACATCAGCCTGCCGGCGTGCCTCGACGTAGATGTATCCAGCCATCGCTCCACCTCGCTCGAAGGCGGAGATAATCTTGACCGGGTTGCGAGAGCCTGGCGGACGCTCTTCGATGCGCTTCTGAATCGAGAACACCACCTCACGCTCCTTGCCAGCCTTGCAACGAACACCCCAGATACTCGGATCATCGACACTCGGGAGAAGCAATCGCTTGGGAACAATCACGGCATCGGTGGCCGCCGCACGGTTTCGACCATAACGCTCCTTCAGCATCTGCGCCTGCTTTTCCGCATCCATACTGGCTGCCAATTCGCGCTGACGATCCAGCTGTCTGTGTCGGCGATCATCCGTCTCCACCCCAACAGGCAGTGTATCCATATCGTCGGGGTGCATTTCCCCGCCAAATTCCATGTCATCCTCCTCGTCCTCGGCCTCATCCTCATCTTCATCGACACCGGCCTCGGTATCAACGAAAGAGAGAACGCCCCCTCTCCGTCTGCGCTTCGCGGGCCGTCTCTATAAATTCGGATGGAAGCAGTTAGCCATCATACCTTCTCCAAGCCGCTGCCGGGGGGGAGCGATCGCCGAAATCTCTGGAGCCACTCACGGGATTTACATCGTCGTCGTCGTCCTCATCCTCCTCATCTTGATCCTCATCTTCCTCGCCCTCGTCGTCTTCATCACCTTCCTCCTCGTCTTCGTTGTCGTCCCCTTCATCGTCGTCATCCGCATGGCCACGTCCTCTTGCATTGTCTTCACTGCCCGCGCGATACCGTGCCGTCCGTCCAGTGTGTACATCGGCGTCATCGTCGTCATCGTCGTCGTCATCCCGACGACGGTGCGTCGCCTGCCGAAAAACAAAAACCCTAGCGTCAGCCTGATCCGTCAGACACCACCCAATTCCCAGCCTCGGTACGAACCTTCACATCCTCGTTATCTGAGTCATCCGCCGGGGCTGGGTTGAAATCGTCATCTTCCTCTTCGGAGCCGAAGTCCTGATCTATGAGGCTTCGCGACATGTTGAACGGAGGGTCGATTGATTTGTGACGGGAGAATGACGATCGTATTCGCAGAGGGTGATGAAAGTAGAACGGAATGCAAGTCCGGAGTTGGTAGCCTTGTCAAGTTCGAGATTGCAATGGTGTGTGAAGACGAATCTCTGAAGCGTATGTCGAGGTCGATCAGCCACGGAGGCAAGTCGGAGGAAATATTGAGCAGGGATTCCCACAAACCTCTTGTTACAGTAAAGATCTCTGATAGATCTCTGTAATAAGAATAAATGACCTTTTTGGCGAAAGACGGGAGCAAGAGAGAAGCAAAGACCGCGCAGAGCTGGCAGTGTTGCGAGTGAGAGAGGTTTCACCTCGGGGGATCCGCGGCGAGGCGAGTTTCCGTTGTTTCGCCGACTCCGCGAGGCGCGATCTTCTCCCCCAGCTGGGTTGTTGAGTAGCAGGAGATGAGGATGGAAAGTGAATTTATATCGCACTAGAATTATAGAGTTCCAGGCACCAGCTGCGATCGAAAGTGGACACCGAAGGAGAGAAGAGAGATGGTAAGTGTTGGGTTAAATGGGAAGAGAAGAGAAAGAAAGGTGGAAGAAGGCATCAAGCATTGGATGGATGGATGGATGATTGATGCAGGCAAATGTCATTTTGGGTTCTTCCGCCCCGCCGGACCGCCTTCCTTTCACTCCACGGCAATGGCCTCTCCCTCTCCCTCCTGCCATTGGCAATTCGATTTCTTTCATTCTATTTGCGTGACTTATTGGCTCTACTGAATGATTCATAGTTCAGCTCATTCAGAAACTATTACCGCCTTCTGCACTCTAACTGAAAGGACTTTTGACATCTCTTGGCGGCCTTTCTGGTCCCACCTCGAGGAGGTCTACAGCACCATAGACTAGACAGCTCAGCCATCATTCATTGACTTTGCGATATGCTAAGATATTCAGTCCTCCAGGCCAGTTTCTGCGTGATATGTTACAGGACGCTCAGCAAAATAGTCATATATACTCCAGCAAAATGAATTACTTGATTTCAAAACCCGTACCCAATCCCTACAATTTCAGCCCGAAGAGCTGATGCACACGCAGACTCTGGCGCATGCTAAGATCCAGCATGATCTCCTCACTACCACCCGGGATGGCATAGGCTCGGACATCGCGGTAAAGCCGCTCGACCTTTCCACCTTGGCCACCCCGGCTGTAACTGAGACCGCCGAAGATTTGGCTAGCCTCGCGCGCACAGAATTCATATGTGGTCGTTGCCTGTGCCTTCAGCCCGGCAATAGCACCTCCCAGCTTGAGCATGGCTTCCGTCTCATCCATCGATTGGCATTGGTAGATGATGTTCTCCAGCCAGTTGTACGTCGCCTCGATTTGACGGGCCATGTGTGCCAGCTTCATTCTGATGACCGGATGGTCAATGAGCTTCTTACCGAAGGTCTTGCGCTTGTGCGCATACTTCATGGACTCCTCATAGCAGACACGAGCGAACCGCACACACTGGATCACAATGCCAATACGTTCATGGTTGAAGTTGGTCATAATCACTACGGGTAGGGTTAGATCCTTCAAGGAAAGAGCACAAGTGGCGTCCAATGCGTCCGGCACTTACCCTTAAAACCTTGGTTCTCCTTTCCAATGAGATTCTCCACCGGCACCTTCACATCCTCAAACGTGATATAGGTGGTACCACTGCTCCAGACACCCTGGCAATCCATGCGCCGGGTGCTGACACCGCCCTGCTCTCTCTCAATGAGCAGCACACTGATGCCGTTCATGCCTGGTCCACCGGTGCGAACGGCGGTCGTGAAGTAGTCACTCCAGATACCGTTGGTGATCCACTTCTTCTCACCGTTCACAATGTAGTGCTTGCCATCTGGTGTCAACTTGGCCTCACAAGTGAGGTTGGCGACATCACTACCCGCGTCAGGTTCTGTAATGGCCAAACAGATGCGCTTATCACCCGCCAAGATCCCAGGCAGAATCCTCTCCACAAGAGGCTTCTTTCCGAACTTGACCAGGGGAGGGCACCCAATACCGAAGCCACCAATCAGATTCCAAACGAAACCGCCGCTACCAGAGCGAGACAGTTCATCTGTGAGGAGCATCTCATGGAACAGGTCCCAGTTCTCAGGGGCCACGGATTGCACCCGATTAGGGGTGTATTGCACTGGATATTTGATTCCGAGCAAGCCGGCCAGATATCCGCGCTCTCCCATCTGTTTGTAAATGCGGTCGGGGACGTTCTTGCTCTCGTCCCACTCCGTCACGTTTGGCTCGATTTCAGTATCCACCCATTGTCGGACCTCTTCGCGAAGGGCGGCATGCGTCTTGTTGAAGTACGGCGAGTGGTACTAAAGGTCCATCAGCGATAATTAGTCTAGGCCTTCACCACCTCGTGCTACGGTAGTGTGGAAGCTTGCTGGTACTTACACCGTGATACCAGGCTGGGTCTGCAAAGGGGATGAGGTCGCCAAATGGCTCCTGGGCCTCTAGCGACTTCGCGGAAACCACATCAACGGGTGCAGCTGGGGCCTTCGCAGGCTGTTGCTTGACTGGGGCGGATGCTGGGGCCGGCTCCGGTGCAGCGGCCTTCTTCGAATCCAGGGAGCCGATTTGCAGCTGACCCTTGAACTTCTTCAAGATGCCTTCATTGTGGTATTTCCAAAACTGCTTCGATGCGTCTTTGCCGGCCACCCGTTGTAGGACTACACGTGGCGGAGGTTAGCTGCATATGTTCGGGGCGGAGTCAGGTATACACTGGAGGAGTCATACTCTTCTTGCCACCTATAGGAGTCACACAGTGACATTAGTCTCGATGTTAGACCTATTACCGGGGGTTAGAGACTCACCTGGGTGCTCCTCCTGGAATTTGGTCAGATCGTACACATCCTCATCGATCACAACCCACAAGTTATCCGGTTTGCTATGCGAGGCGACGTCGTCTTTGGTGAATGTCTTGGCCATTTTGTACGAAAAGCAAGAAGACGAAAGGAGTCTGTGTGGGTATCTTCAGTAGGTATAGTTGGGTATGAATACGGCGCTCCTTAAGTCGCACTGCGTTGTACAGTGGAGTGGGGTGGGGAGGCAACAGTGGGGTCCGATATCCGGGGTGAGAAGGTAAGACGAGGGAAAGGGAGAATCAATAATCCTGGGGTAAATGAGAAAGAAGAAGGGGGAGAATGAAAGAGAAGCGGGTCGAAGTCGATATAAAAAAGGGCCAGCTGAAAAGCAGGCTGGCAGGCTGGTAGGCCGGCAGGATGGTTCAGTTCAGCTTTGATCACGGAGGCCTTACCCCATGCAACAAGCCCCCTGGTCATTGAGATGGGTCTTCTGGTAAATAGGAAAGTCCAATAATAATCATAGGAATAAGAATAATGGACAGTGGATACAATGAAACAGAGTCACGATCGGCGACCGAGAACAATTCCCTCGGAGTAATCATCTACAAAATGGGAGGGGAGGAAGTAGTTTAGTTCAAGAAATGGCTTTCACATGTCGGGCCCGACTGACTTCATCACTGCCTGCCCACCAGTGGGCATGTAGTAGGTCCACGGTATGTACAGTAGAACCGAAGCTCTAAAGCAGCTCACGTGGACCACGCCTCGGCCAGTCCGGGATGTGTATTGCTCTTTCTCCGATTGGCTTCCAGAGCTTTATGGCACGTGCGGGGCTTTACTGCAAGGAGAAACAGCCGAGGCAGCCCCCCCGGGGCCGCCGCCTGCTTGCAAAATCCCCAAGTCAGTGGATCAGATGAGATCATGCATCATGCTACTTGCTATTGGCTAACCTTCCTCCACTACTGCTGGCATGTGAACAGGAGCAAAATCAGAAAGAGAATAGTTACTCTGTAGACATATTGGTAATCCAGGGTGAACTAGAGGAAGAACCCTCTGAGAGCAGTAAGTAGTTCCTGCTGGGCTAAAAAGATCGTGACTGCCACCTATTCAGTATCAACTCGTATACTCATAGACAACGACTGCTGTACAGCCAACGTAGTATCGACCATAAAAAATGCTGTCGTCAGTTTCGCAATCCACAAGTGATACTACGACCGTCCTCAAAAGTATCGGAATATGTTTATTCAATTCACATAGGGCATAACTTCCATAATTAATCTAGAAATACAACCAGCCAGAGAGATCTATCAGGGCGACCGGGAGCTTTACTCCTCGACTCCGTCACTCTCATATTCAAACTCATCCGGTACAGGCGCTTCCTCACCGTCCTCTTCGTCTTCATCCACCGCTGTCAACACGCCGGCGGCAGCCAGGGCTCCCGCGTTGGATCCGGATTCAGCCCCCAGACCCCGGCCACCACCGCGCTGGGGTGTCTGGAAACCGGCCGCGCCCATCGCGGCCTGCAGACGGTCTTGTAGTGTCTCTGCTGCCGCAACCTGCTTGACCTCCTTGCTAGCTTTCATTTCGATCTTCTCACGAGGCTCCTCGGGGGTCTTGTCCAACACAACCACTACACCACCGGTAGGCTGTTGTCAAATTAGCATGGGTCACATATAGAAAGGGAAAAAAAGTATGCTTACCCGTTTGACGGGCTCATACCGCGGGTCCGGGAAGGTCAGATATTTCAACTGAGCTGGCAGGACACGAGACATGTTATCCAATTCATAGCCCACCTTCTCCCGCTCAGCCTTCTTCTTCTGCCCTTCACCACCCTCCTTCTCTCCATCCTTCGCCTCCTCTTCGCCCTTGGCCACTGTCTCGTCCATTTCCATCTTGTCTGCCAAAGGTTCCGATACCTTGGGTGTAGTAGGAGTCTGATCAATGTCCATGCTCTCACGTCGTTGTTGCTTCTCGCGGCGCTGAGCACGACGCTTAGCTTGGGCAGTGGTCGAAAGGACAGCAGTCTTGATCTTCTCAGGGGCCTCCTCGGTCTTCACCTGTTGCTCAGGTGGGTAATCGAAGAGGCTGGGTCTCGTGTTGCTGTGGAACTTGAACAAGGGAACTTCCAATTCATCATCCACGCCAATCACTGCGGTCGGGGTGAAGCTGAGGGACAGGAAGTGGGTGAGGGGGAACCAGTACCAGTACTGAGTGAAAACAGCAGCACCAACGATTCCGGGCATGTTGAGGTTGCCCGTTTGGGTTTGGAGGCTGATGGTGCAGTTACGGCCACCAGCATCGATGATGCCCAGAGCCACGGCGCAACCGAATTTGGCCATGGCATCTTCGTGTCTGTCCCCAATCATCTTCATCATGGTCTTGCGAAGCGTGCTCACGCGAGGATTCATGGCCTCGTTCTGTTGCACCAGGACCATAGCCAAAGCGATCAAAGCACCCTGTCTCACAAAGTCGGTCGAGTCCTTGAGCATAGGCTCAAGCAAGTCAATGGCCTCGTCCAGACCAGTACCAGCACAGGAGATACCCAATGCCATAGCAGCTCCATAACGAACGTGAGGGTTGTAGGACTCAGACAGCAGCTCTACCATGCGAGGCACACTCTGGTGCTTGCGGAACAAGATAAAGCCCAAGCTCAGAACAGCAATGCGGCGAACATCATCGTTGACATCACTGACAGCAACGTGGAGAAGCTTGCGGACAGCCTTGTTGCTACTGCTACCACAGTACGCAAGAGCGATCGTCATGATACCGCCATAACGGAGAGTGGGGTCGGGATCACCCAGAAGACCGTTGATCAGCTCGTCGGCAGCCTCTTGACGCCCGTACATGATCAAAGCCATTCCCAGAGCCAAGCCACGGACGATCTTTTCATGCTGCGTGTCATGAGCGTACTGGATCATGTCCTCAAGCACTCTCATGTTGCCGGTGCCCAGCATGACCAGACCCATGGCGAGACCGACAGCCTCGCCGTTAAGTGCAGAGTCGGTGTAGAGTACATTCCGCAAGTCTTCGTAGATAGACTCGTTGCCGGTCGCCATCCCCGCAACACCGAGACCCAAGGCGCCACCGTGCTGAACAACTTCCTCGGTGGCCTTCTTGAAGTGATCACGGATAAGATCCACAGCCATGCCGCCATGGTTAGCATAGATCAAACCTAGTGCATACAAGGAACCTCCTTGGCTGTAGACCGAGCCTGAACCTCCAACACCCGCGATGTGCTCCCGGGGCAGGTAGGGCTGCAGAAGCTTCTCACCCTGGGTCAAATTGCCCCGGTGGATAACACCCAGTGCCGCGGTAGCGGTGAACTTCGACCAATTAACAGCTTTACCCAACCATTCCAGGTTGTCTCGGAAGAACTTGTCGTGGGTGGTGCCGGCATGCATGAAAGCGTTCGAGAGCGTGACAGCAGTGTGGAAAATAGAGTTCCGCGCCTCCAAACTATCCCGGACCTTGTTCAAGATAGCGATGTCGGCCTTGTTGTTGCGGTACAGGAATTCCAAATTCAGTTGGATGGTCTTTCTACCATCGATGATAGCAAGAACGTTCTTGTAAGCCGCGCGCGCTTCAGTCGAGATCTTGGTCTGCTCGCTGTTCTCGCCAATAGATCTGGATTGGCTATCCAGCAAAGGATCCGATTCCTTGGGTTCCTCTTCAGCCTTCGACTCAGACTCCTCGCTCGCCTGTAGGGGCTCGGCAATCTCGCTGCGAACTCTCTGAAGGAACTCCTGTGTACCGTTGTCGTAGAGATCGAAGGAAATTTGGTAGGCAACGGCGAGTGATCGCGCATCACCCTTGTCGACCAATTGACGAAGGATGGCCGACGCCATTGAGTGCTCGTTCAGATACACTACACACTTGGCAATCGAGAAATAGTCGGGCGCAGGGATTTCGTTGAGGAGATCGAGGATAAGCTTAAGGATCTTTGGAGGTAAATGTTAGAATCAGTGTAAGGGAGCAATAGGGAGGAAGATATGGACATACGTCATTGCGGAAGCCACGCTCCTGCACAATTCCCATGCAGATGTCCAGCACATACTCCATAAGCTCTTCACTTCGTCGTGATTCGCCGTTCTGATTCTTCTCGTCGTCACTAGCCCGGATAATCGTTTTCCGAAGGACATCAAGGTTCTTAGCCTCGATGGCAATTCCAATGACTTGACGATACCTCTTTTGAGTGAAGCACTGCTCAAACAAGCGATCGATGATTGCTTGCAACTGACCCTGAACTCCCCGCTTCAACACCAAGGGCGTCTCGACCTGCTTGATGCTCGCATCATCGCCACCCGGGTAGGCCGCATCCACTCCGGGCACTTCTTGTCTGGATAAGAGAGACTTGGATGGCAAGGCGGACTGTGAAAATGGTGTGATTGGGGATGTCAGGCTGGCGGAGGTGCTCGTGGCTCCTTCACCGGAGGTGGGGAATGAAGTGTTCAGGTTCGCAGGTTGGTCACCTGCTGCCGGCCGCTGGGCAGCGGAAAGCGAAACAAAGGTGTCAACACATTTGGCTGATAAATGTAAGCATTAGGTACTAGCCACTTCAGTGGTGATAGATGAGCTCAGTAGACATACCGATGATTGTTTCCTCGAATTCGCCACCACTGTCCAGCTTGAACAGCTTTCCGGCACCCAGTGCAAACACCATACTTTCGTTGTACTCCTGGAGGTGATAATACACCTTGGCGGCGACTAGAGCGGCAAGCTCGCGTTCCGGAAACGATTCATCTTCGTAAAGCGCCTCTCTAAATTCCAAGGAATCAGTCTCAGAATAAAATGAAGCAGTTCATGGTTGGAATCGAGATGGAGTTGGGAACATGGGTGCGTCCATCGAAAACGGACAATCAGGCTGACAAACGAACATTTGAGGTACGGCGTCGACGACTTCTGTCCAGAGGAGGTCGATCTGGGAGTCAAGGGTCTTCAAAGCAAAGACTCGCAACTCTGGATCAGACTCAGAAAGAAAGCCGACAAGGCCGGCGGCTGAAGCAAGTCCAACCATGTCTGAAGGGAGTGTTCTGGATTGATGGGAAATGGCAGCGCTGTCGCTAGAGGATGGGGCGACAGCTTGGAATGAGCCGTGAAGTGGTTGAGTCGGTTGAACCCAATCTGCGAATTTCAGGACTACTGAAGATCAAAAGGCGCAATGTACACGTGAAAACGAGATGGATAAAGCAAGCGGGATAGAAAGGTGGATGGTGGGAAGAGACAAGCTCGGAGTGATCAGGAAGCTTCAAGGTTCCTTTCCAGCAGCAGCAGCAGCAGCAGCGAGGCACACGTCAACGGGGCGGAGGGAAGCTGTCGAATGGTATTCCTGGTTTCTGCCGACCGCCCTATTTCTGTCACGTGCCCGGTGATGGCATGCGACATATGCAGCAGGTCCCTGTCCACAGGAGTGATCCTATTTTTCTCTTTATCATGTCGTGTGCAAGGAATTCGTGATTGAATCATTTCGCTCCATTGAAGAGAAATTTGAGACGGGTATTTGTACCCTGACTCCCGCCGAATTTCATCTCAATTGCTCGGTCTTCTCCAAGCCGTCATCACCCCCAAAATGTCGGCAATATTCGCGCCGAGAGCTTCCACGTACCAGCAAGACACACTCGTATACATTGACCGACAAGCCAAACAAATTGAACTCAACCTGCAGAGTTTCATCGATGCTCAAAGTGAAGGCCTTCTTGCTGGCCTGGTGGGACCGCAGTCCAATGCTACTCCCTCGACTAGTGGGAGCCATACTCCAACCTCAGCGCTGGGTAGTGTCCAGGGGCCCTCTACTGTTCCAGTGAGACAACCACCTCCCGAGAAGATTGGTCTTCGTGCGGCTCGGGAAGGCATATTCAAATCTATCTACGACTTGCTGAAGTTGAGAGAGGAGGAACATGAGCTACTGATCTCCCAGGTCGATGAACGACACGATGCACTCCAGGACATTGATGGATTTAATACCAAGCGTGCCGGCTTAAAGGCCGCAATCTCGACAATTCAAGACGATAAGGAAGGTCAGCGGACCAAAGACCTACGAGACGAAAGTCGCAAACTGGAGGAAGACATCCATGAAATGGAAACCAGACTGTCCCGAATGAAGGCTAGGCACCAAGATGTCATCCGGGAATTGTCGCAAATGGAAAACTCGGTCGACTCTAAGTTGTCCTCCTACAAAGCTTCTTTAACACTCTTGGAGTCGGACGTTCAAAGATACCTCCAAAATCCGCCTGTGAGACCTCTATCGGCCAAGTCTAGTGACGCGACGTTCTACACCCTGAACCCAAAACGACGGACCCTCGATCTCGCCCACGAACACTGGACCAAGGAGCAAGCGGACCTGCGCAGCCGAGAAAAGGAAGTTAAGGCAGAGATCGAAGCGCTGGAGGCTGGTGGCGGAGTTTGGAAACAAGTAGTCGGGGAAGTTACCGGTTACGAGAAGCGGTTGAAGGCGATCATGCGCCGCTTCATCCAAAACCAGTCACAGCTTCTGGGTCCAGAGGGTACTTCACAAACCCCACCGGAAGAGGGCATTGCCCGGACTGTGCTAGAGGATTTGAGACACACATCTGAACGCGTAGAAGATCACTTAGAACTTGCGGAGAGTAAGAACTGGAAATTACTCGTTTGTTGCATCTCTGCAGAGCTCCAGGCTCTGCAAGAGGCTCGCCAACTCCTGCTGAATCTGTTCAATGTGTCCAATGCCGACGTCCGGTCGCCTGTCGATGGGCCCAGCGATGGTGAGCACGATGTCCATGCTGACCCGCTTGGGGTGGACAACCCCGAGCCTCCAGCTGATCTGTTGAGGGATACGGAGGAACACTCTCTTGATGTAGTTTCTAGGTCGTCTGGGGGTGAAGATGATGAACCAGATCCCGCTTGGCTACTCCCAGAGTCGTGACCGATATGTACACCCAGTGCCTGGTTCATTTACTTGGAAGATATTACTAGCTCCGATCAAAGTAGCTTGAAAGCCTCCGGATATCTATACATTCTAATCATGAAGCATCTTTTGCCTGCTGCTTTCAGGTGTTTGCTTTAGTCAACACAGAATTATAATCTGACATGATTCGAGTAACAAGCTAGAATTAGGACAGCAACCACTTCGCTGACTAGTCATCATGCCTATAATATTTGGACAAGCGCATTACGAAAACAATGTCACAAGGGATGATGTCTGCATGACCCCAAGCCGTCCTTTGGAGGGGCTATACTGGTAGATATATAGGTTTGTGGGCAAATATTTACATATGTATTGCATGAGCCTCCTGTGACCCCGAAGTATAGCACTGGGTAAGTTACAGTTAATGTTCCTTGACGGTATTGCTGCAACCATGAAGGGAAGCTGTGCAGTACAAATTGCAGCAGCGGCTCATTGACCATCTTTTGCCTGGGTTCCGTAAACGCTTGGGCCCGACCAGCGAGCGTCCCACACAAGGTACAGTGCAGTACGCTCGTACTTCCTCTTTTAATCTCTTCCCTATCAACAGGCCTGCTGATTTCATTTAAGCCAAGTAACCTGTTCCCCGTCTCCGTCCCACACACACGACTCAAGAAGTTTCCAGCATCACAGTGATATGCCACAGATATATATGTGCTGAGGGTGGATCTGGCACTCGCCTCTGACAATGCACCTCCCCACCGCAACGCACACCTTCACTATTCCGTCCCTCCATGATGGACTCAGGCTCGACTGCCGGATCTACCATCCACAAGGACAGTTGAATCCCAGCAGTCCGTCATGTCAGCGGATACGAGGTGCGATCGTTGCACATCCGTACGCCCCTCTCGGAGGATGCTACGACGATCCGGTCGTGGCTTTTGTTGCAGGGGAGCTTCTCCGAGCTGGGTTCGTGGTGGGCACCTTCAACTTCCGGTAAGCATTGCCACCCTTTTTGTGTGTGTGTGTTTGTGTGTTTCTGGGATATCGTTTTCGCCGAGATGTCTCATCCATCCGTCAGCTGCTTGACAGTCCGAAACCCTTCATTAGTTCCAAACTAATATGTGTTACAGTGGCGCCGGTGGCTCTGAAGGGCGGACAAGCTGGACCGGCAGGCCTGAACTGGCCGATTACGCTTCTTTCTACGAATTCATGCTGCTCTATCTACATCGCTTGAGAGACACATGCTCTACTTCATCGCAGAATGGCGGAAATAAGCTTGAAGCGGTGCAGCTCGTATTAGGCGGCTACTCATATGGGTCAATGATTGCATCGTCTCTGCCGCACCTAGATCTGATTGCGGATGTTGTCAGGCAAAGTAACCATGGTACTCCCATGCATGAGATCTACCAAATCGCTCGAGATCTTGTTTACTGTTCAGAGGAAGACAAGGACATTCTCGAACAACAGAAATACACGCCTCAGGAGATGAAAAAAGCCGCGGGCACCATTGAGAGAACAAGGGTCGCCTATTTACTTATCTCACCCATCTTGCCCCCAATTAACCGGTTTCTGACATTATTTGCCAAGCTGTCGCTTGACATCGGACCGTTTGAGTCGTCTCAGAGGCAGTCGATTCCTTGTCCGCAGCCAGCAGACCAGGTGTGCGCGCATGAAACACTTGCTCTCTATGGAAACCAGGATACGTTCACATCCGCACATAAGTTGCAGACTTGGTCAAAAGAGCTCAGCCAGAATCCGTCGAGTAAGTTCCAGTCGGTTGAGATCGATGGAGCAGGGCATTTTTGGATTGAGGATGGTGTCCGATCTCAGGCCAGAGACGCTATCAGGAACTGGCTATGTCGAATTCGTTAATACCCGCGCCGTGGTCAGTAGGTAATGTGGATTACATCACGAGAGCGAATGAGTCTAGATTATCTTCCATACAATGGCCATCGGTGCATGGGGCCCGAAAGAATGAGTACTGCCAACCAGAAGTCAGTTTCACATGCGGGCCAGGGATTCGACTATAATAAGCAAGGTAGCATGTGAAACTCGTCTGTACGCATGACCGGCCATCCTGGTCTGGGGAGACCGACAAAATACCCAATTAAATGCAACGCAAAGTTCGAATTCGAACTCGAAAGAAAATATCAGCCTTGTCCTAAGCATATGGAGGGAGATAGGTGTGTGAGCTGGGATAGTCCTGATATCCTCCTTATCACACTCGAGCAACCAAGTGACCGACACCACCACACCAATCACGCCAAGGCCATCGCAGCCTGCAAGGACATTTTCTCACGATAGTGGGTAACTAACCCATCCTCGTCAGAGGTAGTTGATGCAAGGCTCCCTTGTTATTGGACCCTTGGACTTCCGATGCACGGCAACCACGGTCGCACACCTCCATGCAAGATCGCACCTTATGAAGAACCGCACCAGACGCGGATCCAGCTGGACGCGTTCATCAAACAAGCAAGAATAATTACCTCACCCCTGCCCATGGAACCCTGTTTGCAGTCTGTTGGTGTTCTACATTTTTCGCCTTCGAGAACCTCAAAGACAAGAATTATCCCTACTCAACGATGGTACAGTACATATAGACTGACAAATGTGGGGGAAGTGAGACCAGCGGGTGCTAGTATTGGAATTACTCTAACAGGATCAGGCCGAAAAGATAAACCTAGAGCATTCGAGGGAATATTTGGTGTTGGGAAAGTATCTGACTCAAAACTCCGTGCTGATGTGGGGGGCCAGAGGGGGGCAATAAGGATGAGTGGTGCATGATGGCATCAAGGCGCATTCCAGGCGAATCCGATTAGAGTTGTATTTGTGTGGTTCAAGTTCTATTCAGCAGGTTCGTCAATCACCGTACTGCAGCATCTGACCCGATGAGGGATATTACCCATTTGACAGTTACTACTCCAGTAGGTAGGTAGCATGAGGCAGTTGCCCCTCTAGGCAAGCAACCCTCCTTCTATTCTATTCCAGAGACTGAGGGATGCCATTATGTAGGCATCATTCCGACCCGGGGCTCCATCTTTCTGTCCCCGCGTCCAGTATGAGTAAGTTAGTGAGTAGTGCAGACAGGGAGGATCGGCAGCAGCCGAAAGAGGACAGCGGGGGAGATTGAATCTCCGGCCGGCCTCGTGACGTTTAGGTTGAGTGAGACCTTGGAGAGTTTCCTCTTTTCCCCACCCATAATTCAACCCCGGGTCTCATCAGCTGCTGCTGCTGCTGCTGCTGACTGAGCCTTTCAATACAATCTGTCTGCAATCATAACCCCCAGATCCCTGTCCTCACACCCTTTTTTACTTTACTTTGCTTTACTCTACTTTACTTTACTTTTCTATACCCTTCGCACTCTATGAACTGACTAGGGACTAAGTACGGAGTAGTGCCTAACAACAACTTAATCCATCCATCCATCCTAGAATCTCACGAACTATTGCCATTCATCCATCCCAAGCTTACTATACCAATCTCACTTGACTATATCACTACAATCACTTCCACTTCCATTCTACATCACTTTACCCCCCTTTCCCGTTCCCCCACGCATACCAAGCAAAAGCACTTTGTACTTTCTTCTTTATTTGTTCCTTCCTCTTCTCAACCACCCCTAGAATCATCCACAGACCTTTCCAGCCCACAATCATCGTCCTTGTTACTCTAGCTCTGCGGACGTCTTCTTCTAAGCTTATCTCGCATGCGTCTTTCCTCATACATGGACTGATGCGGGCCCAAGTCTGTCATGTCATTACTCCACGATCCTACCGTTGTGCGCACTCAGTGCAATAGTAAATCCAAGCGTCGTCCGACTCAGGATGCGATTCGAGGCGCGAGCGGCGGGCCTCGGCGTTCTCTGCTCAAGTCCATCTCAGTCCCCTCTCTGTCATCCGTTGTCAAGAGCTCTTTGACATGGGCTGGAGATACATTGAACTACCGCAGAGATGGCGTATGTGCCGAGCAATCCACAGCGCGCATTGACATAGAAGACAGGAAACAGGTTCTTTACTTGAAAAAGCGGAATGTGAGCTACGATGTCTACTGCTGGCAATTTCTCCAGCGGAGGTAATGAAAATGAATTGGTAGCCATCTAACTAACACCTGGGTACAGGCAGTGACATATGACGAGTGGCGGATTTGTGCTAGCGAATTGGATGACCTGGAAGAGCACACCATCTGGAAGCAAACCCTCGACTCACCTGACTACGACGTCCGTCTGGTCCAAGAACGTCTTCAGCAGCTAGAAGACGCCCGCATCAGTTGTGATGTCAGCCGGATGCTCTTCCTAGTCCGTACGTCTTTGAGTCGCGACTTGGGAAACATGAGTAATGCCTCGCTTTATCGGTACTCCCACCTGGGCACGAAAGATCTGATAGACAAGTATATCACCACCGCTCTAGACACAATATCCTCGCTGGTCGAGTTATCGGGGCAAAATCGGTGTGATGGTCTAGAAACCAAGTATATACTCGATCAACTACTTGCAGCGAGACAGGCATTCGGGCGCAGCGCGTTGCTGTTCTCGGGTGGTGCGACCTTCGGCATGAACCATATCGGCGTGCTGAAAGCTCTTTACGAAGCGAAACTCTTACCTCGAATTATCTCGGGTGCTTCAGCCGGCAGCATTGTGTGCGCAGTGTTCTGCACACGGACTGAGGACGAGCTTCCGGCCCTTTTGGAATCCTATGCATATGGCGATTTTGCAGTCTTTGGCGAAGAGAGTGACACAGATAATATACTACAGAAGACAGCCCGGTTCCTCAAGTATGGTTCATTTCTGGATATTTCACATCTGGCCAAACTCATGAGAAGCTGGCTTGGCGATATAACATTTCAGGAAGCATACAATCGAACACGACGAATACTCAATATTTGTGTCTCTAGTGCGGGGGTCTACGAACTTCCCAAGTTGTTGAACTATATCACTGCTCCGAACGTGTTGATCTGGTCTGCTGTGTAAGACGTCTTTTTGCTTTTCAATCTTAACATCCTTCATGTCGACCTCGAGACTAACCTCAATAGTGCTGTTTCCTGCTCAGTGCCTTTGGTCTTTTCACCATCCGAGCTCATGGCTAAAGATCCTCTGACCGGAGAGCCGGCGCCCTGGCATGACTTACACAAACAGTATATCGATGGATCGGTGGATGGCGACCTGCCAATGAATCGGCTTTCGGAGATGTTCAATGTCAATCATTTTATCGTCTCGCAGGTCAATCCACATGTCGTCCCATTCTTGCCGAATGACGATGGTCCACATCAGCCTGGAAAAATGTCCTTCAATGCCCCACAGTGGCTTCATACTGCCACTCATCTGGCCAAAGACGAAATAATGTATCGCTTGACAGTTCTCTCCGAAATGGGAATTTGTCCAACAGCTTTGACGAAGACCATGTCTATTGTGAACCAAAAATATTCCGGCGATATCAATATCTATCCGAAAATACTGTATAGCAATTTCCCGGTGATGCTGAGGAACCCCACAACCGAGTTCATGCTTCAAGCATGCCTGAGTGGCGAACGTGCAACATGGCCCAAGCTCGGGCGCATTCGAAACCATTGCGCCATTGAATTGGCCTTGGATATAGCGGTACAGAAAATGCGAGCACGGGTGGCATTTTGTCCTGCCAAACTCGGCGTCCGGTCAGATAATAGTCTCAACAGCTACTCGCTCGAGTCGCTAGATAGCAGTGGTGGCCGTGGGCGCATGCTGAATAGACGAAGCTCGTACAACCATGAATTGGAACGAAGAAAGCCCGCCAAATATCACAATACCCGCCAAAACACCCCACACTTGCCGAGGTCTCGAAGCGTCTTCTTATCCGATCAATCACAGAGCATTGCCCCCGTGGTCTCTGCTTGTGGGAATCACGATCATCAGCAACGCACGCAAGAGGAGCGGGAGGACTCCTCCAATAATGGTGACGAACCTTCTTCCATGGAATCTGATACCGAGGAAGAAACACAGACTCTGTCTCCCAAACGGCCGCAGATGAGCAGCACTTGGCGAACCTGGGAGCCATGCTCTCAAGATCACCCGTATTCTTGGATGGCTCTCAAAAGTGATTCATTATCCTCACAATCGACGCCGGGTTCCTCATCGTCCTCCGGCCCATCTGTGCGATCGCCACTTCAAGGGTTTGCCACTCGTTCTCCGGAATATGTATCGTGTGGCATGCACGAGACGTCATTATCACCTTCCCGCCAACTGCTGCGAATGACACCAACGACCCATGCCAAAAACCCCAGCAGGTCCTCTTTGACACTTTGACATGAATCGATGATTGTTTCAAGGAACGCTGCACATCCTTGTCTGTGCTTTGATGTGGCAAGTGTGCTCTTTTCACGTTCTCAAGTCTTTTTGCATCACCCAGTCATTTTTGTTTATTTTGGCGCATACCTTTTCCTACGGCCTTAAGAGTGTATATGACCCGAGTCCATGAGCAGCCTAGATGTAAGGAGCCGGCGTTTAGAGTGGCAGATCATTGACTGGGCCAGATTTAGATAGCACTACCTAGCCATAGACTTGCATCAGATAAATGGAGCTTCGTGATTTGCTGACTCGACAATTTACTATTTTGAACTTCCTAGGTGAGTTGTATTTGTGCTGGCCGACCTACAATGACATGCATGATGCATACAGGATGGAGTCAATTGTGTCTTTCAAAAATAGAACAGGTTCATGGGCGCATGAAGAGGTCTCACGATTGGCTTGGACTGTACGACTAAATACCTAATTGGTAAATAGTATGCATATACTTAGTACTGGTGACCTGTACCTATGCGCCCGACACCTACTAGGTGATGGGCAGCGCTAACTTGCTGCGAATCGCTTTACTGCACAGAGCTTGGAAGCGACGCGATTTCCCCTCTTTCTGGCGCATCGCTAATTGTCTGGCAGTCCAACGATCCAATAGATGGCCCCAATCTGGGTTGCACCCGCTGCAGTGCTACTAATTAGTTGAGTTTAATATAGTACTAGGTAGACACTGCACATATGAGTACTAGCTGCCTCAGGCTAACCCCGCTCTCCACTTCCAATCTACAGGGACATCGGCGGCTAATCTCCAGCTACGGAGTAGTATGCTTTCCAAGCTCACCTCCATGCTAGTTACGTGCTTCTAATGTTGGAAACATACACTTCCTACCTCCTGTTTGCATAATGCAGCATCGTATGTCGCTTGTTTGCTTCTGGCTTACAGCACGATGACACAAATATCCCTCCATCCTAATCGACTGCGTTCCTGTGGATAAGCTTTTATATCAACCGTCTCCCCCGGATCACAAAGGATTCACTTCTCAGCCTTGTTTGGGTCTGTGCTTACAAGAACTGCCTGGAACGAAGATCCGATTGGATTATCCTCACATTCTTCAGCTGTGTTCTTCAGTGTTTCTACAAGCGCTTGCCCAGAGTTCAGCTGTCCAGCTGTCCAGCCAAAGCTGACAGCCACCAACACCAACTTGAAATCCCAGTGGTGCTCGACTGCTTCCCCCAAACCCTAGCATGCGGCTTTTTCTTTGCTTTTGCTCTGGCTATTGAGGTGCTTGCTGTCTTTGACTGTTGATTTCTTTGGTTGTTCCTGTTTCGAGGTGCCCAACAATCCAACCTTGCAACCTTGAAACATCCCTCGTGATGGCAAGCGCCGTGAAAGGTCCTCTGGGACGATTCCGAAAACACGATTCTCCCTCGCCACTTCATGAGCGATGGGGTGACGTAAGAATCACCGTTCCGACTGAGGGGTCCTGGAATCAATATGAGAATCCTCGCCAGTCCTCGCTCCGAGAAGGGACCTGCAGCACGGGCTTCGTGCCTGCCGCCATGAGTCGCGGCCACGACGATGAGACGGCCCCGTTGACAGAATATGACCATCAAATTGCCAGGCCCAGCTCATTGTTCGTCAAAGCTCTAAACCCGCGCCGACTATCTGTGCGGCTCAATCCTCGATCCAAGACCTCGAACGACTCTCCCCAGGAGAAAGACCAACAGCCCACCACCAAAGCGGAACGCAGACGGTCTCAGTTCGCCTACAGACCCATTCAGCAAGACTACCCCACCGAAATCGCTGAAAAGACAGCATTCCCAGAGCCCCGTTCTCCACGATTCAAATACATACCCGCTGGCGCTCAATTCACAGAAGAGCTTAGAGCGATCTCGCCAGAGCTTCATTCCAGCCGTCGTGCGAGCTCCTATATCCCTTACGATGAAGGCTCTCTGGAACGGCGTGCGCGACCTCGGACCCGTTTTGACCAGCTCGAAGATGCATCCGGAGACCAAGTGTTTGAGGGGGGGTACCATCACTTTAGACAATCGCGATCTTTGGCCTCCCCGCGCCGAAGCGAGACGAGCAGTAGCCGACGCGCCAGCGCTTCGGTGGAGAGGGGTCTCAAGCTCTCGACGTTTGACAAAAGAGCTACTCGGCTGGGGAAGTACATGACCACAGCCATGGTACCTGATCCAGACCAGCTATACGAATGACTTCAGCAACGAGACATGAGCATCGACGTTCGATAATGCCCGTGACGGCCTACGGAACCAGACCGATTCAAATCTTGCATAGCACCGCTCTTGGCATGGCGTTTGGTGGCTGAATTGCTTTTTTTGAGAGTTCCGGTAGAAGCCGGTAACTTAGTTACTCAGTACTCACTGTATATATTCATAATATAATCAATCATACATTATTGTCAGTATGTGTGCACAAGCATCGATTGTTGGAATAGTTTGATGATTCATTCGGATTCAATTATTCAATTAATTACTTGTATTGTCCGAATTACTAACCCTTGAGGCGAGTGGCTGACGTCAACCTGACGAGTCTCTCCATTCCAGGTGTGACTCCCGCAAATGTTGGAATTTATTTTCCGCACCCAATTGGCGGGATCTCATCCTCAGTACTAGTACTCCTAATATCTCTGCTGACTTCGGCTTGGGAGCTGTCAAGCCGAGAGCAAGATCTTGCCGTGGTACCTGAAACTACCTTGTCGTGGAAATCCCGAAAGGAACAACCCTGACAATGATAAGGACATGACGCCATGAAACCCAGGCCTCGAATCAAGTCGACTCCCCACAACATGACGCCATGTTAACGCACTTCAAGGGCACATCAGATAAGCAACAGAATAACTATGGAGATTGATTTATAGTGTTCGGGGGAATGTGTTCTATCCCATGGATCGACATTTATTCGATATTTGTTCTTGAACCTATATATATAGCATTACTACGTTGCCCACCATGCCAGATTCAGTAGTTCAGTTGCTATGTGGTGTTAAGGTATGGCCGATCATCCCAAGTCCGTTCGATTTTTTTCAACACGTGCTAATTAGCTTCCAGAATGACCCATGGGGCAAGAAGGGAAAGGATTCCCTCGCCGGTGTGCTCTGGTCCAAAACACCCGGAGCGGGAGAGGTTGATGATTCCAAGACCTATTCTGAAGTGAGCTCTACGATCGCACCGCTCCTGGCGGCTCAGCTACTGACAAGTCACAGATGTGGATGGGAACATACCCTACAGTTCCCTCCAAAATCCTGTCCACAGGACAGCTGCTGAGCGACTACCTGAAAGAGAACCAAGAGGTTGTGGGCAAGTCCGCGTTGGACAAATGGGGTCCGGAGGTGCCTTACCTACCTAAGGTATGAAACAAACCCTCGGCCAACGCGCCTCGATTGCTCAGCGCAAGCAGTCTAACCGAAAGAACAGATCCTCTCTTTCTCCAAGGCGCTCCCCCTGCAGTTACACCCTGACAAGGCTCTATCCGAGAAGCTTCACCAGGAGGACCCGAGCAAGTTCGGTGATCCCAACCACAAGCCGGAGATTGCCATCGCGTTGTCGAAGTTCGAGCTCTTTGCGGGCTTCAAGCCCTTGGCCGAGATCGAGCAGCTGCTGAAAGTCAAGCCGCTCGATCAGTTTGTGCCCCCGGGCCAAACCTCCGGCCTCGACGACGAGCTGCTCCGCGAGATCTGCCGGATCCTGTTGACGCTGCCCCCCTCCATTGTCGCCGAGACGATTAAGGAGCTATTGGAGATCCCGGAGTCGCGGTTCGGGCCCAACCAGCGGTACATCCCTGGTCTCCTCGACCGGTTACGCAAGCAATACCCGGAGACCGACAACGGAAGCTTAGTGGCAGTGCTACTTATGAACTACATGACGCTGGGGCCCGGGGAGGCGGTTTGCGTTCCGGCGGATAGTATCCACGCGTACCTGCACGGCGATATCATGGAGTGCATGGCCCGGTCGGACAACGTGCTCAACACGGGCTTCTGCCCCAAGGCCGAGAAGGACAGCGTCGACCTCTTCACCCGCGCGCTGTCGTTCAAGCCGCATGGCCCGGACGAGGCGATCTTGCCGCGCCGGAAGAGCGACAAGGGCGAGCACTTCAAGACGGAAGTGTACGCCCCGCCGTTCAGTGAGTTCAATGTCCTGGGCACCAGTCTGGGGGCCGGCGAGAAGGAGACATACAAGCCAGTCGGCGGTCCTAGTCTGTTGATCGTGACCAAGGGCAATGGCACAATGACTGTGGCCGGTGGTGACGGGACGACTTTCGACTTGCGCGAGGGCTATACGTACTTTATCGGGGCGGGGGTGGCCTTGGACCTGAGCACGGAGAAAGGCATCGCGGTATACCGCCCGTATGCGGAGTAGAATGAACGAATAGAGGAGTTGAGAGCGGGGAGTGTGTCGATATTTTATATTAGCGATCGCGATATGATAATGTGGAATATATTGTTCTTTTGTAATGCCCACATGAGGAGAATCTTCAGATGGTACTGTACTGTATCTTTCGGGACATGGCAACTTCGCCAAATACCGAAGCCGAAACCATAACCCACGAAAGACACATTCCAAGACAAAACAGAATTGCATAACATTCTGCTATATAGCTAGTCATCTACGGAAATGAGCAGCTATCAAACAGTATAAATATAGATCCAGACTAGAGCGATAGCTTGATTCTTGATTCTATTTTGGTCCGCGCATCCCAGCAACCCAACCGACAAGTAAAATAGCCGCCGGCCGATACGAGAGAGACCACCCACTCACTGCACATGCGCTCAGGGCATGATAAGAGAGGGGAGATCAAACTATCACCATCCAATCGATTAACTCTTTGGTCTCTTTTCTCCCCCGCCTCTTGCAGGAGACAGTTCTTCTCAAAGGTATAGTATACTATTTTTAACTCTTCCCCCCCGGACAAGAAATGGAGACCCACGCTGCGCCTATGCTTGTTTTCTTCAGCCCTGGATCAAGGGTAAAGTAAACGCGGGTGGGGGAGCATGTGTGTGACATCTGTAAGGGCTAAGGGATTCCATTCATGCATAACCCACCAGTATGTCCCGTTGAGATTAAAATAGCTTTTGGAAGGGACCAGGCGGGAGAGAGAGAGGAACGAACCCAAGGGGAACGATGAGGGTGCTTTGACAGTCATCCTGGTTTTCTCACCTTACTTTAAGATAGGTGGCGGCCGGTTCGTTCAGCTCTGCCCCGTTCTTGGGGTTTCTCTTCTTTGCTCTTTGCTACCTTTTTTCCCCTTCGCCCCTTTCTGCCCTTTGTTCTTGCGTGTTGTGGGTTAGATTGCTGTATGTGTGTGTGTGTGTGGAGTGTGCATGTGCTTGTTCTCGCTGTCCTCTGGGTTCCTCCGTGTGAATTGAGGAGAACGAGACGCAGTGTACTGGGATTTTATCTTTTTGCTCAATTGGATGTATGTCTGGTCGTCGATCAGTCGGTCAAGTCAGTCGATATCATTTGGACTTGGATAGACAGACATCAGGGAACACATACAAGATGAAGCCACGGATCCTCAGGGTGCGATCGACGGGTCTCTCATCGTCGAGTATGGATGGGATGATCATTGGAGTGGTCCTTGGGAGTGTCGTGCTGGTGGCTGGTGAGCCTTGAAATTTCCAATTTGTCCTTCTTGATCATGAATTGTCTTGTCTCGTGTTTTGTTCTTGTGTTGTGTTGTGTTGTGTTGTGTCTGGTTCCTGTGTTGTTGTTGTCGCCTTCACGACACAACCAACATGGAAAGGGAAGGGACTGAATCCGAGAAGACAAACTCGGCCAAACTGACCATCAGCCCAACAACAGTGACCGGCATCCTGGCCTTCCTCTGCCACAAGAGACGCTCCATGCAACGTCGTGAGGACCGACAGTTCCTCATCGACCATCACATCTCCTACGCCTTGGGCTACTATCCCGCTCTGCGTGATCTCGACGCCAACCAGAAGGAGCAGCAGCTCGAAGAAGGAAGGGGACAAGCAGGAGGAGGAACAACAATATTATCGGCCTTCCCTCCCCCAACCCAGCCCATGTCGCGTCTCTCAGCTCATTACCACAGCCCGGTCGATGACTTCCTTCGCGATCCACCCCCAGCCTATCAACCTCAACCCTTACCCACCTATGACCCTTCTCGATATCAGAGGGTCGATGCCCCTTCCCCTCCTGCTCCGGTTGTTGGGCTCGCTATCCCCTATCATCATTATCCTACACTGAGTCTTCAGCAGGAAAGACCCCCGTCGTCGATCTTGAGTCCACCAGCTCCCATCATGGCTCAGCGGGACTCGTTGGTTACTCCTAGATTCTCCTTTCAGCCTTCACCCACGATAGGTCCCTTGCGGGACTTGAATGATGATGCCTCTCTTGCTTCGTCTAATAACTTAGATGGCACAGCACAGCAGATGCCGCGACGGCCTAGACCTGTGTTGTCGAGACTGGTGACGGATCTTCGATGATCACGAGAGGAGGAAGTTCTTTCTTTGTTTTTCTCAGACCTTTCTGTCGCTCGCTTATAGATTGATACCTCTCTTGTCCCTTTGCTTTCCATTCCTTGGGAAAGCGCTCGTTCCTGTTATGGTTGGTCGACTTGTGTTTGACTGAACGCATGGAGGACAAAGCTGCTTGGATGCATTATGATGATGACGATGATGATGATGATGATGATGATGATGATGTTTGTGATGTTGATGTTTATGATTACGAAAAGGAAGAGAGGATGGAGAAGATGCAACAGCACACCAACGACGGGGTACAGAGAGATGGTATGAGCTCGTGGTTGGAGCTACTCCGCCAAAGTCCTACAGGCTCAGCGTCTACAGATGCTATTGGCGATCTACCTCGAAGGGTCCGATGGCAGATGCTGTTACATGAGCTGAACCGAAGCAGCTCTTCCCTGAGGGGTGTCACTCAACTCCAGGTTGGTACTTTTTCAAAGCTCCTCTTACCCCTCTCCCCTCACGCCTCGCTGTTCCTTCCCGTCCTCAAGTCTACTGACGCACGACAGCTCAGCTGGAGTCGCCTTAGTACTTCGTCCATCGCGGAGGGAAATGGATTGATCCCTCGAATGGTTACGTCCGGCGGCTAGAACACCGGGAACAAACAGGTTATAGTCTACCCTATCATGTGTGGAGGTGGGGGTTGGTTGTTGGGTACTCGGCAACAAGTGCAACACGCCATAACGTTTGCGAGCCGACAGACGACGACTTTGCAGGCACCCAGTCTGCGTCCATTAACCCAAAGGAGAAAAGGTTACGATCAGTGGGCTGGCCATATGGTCTGGGTATCTCGAGAATTCCCGCTCTTGCTAGGGTCACCAGAGAGGGGGTCATGGTCGCCGCCCTGCAGCTAGAGAACGAAGGAGGATTCCTCGGAGCCGACAAGCTGCGGAGTGACGACGAGATGTGACAATGACTCCTCGTCTGCTGGAGGGGATCCATCCAGGCGCGTAGATAAGCTCTGCGGGTGGTTCGGGTCCAGCCGCGACGATCAAACCGGTGGTTGTCCTTTGCGGCTTCCCCTCTTTTCTCGTCGCCAGACCCTGGCCTCCTAGGCGAACAGCCAAATGGTTTGCTGACGCCGGCCGAACCACTGGCCTCGCCCTAATTACCTGCTGACCAGTGAATTGCGCAAATCTCGCGCCCTTGCTTCAGCTATTACGAGGCCTCCAGCTATCACCTCGAGCGGTTAATATCGCCTCATCCGTCTTCACCATGGCATGTCTCAAAATCGATACTACCAACCTGCTAGCCTCGACAAGGATATTTCCCAGTCTTCCAGTGCTGGTTGACGCCGAGGTCACTAGATGCGCCATGCCAAGACGACGACCAATTATTAGGCGCATTGCTGTCTGCCATCCCAGTAGCTGCACGCAGCTAGCAACTTGCAAAAGCAAGTTGACTGCGCCGCGTCCACATCTTCGCGACTGACCTCCTCACCCCTGCCCAGCAGTTACGCGGACCAGACCCCCTTCCTGCCTCAAACGCCCGTTAATGGCGGTGATTGCGGCCAACCTCCGTGCCGCTTTCATAAAAGCGATTTGTGTTCGGATAAAAGTGACCCTCACTCGACTTTCTTCCCCCACTCCACCCGGACGAAATGACTGCGATGAGGGTGTGCGAACCAGACTGTCGGGTCGTGTGTGAATGCCTTACACACCCGTGCGACCGTCACTGACTCGCCTGGCCCAGGATGACTACCTGCCGCTGCTGAAGGAATTGCCTGAAGGAAATCCAATTGTCGGTCCCCTCTGACTGGGACCCCCATCTATCAACCTTTTGAGCGATATGCATGAGCCCCTCGGCCGGCCTAATTTTCCTGTCATCGAGTAAATTGTACCGCCTCGATAGAGACAGGTCTCGAAGCCTGCGGCGCCGCATGGTGGTCTTCGTCCCTTCGACTACCTTCCTCTTTGAGACAGCTTCAGGGACTACGTTGTAGTGGAGGGAATATTGGGTAAGAAAGGGGGACCGGCTTCACACTGGGGGGACCCCATCCTTGAAAGGTACTGTGGATGTCTCGGCTCTTCCTTCCTTGGCCCTCAACTTTTCGATCCTCCGTGGCTCGGCCGTCGATGCTAATCCCATCTCAGCCTCTTCAGGCTTCATTCCATGAAAAGTCCTCTTGCGATTATGACGAACCTCATGCAGAAACTGCGAAGGAAGCGGAAGCTATCGTCCGAATTGCACTCACGATGGGGCGACATATCTATCACCTATCCCAACGGCGGCTCTTGGAACCAGTGGGATCAAGCGAGTGCGGGCGCCCGCACATCTGATGGAGACCGCGAACGGCGACAAAACTCGCTCGAGCCTGGTAGATGCGCCAGTTCGCCTCGCATAGGAGCTTCGGGACAACCGGCCAGCAGAGATGGGCGAGCACAATCCGTCGATTCAGCCATGACCATTCCTACGGGCCACTACGATGCGCGAGTGGGTAATCGCTCCAGGCAGAAGCAACACTCGTATGAATCAACCGTTGTTCATCCGCCGAGTGCCTGGTATCATTCGTGCTCCGACGATGGCTCGATGGAAGAGACAGAAGGGGCAACCGTTCCATCACCGCAGAATGTATCGAACGGGCGACACCAGCCCTCCTCCGGTCGGCCCAGTCTGTACGAGGATTCTGAACTTTACTCGCGAGCGTCCAAGTCGCCCCCATTGTCTGTGACGTCGCGTATGCGCGGATGTAGTGTCCAGGGGTATTTGGCAGAGTCTCCAGTGTCGATGCCAGGGACGGTCGGGTCGAGACATAACAGCTATACTTCCTCAGTTCCCTCGAATCCGTCCGAGGACCAGCGGATTCCGGGGATTATCCCACCATCCTCTACGCTGGCAGAGCGGAGGGCTAGCCGACGATCTAAGCAGGAGCTTGCCCGAGCACAGGAGATGGTTCCATCTTACGATGAACTGTATGGGTAAACGGTCTATGGAGAGATCTTGGCGGATACATTGGGTGGCTGTTCTGGCTTACGCATTTTGGGTCGTTTTGGTCGAGTGGCATTTTGTGATTGTGAATTGTCTGAAAGCCCCCAGCCCAGGACAGATGGCTGGTGATGTCGCGCTGGCTGAGAGGCATATGGTGTAGCTCGCGGGGATGGAAGCCCGATGATTAAAGCTGCTGCATTGTGGCGTCTTGTGTAATTAGTTTTGTTTGCGGTTGTCTGCTTGGGAGGCGTTTTTGATATTTCCCGGTACTATCCGTATTGTTCGGGGGAGGGTTATCCTGCGCAAGGATGGCGTCTCCTCTTCCTCCGTCAAGGTTGCAATTCCGGCGGAGAACAATGATAATCAATCTGATCAAGTCTATCGATCACACCATCTTCGCTGAATGGCACAGAGGATCAACAAGCAAACAGGAAAACCATGGTTGGAAGCGAAGAGGGCTGACTGAGAGCAGTTGCGGCGAGTTGAGAAGTTGAGATCTTGTCCAATGCGAGGCTGCGTGCAAGCGCCGAACCCCGCAAGCCGACTCGGGAGTGCTTTTGTTCTCCTCCTCCTGCATGGGGCAGGCTAGCAAATCACAGCGAGTCATGCTCTTTCCCGGGACTGCAAGCTTCTGCACTACATGTCACAGTCACATTTGTCTTGTCACAGTGATCAACAAGCCCCTCGCCTGCTTGGGAGAGGGGGGTGGGAGCTCCTTCTTAGCGCCCCGATTGACCAGGGGACGAGTTTTCTTTTGCCCGCTCTGGTTCAATCCTGGTTAATGCTAGTTGAGTAGTTGAACCAGTGTCTTCCAATGCTTGGTGATCCGGCACGGAAACAAGGTGGTTCGTTCTCCTCTCGCCCTTGCGGTGGTGACATGCATTTCTATCAGTCCCCCAACATGGCTCCGATCCCTCATGCCGTCCAACCGAAAGAGCTTGTCATGCATTATTTCGTGGGATCCGCATCGCCATTTCTACCCTCTGATTCCCTCCCCTCCATCCCGTGCCCTCCAGTGCACGTTCTCCCTCATCTTTGCCCCTGGGATTCTCTTGGGTCTTCCACTTCCTGTCGCTATCTCTATCCTCCTGCCGTGCGGTGAGTTCGATGCTGGGCTCGGTCGACCTCCTGCACTCAGCACCTCCATTCGTTTGGCTGTCAGGTAGCCCGGTAGTCTCGTCTTACTGGGAGCCGAGGAACGATCGATCATTCCAACCCTAAGAACATCGGCATGATATTCGAACCGCGGGGCCCGAGCTCCCGATCTACGATCATGTCGGTAGCAGCACCGTTACTGCTGCTACTGTCCTCCCTGGCTTCACCGGCCGGGGCATTGCATGCGACCTACGGTTCACCGTGCTATGACGTCTGTAGCAACCCGACCAACACCACTTCCTCGGAGATGGTCTGTCTGGACGAGTCGTACAACACCACCGAGACTGGCCGGAAGTTCCAAGAATGCGTCTCTTGCGAACTACAGAGCAATTACACCGATGCTGAAACCCAGATTAGTGACTTCAACTGGGGTCTCTGTATGTTTTGATTCCGTGTCTGGTAGACATCAGGCGCTGATAAGGTTTCCTGCCCAGATAATCTCCGGTTCGCATTCGACACCTGTGTCTACGGGTATCCGAAGGATGTGAACACGGTTTCGACTCCTTGTCTGGTCGCGTGCCTGGGCCTGAGCCCGGCGTTCGAGTTTGAGCTGCTGAACCCGAATCAGAACAACCTGCGGGCCTATTGCGCCACGGGGGCATTTGCCGACAACCACATCGACACCTGTAGTAACTGCTACAACCTGACAAGCACGCAGGGGTATCTGGCAAATTGTGCGTATGATCTTCTGTGAATCCGAGAACGAAGCCGCTGACGGAAGTTGGAAATCATCAGTTCTCGAGGCGATGCGTTATGAGTGTCACTTCCCCGTGCCCACTGATACGGCCTTTCCCATCAGTCCATCGGATATCTTTTCAGAAGTTCAGCTTCCCTTCTACAACAGGGATCTGCTGAACAGCACGGCGCACGATCCCATCAACTACCGACTGGCGACGCTGATCGGGCTTCCAGTGATGGGATTTGTGATTTTCGTCTGTCTGTGTACGATGAGTCTCTTCTTCTGCCTCGGCTGGCGGCGGAGATATGTCCGCCGTGAGCGGGCGTCGGAGCAGCAGCGATGGAAGACTCTGGCTGCGGAGCACCCATGGCGTGGTCCGGCGTATTCGCCGCAGGAGATGTATCCGCCGGGGGCGTACCAGCCGCAGCCGCAGCCGCAGCCGCCGCAGCAACTGCAAGAAGGCTCGGGCTTCCAGTTTGTGGATAATGATGGCCGCAGTCAGGTGGTGGGACACTCCAAGCAACATTTGAAAGAGACGACGGTGGCGATGGAGAGTGATATTTCTCCGGTATCTCCGCAAGAGAAGGGCAAGAAGCCTGAAGACTTCTTCCCTATCAAGTCTGACTCAAAATCATGAGCCTGTTCCTGCGCCGAATGTTGCAGCCAGAGGTTCCACTGGCAGGTGTTGACCTGACCTCGACGTGAAGAGGTCGTCACCATGACTGACTAGCCTGCATACAGGGCAGATGATGTTTGCTGTCTTTATTGTTTTTTAGCACATTGTGTCTCTTTTATGATGTTTATGACGAGCGGATCAGATGGGATCATCGCGAGGAGCAGATCTTGTATACCCCCCTCTCCTTCTAGTGTTGCACATAGTTTTGTTGATAATGTATTGCAAGTGATTGGATGGATGGAGATTCGTGAAGTGAAGTAATCTAAAGAGTTCCGAAGAAGTCTGAAGAATCATAAGCGCGTTGAAAGGGTAGTGTAGTTTCGAAGGTGAGTCCCACAGTGGAGATAGAAGAAACGCTTGCAAAAGACCCTGAATAGTAAATCCCCGCCTCTGTTGCAGAACAGAGCAGGAGACGGGGCTTATATCCTCTACTTCCCCGGTGCGTTAAGCGCGGGGGACAGGAAGGAGGAAAGGATGAGTGTGTGTGAACAGTTGTGCAGAATCCCTGCCAGGGGGTCTATAAATAAACACGGGATACTGGGTGCAGGATCATGACTGGTTGGGCGGTTAAGGAGTGTGTTTCATGGCGAAAGCCACGAAGGAGATTATAAGATAAGAAGAGATACTGTTGATGATTAGTGGTGAGGATAAGATGATGAGTTAGGCGCCAGGATTCTGGAGGATAGAGTTCTTTGTTTACTATGGGTGGTTGTGGTAGACTAGACTGGTAAGTTAGTATGGAGAGGAGATGGAAAGCGACAAGCGGATCGACCCTCAATTGCTTGCGGGGAGGGCGATGGTCGCCTCAGGCATAAACACCTTCAACATCTCCGCTGCCCTGTCGAACTCCGCCAACCACCGCCTTCATTGCGCCCGCATCTTGATATAGCAAGCAATACCTCACCATCACCACCACCACCTCCACCTCATCTGCCCTCTCTTCTTGGACTGGGATAGACCTTTCCTCTTCACCCTCCACCATCATCCCGCCAAAGAATCCGAGCAGACACCAAAATGTCCTCCCTCACTCCGGATCAGATCAAGACCCTCGAGCAATCGCGTCAACGCCTCGTGCAACTGACGCATTCCCTGGCCTCGTTGATCACCAGTTTGAACCAGAGTGATCCCCTGCCGTCATGGTATGTTACGCCCACCCCAACCCGACCCTTTTGCATTTTCCCCTTTCAGCGTCATGGACACATGCACAAACCCTCATTGACGTGCCCCCCTCCCCAATCCCCTACCCTCATAGCCTTATCCCTGACAACCCAAGTCCTGATGGGAGTTGGGTAAAGCAACACCAACTAACGATAAAACCGACTCACACCCACCACTTATTGATTTTCTTTTTATGGGACAGGACCTCCCTCCAATCCCAGGCCACAATCATCAGCAACAACCTCCTCACCATCTCCGACCACCTCTCGGACAACCGCGACCTCCTCGCCACCCTCGTCGCCTACCCAAGCCCCTCCTACCCCTCGCGCAACCCGGCCAACACCGTCGCCCTCGAGCAGCTGCTGCGCACCAAGCTCGATCCCCGGGTCGAGGACTGGGTCGCGCGCGGCCGGAAGGCCGGTGGGTCGCTGGCGGCTGCCTCGCCTCCGTTCGTGCCGGGGAGTACGGGGGGTACAGGGAATGGCTACGGGGGCAGTGCGACGGCAGCAGCAGCTGGGGCTGCCGGGAATGGTAATGGGCTGGACGATCTGGGCGCGCTCGCCGAGCTGTGGGATTGGGCGCCGGTGGAGGCGAACCAGGAGGCGCGGCGGAGGAATTGGGGTGGCAATTTTACGCTGGAGGAGCGGGAACAAGGGGTCGGGAATGTGGTGACGGGGTTGAGGCGGGTGTTGGAGGATGATGACGATGACAGTGAAAGTGAGGAGGGGGAGAGTGGGGAGGAGGAAGGGGAGGGGGAGCCGGATGAGATGGAGATTGTTGGGGTGAGGAGGAAGTCTGGCGTGGGGCAGGGGTTGGAGTTTGATATTGCCCCGGTTTCTGCTACTGCTGCTTCTGGCCCGGGGCATGCGGGGCAGCAGAAGGTTGTGGCGCCGGTTGTGCCGTTGGATGAGATTTTGCGGTTTATGACCGTTGGGATTATGCCGAGTCAGAGGTGATGATGCTCGTTACAATGGTTACAAGCGTTACAAGGAGCGGGGGAGAAGCGGACTAAGAATTATCTGGGTTAAAGAAGCTAAGAAAAAGGATGTGAGGCCACTCAACCACGTCGCCGGGTGGTAGGAGTCTTGCCGGATGGCTTGGGCGAGGAAATGCCCGAGCTGGTGGCGGTAGGCTTCGGGGTCGCGACGCCCGCGGCGCTGGCGCTGGCAATAGGCTTGCCCTTGGTCTGCTTCTTGACCTGCGACTTGGCCGGGCTGTTCCAGTAGTACAGCATCTGAGCCGCGAGGATCAAGTTCAGCGAGAATCCGGCAATAAATCCGTACAGGATCAGCTTGTCGTCCACCTCCTGCAGAGTCGTGAAAATGCGCGACAGAGAACCGGCGAGATAGTTGAAGACCTGGAATCAAGACAATTAGCTATAGTGCGCATGGCGAGACACCAAATCAGAACGAACTTACGGCAAATGCACTCAGCTGGCCAGTGCCACCCTCACTCCAAATCGTAAAAATCTGGGGCGCCTTGCTGGCCACACCCAGCGCGCCCGCACCGGCCTGCAGCAGGGACATCGTCTTCGCATCCACGAGGGTCTGGTCGAACAGCAAGGTATACACACTGGCGGCGACGACCGCCACGAACGCCGCCGCGGCCGCGGATCGGCCCGCAAACACCAGCACCAGGACCCCGACCACCACGTCCTGCACGGCGATCAAGGCCGACTCGCCGAAGGTGCTGAAGGGGAAGTTGTTGCGCACGCTGTACGACAGCGTGATGAGCAGGCTGGCCGTCTCCAGCGCATACGAGACGAACGAGACGCCGGCGGACGAGCGCGAGTTGATCAGCTTCAGGATCTGGGGCACCTTGACGATGGCGCTGGCGCCGACGATGGCGATGCCCAGCGCCTTGGAAATGGCCAGAGAGGTACAGGCGGGGTCCTTGCTGATGTCGAGGTCGACCACCAAGGCGTTGTGGCAGGACTGGCCGATCAGCGAGATGATCGCATCGTGCACGGGTTCGGGTACGGCCGAGACGATCGGGCGAAGGACGGGCTGGAGAGGATCCAGGACGGATTTCTGGAGGAGATCCATGATGTGTGGATTGTTTGATGGAAGAGGAGGAAGGCTGATGAAGGCTGATGGTGTGTAGGAGAAGGTGGATGCCTTGTTTCTAAGTAGGCTGAAGTGTGAGAGAAAGAAAGAACCCCAGAAAACAGAAGAAAACAGATGATGACAATCAAATAATCAAATCCACCGGTGGAATCTCACCGGTCGCCGCCGCACTGCATGCTTGGTCCCTGCCGTCGCCCGCACCCGCCATCTTTCCCTCTTTGGCTTCAATCCTTCCGATTCCCATCCCGTTGCTTTGCTCTGCATCCAGACAGACAGACCGACCTCCTCACGGCTGTCTGCTGCCTCGTCCCACCTCTTCGTCATGAGTCTCCTCCACTGCTCCTTGCGAGCAGTAGGACCGACTCGCGATGCCGGTCGGATCTCATTCCAATGCCTTCTGAGACGTTCTCCTCCACCGCGTCTCTCCGCCGCTGGTCTCCGCGGCTTCATCTCATCTTCCCGCTCTCACTCCGGCAGTGCCGCCTCTCAATCCCCTCCTGCACCTCTCCACCGCTCCTTTTTCTCCTCCAATCGCGCCCAAGATGCTGCAGCAAACAAGAGCAGCTTGTTGTCCTCGCTGTCGACCAACAATGGCAACCCTCAACCCGACTCCCCCGCCCGCAAATCAGCATCAGACCACCACCCGACCTCTACCTCTACCTCTTCCTCCTCCCCCGTCTCAACTACCTCCGAATCAACGCAGACAGAGCTTCCACACCGCCGCAGGAAACGACTAAAGGATGAAGCTGCAGCCAGCGACGCCGAAGCCGAACATGTCATCCCCCCCGACGCCTCCGCACAGCTGTCGGCCTTCTCCTCCGCCCTCCCCACCACGTCCCCGCGCCGCAAAATGGCGGCTTTTCTCGCGCTCTGCAAACCCCGGTTATCTGTTCTGGTCGTGCTGAGCGCAAGTGCAGCCTACGGCATGTACCCAATTTCGACGCTCCTCGCCCTGGATCCCTCGATGACCCCGCTTCCGACCCTCTCAACCTCCACCCTCACATTCCTCTACCTGACGGCGGGCACCTTCCTGTCCAGCTGCTGCGCCAACACCATCAACATGTTCCTCGAGCCCAAGTACGATGCCCTCATGTCGCGGACCCGCAACCGCCCGCTCGTCCGCGGTCTCGTCTCCCGCCGCGGGGCCGTGCTCTTTGCGATCGCAACCGCGATCTCCGGGCTGGGCCTGCTCTACTTCGGCACCAACCCCACGGTCACCGCCCTCTCCGCGGGGAACATCATCCTCTACGGCTTCATCTACACCCCGCTCAAGCGCATCCACGTGATCAACACCTGGGTCGGAGCTATTGTCGGCGGTATTCCGCCGCTGATGGGTTGGGTGGCCGCGGCCGGGCAGACCGCGACGACGGGCCACGACACCTGGCGCGACATGCTCTTCAGCGAGGACAGCGTCGGCGGCTGGCTGCTCGGCGGGATCCTGTTCGCGTGGCAGTTCCCTCACTTCAACGCGCTGTCGCACACCATCCGCGAGGAGTACAAACGCGCCGGCTACAAGATGCTCTGCTGGAAGAACCCGGCCATGAACGCGCGCGTCGCGCTGCGCTACTCGGTGCTGATGTTCCCGATCTCTATCGGCCTGTGGTGGGTCGGCGTCGTCGGCCACGGGTTCCTGGTCAGCAGCTCCCTCGCCAACGCCTGGCTCGTTAAGGAGGCCTACCGCTTCTGGAAGTACCAGGGCGGCCAGGGCAGCGCCCGCGGCCTCTTCTGGGCGAGTATCTGGCAGCTCCCCGTCCTACTGGTCGGCGGCCTGGTCACCAAGAAGGGTCTCTGGGATGGCGTGTGGCAGCAAGCGTTCGGACAGCCCGATGACCTCGAGGATGATGAGGCCGACTATGTGTACGTGGACGAGGAGGAGGAAGCTGCTGCTACTTCCACCACCCCCACGCAGGTCACTTCTCGGGCCTAGACCGGATCAAGAAACAAAACCAAAAACCAAAAACCGTGTAAAACAGAAACCAGATATAGAATGATTGGCATGGCCTGGGGGGTTATATGTGAATTTTTCTTTAGTGCATCTCATTCTGGTCCCACTCCTCTATTTACGTGTTATATTTTAGATTCCCTGTTTTGGTTGAATGTGGGACGGGCGTTGTCTTTTCCTTTTTTTCTGGTTGGTTTCAATGGCCTTCCGTGCCTTGTCTTGTATAACAGCCGTCGCGTGGAGCTTTGATGTTTTTATGTGCTTGTGATCTTACTCTGGTGATGGACTCGGTAGATGGAGCTAGCTGTACCATATCAACAGTACTGAAGGCTGCACTATATTCGAGTGATGAATGAAGTAAAGATGTCTTTTTTCTAGATTCTATACCAAAAAATTATAATACAGTACAGGACATAAGCCAGCCGGTCATACATCCCGGGAGACTGACCTATCACCCCGCCTCGCTTGATTGAAATCGTACACATACAGAGACACCACGACTACCGGCAGGTGAAGCGGCAGACTCACTCCTTCACCGCCAGATGATAGATCTTAGCCGCCTCGTCACTGATGGGACTGGGGGCCTTGACCATGGGATCCTCGCCGGAGCGGCCCATCTTGGGGAAGGCGATGACGTCGCGGACGGAGTCGCGGCCGAGCATGACGGCGACGAGGCGGTCGAAGCCCAGGGCGAAGCCGGCGTGCGGGGGGCAGCCGGCGCGCAGGGCGCCGAGCAGGTGGGCGAAGTCGGCGACGCGGTGGTCGGGCATGCGCAGCACCTCGCGGAAGACGAACTCCTGGACGGCAGCGTCGTGGATGCGGCGGCTGCCGCCGCCCAGCTCGACCCCGTTGACCACCAGGTCGTAGTGGTCCGCCGTGGCCCGGGTCGGGTCCGCGCTGAGGAGCAGGTCGACGTCCGCCGCCGTCTTGGGCGCAGTGAACGGGTGGTGCGTCGCCGAGAAGCCGGCGGCGCCGCCCTGGCCCGGTTCCTCGGCGGAGTCGCCGGCTGCCGCCGGGGTGAACAGCGGGAAGTCGACCACCCACAGGAACTCGAAGCCGGGGATGGCGGGCTTGAAGCCCGTCGCGACGGCGGCGGCGTGCAGCGCGCGGCGGAGGGTGCCCAGGGCCGTCGAGCCGCCCGTCAGCGAATTCTGCGGCCGAGCCTGGATGACCAGCAGGTCGCCGTGCTCGATGCCCAGCGTCGTCTCCAGGTGTTCGGCGGCCTCGAAGCCGAAGGGCTGCAGTCCGCTGAGCGGTTTGCGGGCGTCCACCACGAAGATCCCCGGCCCGCCGTCGGGGTTCTCGTTGAAGGGCGCGCCCTCGGGCGAGTCGAGGAACTGGGTGATGAATTCCTGCATGGCCGCCGGGTCGTTGTCGTTGCCTTCGAGCTTGAAGACCTCGACGACCGGATCGGTCAGCGGGGTGATCTTCTGCACGAGGTCGACTGGGAGCAGGTAGTCGATGCGCGAGATCTCCATCCCGTACCGCGTGTCGGGCTTGTCGGAGCCGTACCGGCTCATCGCTTCTTGGTAGGGCATGCGGCGGAAGGGGCCCGAGGGCGCGGGCTCCGGCATCAGCGTCGACCACAGACGGCGGATCACGCCTTCGATGACCTGCATCACGTCGTTGCCTGTGGCGAAGGACATTTCAAGATCCAGCTGCGGGCAGCGTGGTCAGTCATTGGAACAGAGAGAAGAGACGGGGGGAGCGTACCTGGGTGAATTCCGGCTGGCGGTCGGCGCGGAGGTCCTCGTCGCGGAAACACCGCGCGAACTGGTAGTAGCGCGGGATCCCACTGGCCATGAGGATCTGCTTGTACTGCTGCGGGCTCTGGGGCAGCGCATAGGCGAATCCGCGCTTGCGGGAGGGCACCAGGAACTCGCGCGCGCCCTCCGGGGTCGACTTGAAGAGCAACGGGGTCTCGATCTCCACGAACGCCGGGCGCGACTGCTCCAGCTCCTGTCTGCAGACGTTGCGGGCCTCGGCGCGGAACCGCAGCGCCTCGCGCAGCTCGCTGCTCGAGCGCAGCTGCAGATGGCGGTGCTTGGGCGGGTGGACGTGGTCGCCCGTCATGACGATGTCGTTCGGGAACTCATTCAGGGCCTGGATCTCGCCCAGGACGATCTCCCACGGGTCTCGCTCGGCCATCTCCGCATCCTTTGCTTGCTTCCGCTGGACTGTGCCTTTGATGACCACCGGGCTGTGCGCGCGCACCGCCTTGAGGGCGGCCAGGGTTCCACTCTTCTTGGTCGAGACCAGCTGCACGCTGTGTTTCATGGTCGGGTCCGTCAAACGGACGAAGGCGAGCTTGCTGGACAGCTCCCTGCGGTTGCCGACATAGCCTTGTAAGACGACCTCCTGGTCGGGCTGGGCGTTGGCGAGGAATGTCTCGAAGTCATAGGTCGGGGACGGAAACTCGACTGTAGCAGATGGTAATGATGATGGTTAGCGATGGCGTATTGTCGCAATGTCTCGGGATATCGCGAGAACAGGTAGAGCGGAGTGATCGGAACCACTTACTCGAGTTCTTGAACTTTTCAAGCAGTTCATATGTATTCCTGGTAGTTGGGAGGTGCTCGCGAGGCGATTCTTCGCTATGAGAAGATCGTAGAGGGGAGCTCTGCGCATAGAAAGTCCGGTTCAACGCCGGTCGTCGGCCGCGGATGTAGTTGGAAATCTCGACATAGCTGGCGCGGAGCTGAGGGGAGTATCGCGACGCCCTGGCCAAGAACATTATCAAGTGCAATCAGTCCTCGCAAAGCTTCACGGAAGTCTGAGAGGCCAATTGAGGTCAAACACAAGTGCAGAAGGTTGTTTGTCGAGTGACGCCGAGTGGGATGATGATCCGATAGCCGCGGATTCCAAGGCGGCACGACACGGCAGATGGGATCTTTCCGCTTTCCACATCGATCCTAGCGCTGCCCGGCCCACTACAAAAAAGGAATTCTCCGCCCATCTTTTTATTTTCTTCTTCATCCTTCCAAGTTTTCTTGAAGTGAGTGCTACATTCGAACCGAACCACTTGATAACGATAGTTACTAACATTTGATTTCTCCAGATGATGAAAGCCTAGCGTGTATCTTTCGATCATCTCTCCTCTTGGGCCCCAGCTGGCTCTCCTTTCGGGGTTTAAGGGCTGCTGGGAATCCCGGGATGGAGCGAGGCTGAGAAAGGCGTTCGGCACACCATACCTTGTTATTCACGGACGCGATGAAGGCATCTCTGATTCAAAATTTTACTTGGTGGTGTCCCCTGACCCGTTGGTATGACCCTTGATCGTACGCTGGGCGTACGTGCATGAGAGGGCTCTCCTTCGTTTGATCAGATTTCTGCGACAGTTACAGGAATAAATTCATCAATCAATTTTCCAGCTTCTACTTCTGGTATATCTACAATCACTTACGTAATCTGAGTACTGGCTGGTGTCTCGTTCTTCATCGTTCATCGCGTGGTGTCTCTGTATTAGTACTACATCTCAAACAAACGGCAGGATGATATGCGAAGACTGCTCTCCCCCAATGTGAACGATATGCGTCCCGTGCGACGCCAGCTCCTGAAATTCGTTATCCTCCTTGAATTCTCCCCGCAGGAGCGGGCTGTTCCCATGGATCTCCACGCGCACGCTCTCCCCGGCTTCATACTCCACCCCCATCGCCCAGATCCCAATCTCCAACTTTACCACCTCGCCCGGGCTGATGTACTCGTCCTGGTCGTGAGGGTGGAAGGGAAAGTTCTCATGCAGAGATTGCTTGCGATCAATGGCGCGTCTTGACGCCCGCAGGATCCCCAAAGAGCCCACGTGGAACATCAGATTGGTCTTCTCCCGTGGAGAGAGACTCTCAACGTCGTCCGGACTGACACCATGCTCTGCGATGGACGACCAGGGGATGTTTAAATTGAGCAGCGCCTTGCCCTGTGTATTAAGCTTGCGCACCAGCACATAGACATCGAGATCATGGGAATCGGGACAGGACATGTATACCACCGCTTTGGGGATGCCTGCCAGCCGGGTGCGGGTTGGGAAGGTATAGGTGAAGCTTGCACAGTCCTGGTACGTCTCCGAGTTGTACGACAGCGATGACGCTGCACTGGGGGCCTCAGTTCGAAGGGTGCCGTCGGCGTGGAAGTACATCTTGCGATAGTCGGTGCGTGGAATGGGATAGTCCTCCTCGACGATGTCGGACAACGGGTCTTGATTGAAGCGTAAGATGGTGGTTCGGACCCGCGGGGTTTGCTCCCATCCGTTGCTGGCGCCATTCAGGTAGTGGTCAAAGAAGGACGCCAGTTCATGGGCGGAGTCCTTGCAGTTCCACATGTCGTACCATTCCTGCCAGGGGCACAGCCGCAGCCACTTGTCCGCGGAGGGGATCTGAAGCCATCCGCGTAGCGAGCCCATCGTGTGCACGAAACTGGTGTAGGAGGCCGTGATGTAGGCGGGGATTTGGATCTTGCTGAAGTCTGGTCGTTTGTCCTTCCAGTACAAAGTGTCCGCGGTCCGATTGCGCCGGTACATCTCGTGGAAGTCCTCGACGCCGCCGTGACCCTGGATGTTGTGGTCGATGATCCAGTCAAAGAGGCCAGCATCGAAGACCCCGCCCCGGACGAATTGCTCGCGGTAGAGATCACTGCATGCCTCCCACGGGGCGATGGCTTTGAGGGATGGCGGCTGCAATGCCGCGATGAACCATTGAACGATGGCCAGGTGGGAGTTTCCGGCCAGTCCGATATTGCCGTTGCACCAGGGCATTTTGGCGATGGCCTCAATCACATCGTAGCCATCCTCGGCTTCCTGCGTGCCCATGATCCCCACCGTGCCGTCCGAGTCGCCCGATCCACGAGCGTCTACGTTGACGATGGCGAACCCGCGCGGCACGAACTCGGCTGGATCGGGCCCCTCGAACTTCTCAAGGCCGCTGAGAACACCCTTGGGGATTCCCAGCCCCCATGGCAGGAACTTGAGTAATGTGATGCCATTGAATTTCTTCCCGAAGGGGCTCCACGCCAGAATGGCCGGGACCGGCTTGTCCGAGTTGGCGGGCCGATAGATGTCGCAGTAGAGAGTGCTGCCGTCTCGGACTTGGATTCCCACGTCGTGGGAGGCGTGGATGTCGCAGGGCAGCGGACGTGAGCCGTCTGGACTCCAGCCTTGGGGGAGAGTTTCCTCGCGGAAACCAAAGGGCTGGTAGTTGTTTCTGCCCACGGTGGGCTTGTTGATCGGACGTGTCGCGACCGGCACGGGGGAAGGCATTGTGATCGGTGCCCTTTTGGTAGGTTACTGTTTGTTCCTCCTGGACCAGGTGAGGGCGCTGCCCTTCTTTTGAGCACTTCCTGGTGCACCGGTCCTGAGCATGCTTGCTATTCCCCACGCCAGATGGGGCCCACTGGTAATTGAACGTCACATTGTTTCCCACTTGCAACTCCTCCAGGTATCTGACAACCGGGTTGTGGACATTTGGAGTTGGCCGAGGCTGTCATTAGCGTGGGATGGATGGTTCATGGTTCGTGGTTCGCCACCTCGGCCGAGTTTGTTGTACAGTACTTGAATGCATACGGAGTATTTTATTTCCCAGATGGATCGGCGGGCGAGTTCGGGTGAGATTGTCATGGATCCTCCACCATTTCTGGATTCTCCACTTCCACAAGATTGCCCAGTCCTGCTGACCACCCCCACACTCAACAGAGCCACTAGACCGGATCAGCTTGAGCAACTATGTCGCAGTCCTTCGGAGGAAGGCCAATTCGACCGTGTACTCTCTGATACCAGGAGACGCCAAGTCGGATTCCGGTCCCAATGGCATGACCCTCCAGAGAGGCTATAGAAAAGGCCAAATGATACCCTCTCCCGCCGTCACTCAAGATTTCCACATCCATAGTTTCCATCTTGCTTGCTAACTTGCCAACATACATACGATCTCACATCATGGCCCCCTCCCGCATCGACACGCCTGAGGCCACTCCGGTGGCGCCGACGAAGCTCCAGTCGAGCCAGAACCCGAAACCCCAGTATGGCGACTTCCGCGACGAATTCTTCCGCAACGGCTACGCGGTCATCAAGGGCGCCTTGACGCCGGAGCGGGCGCAGGAATACCAGAGCCGGGCGCTGGACTGGCTCGAGTCGTTCGGGCTGGGGTTCGACCGCCACGACAAATCCACCTGGAAGAAAGAGAACCTGCCGCAGAGCTGGAAGGGCGGGATGTACCTGCACTTCTCGGCGGCGCACGAGAAGTACGTCTGGGACGTTCGGTGGTACGTGGTCCCCCCCCCCTCTTTCAGTCACATCCAGCCCCTCATATCGACCTGAATACTGACACGGCTGCACGAAGTGAACCCGGCGTGATCGCCCCATTCGCCAAGCTCTGGGAAACGGACGAGCTGGTCGTCTCCTTCGACACGGTGAACATCACGCTCCCGCAGTCGATCGTGGGCGAGTACGACTCGAAGCCGTGGCCGCATGTGGACCAGGCGCCCGAGCGGTCGGGTATGCAGTGCGTGCAGGGGATCGTGAATCTGTCGGAGGCCGGCCCCGCGGACGGCGGGCTGGTGGTGATGAAGGGGTCGGCGCCCCTGTTCGACGACTTCTTCGCGGCGAACCCCGTGACGGGGCCGACGCCGTGGCGCACGGCCAAACACAAGGACTTCCACCCCTTCTCCGAGGCGGACCTGGCGTGGTATACCGCGCGCGGCTGCGAGCTGGTCAAGGTCTGCGCCGAGCCCGGCGACCTCATCATCTGGGACTCGCGGCAGGTCCACTGGGCGCGGTTCGGCGAGTCGGACGTCGTGCGCACCATCGTGTATGCGACCTACACGCCCGCGGCCTGGATGACCGACGCGGACCGCCGCACCAAGGCGGAGCTGTTCGAGCACTTCGAGACCACCACCCATTGGCCCCATACCAATCTGTATACCCATGGCAAGGCGACGGTGACGGTGGATGGGGAGGAACGCGTTGATCCGTTGGAGAGAGATGAGCCCCTGACGAAGCCGGTGCGGACGGAGCGGTTGTTGAAGCTGGCGGGGGTGATTCCTTACTAGATCTTGTGTTTTGTTTTGTTTTGTTTTATTTAGTTTGACAATGATACTCCTGCTATGATTGTGATTTGGATTTTCATTGCTCTAAGGTGTAGATTTCCAACTTCATCCTAATTGGACCCCATTCCGGGGCAACTCCTCGGTAAGCAGTCTGCCGTTAATGCCGGTGTATACGACTAAGGCACTAAGTACGAAGACGGACGACGGAGGTACTGTGTAGTCTAGCATCCAACCCGTTAGAAGCAAAAGTGGATCACGTCAAGATAAGTTAGGTCTGGTCTGGTCTGGTCAACACGTGGCCATCCCCCCCAAAAGCCGTGCACAGACTCGAGTCCCAACCGATGCAATCCATCCATGGATTCCATGGTACTCCGTAACTTGCCTGGTAAGCGAGCGCAACTCAACCCGCTTCGGGCGAGCTCGGGTGAGATGATGATCCATCCACTAATCCACTAAAGCCTTTCCCTCCCACTTCACTTCCCCCAGTCCTCAACAACCGCTATTATGCTCTCGGCTCCACGTTCAATTAACTCTTCCCCACCCTGTCAGTGACGCCAATGACCACCTTGGAGTTATCAACCCTACATGAGTAACATGACAAGGGGGGTGGGGGCAAGAGGGCCGGGTGCAAGGGTATACCCCGTGGGGTAAGTTTACTGTCTGAGAGGCGAAAGTGCTTCTTGTGGAGGAAGGGAAGGAATTCTTAGATATATCTGCATTGCATCGCCTGAAACGGCGAATGATCACGCATTAGACTGGAGTTCTCTCGCAGCAGAGAATCTATCCGGCATACAGTCATGGATACCAAAGACATCGATACCACGCACGAGGAAGTGGTCAAGCCGGCCGCTCCAGACCAGCTCCAGCCACTGGGCACGGTCAAGCTGGTCGAAGATGGCGAAGTCGTGTTGATTCCCACCCCTTCACCCGATCCACGAGGTATGGACGAACTTGCTCAACGATCAGGAAGGTGAGGGCTAACACGCCGCAGATCCTCTCAATCTGCCCCAGTGGCATAAGTGGGTCATTACCTTTGTGCTGGGAATGTGTGAGTTGTGGCTATCGTCACTCAACCTGGGATGTTGGATCTAACTGCAGAGGCACAGTCTCCGTCTTGGGAGTTCTTTTGACCTCCGGAATGGGCCCCTTCACCACGACCATGGCCGCCTACTACAACTATGACCCGCGAACGAACGATCTCATGACCTACCCGACCCTGTTCATGGGTATTGGGAACCTGATTGCTATGCCGCTGGCCATGGCCGTGGGGCGGAGGCCGATTTTCCTTGCCTCGGCTCTGGTTCTAACGGTAGGGTCCATCTGGTGCGCTGCGAGTAAGAGTCTAGGATCGCACATCGCCGGACGGGATATTCTCTCGCTGGCGGCCGGTCAATCCGAGGCCTTGTGTCCGCTGATCATCCAAGTAAGCCGAACCCCGACTACCCGCCCCCATCTCCGGTCAATCTTTAAGTGACTCGACGCAGGAAATCCACTTCGTCCACGAGCGCAGCAGCAGGCTTGCCTGGTTCAGTGCTATCCAGTCGATCGGATCCGCAGCGCTGACGATCGCGACATCCTACCTCGTCATCGCTCTGGGCTGGCGGTGGTGGTACGGGACCTTCGCCATCGCGAGCGGGGTGGTGTTCGTGGTGGCCCTGTTCTTCGTGCCGGAGTCCCTGTACGACCGGCCGACCGATGCCTTTGAAGGCCGCGTCCACATCCACCACGAGGGGCAAGAGCTCAATGTCTTGCGCGCAACGACCAAGCACCCGGTCGCCCTGGACTACACGCGGTATCAAGCCCGAACCTTCCGCCACAGCATGAAGATCTACCACGGCCCCGCCAACTGGGGCGCCGCGGCGCTGTGCTGGAAGCACATGGCCCAGTGCATCCTCTTTCCCGGGGTCCTGTGGGTGGTGCTGATGAACAGCATCTCCCTGGGGATCTATGTCATCGGCGTCACCGAATATGCCCCGCTGCTGGCCGCACCTCCCTACAGCTACCCCGACACCAGCCTGGGTCTGGTCCAAGGCGGCCAGATCGTGGTCTCGATGCTCATGGTGCCGATCCTGGGCTACGGCGGCGACCGCCTGCACCGGTGGATTGCCCGTCGCCGCGGCGGGGTGGTGGCGCCCGAGATGCGTCTCATCCCCATCATCCTCCCCATTGCGGTCGTGCTGATCTCCACGATCATCTACGGTCGCGCGGGCTCGCACCCGGCCGACTGGTCGTCGTGGGCCATCGTCACCACATTCAATGGCATGTACTTCGGCTACATCGGGATCATCCTCAATGGGTTCACATACACGCTGGATAGTTACGGTGAGCGCGCCGCGCCGATCCTGGTGCTCATCTGTGCGATCCGTGGATTCATCTCGTTCGGGATCTCCTTTGGTATCACGGAATTCATCGCGCAGAAGGGCTTTCAGGGTAGCTTGGAGATCTGTGCGATCATCATGGGGGTGATCTCGGCCCTGGGGCTGCCGGTGTTTATCTTCGGGCCGAAGATCAGGTCGCTGACGATGAAGTATGCGGTTGATGGTAAAGGTGTAGAAATCTGATTAGAAGAGGTGGGCTAGAGCATGACAAAGGGTGAAATTGAAGGGAGGGGACTGCTCTACTGATTCTTGAGTGTTCTTGGTGAACAGCATTTGAATAATGTAATAATAAAAAAAATGGTAAAATGAGTACTTGTACGTAGTTACTCGTACGTGTACCCAATAAAAAAAACATCCCCGCTTTTGTGGGGAAGGCACAGCCGAACCCCGGATTTTACCACAAACGGCAGGAGCGATGGTCACATGGCACCTGCCAATCTCTAGGCAACTTATAAGTTAGTCCAAGTAATAAAACTCACCCGCGCTCACCCGAAGTGTGCAAGATTCGAACACCACTTTCTCGGATTACACGCTCATTATACTCCCCTGAATAGCAGAAGCCCCTCATTTCAACTCAAGTTCGAAACAGCCAACCAAAAACCCCTAATTTCGAGAGCCATCTCCACCCCTCATGCCCCAGCACATGCGCGAGACCCAGCGAGTGCCTCGCACGTGCATCCAATGTGCTCGCCGGAAAGTCAAGTGCTCCAAGAAGATCCCCTGCGACGCCTGCATCCGGCGCGGCGAATCGGCGGCCTGCGCACGAGAGGTCGTCAAGGTCCATGGCAAGGTGACTGTGTGAGCCCTACCTATTCTTCTAGTGGAGGGCGCGGTTCCTGATCAGCGAGTACCGTAGTGCCGTGGACGAAGAAGATTCGGATGAGAGCGAATCGACCCTTAATTGCAGGCTGGTGCAGGAGAACCTCAGTCTCAAGACCCGCATCCGCCAGCTGGAGTCCGTCCTCCAACGGCCCGAGGCAGAGACTGAGGTCTTCCGGCCGGTGCCTGCGGCAGAGCGGTCTCATTCTTTGGAGAAGATACTGAATGACTTCCAGAGGCTACCGTTTGGGCTTTTGGCTGAATCATCGCACGATGGAGGGGTCGATCCCCTTCGTCCGCGAGATGATCATGTCCTGATTATCCTGCCGGCGCGGCACTGGAGCGAGGTGATCGTGCGGTTCTCGCTCACGCATTTGGCGTGGGTTCACTGTGCCCTGGAGCCGGCAGTCTTTGCTGAGGAGCATCGTGCGTTCTGGGATCAGTTGATGGACACTGGCAATTCGAGGGCTCACGGCTGGAATGCGGTGTATTTGAGCGTGTTAGCTGTAGGTGACCTGCCGTCATGCAAGGTCCGGCGCTTCAGACTGACGTTCCGCTAGGTGGGGGTATATTTCATGAACGATGAGATGATCGAGGGCTTCCAGTTCTTCCATGAGAGCTATCTGACGGGGAGGTCGGGGGAGATGTCGCTCAGCAGGATGACCACGCAATTATGTCGCATTTGGTGCGACGCTGCTGTCAAAGAGTTGGAGCACGCTGATTACGTCAGTAAGCCCAGTGTCTTGACGGTACAAGCCCTTACAATCCTCAATATCGTTCACAAGAACCTCGGACAGTCTAGTCGAGAGTACATTCTACACGGCTTGGCTGTGAACGTGGCTAGACTGGTTGGCTTGGATCGTCTTGGGGAAGGCTGCGAAATACCTCACTCACTGCGAGACACCCAGGCTGATACGCCTGTCAATGTATATCGACGACTGTGGTGGACTTTGGTGATTGTCGATTGGTGGGTATTGGCCTTCCTTGTAGCGCGCTCAACGCTTACTGTCCTTAGGATGACTGTGTGGTCTCGTCCAATCTCAATCCACCCTGGGTCGTTCACGACGATACTAGAGACCAGCGATGAATCTTATACACCAGACTACTCAAGTGACTCCGACGTATCGTCTCCTTTCGAGTATCACAAGGCCATGGCACAACTAGCCGCCACCATGCAGAACACGGTCAGATCAATCAAGGAGTGGAGCGGCAGCATCGTACAGGCTTCCGTTAAAGAAATTGACTCTGTGGCGTCCTCCTTCCCACGCCATCTCTTCTACAATGGGACAGACACATCCGGAGTTCCGCTCGAAGGAGTCCCATCATGGATGAATGTGCAGCGCTTCTTGGTGTGGAACCTCCTCGACACGTGGCGGATCAATCTCAGCGTCGCCCTCATCCCCCAGCTACTGGGCAACCCCAACGCAGCCCACGAATTGGTCCACGCCAGCGCTGTATCAGCAGCCAAACGTATCCTGCAGCGCAGATACCACGACCCATGCTCTCACTTCCAGAAATTCTGGGCCGTGGCGTGCTCGGCGGTAACGGCCGGCACCTTTCTATGCCTCGACCTGATCTGTTTCGGGCATTTGCGAACTCCAGCAGAGATCACCCAGGCCAAAGAATTGATCCTCGTCAGCATCCAGCTGCTAGAGTCGTCATACACGGAGACACGGCATGGCGCTTTGCTCGTGCTGCGGCGACTGGCGTATCTCCATGACATCCTGCATCAGCGCCATGCGATCGACCAACGAGCCTTCGCGAATATCATGAAGTTGATGGCCTCTCCACGTCTGTGGACCTCTGTTGCCGATACGGAATCGACTCTGAATTTCCTCTTCGGTGGATCGGACTCGTATAGTAGACCGGGTGAGGGGCAAGTGCCTGTCGATGATGACACGGGCCATCGTGGGACTAGTCTGCTGCACGGGAGTTCCAGCAGAGAAGGGTTCGAGTCTTTTCCGTTGGAGTCAGCGTCGATTCCGGATTTTGAAGATCTGTTCGGGGCATCCGAGCTGATTGACATGTCGTTGCCATGGATTGATCCGGCGACGTTGATGGCGTTCACGAGTCATGTTCCATAGAGTTGCTGTGATGAATCTGCTGTAATGAATATAAGCTGTGCGCTGCTTCTTACCTCCCTGAAGCGGTGGAAGAGTGTAAAGCGTTCTGATTGTAAATGCCATAAGATATTGCAGGAGTGGTATGTCTCTTCAATAAGGGGGAGGTTAAGCTCCATGGAGTACTCACCTTGTAAAGAACATGCGGTTGGGAAAAGAGACATGACGGTATAGAGGGTGTTGTTGACTAACGGTATGTGGCATGGGGTTTGAGGACAAGGGGAAGGAGGAGAAAGAGGACAATGCTTTTGTTCTGGGGACTTATGCTTCATTGCCTTCAGTTGATCAGGCAGAAGGGTACCTCTCTGCCTGGCTGTCTTTAACCCGTGTTGGAATGGCTCATCACGGCTTCCGAGGGTTCAGCAGCTTCTGCTGGATCTTCGGTAGATTCTGGTTCGTTGCGTTGTGGTCTGCGGTCGAGAAGGCCTGGAGGGTGGGCTTATGTTGTCTGCTAGGTATAAGTTAGTAGCACTGAGGTCAATGGTGAGAGCTGGAGGAGAGTGATGCACCACGAGAGAGTTAGGAAACCAGCCGTCAATATCTACTTATCAAGTACCAGTGGACGAGCGGCGCGGAGGCAGTAAGACCTGCGCATTTGGCCGGACTTGATGGTCGAACAATGGACTTCGGATGGCGTGGTTGTTGCTTGTCCTTCTATTCACACCCGTCCCTAACGTTATTCAGAAAGACCATCTTATATTCTCAAAGTCAGCCACCTAATAGTTATATAACCCGAAAACGCTCTTTAGACTAACTCCCTGAGAAATTTTGAGTAAGACCCACGGAACGCCACGAACACCGAAATATAAAGCACAACAGCCGATGAAAAGATCAGGGTAAGCGTCGAACATCGCCACCAATTCTCACTTCATACATCTTCCGACATAGAAGAGCAGCTTAGAAGGGAAGCGCACCGCGATGCCTTACAAAGCCTCGATCGCGCGGCGCAACACCTCCAGACTCCGCTCACTCACCCCGACCTCCCCTTCCTCCACTACACGAGCGTCATCCTCCTCCCGCAAAGCCCACGCAACATCACTCCACCACCCCATCCCCACAACAGCCGCCGCCCCATCCCCCTTCCCCTTCCTCCGCTCCAGACTCTCCGTCAACCGACTCGTGTGCTCCCACTGCTTCGCCGCCACCTCGGCGCGCTCGATCACCTTGCCGGGGATCCCGCACATGGACGCACAGTGCATGCCAAAGCTGCCCTCGGCGACCCCTGGTTCGAGCTTGTACAGGAAGGTGACGCGGCGCTCGGCCTCGTCGACGTCGATGGCCATGCGCTTGGGCGCAATCTCCGGATGGTGCTCGAACTCGGCGGCCAGGGAGTGGTAGTGCGTGGCGAAGAAGCCCAGGGCGCCGATGTGGGTGGCCACGTGGTGCAGGACGGCCTGGGCGACGGCCACGCCGTCGTACGAGGAGGTGCCGCGGCCCAGCTCGTCGAGGATGACCAGCGAGCGCGGCGTGGCCTCGGCCAGGATCTTCTTCGTTTCCGACAGCTCGACGAAGAAGGTCGACTGCGCCGCGAAGATATTGTCGTTGGCGCCGAGGCGCGACATGATCCGGTCGCAGGGGGTTAGGGTCGCTGAGGTGCAGGGCAGGTAGCAGCCGATTTGGGCCATGATCACGGCGATACAGGTCTGTTTTGGGTCAGTCACAAATTGCTTTCCTTCAACGCGCTGAAGGCTCAAGGGGATAGGACCATACCATGCGAAGAACGGTGGATTTACCGGCCGCGTTGGCACCGGTCAAAAGGTCGATGTTGGGCCGGGGCCCGCCGAGACGGACGTCATTCGGGATGAAGTCGTCGACCGAGGACAACAGGCACGGGTGGCGCAGCTCTTCGAACTCGAGCACGCTGCGCTCGTCGTCCACAAAAGTAGGGCGGCAGCTGGGGTGGCCCAGCGACGAGGATGCCTTGGCCAGACTGATCAGGCAGTCGAGCTGCGACACGATCCGCACCGCCGCCAGCCACGTGGTGTAGTTCTCGTCAAACCGGGCATAGAACCGGCCCGCAACCTCCTTGACGATCTGGCTGTGCGTCTCCTGCGCCTCCTGCAGTTGGCGGATGAGCGCCCGCAGCTCGGGGAAATAGTACCGTTTCACCTGCTTGGTGGCCGACATCTGGTCCCAGTTCTTGGGGATGTTCTTGATCTTGACGGGCACTTCGAGCTGGTAGATCTCCTTCCCGTTGTCGCGGTAGCAGATCGCCGTGGAGCCCAGCTCGCGCCGGTGTTTCTTGAGGAGGTTGTCGAGCTGCTGGTGGATCTGTTCGATGTGCTCCTGAGAACTGTCAAAGTCTTCCTCCACCCCAGGCTTCGGGACCAGGATGCCGTTCTCTCGAGCTTTGGTGCGGTCAAAAGCCGTCTTCCAGTACTCGAGCATGCTGTTGAGGTCCGGCATCGCATTGATAAGTTGTCCGATTATACCTTCCCCAGAGCCGCTCTCTTGAAGAAGACTCATGGTGTACTCAATCTGCTCGAAGCCTTCAAGGACACGAACAAAGTCTTGGGCCTTGCAGTTGGCTGCGTGGATCCGCGAGATGAGTCGCTCCAAGTCAGGCATCTTGGTTAATTGAGAAGAGAACTGATCCCGAACACTCGAGTCGGCGTTGAGCGCGTCCACCGCGTCCAGTCGAGCGTTGATCTTCTTCGCATCCACCAACGGATGGCACACCCACTGCTTGAACATACGCTTGCCGAACGGTGTGATGCAGCGGTTCAGGAGCTGGAACAAAGTCCCATCGGAGGTTCCGTCGAAAGAGTTGGCGAAAATCTCCATGTTGATCAAAGTCTGCCCGTCCAGCACCAGGCTGGAAGCCTTCTTGATGGGGTCGTACGAGGCAAAGTTGCCGATGGTGATGAGGTCACGGTCGAGCTTGAGGATCCGGAGATATTGCACCAGCGCCCCAAAAGCAGACATCACCAGCTCTTTGTCCCGGGCCTCGCGCAGAGCCTCAGGCCACGCCTGCAGGTTGTCCCCATCTTCACAGACGAAGTAGTCGCTCGCATCAAGTTCGCGGACGGTGATATCGCCTTCCCAAAATTCCTTCCTGGGTTTCAAGTAGTTCCAGATAGTTGTCGGACCAGTATTGTTCTTCAGGATGCGGAGTGCCTTGGTGGAGACGGTGGATTTCTCGAGCAACAGTTCCTGAGGACGCGTCTGCGCCACGAAGGTCTCGAATTTGGTCATATCGGCGTCATCGACAAACTCCGACAAGAAGAATTGGCCAGTTGCAGTGTCGACGAAGGCCAGTCCGAAAGCTGGACGATCCTCAATAAGTGCCTCCTTGATGGCGACGCAGTACGTAGACATATCGTCTTGAAGCATCGAGCCTTCGACGAGTGTACCCGCAGTCAAGACGCAAGCCAACTCTCGCCTGATCACCTTGTCCTCCTTGCCGGCCTTCTTCTTGCCATCTTTCCCGTCTCTTTCGCGCATCTCCTTGCCCAAAGCCGACTCGATCTGGTCCACCCGAGCGATCTTGAAGCCCTTGGCAACGAACTGATTGGCCCAATGGTCCAGACTCATCTCCGGGACACCCACCATGCGCATGTTCACGCGATCGGTCAGCTTCAGGTCAAAGAGCTGGTGGCCAATGGTGGCGTCGTTCTCATAGAGCTCGTAGAACTTGCCCTTCTTGAAGAACACCACCGTGTCCCAGAACTTCTGCTTGATCTCCCAGTACTGCTTCTCGAACGGTGAGAACTTGGACCAAGCCAAGGGAGGTATATATAGAGTCCGAGGGTCATACTCCGGATGACCGATGGGATGGCCATCGATGTCTCGAAGATTTGCCAGCCAGGCGTATCGCTGCTCCGGCTCGGTAACGTGTGCTTTCTGCTTGCCATTACTGGGACGCTTAGGCGTCGTCGGTGCCGTCCGTTGTTGCCGGGGTTCGGAGTGTTCAGGGTCATACGTCCATTTCATCGCCGTGCCGCCGGTCGCTTCGGGGATGTCCAAATCGAGATCCTCATTGTCGTCGGGCGTCTGCAACGGCAGAGGGGATGACTTGGTCTTGGGACGAGCAGCCGGTTTCGTGCGCCTCTTGACCGGCTTTGCCTCCTCGTCCGAATCATCAGCGACGATGAAGTCGTCCAGTTCTAGGCAATGTCAGCGCTTATATACTGTACCACGTCGAGCTTTGAACCAACCATAATCAGAATATTCCTCGCCATCTGCAGCCTCCTTGAACTCATCCTCACTCTCTACAGCTACCTTTTGACGCTTGTTGCGACTACTGCGGCCGGGACGGAAGATCTTCTCGTCGTCCTCTTCACCTTCGGAATCCGATTCAAGATAATTGACCTTCTTCCTAGCCTTGAGCAACATCACATCTGTCAGCACATCTGTACGTCCCAAACACCGAATTCTAAGAATCTCTTACCCGACGCGACGGAGACGTGAACGTCTGCTGCTCATCAACACCACCGGCCTGCATCCCCTCAACAGGTCAGTCACACCAAAACATTCTATTACTAACTTGAAGCGAGCACACCATACCTGCACCGCATTTTGCTCTTGTCTCTCATCATCGTCCTCGTCAGGTATCACGAGATCACTACTAGGCACCGGCGTCAAGTCCTGCTTGAAATGGGGCACACGGTGCTGCGGCTGCAGCGGCTTCTTCTTCTCGGTACTGCTGGTGGTGGTATCGGCTCCCGCGCGCTGGATGGAAGCCCGTTCGGCGGGCGAGGAGGCGGGCTCGACGACCTTGCGAGCCGTCGACGGGGTCGAGGGCGATGACTTCTGAAAGAATCCGAGGATGGACTTCTGGCTCTTCATGTTCTGCGTGCTGGAGGTGGTTCGTTTCAGCGCCCGGGAGGATGGAGGCGTCGCGGTCGGAGGAGGGGACGAGGCGGCGGGGGCTCCTTTGGCCATTCTGGAACGGAGGGGGGGGGGGTCCGGATAGTATCTGGATGACTTTGTCTTTTTGAATTGTGCGTTTATATCATGCTGCAATGGATTATCGGAGGAAGGGAAGAAGGGCCAATTCCACACACTGGGAGGTGAGATGTTTTGGGGAGAGGGATTGAAAAGGCGCGCGGCCCTGGACTGGAGGATGGGCGGGCGATAAGGATATGGACGTGCGGGCCGTCGCGCGTCGGACGCGTTGAGTGGTTTTTGGGGGGTTCTTTTATGCCATCGCTCACCGCCTTGGCTGTCATATCATGCTACCACACTACAGGGTAAGTCAACTGCTAGTGACCGAATACATGTCCATGTCGCAGTCTATTGATACACAGTATATTCGTTTTGGTATGCGATATATGTACAGGTCTTTGTTATACACTGAGAGGCGAATAGCTATCCCCAGCTTTCCCTGCTCAGGGCTTGGACTCCGCGCACTCGGACTCCCATCCCGGGCAGGTCAGTCCCTTCTTGGCGAATTCTTCATCGCTAATGATCTGGATGATCTTGAACTTCCACTTGCCTACTCTGAGGAACAGAAGATCTTCGTCAACGATAAACTCTTTGGTCCTCTCCGGAAGCCAGACCCTGATAGGCGTGTATTCCAGGCTGTCAGACATAGGCCCGCTTGCGCCGGGGCGGCTTCCAACATACGCCCCACCGTTCGCAGCGAGACGGTGTCCCTCACTCTTGGAATTCACCAGTCCTGAACTCCAGAGGAGTTTGTGTAAAGGTTGCTTCTCGACCAGAGATCTGGGGAGCTCCATTCGGTGGGCGGGCATGTTGCTGAAATTCGTCTGAGGGGCGTAAATATTGCCGGACGCCATGTTGGCATCCTTTGCATACGGCGACTGAGGGATGGGATGGGCCTTGGGCTGGCCAGGGAGAGGAGTGGGTTCGGCGGTGGAGGATCTTGGGCGGAAGAGTTGGCGGTGTTGGAGGGCGACTGCGTGCGCCTCCTGTTTGCCGTGAATGAGTTCCACGAATTCTGCGGCCAAAGCATGCTGGGCCACGCGCTTGGACGGGTCCAAAACCTGCTCCGCCATGATCTTCTCGATTTCCGGCAAGGGCAAGAAAGTGAACATCTTGAGGTATTTCTCCACAACGTCGTCGGGAGTACGGACAAAGAACTGCGATGGGCATTAGTCAACCTGAAAAGAAGATGCGAGGCGCTCTCTCATACCTGGTATAGCTCAAAGGTGGATGTCATCTCCTTGTCAAGCCAGATCGCATTGCCTGCCGACTTGCCAAACTTCTCCCCTGAAGAAGTCGTGAGCAGGGGCGTTGTCATCCCAATAGGCCTATCGATTTCATCCTTCAACGAATTGCGCTCCTGCTCGTTGGCGGTGTTTCTGCTAGCCGTCTTGACGGCTTCCATGCCGAACAGAATGTTTCCGTACTGATCGGCGCCTCCAACTTGGACCTGCACGCCCCTCCGGAACAGATACCACCAGTCCCATGCCTGCATGAGAGGATACATGAATTCGGCAACCGACATTCCGTCTCCTTTCTCCAACCGATTCTTGACGCTGCAGACGATCAGTACCCACGACAATGGCTGGCGGCGGAAAAAAAAAGGAACTCACGTATCCCTCCCAAGCATGGGGCCCAGACGCATGTAAGAGCCCAGATCTCGGACGAGCTCCATGAAAGTGACACTTGTCCACCACGTATTATTGTTGGTAATACTCCGCCTCCAGGACCATTCCTTCTCGTAGCCATGTCTTCGGCCGTAAGCCTCAATGCTCTTGCCGAGTCGCTTCAGCTGAATGTGCATCGACGCCATGTTTGCCTTTCGAACCGATGCTTTGACCTGTTCTCGCCCCGCTAGTCGCCCAGTAGGATCACCGATGCGGCTTGTTGAACCGCCAAGCTGTCCTCGATGTCAGCCAGACTGTCTCGCCCGGGGGGAGGGGGGCGTGAGTGTGACTTACGATGAAGTGAACAGGCAGACCCCAGACATAGCCCCATGCCAGAACCATAAACGGTAACATATGTCCAACATGAAGAGAAGGAGCGGTAGGATCGACGCCGGCATATATACCAGCCCTCTTCTCGGTGAACACGCGGTGCAGAAGCTCCCGTTCCCTGGAGGTGGAAAAGAAGAGCGCGCCCCCGTTAGCCTGATTCTCAAGCAGATCCACTGCAATCCTACACACAAACACTCACCCGACGACGTCGTGCAACAGTCCTCTGTCTTCAAGATGCTGTGCGAAATTCTTCCGTTTCCCTTCCTTGATCTGCCGGGAGAAGTGGGCCCATTCCTGTCGGGCTTCTTCGAGCCGTTGCAAGTACCGTTGACTGATCCACCTCTTCTGCTCGGTCATGGATGGGATTGTCGTTCGGTTCAGCGTTGGACGAGGTCCGGTGGTCAGCGCGGAGTTCGCCCGCAGAACCGCGGCCGTCCGCGCGTAGTTGTGGACGCCGCATACGGTTTGGTGGGAGAGAGTCGGGATTCGAGGAACATGTAGGCGTGCCCGCTGGGGCAGCGACCCCGAATGAATTCTCATGAGTTCCGGGGTGGAGGAGAATCAAATGGGGCGATTTAATAGCCCAAAAAAAGCGTCAGGCAATTGTATCCTAGTAATTTCTCGATAGCATGGTTTGCCTTCCTCCGATAAGAAGCCGTCCAGTTGCTTGTCTGGCGGAGAATTGTTGATGCGGGTGGGTCGGAGAAGCTACAGTATGCAAATCGTGCAAATCATGCAAACTAAGCAGATAGTCCCAGATGTAGATAAGGAGAATACAACATTCACCAGGTCTTTACCTTGACTGGGACTTGATCTGCTGAGTGAACTGTTTGGTTCTAGCGCTGTCGGTGAAAAATCGATCTCTACTGATTAGATGGATATCTTTTTTTTTTTGAAGAGGTGGCCCAGCTTCACCTAATGACACTACCGAAATTTTGATTGAAGCATTAAGAATGTGGCTACTGCTACACGGACATGTACATATCTTGAGGTGAAGAATTATATAGGCTCAACCGCTCAAGTTATACAAGCCATGAAGACGGACCTGCGCAGTGCCACGACTGCATCATTGTTCTTTTGATTGAAAACTATCAAGCACAGGCGCTCCCATAAGGAACACCCTAAAGGGCGCCGTTGGGGATAATAACAGAAATTCGGTAAAGCATGTTAGATCAATCCGTTCATCGGATTACAGCTTTGGAGGTGGATGAGAGACTCATTCCTCGGTCTTTACCGGGACCGAGCTGATTCCATTGCCTCCATCTCGGCTGCGACATCAATCGGGGCCATGACTCTCTCCTCGTCAGACGCAGTGATATGCTCTTTCAGAATATCAGCCATAGTTTCCTCCTCGATGTCAGCCAGAGTAGACTGCTCTTCCTTGATCCGTTTATACAAATCGCCGCCCTCGTCGTGTTGAGCGCTGGCCTGCGCAAGAGGAGAGGATTCGAGTTGCATACTAGCTTCCCCGTCGCTGAATTTTCGGTTAGCATAGTTCGGGGATTCAGAGGCGTCGTATGAGGGGTGGCACTTACCTATCACCTTCCTCGACCTTCGGAATAACGACTTTGGGAGCGGCTGCCTTCTTCGCCGGGGTCTTCCGGACGCGCTTGGGCTTTGGGGTCACGGCTGCTTCGGCCTCGACAGTACCACTGGGGGTGGCAGGCATATCATCAGGCGTGGCATCCGCTGCCTTGCCTCTCTTACGCTTCGTAGGAGTCTTGAGCGGGGTTGCTGCGGTAGAGGTGTTGGCAGCATCAGCAGAACCTTCGGGGCAAGCAGTTGAGAGTTCGGCCAGTCGGCGTTTCGCGTTGCGGTAGACGGTCATAGCAGACGCTGCATTTTTGTAACCGCCTCTGACAGCTATCTTTTCGTAATCGACCTTCTCTTGGATGTCAGCATTCATTCTCTCTCGGTATCTGGGTGTCAAGATTGCTTACTTTGCCAGTGGAATCACAGCACATCTGGCCGAGGACAATGAGCCTGGCTTCGTTCAGAGTCAAGCCGAACCAGCCCTCCGGCTTAGGAGGACCTCTAGTTGCCATGACTGATGTTCTTGCTACTTCCTTTTGTAGCGTGTGTTGTATAAAAAGATGATGTAGCTGTTCGAGCGGGTGTTTCTGATGAGGTGAGGGGACCATGAACGTGTGAGTGTTCAGTAAGATTTGTTCTGCGAGTAAAGCTATGTGGAGAGTATGCGAGTGTAGGGGGAAGAAAGTGGTATGAGGAGAAATTTGAATGAAAGGAGAAAGTGGCGGTTTCGCTCACAAGCAGGTGGGACAGGTTAGGAATATGAGGGATATGGAGAAAAATATCAGCTTGGGTGAGTGAATGGTGACTGAAATCGGCAAAGTGTTGTCGGGACAGCACGAAGTCACGCTAAGGCGTAACACAGGCTGGAAATGAGAGTAAAGTGAAGAGATCATGGATATGGGTCCATTGGACCCAAAAGAGATGTGGTAAAGAGTATCGTTGGTTTTCAACTCCGGAGTAAAGATGCTGAGGCTAATGTTATCCACGTCTCCAGTTTCACTAATATAAGAAACCTCCATGCCAATCTCTCACATTGAACTCCGCCTAACGCCAAATTTACCAAGACTTCCCTCACGGCGCCCTCCGCTCAATCTGCTCCCTCACCACCGGCCACAGGTGAGGATAGAATGCTGTCGACTGTTTCCCACGGTGGCTCTTGGGCGCCGCCCAGAATTCTGTCAACCCTCGAGTCCAGTACCCTTTCTTGGATTCGGGACCCACATCCTTGAAGCTCACGGGACGCCTGAGCGTGACTTCGGGGACAAGGTTTTTGAGATGTACTTCCCTCTTTATAGGTCTAGTTGAGAACGCCATGGTCGTGATGAACAACCGAGCCGTCGGCGGAAGATTTCTGGCATAATCCTCAGCCGCCTGCCGAGACTGGCGAGCAGACATTGGCAGAAACAAGTGAATGTAGCAAACAAAGGTAGCCCCATTGTAAGCCATGAAGAGCATCGGGATCGCACCGAGAGTGAGAGCTGTTCTCTGATATTAGGCGCTGACTCCCCTCCGCGATGAGCACAATCGAGGGTTTCGAACTTACCTGCTGGGGCATACCAGTCAGGATACTCCCCACTCATAAACTCCGGCAAGATGAAAGCAATCGTTACTCCGTACAGGAGGATGCCAGTGATCTTCAATGCCGCCAGGAACATGGCTTTATGGACACCACCATTGTAGATGAGAATCACCTCGGGGGGTCCTGCCGGAATGAGATCAGCGCTGGTATCTATGCGGCGATGTAGACTAATTCGCAACAATACCTTTCCGCGCAAAGAGTTTTCCATATGCGTAGCTGGCCGGGTCGGGTTCCTTGTTATAGAACATACTCTCGGGGTGCGCTGGTCTTTTGATGAACGGATCATTCTTCGGGCTGCGAGCAGCGTTCTCGGTGGTCTTCAGCCGAGCAAACAGCTTGCTGTTGAGACTCCGCCGGACACTTCGTGGAAGTGCAGCCCGCAATTGCGGATGCAGCAGGATGATAGGCCTCATATTGTCACAGAATGGAGAAATAGAACCGGAGGTGATTCTCAGCGCCGGGAAATCGGAGAAAGTTGAGGCAGTTCGGATAAGAACTTATCGATAGTAGCTCGAAGGCGGTCAGGCCTGCCAAATCCATGGCTGCTTCGTTTGTGAAACAAAGACTCACCTTTGGTTTTCTCCCTGACAGAGTGCTGATTCCTGTCATCCTCTTTCTGCAGGCCTCTTTCGTCTTTGACTAAACTGTGACAGTCAGGGATAGTCATCGTCTCGTGCCATGAGTTTGTGTTGACCCATATCACTCTCCCAACCCCCATCGCCATGATTCCGCTGCTGCCGCACCGTGGCCTTCTGCGCCCCTTATTGTCCACCTGCCTCGCCATTTTCCTCCTTCTCGCGTCAGGAACAGCCTACCAAACCGTCTCGGACGAGACCCTGCGATTCCTCCCGCGACCCGGGAAGGATTTCGATATCCACGATGGTGCACTGCTCGCCCCGATCCTGGTGCCCCGTGTCTCCGGGACCGCGGGCAACACCGCCGTCCTGAATCACCTTGCGGAGTTCTTTCGCACCTCACTCCCAGAGTGGACGCTGCAATTACAGAACTCAACATCGAAGACCCCAGTCTCCAAAGGGAAGGAGGTTCCCTTCGTCAACCTCATCGCCTCCCGCGATCCGCCCGGCGCCAGCCCCGGCGACGTCGGACGCCTCACCCTGGTTGCACATTACGACAGCAAGTACGAACCGGAAGGCTTCATCGGGGCGATCGACAGTGCCGCGCCGTGCGCGATCATGCTGCATGCCATGCGGAGCATCGACAGCGCCCTGACGAAGAAGTGGGAGGACATGCGCGCCCAGGGGCAGCTGAATCTGCTGGAGGAACAACAGGGCATCCAGGTGATCTTCATGGACGGGGAGGAGGCATTCAAGGAGTGGACGGCCACCGACTCGCTGTACGGTGCACGCTCCCTGGCGGAGCAGTGGGACTCCGAGGTTCACTCGGCGATGTCCGTGTACCGGTCGCCGCTCGACTCGATCTCCCTGTTCGTGCTGCTGGATCTGCTGGGCGCCAAGGACCCCACCATCCAGTCATTCTTCCCGACCACGCACTGGGCGTACAAAAAGCTGGCCACGCTGGAGCGGCGGCTGCGGGAGCTGAAGCGGTTCCGATCCTCGGATCCCGGACGGTCCTGGTTCCCTCATCAGTCGAGAAGCGAAAACGAGATTCCGATGTACATGCACATTGAAGACGACCACATTCCTTTCCTGAGACGAGGCGTGGAGGTCCTGCATATCATTGATGCCGGCGATCGGGGCTTTCCCACGGTCTGGCACACGATCAAGGATGACGGCGAACATCTAGATATAGACACCGTGGAGGACTGGAGCGTACTGTTCACTGCGTTCGCGGCCGAGTGGATGGAGCTGGAAGGCTTTATGTCTGGATCCGGGGACGGCGCTGGCCCCGGCCACAAGCGCTCTACTAACAGCTGGGCTAAGACGGAATTGTAAGCCTTGTCTAAACCTCAATACTGCATCAGTGCCTGGGCTGGTCCTAGCTCTAGACTGCATCTGCATCTGCATCTCCTTGGAGCCATGCTGATATTTTGTGCATCACATAGCGTCTAACTAAACCTCTGAACCGTCATTTTCCGCTACTCAGCATATATTGCGGGGAAAAATCCTGCGGGTGTTAGGATGATATATCTATATATATTTATATACACACGGCTTGATATTATCCACGAAAACCTCTACAATAAGTTTCCGAGCATATAGCCCGCCATCTCCGCCAGTCCCCAAGTTGGCTGCACCACGGACCGCAGGATAGCCGGGCCCGGACAAACGCCACGCAACCCCCAAGCGACGCCGAAGACCACCGCTCCCGCCACAAAGCGCCAGTCGATATCCGCCACAGTGGCAGTTGGCAAGCTCCAAGTCTCCGCCAGCGTCGGCTTGGACGGCCCTCCCTTCTGGGTGTCTTGTCCCGGCCTGCTTGACAGATAAGTCACCATGGACGGCACGATCCCAAAGACAATCACCAGCGCCAACGAGGGATCAAAGCGCGCCGGGTCCGTGAGGCCGACGAGGAACCGCAGCACCTTCTCCGGGTCCGCCATCCCCGTGAACAACAGCCCCGTGCCGAACTGCAACCCGGCGAGGTACGCAAAAACCGCGCGCGAGTTCTCGGATCGTTTTAGGACGCGGGGCACGGCAACCCAATTCGTCGCGAAGGCTAGCAGGGTCGTGGCCACCATGAATCCGCCCTCCGCTGCGGTGGGATAGACGGGCAGATAACAGGGGCGACCGTCCGCACACGCCGGCAGAGATTGACGGCCGGGAGGGAAGTTGGCCGTGAGCACGGCGGTCGTGAAGAAGATGGCGGTGGCGATGATGGAGCGCGGGGACAGACGCGAAATCCCGCAGAGCATGTGGCCGGAGGTACAGCCTCGACCGTTCTAGACCGTTACGGTAGTTAGCCGGTGGTTCCCACAATGTCAAAGTGAGAGGAAGTTGTCGAACTGCTCACCTTGGTCCCCCAACCCAGCAGAAACCCCATCGCCAGCGTCGACGCCAGCGAGATCCACGAGTTTGGCGCTGGGGGGTACGAAGGGATCAATGATGGCATGCAGAGCGCCACGGGCACCAGACTGGACACCAGGCCGGCGAGGACCGGCACATTCTCGCCGCTGGGACGCAGCAGACTGCCCGCCAGCAGGGACGAGATCCCAAAGACCGCGCCATTGTGCAAGAGGAGTCCCGAGGAGCCCTGGTAGAGGAGTAAGGCGCCCAACGAGGTATGGATCGGTGTGAACATGACCTTGGGGGGTGGGCTTCACCGTCTGACAAGCGACCGAAGATCAACGTTGAAAGAAAAAGGAATAAGCAAAATAGAGTCCTCCTCAGTCTGCTTTCAAATATAAGGCCGACAGATATACCGTCTCAGGGAACCATATCAATCGTGAGAAGATACTGAGCCCAAACCCAGCGTAGACGTGCTCAATGTAGAAAGAAGAGTACCTCTAAAGTACAAGTACAAGTACAAGTACAACCCTCGCCTCCGAAGTCCCCGAAATCTCCTGAACCTCCTCTACTCCAACAACCAGCACACCACACCACCTGATCCACAAACCCCCAAAGAAAAAAGAAGAAGAAAAGGAATAGACGGCGATAGAGTGGGTTCGTGGGTTTGATCTGCCATGCATTCGGGGACCAGCAATCAAACTCGGGGGTGGGGAGGGGATCTCACCTTTCTTTTCACCCAGAAATCCCCCTACCGTATGTCAAGTTAAGTTACCCGCCGCTGCATGGCCATGGAAATGGTCCCCGAACCCTACTTCTCTGTGGTTGATCATAGGACTCAAGCCCGCGTGTCGAATCTCCGCATAGCATGGCATGGCAATCCAAGAAAAGCCGGATGGGCCGGAAAGGGGTTCCTTTCCTCTGGTCTGTTTTTTTTTTTTTTTTTCTCTTTGGTTGGCTGGACTTGAAGTCGGTGGTCGCCGACCGACCGGCTGTATGGCCTTTGCGCTGTCCTTGACACTGCGCGTATATAGATACGAGGATTCTTGGGCCGAGAGGTGAGAGTCGCATTGTTCCCGGGACGATCAAGAAAGAAAAGGCCGATTAACAGATTAATTAATAACAGGACACGGCGGACCGTACAGTTCAGTTGATAATTGTGGATCGGGGGTCCTATCGCCAGGTCCCCGAGAATTTCGAACACAGTGACACACAGCCCTCTGCGGGAAAAAAGAATAACTTTATGCTTGATGATCCCTCCCTTCCCTCTGCGGAGGTACTGTACTGTACCAAAGGGCTATGTTTGTGTGAGAGCCCTGAGTAGTTGCTCTGTTTAGTGTACGAACACATTTGTTTGGGATGGTATCATGGATTGTTGGGGAGGAAAGGATGATCTTCCGCACTGTTCCATTCGGAGAATTTCTGATCACAATAGATTGATTGATAGATCCATCCTGGTTCTCAGCAAATTCCTGAATCCCTACCTCGGTTCTATATGTGGATTGCAGTGGTACTTACCACATACCAAACTACAACTTCACCTCACCAACCACATCTCTCTCCAACCGCGTCGCATTCAGCAGATGAGGCCCCAACTCCGCCAGCTTCGTCACGCCCAAGAACACCATATTCGCCTCGATCTCCTGCCGCAGGATAGCAATCACGCGGCGCACCCCCTCCTCGCCGTACCCTGCCGCGAGACCGTAGAGGAACGGCCGTCCAAGCCCAACAGCCGATGCGCCCAGCGCCAGCGCCTTGAGGACATCGGTCCCACGACGAATCCCGCCGTCCACGAAGATCTGCATCCGGCTTCCAATCAAATAGGGCGCGTGTCTGCGGATCTCAAGCAAGGTGACGAGTGGAGGTTGAGCGCTGACCTCCAACTTATCATTAGTGATTCTGAATCGGTAGATGCAGGAAGAGAAGTGAGGAGGAGAAACTCACGTATCCTGCGACCTCCCCCCATGATTCGAGAGAACGATCCCCTGCACTCCCCGCTGGTACGCCAACACCGCATCCTCAACGCACTGGATCCCCTTAATCACAATCGGCAAGTCGGTGAGGTTGCGTAACCAGGTCAGAATCTCCCAGTCGATGAACGGCGAGATAGAACTAGCCATGGTCTTTGCGACGCCCTGGCCTCGGGCGGACGAGTCTCGTGCCTGTCCCTCCCCTATCCCATCAGCATCTTTCCACCTCCCCAGCTATCCCCCCTCCCCCCCAAGAAGGCAAGAGTAAACATACCTGCACCTCCAAATTCAACCTCTCATCCATCTCCCGTTTCCCCACAACCGGCGAATCGACCGTCACCCAAACCCCGCAAGCCCCCGCCTCCACCGCCCTCCGGACCGTCTCCACCGACTTCCGTCTATCTTTGTTGACGTACAGCTGCGCAAACAGCGGCTGATGCTGGGGGTTCGTGCGCGCCGCGCGCACTCTCTCGATGGGCATGCTCGCCCCGTTGGCCAGCACCTGGGCCAGCCCCTCGTGGCCCGCCGCCGCCGCCAGGGCGCATTCGGCGTCCGGGTGCGCCAGCTTGGCGATCCCGGTGGGACTCATGTACACCGGCAGCGAGACCTTCTGACCTAAGATGGTGGTGCGGGTGTCGACGCCGGCCCGGATGCTGCGGAGGATGCGCGGGCGTAGCGAGACTTTGCGGTAGGCTTTGGCGTTGGCGTGCTTGCTGTGCTCGTCGTCGGCGCCGGAGGCGTAGTAGGCCCATGCGTGAGGGGAAAGGTGTTGGTGGGCGACTTTTTCGAAGTCGTGGAGGTTGATGAGGGTGGAGAGGGGAGGGGCGGGGGCTGTGGTTTTGGTGGCTACTATCTTGGGTAAGGGGCTGGGCGGTGAGGGTGATGATGGCGGTGGTGAAGATGGGGATGGGGCTGAGAGTGTGCCGGGCTGGATTGTGCCTTTCAAGCATGATGGTTCAAGGGCCTCGGTGAGGAGGGACTTGTCGTGGACGGAGTCGAAGTCTGCTGTTGCGTCCTTGCCGGCACAGCGGAGGATTACTTGCGGACCGCCGGGGTGTTCGTCAATGAAATCTGTGGTGCGTCGCATCAGTCACTGTGCACTTCCTGACTGCAGAGCAGTGTGGTGCTGGCTCCTGGCTCACCGGTCACATCGTAAACAGAGCCATGGATGGCAACCCAGCATGACTGGCGAGATGAATGTCTCTCGATTTCCTCGCGTGTAAGGAATGTCATTGCATGCAATCGTTGTTTGACCTTGAGAAGCAGTCAAGACAGGTCAAGGAGATTAAGAAGTAGGACGATAACAACAGCAGGGAGATGAGCGCCACAGGAAGCTCGGATTTCGCGCCGAGGCAAACGCGGAGAAAAACCCCCGGGGTCAACAGTCAACATCCCTGCATTTCCCCCACGCTAACGGCTATTGTCTGAGGGGGTGGGGGAGAGCACTGTGCCTCATACATCAGAACCTGGGGTAAAGAGGATCTGGAACTGCAACAGGATATCCACGATCCTCTCAGACTCCACCGTGGACACAGACACAGATGCAGACCAACATGTCTGCGGAAATCTCGACGCCCAACGCTGCTCCCAAGCCCTCATCCCTACACATCGAGGACAACCAAGACGATGGCAAGATCAGCAACATTCAACACGGCGATACAGCCCTGGCATTCTTTGCCACGGGCGATGAACTGCAATCCGTCGACGCAGCCGAACTCAAGCGGCTGGAGAGGAAGATAGACTGGGCAATCCTGCCTTGTCTGTCCGTCTGCTATGCCTTCTACTATGTGCGCATTTCGTTCAACCCGACTGACCAGCATGAATCACTAGGGTCATCACTAATATCATAACTAGATCGACAAAACCACCCTCTCCTATGCGGCCATCTTCGGCATCAAGGAAGATCTACACCTGTCCGGCCAGCAATACTCCTGGCTTTCGTCAGTGTTTTACTTCGGCTTCCTCGTCTGGGCCATCCCTACCAACTTTCTTCTCCAGAAGTTCCCCGTGGCCAAATATCTTGGCGTGAACATCATACTATGGGGCGTCTTCCTCATGCTACAGGGTTCGTGGTAGAAACTTGGTTCCCTAAAATCAAAATATCTCTACTCATACTCGCTCTTCCAGCTGCGGCGAAGAACTTCACACAGCTCGTTGTGCTGCGAGTCATCTCGGGGGCTGCGGAGGCATGCAGGTAAGTAACAGCATCCCTGGACTCGTCATGCTGCGGCTAACATCATACCAGTGATCCTGCCTTCATGTTGATCACGAGCATGTTCTACACGAGACGCCAGCAGCCCATCCGCATCGGGCTGTGGTACACTGCCAACGGACTCGGCATTGCCCTCGGAGGATTGCTGGGGTATGGCATCGGGCACATCCAGGGGGCTCTGTCCTCGTGGAAGTACGAGTTCCTCATCATCGGCGCGTTATGCACCGCCTGGGGCATCGTCATCTTGATCCTGCTGCCCGACTCCCCGGTGACGGCGCGCAATTTCTCCCCACGGGAAAGACGGTTGGCGGTGGAGAGGCTCCGCGACAACCAGACAGGCGTGGAGAACAAGATCCTCAAGCCGGCGCAGGTCCTAGAGGCGCTGCTCGACTGGAAAGTGTGGGCGTTCCTGCTGCTGGGGCTCTCTGGCAACATCCCCAATGGCGGAATCTCCAATTTCGGGACCTTGATCATTTCCGGATTCGGCTTTTCGACCTGTAAGCTCGGCGGGACGCTATAACAATAAAAGGCATGAGTCTGACAATTGCAGTGGTGACGACCTTGATGCAAATTCCCTACGGCGTGTTTATAGCCCTCATGATCCTCCTCAGCGTGTACACCAACGATCGCCTGCCGCCCAACAACCGCTGCATCGTGACCATCCTTTTCCTCCTCCCCAATGTTGCAGGTGCATTCGGACTCTGCTTCCTTGCTGAAGATAACCGCGTCGGTCGGTTGATCTGCTACTACTTAACCGGGTCGTACAACGCCTCCTTCGTTCTCATTCTTTCCATCTTGACCGCCAACATTGCCGGTCACACGAAGAAGGTCGTCACCAACGCGATGATCTTTCTCGGAGTGTGTGCGGGAAACATCGCCGGTCCGTTCTTCTACAAGTCAGACCAAGCACCACGGTACCAGCTGGGGATCTGGTCGATGATCGTGTCCAACTTAATTGAGATTGCGCTGGTGGTGATTTTGCGGATCATGCTGGCGTGGGAAAATCGGCGACGGGATGCAGCGCAGCAGCACGGAGACCCCACGGCATGGGACCGCGACCAGACGGCTTTCAGTGACCTCACGGATAAGCAGAACTTGAATTTCCGGTACGTGTACTGAGAGTGCCAGAAAGCGGGGTGAGGGGAAAGTGCATGTGCGGGAGTGGGGGGTCAAGGATCAGCGCTCGGCCTCCGCCAATGATGCGGGTGTGATAGTGCATCTTATGAATACCCCAGACTATATAGTTCTGTCCACCCCCACGCGGGGGTAAGCGTGGGGAAGAAAGGGTTTGTGGAAGTAGCTCGTCATGCTGCGTATATAAATGGGTAGTTGTAGAATGCGACGGGAGACCTTTGGCAATTCACCTGATGGTACTGTACATACACACCAAAATGGCGCGCATCAAGTCGATTGAATACTTCCGAGTCAAGCCCCGTTGGCTGTTTGTGAAGATCACCGATGATGAGGGTCAATTCGGATGGGGCGAGGCCACACTTGAGGGACACACACTGGCCGTGGAAGGCGCCCTGGATGAGATCATCGCACGAGTGATTGGCTATGAGGCAGAGTATGTTCGCCCACTTTCGCAAATGAACCAAGCTCATTATTTGCAGCGACATCGAGCATATCTGGCAAACCATCTGGCGATTAGGATTCTACCGCGGTGGTCCCGTGTTCATGTCCGCGCTGTCCGGAATCGACATCGCCCTGTGGGATCTCAAAGGCCGCCGACTGGGCGTGCCTGTGCATCAGCTGCTAGGCGGCAAAGTCCGCAACAAGATCCAGGTCTACGCCTGGATCGGAGGCGACCGACCCAGTGACGTGGAGATTGCTGCGTGCGTCAACCCTTGGCCCCCCAAACCCGAGCTTCCTTCTGGATCATCACCTAACAACCCGCAGAAAGGCGCGTATCGAGCAAGGCCTGAAATGCGTCAAAATGAACGCCACCGAGGACGTCAACTGGCTGGACTCGCCCGCCATCCTGGACTCGTGCATCGAGCGCATTAAACAGGTGAAAGCCCTGGGCCTGGACGCAGGGCTGGACTTCCACGGCCGTCTGCACCGCCCCATGGCCAAGCAGCTGGCCAAAGCCCTCGAGCCGTACCGCCCCTTGTTCATCGAAGAGCCCCTGCTGGTGGAGCACCCGGAGGCCATAAAGCAGCTCTCGCAACAGACCAGCATACCCATCGCGCTCGGCGAGCGCCTGTACACGCGGTGGGACGCCAAGCGGTTTCTGGAGGACGCGTCGGTCGACATCCTGCAGCCGGATATTGCGCACGCGGGGGGCATTTCGGAGACGAAGCGTATTGCGACGATGGCGGAGACGTACGATGTGGCGATTGCGCCGCATTGTCCTTTGGGTGAGTTGGCTTTTTCTTGGGGTGGATTTAGGAGATGTGTGCTAACTCGATTTCCGCGCAGGTCCGATCGCCCTGGCGGCGTCGATGCAGGTCGCCACCTCCATCCCCAACTTTGTGATTCAGGAGATGTCCCTTGGGATGCATTATAATATCGAAGCAGGGGATATCGATCTGACTAGCTATCTGGCGGATGCGTCGGTGTTTGATATCGAGGGAGGATACGTGTCGGTGCCGAAGGGGCCAGGACTGGGGATTGAGATTAACGAGGAGTTGGTCCGGAAGATCAGTCAGGAAACTGAGCCGTGGCTGCCGAAGGAGTTCTATGGTCCTGATGGAGGGATCCGTGAGTGGTGAGTGTGCAGCTGAGTGGATGTTAGTGGCGGTAGTCTAAGTATCAACTTGTGGGGAAGGGAGAACAAGACGTGGGGGTTCCCCCGCATTGTTCTTCGACATATTTAGTAGCAATACTATTTACTCAGTCCCTGTCCCGCTCTGCCCGAGTACTCCACCATCCCTCATCCTATACAATTCCCTTTCAACAATGGACCTCTTCTCCCTCCAAAACAGCACCGCCTTAGTAACAGGGGGCACACGAGGCATAGGCCAACAAATGGCCCTTGCCCTCGCCGAAGCCGGCAGCGACATCATCTTCTTCCTTTTTTTTTTTTTTTTTTTTTTTTTTTTTTTTTTTTTTTCCCCCCCCTTCCCCCCCCCCCCCCCCCCCCCCCAATCCCCAACCCACCCCCCCCCCCCCCAAAGCGCGACCCCACGAACCTCACCACAAAAAACCAAATCGAATCCCTCGCCCGCAAAGCAACAATCTACACCGCCGACCTCTCCTGCCGCGCCTCGATCACCGCCCTGATCCCGCGCATCCTGGCCGACGGCCACGACATCAACATCCTGATCAACTGCGCGGGCATCCAACGCCGGCACGCCAGCCACCTCTTCCCCGACGCCGACTGGGACGCCGTCCTGCAGACCAACCTGAGCACGATTTTCACGCTCTGCCGCGACGTCGGCCGGTACATGCTGACCCGGGACCCGGACGCGCACGGCCAGCGCGGCGCAATCATCAACGTCGCCTCGCTGGTCTCCTTCCAGGGCGGGCTGACGGTGCCCGCCTACGCGGCCGCCAAGGGCGGGGTGGCGCAGCTGACTAAGGCGCTGAGCAACGAGTGGGCGGCGCGCGGGGTGCGCGTCAACGCCGTCGCGCCGGGGTATGTGGCGACGGAGATGAATACCGCGCTGCTGAATGACGCAGACCGCTCAAGAAGTATTCTGGATCGGATCCCGGCGGGACGGTGGGCGAGCCCGGAGGATTTCAAGGGGGTGACCGTTTGGCTGGCGGCGGGGCGGGCGAGTGGCTATGTTTCGGGGAGTGTGGTCGTTGTGGATGGCGGGTGGATGGGGAGGTGATATCTAGAAATCTTTGATGGGCTGCGAGGCGAGGAGAGGAAGAGGTTTGGGGCTCCAGTCTAGCTAGGATATCATACTGCGACTCTATTGTTGAAGAGTAGCTCTTGGCTAAAGTAAAAGATAAGCCGCATCAAGAAATTCCGAGCCCACTTTTCATTCCATGCTCCACCTGATCCACCAGTGGACTCCTCCCGCTATGCCACTTTCATGACGACCTTGCGAGGGCCAGGGACCGATGGCATGGAAATTATCTCCCCTTGCTCCCCACCTCTTTTTGTGAAGATCAATCCTTCGACAGTTAGCCCGGGTAGCCTCAAGTATAGGCTCAATCAAGGCAGGTGCCACGAGGGAGTAACATTCAAGCTTAAAACCCCTGCTGGGAAATCTTTTTCGAGTCGATAAGCTTAACCCGTAGCTTCGTATCAGAAACCTTATGTACGCTAGCTTGGAAGTCTGACATCCCTGGGATGTGAGAAACTGTTTGGCCAGCCAACTCCACTGCGAGATCAGATTGCCACATTCCCATCTTGGGTGGAAGTGATCCTTCGAGATCTATTCCAGGTTGCATGATGGGTGGCGGAGACTTTTTTTTGGAGATATGTCTTCTTTGCACCCACCACCGCACGCGAACAACGAAGCCAATATTTATCAACCCTAGATCCTTGTCCTATTCCTTCCATAATTTGCTAGCTTAGCTTAAGTACTTTCTCCAGCACCGTAGGCCACATCAAAACCCTCAGTCTGAGTAGCTCCGCGGAGGCACAAATTCTTCAAAAACAACTCCGCGGACAGCGTGGCGATACCCACCCTTATACTGGCAGCGGAGGACCGGGCTACCATGGAACTGCGGCCGGTGAGCGGGCCCGTCCCTTTGAGCAGCCAACACGTGGGAATGACCAGCAATCCCAGCTACCTACCCGACGATATGCGGTTTGCGTGAAGCTTAACGGGAGAGATCGGAATTGATTTGGCCGATGTGGAGCTGAAGGGGTCTGGCTCTGGCTCTATGTCTCCGAGCCAAGCATTTCTTCGAAGGTAGTCCTGACTGCGTACGTATCTCTGCTCCGATAAGTGAGCAGATTCCACATGTTTGTGCTACGGTGCAGTCACGGAGCCGCTGTAGAGGCTGGTTGTTTGGTTTGCTCAAAGCCAAGCAGGCTGTCGCGGCGAACAGGGATGTCAATGAAGCTGGGACAATCACTTTACTTAACGCTGACACACAAAGTACCCTTTGGGGTCTGTAGTTCGGTGCTGCTCGTGCATGTGGGTGGCACTTATGTTCGACATGTACCAGCTTCTGATGACGTCCTGGTTCAGACGTGTTGGACGAGGGCGGAAGCCATGCTCCGACTTAATTGCCTTCTCGCCGATAATGTGATAGCTAGAAGTGGCCCTCTGCCATTCTTGTGTGGTGTGCCCGGCCAGGAATGTACAATCGGCCGGATGGCAAGCCCTCTGACAAGGCTGCTCTCTGGAACGAAAGTGACAATGTCTGCTCAAGCATGGAAAACTCGATTCCCGGTGAAAGCTTTTCTGAAAGATACGTGGCCGTGGTGCGGATGTCAAAGCCCTAAGTCCTCCGACCTCCGATAAGTGAGACAAACCCAGACCAACAGGTGAAGGATCTTCTCGAACGGTGCTGAACCTGCTCACCTTCTCGGACACTGTCCGTAAGTGGGTCCTATCAATCTTATCAATCGATGCCAAGATCTGAGTCCTGCCCAATCACCATGTTTCTCGGCGGAGACTATACGACAACGTTGGCACAGCCAAGACACCAAACAACAAAAAAAGTGTGGAAGCTCCCCTCCCTGGAAATCAGGGCCCGAGAATCGGATGATTGCCAGAAAATCTAATCTAATTAAACGTGTCTTGGCTGGATGACCTCCAAGCGGCGAAATACCGGGAGCTTTCAGGAAGAAAGTGGTCTGGACGTCTCATGCCATATAAAGATGGACTCACGACCAGGGTCTGCCCGCACCTTCGATTGCGCTGATCTTCTCACATTCACATTCACTTTCTCATCCAGAACACAGATTGTCTGTCTGTCTGCAAAATGGGAGTAGAAAAGGACACACCTCAGGTGGTCTCTGAGGAGCCGGAGACTACCTCATCCTTGCAATCGTCCAAGAGCCCTCGTACAAATGATGTCGATAGAAGGCGACCACCACCTCTGGCCGCGAAGCTGATTGCTGTCGTTATTATCTCTTGCATCAGCTTTGGCTCCCACTGGAGCAGCGGTGTTACCGGTGCCATGAAGAGCACAATCAAGAAGGTTTGTTGTCCTAGCCAGGGTAGATCATTGCTTTACTGACAGATTGTAAAGCAAATGCATGTGACCAACACCCAATTCTCCCTTCTCGAAGCTAGTGAGAACTTCATGGCTACCCTTCTGCTTCTCGCAGGCGGCATTGTCACGGATCGAGTTGGTGGTGCTCGTATGTTTGCTGATCCCCTCCACTAACGCAATGACACTAACTTGCTGCCAGGGATGATCGTTTATGGAAATGTCGTGTATACCATTGGTTCCATTCTGGTGGCTGCTGCTACCACAGTGCGCTCATTTAGATTCATGGTCGGCGGAAGAATCATCCTCGCACTTGGCGACATTGCGACCCAGACAGCACAATACAAAATGTTCTCCTCTTGGTTTCCGCCCAGCAACGGATTTGCTTCCACGCTTGGATTCGAGCTCGCCATTGGAAAGGTATTGAATCATGCGCCCACACCACGTTGGACTCATCAAAGCTAACTTTGACTAGATTGGAGGATTTGTCGGCAAGTCCACCGCAAACGTGATTGCCAAGGTATGTGCCCTGCAACTCTTGGAGCTCCATTGATCTAACCGTCAGTAGAATACTGGCAATTTTGCCTGGGTGTTCTGGACCTCTGTCTTCATGAATCTCTTCACGAACGCAGCCACCGTGTTCTTCTGGATATTCAACCGCTACTGCGAGAAGCACTACCGTGGTCGCGAAGACAAGGCGACCCAGGAAGAATTGGTGGAGAAGAATAAGAAGTTCGAGATCCGGAAGATGTTCCAGTTGCCTTGGATGTTCTGGGCCGTGATGGCCTTTTCGATGTTCCAAACCAGTACCGCCAGTGTCTTCAGCTCCAATGCGACGGAATTGGCCGAGAAGAGATTCAATGTCGACGCCATCAAAGCTGGCTGGTACAGCGCTTTGGCTCAATATGCTGGTATGTGTTTGGCTCGGTCTTAAGATGGCATCTTCTAATATGGTCTAGGCTTCTTCCTTGTTCCTTGCCTAGGCGTTTTCATTGATATCCTCGGTCACCGAGCCTCAGTCTGTGAGTCAAGTCCTTCCAAAGTTTGGCCATGGGTGTCCCCACTAAGACAGATGATAGTGTGCGTGTGCGGTCTCGGAATGTTCATCAGTATGATCCTGGTCAACTACGCCTCAGCGAAGCAGGGAACTGCCGCGGCGTTTGGTATTTATGCCGTTGCGGTGTCGTTGGGACCGACCTCTATCATCGACGGTATCCGTACCACTCTCTGGCATCAGTCAGTGTTTGGGTCTGCGTACTCCCTGAAAGTGACGATGAACAATGCGTACGTTTCTCAACGTTCTCCAAACAGAGTGTCCTCTAACCCCCTTTTTTTTCCAGCATGACCATTATCATTGGTATCATCACTGGTGCCCTTCAGGATGCCGATAACGATTCCTACCATCGCGCCGTGCGGGTCTATCTCTTCCTGGCGGTCTGCTGCGCCATCGTCTCAATTGTTCTCCTGATCGGATCCTATGTGGGTAGGGATCTGGCGCCCCTGCAATGGTCACGGAAGAAGCGTCATGCTTTGGGCGCGGAGTTCTTCGCGATGCTACAGCAGCACCACCTCGTCGAGCATTACGAGCGGAGCAAACGCATCTCGATCGGGTGTTTCACAGCCTTGTTGCTGCTCACGCTGGGCAGTTGGGCTGCGTATATATGGGGGGCCGTGACGGGCAACAACTCATAATTGAGAAGAGGGGGAGCGTTCGCAGCCTTGTCATAATGGCTGTCAGATGATAATAAAAGTCCGCAATAGTGTTTAATGAAGTTCTAAGCAGTGGTTGTTGACAAGTAGAGAGTAGGTTGATTCAGGTTGACTGCGGGAATTCCCGCGTGTGTCCACTGAGGTGTGTCTTTGTTCGGGCTCGATTAGGCAGGCGTGCCATTCTCCCGAGTCCCAGTCTGATCTCGGTAAGCTCAACCAGTTCCTGCTGCCAAGATCTGTGCTCTTTGTCTTCGCCCCCTCTATTGATCACCATTCTCAGTCCTTAACGGTGCTTATTGAGGCCTGTCTTCGTCATCTTCTCCAAGTCACTCTCACATACAAATAGATACCAAATGCCGTTACTTCCCAAAGAAGGCCTTGGCTGAATGACCGCAAGGGTAGAAAGTCGTGAGATGCTGTACTTCAAGTAGCAGCACGAGATCAATGGCGATGGACAAGATCTTCCCTCACCACCACAACTACGAGCCTGTTCCCAAGACGGAGAACAGCGGCGATGGCACCACCACCACCATAATCGGGCCTGGCTCGCGCCGCCGGCACTCGATCCAGCAATTCCTCAAGCGGAATCTGACGGCCATCACGATCTCAGGCCTTCTCCTGGTCCTGGTTCTGCTCGTGCTCGCCGTCATCGCGGCCATTACCATCGAGCCGTTCCGCCAGGTCCTCGTCGTGAAGCTCTCGTCGTCCTCGTCGATCATCAACGGCCAGCGACAGTGCTTCTCCACGAACCGCCACACCACGCTCTCCTGCGGCAACTCCACCGCCGAGGCTACCAGTTTGGGCTGCTCGTACGATCCTTTGTCCGCCTGCTGGCTGCACAAGGACTGCCCCCATGACTACTCCGAGGAATTTGCAACCTTCAACGACGGCAAGCCCTTCCAGTACTACTACGACCACGAGATGCAGCACCCGATGAAGGATTACACCGAGGTCGGGAACAACGAGCAGGGGTACTACTTCACGGTGACCCGCGAGCATCTGGTGCACTGCCTCTATCTGCTTCGGCGCGGTCATGATGTTTACAAGCGAGGGGATCGGGTGGATACCATGCTGGCGGATTCGGGCCATGTTGCCCACTGCGCCAATTTCCTGGCGGATTACCTGCGCCGGCCGGACCCGTATCTGGACTCGTTGGGGACGCAGGGGCAGACCAATTGTTTTATGTCGTGTAGTTAATTTATTGTTGAGTCTTGCAACAGGAGTGGAACAGTGGAATGAAGTGTTTTTTTTCTAGTGGGAGCTGTTTTCACATTCTGATATTCATGGCGTAGACTAGACCCAGGCTCATTTGGATTTCATCCAATGCATTCTTCCATCATGTCCACGTATAGAATAGCTCCTTTGTTCGAGTATCCAATGCATCAGTATTATGTGTTTGAATAAAGCCTTATGCAGAAACATAAAACACGGCATGGGGACTGGCGTCACCACTTTGTAGGGAAGGGGGCTTCTACCCGGTCATGCAGCATATCCCATTACTTCATTTGCAAAGTTTTTCCGAGATTCTTAGAATGCCTACCTCATAAGTTCCAGAAGAAGTAGCTTTAGGGCCACTACCTGTGCCTCGATCACAAAAGAGAAACGGAGAGAGGCAACCTCACATCTCCATCGGTACTCCTCCTTCTCCTGGATGCTTCTCTCACAAGGTTGCTCACAGGCTCTGAGAGTGTGTCACTGAGAGCATTGCAAAGCTGCACGGCTAGGATCCTAGCTTCGTAGCGTGTACTTGCTTTTGGCATTGTTCCTCAAACCCTTTTCGTGGGCAGCAATAGACTGGCCAATTGACTCGCCGCAGTCCGAGCGGGTCCGCCAGCAGGGCATGTATTCACCGGCAAGGACAGTCTCCTCCCTGAAGCCGTCTTGGGCAGGGTTGCAAGCCCTAACCCCGTGACAGCCCGTCCTGGGGTGCCCGGGGTTAAGCGCATTCTGCAATACATGTTTTGGGTATCATCAACCCGCCCAAGCGTGATAAGTAACGCCCCCCATTCAGTCACTTCAAGTACCGATAGGTACTTTCTTTCGCAGCGTCCAGCGAGTAAAAGCTCCCCGGGCCTAAAGTCCATGGCAGGGCAGCGGGATCCTCTCCGGACCCGGAGCCCAGCTGCGGTTCTGGAAGTCGTTCGCTCTGCACGACCGTCCCTTCACTACTCTCATCAACCCGCCGGTAGGTGCACTCTTCTCTTCCCTTGATCCCACATTCTAGACACGGGTTCCCCCCATCACAAGCCTTTTTCAGACGCGCACATGCATCGCATGCATGTCGTTCTTTGCCGCCTGTTCGGGGCTCTGGGATCGCATACCCGGCCTGATGGCGCGCGGGACAGGTCTTCCAGTGTCGACGAAGGACGTCGCTGTGTTCATTAATAGTGAGCTCGAGTGCGAGATGAGATGAAAACTCATAAAAGAAGCGGGCTCACCCTCGTCTGTAGCGAGAGGCGCAGAAGGAACACTGATACGGTTTGTCTGCGCTATCTGCTGTCGGTCAACAAAGAAATACTTTGTGCTAGAGGTGGAGGCAAGGAAACCGTACGGGAAGTGATGTGGCGCTTGTAGTGGTCAATCCGTTGGAATATTGCATCGCAGGAGGCGCAGCTCCATTTGGTGGGTGGATCTTGTGTCTCCGCGGATCTGGATCGTGCGGTCATGCTGAAGCTATGTATGTAGACTGACAGGGTCGGCAATTCAACTTGACTGAAACCGGTAAGACCTTTTGGTGCCTTACTTGGCCAAAAGTAGTCGAGAACACAGTTATGGTGAATGGTGAAAGAGAGTTGGAAATGTCGGCGTCAGCAGTGGCGGGGAAATGTGGGGGAATCCCGCCGGGGTCCGATCCATGCAAACAGAACTACAAAGAGATGGAAGTAAGCAAGTAAACTATAACTACGCTATTTCCGGGATTCCTCCACCAACTCTATCAGCGGGATCCCTCCACCTCTTCGCCTTCACCAGGCATATATAAGAACCCATCTCCTTCAGCAGAGATGCGGCTTACTTGGTCCTCAACAGCTCCTGCTTCTTAGCACAGGCATATCTTAAACAATCCGATCTATTCAAGCAAATCCCGAGCAAACATGACCACCACCCAGAAAACTCAGGCTGAAGACCACTTCAACAATTGGCCCAACGTTCAAGGCGTAAGAGCCTCTACTTAGAGATCAACGGCTGAGACTAATGATACTCCAGTTCGATGCCAATTACGAAGTCAAAGACCCCGTCGAACTCCCAGTGGAGGGTATCATTCCTGCCTACACGGCTGGCACGCTGTACCGCACCGGGCCAGGAAGTTACAAAGTCGACACTGAGCAGGGGGAGACGGTCGAACTCAGCTACTGGTTCGATGGATACAGTCAAACCCATCGCTTTCAGCTCGTCGCCTCTGATGCCGACCACCCCCTGCGAGTCTACTACAACTCTCGCTTCTCGGTAGACCACCTGATCGAAGAAACCCGCAAGTCAGGGAGCCTAAAACCGACCACCTTCGGCCAGAAGCGCGATCCCTGCAAAGCCGTCTATGACAAGGTTCAAACCGAATACGAGCCAGCCAGCCAGTCGACTCCCCCTCACCCCGCCGCCGTGAACGTTGGGGTCACTTTGTCGGTCAATATGCCCGGCCTGGGGACTGAAACCAGTGACCGCTGGGACACGTCGACGGGGATCAAGACCCTGTGGGCCAAGACCGACTACAACATCTTCAAGCAGCTAGACCCCGTCACCCTGGAGCCCCTCGGTCTCGCCCGCCAGCAGAACCTCCATCCCGACCTCACGGGCGAAAGGGCCGCCGCGCACGCCCGCTCAGACCCCAAAACCGGCGATGTCTTCAACTACAACCTCACACACAGCCCGGAACCCACGTATCGCGTCTTCCGCACCTCCGCATCCACCGGCGAGACCACGATCCTGGCGACCTTCCCCGCCACGCCCGCCTACCTGCACTCCCTCTTCCTCACCGAAGACTACGTGATCATCTGCGTGTGGAACGCGCATCTGGACGTCTCGGTCTTCGACACCCCCGTCCACAGCGTTCTCGACGCGATAGAGCCATTCGACCCCACCAAGCCCTCAATGTGGTATGTCATCGATCGCCAGGGCAGCCAGGGCCTGGTTGGCACATACACCGGCCCGCCCTTCTTCTGCTTCCACAGCATCAACGCCTGGCAGGAACCGTCCGCCTCCAGCAGCAGCAGCAGCGGAGAAGACATCGACATCGTCGCGGACCTCGTCATGTTCGACAACCTCGACTTCCTCTTCTCCCTGTACTACGAAAACCTGCTCTCCAACACCAGCCCCGCCAAAGCCCGCCTCAGCGCCCCCGGCCGCACCGACACCACTCGCTCCACCGTCGCCCGCTTCCGCCTCCCGCTCATCCCCGCTCCCGCATCCCCAAACCCTCACCCACAAAAAGCAATCCTCGAACGCACCACCTGCAAACCCATCTCCCCCGAGCTCCCCACCCTCAACCCTAGCTTCGTCACCCGCAAGAACCGGTACACCTACTCCATCGGCGCCCGCGGCGAGTCCACCTTCTTCGACTGCATCATGAAACTCGACAACGACCACCCGGAGACCCCGCAGATCTGGGTCCAGCATGCGCATTCCCCCGGGGAACCGATCTTCGTGGCGGACCCGCAGGGCACGAACGAGGATGATGGGGTGTTGCTGAGCGTGGTGTTGGATGGGCATTCCGGCAAGAGTTATCTGCTGTGTCTGGATGCGCGGGATCTGTCCGTGCTGGGGAAGGCGAGGGTCGACGGGCCGGTGGCGTTCGGGTTCCATGGGCAGCATGTTCCTTTGGCCGGGGGGATTCCGACGGGTGATTATTGAAGTATTTTGGGCACAGTCGACTGTCTTGGTTCGAAATGGCGGGGTGCTGGATTTTTTATCGTTTGTCTTCGTGTTTTTGTCGGGTTAAGGTTGGGTGCTTGGTGGCGATATCTGCTCTGCTTTGCAGGCCCAGTGGGCTCCTTAATGATGATGATTACGCTTTGTTTACTTGATTGCGTCAGAATGCTATGAATATAATCTCTCTTCTCATCTCATCCTACTACAGCCGCTTGAACTTCTTGAACTTTCATCTGGGTCATCTCTGAGAAGTCCCAAAGCCAGGCCTACTTCCACACACACATGCACGCTTCCCATCTGATGAAGAAACCAGACTCATGAGTGCTACTCACCGCACAAAGATCTCTACCAAAACCTCATTACTCCATCCCGGCCGCAAGCCCATCTCCTTATACGCCGCCAACACATCCACCGCCAGAACCCTGGCACCGTCCTTCCCATCCCCGTCGCCATCACCATCACCTCGATCCCCCTCCTCCGCAGCCCCCATCTTCCACACCGTCTTCCGCGGCACCGGCTTCCCCAGAATCGTCACCATGAAGTTCCCATCGATGTCCCACCTTGGCAGATCCGAGAAATACACCCCCAATGTGCCGAGCGCCTTGAGGCTGATGTCCGCGCGGAGCCGGCCGTTGTTTTCGATGTAGACGTCCGAGTTGGCGAGTGCGGCGGCGCCGGTCATTTTGCCGAGAAGGCCGAGGACGGCCACTTTCGTAGTTCTTGTTGGTGTTGATGGGTTTGCGACGGTTGAGGACGGGGATGTGTTATGCGGGGTCAGGGAGAAGGCGTGCGTCGGGTACGCGGTGAGGATCTCCCAGCCCCTGTGCTTGACTTCGACGGAGACCAGGGCTTTCGCGTCGGAGACCTGCAGGGTTTCGGCGATCTTGCCGCTGGTGTGGGCGCGGACGATGTATTCGCCCGTCGAGTCGGGGTGGATGCCCGGGAAGTCGCGGAGGTGGATGATGGAGGTTCTGTCTGCGCTGGAGATGTTGAAGAGTCCCAAAATGCCGCTGCCGGTGCGGGCCCAGCCCGTGTATGTGCCGACGCGCAGCACGTGGCCTTCGTTGTAGTCGTGGTAGACGTCTAGCGTGCGGCCGACCAGCCCGGGCCGGAGGATGACGGTCGCGCCGTGGATGGTCGGCGCGGTCATCTGGTCGATGAGGCCGAGGTTGTGCTTGCCCGGCTCGTCGGTGATGTAGATCGGGCCGCCGGAGACGCAGCGCGCGGCGGCGTGGAAGCCCGCGTAGGGGTGGCTGGTTTGGAACATGTCCCAGTCCGGCACGACGTTCAGGTACCGCGTCAGCAGAGCGTTGTGGGCGTTGCAGAATACGTGCCACGGGTGGGAGGCCTCGATGTTGGGGAAAAAGTCGTCCGAGTTGCGGAGCGGGATCGTCGGTTTGTTGGTAGGCAGCTGGGAGTGGAAGATTGCCTGGGGGATCATCGACATGCACGAGATCGCCCGGGTGCTGAAGTGCTTCAGGGTCGAGATGGACCATGCATCGAGATACGAATTCATGAACCGCTTGCGGTCGGCGGGGTCTTTGATCAGGTCGAGGAAGAATTGCGCGTCGGCCTTGACCGAATCAACTCCCACCGAGGCGAGATAGTTGTAGAAGTCGTCGAAGAATCGTTGAATGTCGTCGGGGTCGATGGCTAGTAGCGACCCCCGCTCGAAGGCGTGCACAATCGGACCTCCCGCTGCCGGGTCTGTGATCTCTATTCGCTTTGTCTTATACAGCTTTGCCAATTCACCATCGGGCGAGATGCCGCCCCAGTACCCCAACATGGCATGCCACACTGCGATATGATGGATGTTCGGATGAGTGGTCCGAATCTTCTGGATAGTCTGCTTGAAGCCCTTGGGGAAAGCATCCGGGTTTCCTTCAAACTGTTTCCAACCTCGGGTGAACTGAGAGTCGCCCTTGTCTAATGTCTGCCAGTTATCATCGATGATCAGATTGGCTATCTTAATGCCGTGCGATTTCAAGGAATCCAGCCCACTAAGGATCTTCTCCTCTGTCAGGTCCTGGCCCAGGCCGTTCCAGGTACAATACGTCAGACCATCGTACCATTCCGCCAGCCACTGGGCTTTGACATCCTTATCCTTCTCGACCACCACGATATCATCTCCAGGTGGAGACACCGGGGTTGGCACTCGGCTGGATTCAGCCGGCTCGGCGTACGGGCGGGTTAACTTCCGAGCCTCGTAGATCACGGCACTCATCGCCACCTCGAAATCGTGCGCAGCTGCAGCCAGGATCTGAAACCTGGCGGCTTGTGTGCTATCATTCTTGGCCTTGACCACCACCGCCCCGTCCTCCCCAGAACCAAACAATGTCAGGACATCGTCCACCCCCGACACGGCCAAGAGAACCACATGCACCCCATCCGTCCGCAGAAACGAACACAGAATCGCATCTTCACTCAACGTGAAGCTCCCCTTCCCATGCCGTGGCCCCAGCCACGGGCTCCAGATCCGCACCAGGGCAAAATACCGCGCCACGGAGGCGGGCACCCCGAGCGACAGGTTCGTGAGGCCCGACTGTCCCTCGCGCGCGGCAGTGACCGGCCCCGTGACGTGCCAGAGGTTGGACCCGGGCGCTTCGCTCCTGCGCGGCTGAATCGCGACGTATGAGGAGAGGCTTTTGAAGTACTTGGCGAAATCCGTCGCCGGCGCCGGCTCTTCTAAGTCAAAGGTTGGCGTCTGGGCGGGAAAGAGAAGCTCTCCGTCGCTGATGTGTTGCTGCTGGTTGACCCATTGCCATTCCGCATCGGAGTTGACCCGGTACCTCACGGTGAATTGAGCATGACCCGGGTTTTCAGGCGGGCCAATTTCCCCGGAGAAGACGTTACGGAAGTAGTGGTACTCCTCTGCATTGCTGTTGAGGAGCGGTGCGACGGAGGAGTCGCATCTCTGGAGCGGCAGTGCTGTCCATTCGGTGCTCTCAGTGATATTGTGCCATACGTGCACCTCCCATGGTTGGATGGGGAATGTAGTACTGGACTCGAGGACTACTGTGAAGCGAAGCTATCTTCCCATTAGTGTCTCGAGCAGTGATCATAGTGTTTCCGGTAGAGGCTTACCGGCTCAGCGCTCTTGAGACATGTTATCTGACCCAAGGGGGGGTAGCTTGTTACTCGAGCGAACAGACTCATCTGGGCTGGCCGGGTGAATTTAACCTGGGACTTCTTGATATACTTGCGATCAGGCCCGCAGATAGGAAGAGTCGATCTATATCTGGTATCGGACTGCATCGGGTACTATGACAGCTGAAATTGTATTGTAGAAGAGGTAGTAATGAAGACCGTGGCTAAGTCACAATCAAGCATGGAAATAGTAGTGTCCAGTGAGTCCAAAGAATAAAAATGTTTGGATCCATGAAAGAGAATGGAGGGAGAATGAATTGGGAGTGAACTGTGGAGGCAGCGGAGGTGGAGAAAGTCATTGGATGTAATGATGAGGTGGCCACGCGCGGGTGAGGGGATTCCTTCCCCCTCCCAATGAGCTTCGAGCTCCTCCTCCCACTCTATCCTTACCTAAGGTATCAATGCATCTCATTGCCAACAATTTCATCGCTGTATTACACAATAACTGTCATTGTCTATGTACGTCTGTACTCATACACTCGTGTCTCCATTACTTATGGTCTTTGGCTTGGCTCTCTCTCATTTACTCGATCTTAATGGCCAACTTGCCGAAGTGCTTCTGGGCCCACTGTTGCTCTCATTAGTGACTTTTCAACCACAGTCAGATCAATTGATAATCGACTTACCATGTACTCATAGGCCTCCTTGGTCTTCTCGAGAGTGAAGACCTGCTCGTCCACCACCGGATGGATGTCATTAGCCTCAATCGCCTTGACCATATCGTTCATCATGGCTTTACTGCCAACATAAATACCCCGCACCGTACAGATGTTGCTCAAGGTAGCAAGCACGGGGGGCTGCGACTTAGGGTCGACACCTCCCACAAATCCAATGATGCTGATCACACCCTCGAACTTGATGCACTTGAAGCTCTGCTCCAGGGTACCGCTGCCGCCAACCTCAACAATGTGATCGACACCAACGTTGTCGGGAGTAAGGCTGCGGGCAACCTCACCCCAGTTGGGCTGGGTCTTGTAGTTGATGATGTGGTCAGCGCCCAGCTGCTTCAACTTCTTGGCCTTCTCGTCCGATGAGGTGGTGGCAATAACTGTGGCACCAGCGGCTTTGGCAAACTAGATCTCCCGTGGTTAGTTCGCTGGGAGATGTCATGCTCGGGCTGAACCACCTACCTGCAATGCGAACATGCTGACACCGCCAGTTCCCTGTACCAACACGGTTTGTCCGGGCAGCAGAGGTCTAATACCATACAGAGCGTTCCAGCTCGTGAGCGCGGCGCAGGAGAGCGTGCTGGACTCGATGTAGTTCAAGTTTCTGGGGGCTCGGACGAGGCCGTTCTCGTTGAAGACTCCATATTCACGGAGGGTGCCATCGATTACTCCACCCAGGCCGGAGCTGGTGCCTTTGGAGTCGATGGGATCGTACTGATGCAGCTGGTTGAAGAGAGTGACCACCTTGTCTCCTTTCTTGAACTGGGAGACTTTGGAGCCCGTCTCGACCACCTCACCGGCACCGTCGGAGCCAGGTACAACTGGGAAGCTGAGAGCGAAGGGGTAGGATCCCTGCAGCAGTCCAGATCATTAGCTGAAGGTACGATAGCAAAAAGCAGTGACTGGTCCCATATCATGACGGCATACCTGGGGAATGATCAGGTCGCGGTAGTTGAGCGAGGCAGCGTGAAACTTCACCAAGACCTCATTCTCGCCGACCTTGGGGACAGGCGCTTCGGCGAATTTGAGGGCGTTGAAACCATCCTCCTTGTTCTGGACAGTCCACTGCTTATGAGTCGAGGGGGCCATATTGTCTGATGAAAGCCTAGTGAGCTGCGCAAGCAAAGTCGATTGTGAGAAATGAAGTGTTTTGATGTTCACTGAAACTGGCGAAAATAGGTTGGTGGGGGAGCTGTTATATGGAGACACAGCTTTGGATGATTGACGTAAGAGGGCGAGCTCCACCACAACTCAAACCGTATGATTAATAAGTGATAATTGAAGCATTAACGTTCAAGAACGGTCCGATAACCGTCCGAGACGGAGACATTCAATCCATTGGACGAATCAGTGGCTTCATAGCGTCTTCGAGGCGGTTCTCCATGCTGATAACCATGCAAAGGTCTTGGGCAAAGGTTGCAAGATACCGCGGGAGAGTGGAGATGGTTCTGCTTCGCCGGTTCTTCTAGAATGCCGAGCTGGGCCGACAATGTCAACCAACTGTGCTGAATATTGAGGGGAGATGCATTTTGAGGCTTTCGAGCTTGAGACGATAGGCAATTTGCAGGAAAGTGCTTTCTAGCAATTGGCAAAGCTCCAGCGCCCTAGAACAAAATATGAGTAAGTTGAAAGAGTGCGATGCAGCCGGCAGTTGTGAATCTGCTGAAGAATCTCTGCCCCACTCCGCCGTTCTTCCCTTTCACCCGCGAACCACCAACCAAATCTGCCCGCCAGCAACTTGTTCCATGCATGGGATGGAAGCATTTGGATTTGTGATCGTTCACAGTCTTCGTTCAGGGTCGTTGAATAGTATTCCAATTTGCTGATTGTCGACCATTCTGAGCCTTATCAAGACAACACATCTCGCGCATCGCGGCAGAAGTGCAATCGGTTCAACCCGGCGGGGCAACATGTAAACAACTGCCTATGCCATGGTTGGTGGGTCAATCGTGCCCAAGTTCATTGTGCTGAGTTTATTACGATTTCTTGAGGTCGCAGTTATTGTAATTGTTCCTTGTAGCAAAGACGGGAAATTCCGAACTTTGGATGGAGAGAAATGACGTTTAGCCTCAAGATACGGACCCCTCACAGCGAGAACTCACCGTTATGATCAATTTGCGCAACGGGGAGGATATTCTCCATCCTATACCAACTGGTGGGGAGGTATTGTCAAAGATAAATGATATTCCACCATGAGAATTGCGAAATCGTCGTGTGGTGATGGGATGGATCGACAATGGAAAACCATAATAAAGTAGTGTCTCATAAAGAGGTACGGAGTAAGCACTTGTCAAAAAGGATGGAGGGGTAGTCAACGGCCTTAACTGTAATCATTCTAGCCCGCTTCTTCCTGTCGTATCCGCTCCAGGATCAAGATAGATTTATATTGCACTTCTTGCCCACGTATAATCCAGACATTTCACATAGATCCAACAAAGCTTCCGTACGAACAAGATGTCCCTCGGACGTACCTTCAAGCTCAACTCCGGCTACGAAATCCCTGCCGTTGGCCTGGGTACCTGGGTACGTGCTGAGAGCTTCAGCGTCGCAAGGTGAATCTTGTTAACAAATGCAAGCTGTCCAAACCTCATGAGGTCGAAGACGCAGTCGAAGTGGCTCTGCGAACAGGATATCGTCATATCGACGGTGCCCCTGTCTACCGGAATGAGAACGAGGTCGGGAGGGGCTGGAAGAAATCGGGCGTGCCTCGAGAGCAGATCTTCGTCAGTCCCCGAGCCACCCTCGCTTGAATCTTACTCTTATTGATCTCTTAAGGAACAGTTGACTAGCAAGCTCTGGAACACGCACCACCGCCCCGAGCATGTGGAGGAGCAACTCGACAAGACCCTGAAAGACCTCCAGACCGATTATCTGGATCTATACTTGGTGCGATGGCCTCCTCACTCGAACATTGGCACCGTTGCTGAGAGACGATAGATCCATTGGCCAGTGGCTTTCGAGTATGCCGGGGAAGAGCTGAAGCCTGTTGATCCGGTCACCAAGCGTTTCAAGTTGGCCAAAGTCCCTATCGGCGATACCTGGAAGGCCATGGAGAAGCTTGTCAAGTCAGGCAAGGTCCGTAGTATCGGAGTGAGCAACTTCACCCAGGAACATCTCGACGAGCTCCTCCAGACCGCGGAGATCCCGCCAGCTGCCAACCAGATCGAGGCGCATCCCTATCTGCTACAGCCCGAGTTGATTCAGTATCTCAAGGACAAGGTAGACGGTTTCTATCCTTTGCAGTACTTTTTGTTATGTGGATTGAGCACCCCTGACCAGATACAGGATATCCTACCTATCGCATACAGTCCTCTTGGCAACAACCTTGCCGGCCTTCCGCGGTATTTATGTCGAACCTAAGGTCCAACCCGATCATTCACTGACCTGAAATAGTGTCATCGACGACCCTTTCATCAAACAGCTAGCCAGCTCGCTGAACCAAGACCCCGCCACATTGTTGATCTCTTGGGCCGTGCAACGTGGTACTGCCGTGCTATCCAAGAGCGTGACACCATCTCGGATTGAGAGCAACTTTCAGGGTACGGTACTCATATACTATGTTGCAAGCGAATCTCCATCGCATCCATGCACCGCGTGACTGACCGGACTTTCAGATGTCATCCTTCCCGAGCACATCTTCGAAACTCTAAACAGGCTGGATCGCCATTTGCGGTACGGATTTCCGTTCCAGTGGGGCCTGGACGTCTTCAAGGAGGTGGGCGCAGAGGAGACCGAGAGGCGAGCGGAGGAGTTTGCCGCGAAACAACGACAGCAGTCATAAGCTCCCCCCCTCGGTTTAGTTTCGGGAGGTCTGTGATATATATAGCGCCACTGACAGTATCCCCCTATGATGGCATATACTTCTCGAGAGAAAAGTCTACGTGTAACGACCCAACTCACTCTTGTCAGCAACACATGAGTTGTCTCCAGGATAGATAATGGGTTAGACGTGCATGAAAATGCACCCATGCATGCAAATGCAAGCGGAACCAAACCACCACCAGCAAGAGTAGACCTCCGGAACGCACCCGCACAAAAATCCCCTCCTCCCCGACAACAAACCCACATATTTGGGGAAGTATCGTCTCAATGCATTTAGAACAATCTTCCTGAGCCTTAAATCCCCGCATCGACCTGTAAATAACAAACACGCCCACCCTTCCACTCAGAAACAATGCCCACCACCTCCTCCCACCGAGTAACCAAACCACCCACCAACAGCAAGCGGGGAATCCGACGCGCATCCCGCAAACCAACCCAGCCAACATCAACATCACCAACTCTACAATCCCAATCCCAACATGAAGCCTCCCAAATTGAACCCCGAAATCAACCCAGTAAGCTTACCCCAAGCCCCAGGAACCCCAACATACTAACCCACAACCCCAGCCCCACCACCCCAACCCCAACCAACGCAACCACTAGTCGAACGCACCAACGCCCTCCCCCTGGCCGAATTCATCAACCTCTACGTTCCCAAGGAAGACCTCCACATCACCAGTCAGGTCAACACGGAAGAGCAGCAACAGCAACAGCAACAGCACTACACCATCACACTCTACACCGCCGCAACGCTGCCGCCCACCCTCTTCACGCAATGCTTCCAGCTCATCGAAACCACCTCGGCAGACGCCTACCGCGCCTCCTCAATCGGCTGGTCCCCCCCCAAAAAGCGCAAGGAGATGCAGCTGCCCGACATCAAGTATCTGGTTCTCCGGCGCGCCACGCCCCAGTCCCGGGAGACGAGGCCCGAAAATGAGCAGGAGGACGAGGAAGTGCTCGGCTTCCTCTCGTTCATGGTCACGTACGAGGACGGGTTCGAAGTGGTCTACTGCTACGAGGTGCATCTGGCGGCGAGCGTGCAGCGGCAGGGGCTGGGGGCGCAGCTGATGCGGGTGTTCTTGCGGATCGGGGAGCGGCTGGGCATGGCCAAGGCCATGTTGACCGTCTTCCGGGCGAATGGGGCGGCGATCCGGTTCTACGAGCGGTTGGGGTTCGGGGTCGATGAGAGCTCGCCCCGGCCCCGGCGGTTGAGGAATGGAACAGTCAAGGATCCCGATTATCGGATTCTCTCGAGGGTGTATGCGAGGGAAAGATGGGCCACAGAGTGACGGGCTGGCTTTTCTACTGTACTGTGTATAAGACATAGATAGATTAATTTACACTTGCTTCACGTCCTTGCCCCGTACTTCGGGGTTGTCGTACTCCCATTCGTCGCGTAAGGCGGCGAAGATCGTGTCGGCCAGCAGGATGGAAAGCCCTAAGCTCCAGACGAGAGTGATGGCGTAGAAGAAGTTGGCGTTGCCCGAGCCGGCGTAGATCCATAGGTAATAAAATGCCGGTCCCAGGAGCGTGGCGTAGAGCAACGCCGAGACGGCGAAGAAGGTATAGCGCATTACTGATTGCTGTTAGTTGGGTTTCCAGCCACGCGGCGAATGAGCTACTCACGAGGGAATAGATGTCGGTACAGCGGGAAGAGTGCAAAGTACAGCGAGGCGTCAGATATGCTGGGGTAGGGCTTGAAGACGGCAAAGATTCCCAGCAGGGAGCTCAACACGAACAGAGGCTGTCTTCTTAAGCGTATCGTAAGACCGCCCATGTAGGAGGCCAAGTGGAGCCAAAAGACCCCGAGGAAGAATTCGCGAAAGGAGTCGAAGATCTCGATGAAGAAGTACCACCAAAGACCAACATTGGGCGTTAGGTCCGGGACAAGCAACTGGAACCCATATGTAGCAGAAACAAACGCTCTGAAGTCCCCAATGAGGAGAGCTGATATCCCAAGCAAGCCGGCAATACTGAGGACGAAAATTGCCAGGTGCTGAAGTGCGAAAACGGTAGTGCTGGGGCAGGTCTTGGCTGTCTGCGTACGCTGATCATAGCACAGAAGCATGAGTGGGATGTAGAGTAACGCCGGGTAGATCGATAGATACGAGGCAAAGCCCAGTGCGAGCATCGAATTGAAGGTCTTTCCAGTGACGGCACTAGAAAGCGCGTACAGGATTCCGATTGAGGTGAAGACCGCGGTGGACCGGCCCAGACATGTTGCGATGGTGAAGGGGTTAAACAAGAACCTGACAAAGTCAATCATGATATCCCCAAGGATGACCTCGTCACCTAGTGGTTTCCGTACCATGCTGCGATTGTCACCCCGTCCCACCTGATATGCTTCCGTATCGCCGAGTACGATCGCCCTAAGACTGCCCACCCCGACTCCGCAATTGTGATCAGGGCGTTTGCGTTTATCAAATCGATCAGAGAGTATAGCACGACCGTCGGAAAGGGGAAGCCTGGGGAGCTGGGCAGTAGCGAGAAAATCGGAAGAAGAAGTGGCGCCTTCACATTGTCAGCCCGATCTCATCCGCATTGGTCTGTGTGAGTGCCGTCCGTACCTGATGGAAGACGCCTCCATCATAGGGGGAAACATTGCGAGTATAGAGAAAGAGACCTTCTTGTACTGCGAGGGGTTAGCTTTCCATCACACAGGGCAGTCTTCTCCAGTTCAAGGGACTAACGTCGTTTGAAGCTGGTGACCGGGGTTGAGACCTCAACTCGGCCAGTCAACAAGTCGGGGAGCGAAGGGAACAACACCAGTAGCAGAAGTCGCAGAGCAAAAGCACCACCGAAAACGGCAGCTTTTCTGCGATCAACCCCCATACTGTTTCGTATCAGAGGAGAATATCAGAGCATGCCGGAAGTGGCATGCAATTGAATAACAGCAGCGCGGGGGGAAATCAGATTGGTGTTAAGTGTTGTTGTTGGCTTCACGTGCCAAGCGGAACTCCGCGCATTGCCCTTTTCCGCCGTGCACGGACCACGTCCGCGCCGCTGCTCCAAAAAAGAAAAGAAAAAAAAAAACTTATCAACGATTTTTCTGGTTATCGGATCTTTCTTTCAAGTCACTCATCCCTCGATTTTTGATCCAATCCCCCCATTGCAAAAATGGCTAAGATTAAGAAGAAGGGTTCGCATAGCGCCTCTCTTTATGCGATTGATTTCTCGCTAATTTGAGACGCAGGAACCTCTGGCCAGGCCAAAAACTACATCACCAGAACGCAGGCAGTGCGCAAACTTCAGATCTCTCTGCCTGACTTCCGTCGACTATGTATCTTCAAGGGTATGACTTCCCTCCGATGATATACACAGATTATCTTGATCTATCTGTATCTTATGTCGTCTCACATGCTGATCGTTGCCACTCTATCGTCGGACAGGTATCTATCCCCGTGAGCCTCGAAGCAAGAAGAAGGCCTCGAGGACTTCGACCCCCAACACCACTTTCTACTACACCAAGGATATCCAGTATCTGCTGCACGAACCCCTTCTCCGCAAGTTCCGTGAACAGAAGGCCCTTGCCAAGAAGATCGCCCGCTCCCTTGGCCGTGGAGAAGTCGGGGATGCTTCTCGCCTGGAGAAGAACCATGCGCCGAAACTTACCCTCGACCATGTCATCAAGGAGCGCTACCCGACTTTCATCGATGCCCTGAGAGACCTCGACGATGCTCTTTCCTTGCTCTTCCTTTTCGCCAACCTTCCCTCTTCCGCCCACGTTCCTCCCAAGACCATCGCTCTGTGCCAGCGCCTGTGCCATGAGTTCCAGCACTACCTCATCACCACCAACTCCCTGCGGAAGTCCTTCCTCTCGATCAAGGGTATCTACTACCAGGCTACCATCCAGGGACAGGATATTATGTGGCTGGTGCCCTACCGATTCGTCCAGCGCGTCAACGGCGATGTCGATTACCGCATCATGGCCACTTTCGTCGAATTCTACACCACCCTGCTAGGATTCGTGAACTACCGCCTGTACTCCACTCTCGGTCTCAGATACCCTCCCAAGTTCGATACCCGCAGTGACGAGAATGGCGCCGAGTTGGCGGCTTTCACCCTCGAGGGACGCTCGGTCGGCGAAGCCCCCAAGGCTATCGACGCCAGCAAGCAGGCCAGCAAGTCTTCCAACCAGGAGGTTTCCGGTGACGTGCAGGCCAAGGTCGACAAGGTCATCAAGAGCGCTGGTCTGGACCAAGCCACGGAGGAGCAACCCGCCGAGGCGACCGAAGAGGCGACCGACGCCATCGACAAGTTCGAGCCCGCCGCCCCCGAGGCCGACACCCTTCCCCAACCCGACCTGAGCGGCGAGGAGGCCGGCTCTCTGTTTGCGCCCTTCGTCTTCTACATCTCCAGAGAGGCGCCCAAGGCACCCCTGGAGTTCATTCTCCGCTCGTTTGGCTGCACCCGTATCGGTTGGGACGCTGTGCTCGGTGACGGCGCCTTCACACACGACGAGACCGACACGAGAATCACTCACCAAATCGTCGACCGTCCTTCTCTTCCCCAAGAATCGCTTCCCGCCGTTCCCGCCGCCTCCGCCGAGGGTGCCGTCCAGAAGGTCAGACCGGGTACTCGCATCCCTGGTAGAACCTACATCCAGCCCCAGTGGGTCTGGGACTGCATCAACGAGGGCAAGCTCCTTCGCCCTGATCTGTACGCACCCGGCGAGACCCTCCCCCCTCACCTGAGCCCGTGGGTCAAGCCTACCAAGGGTGCCTACGACCCTCGCGCCTCCCTAGCCGAGCAGGAGGAGGAAGGCGAAGCCGCCGCTGCCGAGGAAGAGGACAGCGACGAGGAGATGGAGGAGGCTGGAGATGAGCAGGCCGCCGAGGTCGAGAGTGAGGAATCCGAGGCTGAGAGCGAGGAGGAGTCCGATATCAACGGTGGTATGGACGTCGCGGGCACCGACGACGAGAGCGAGGAGAGCGAGGAGGAGGCGGAGGACGAGGACTTCGGCGGATTCGACGACAACGAGGCCGCCTCCGAGTCCGAGGACGAGGAGGAAGCGGCCCGCTCCCAGCACCAGAAGGAGCTGGAGGCCGAGGCCGCGGGTCTCCCCTTCACGTCCGGCGCGACCGGCGAGACGAAGAAGAAGTCGCAGACCAAGAAGATCGCGTCCAAGAAGCGCAAGGAGGAGGAGGAGCTGGAGCGCCAGAAGATGATGATGAGCCGGAAGAAGCGCAAGCTGCTGGAGAAGATGATGTACTCGAACAAGAAGAAGGACGAGGAAGCGGCCAAGCTGCGCTCCAAGCGGAGAAAGCTGGAGAAGGCGGGTCAGAAATAGATGGATGTTGTGTGCATCAAAAAGTGTTTAGTTCCTGTGTGTGATGTGTGTGATATTAGAATGATATCCTTGCTGGGTATTGGAGATATATTTGACTCTTTGGCGTCTTGCATAGTAAGTATTTGTTATTGATAAGAATTTATCCACGAGTTGTAATAGGATTGTGCTGTTTTGCGGTATGCTTTTCGTACTTGAAAGCCTAAGGTGTCTCTCACTCCAGCAGCTATGGCTCCATGAGACCACAGCACACTCTCTAGTACCAAATATTTAAGCTACGAGCACTGGCAGAGCCCAAAAATCCCATCTATTCTGAGTATATCCATTGCCCTACTCTCAACGATTCCACGCCCCATGCGTTGTGTCACGTGATGTCGAACATTTTCCACCCCCATCAGCGCATCTTCCAAATCTTGGACTTTAACTTCAACGAAAACCATATCAACCCACTTATGAACTAACGATAGTGATGACCAAGCCATGGAGTAATATACCCGTATATATAGACAACCATCGCCCAACCCTAGGGCCCAGGAAACCCCACCAGCCCCAATGCCTTATTCGTGCCAAAGTGCCTCAAACCCGATCTGCATGGATACATACAACTACATGGCCTAGATTGTTGACTCGCATACCATAAACACACACACACACCACCGCATCGACAACTGAAACACCAACCCAGCAACACAGACTAAGTTCTGGGGTGGGTGTTACACCAAGATCACACGACACAACCTCGAAAAAGAAAAGCAAAGAACTGGCCAAAGCCGCTGGTCACAGCAGCAATGTCCTCCTCAAACTACTACCCCAGCTCACCGCGCTTCGCGCCTCCCCCGTCCGCGCAACCGCAACCGCAAGCCTACCAATCCATCTTCGGGGGCGGCGACAGCAGCCAGGACGCGGGTGGGTTTTCGGATCTCGAGCCTTATCCGGATGAATTAGAGGGAAATCTGGACACGATCATGGAGGAAGGCGGTTCGCCTCGAGATGAGGGGCTTTCGGATGATTCGGATTCGAGTTACTTGGAGGAGAGTGGGGGGGAGGGGGAGGAGGAGGAGGCGGGGGACGTTGGACGAAGGAGAGGTGGTGCAAGGTTAGACGGGGAGCAGCGAGGGAAGGTTGGTGTCGACGTGGTTGAAAGCCGTCGTTTTCGTCGTCAGCCTTCCTCCTCGCCAGATGCAGACGAGGAGGACCACTACCGACCCAACCGTTTCCGGGGCCCCGAGTCGACCTGGAGGAATCTCACGGCTGAGGATCGACAGAATGCGCAGGCGTTGGTCGATCTCCGTGCTCGGGACCTGGCGGCGCATTTATATAATGCTTATGCGTTGCGGGTGAGGGCGAGGGAGATTGCGAGGCGGATGAGTAGTGGTGCTCTAGGGGGGGAGGGAAGGATTGAAGGAGAGGAGGTGTTTGCGCCGCCGAAGAGGTGGACGGCGTGGCCGATGCCTGCGGCGGCTGTGCCGCGGCCCGGAGAGTTGGTGCGGCGGGCGATCGATGATGCCTGGACGCTGCGTCGGCAGCCGGATCCGCGGCCGAGTGCGGAATTGGAGGAATCCCTGATGGCTGTCATGATGAAGACCGCCAAGGAACGGTTCAATGCACGGGAATGGGAGACGACGAGGCCAGCAACCGGTGCGATGACGCCGCGGCGCAGCAAGAGGAAGTCCTCCATGTCGCAGACCGGAACCCAGGATGAGAGTGCCGGGGATTGGGAGAGTGAGGAGGTCGAGGAACCGGAGACGGTGGCCGGAATGAAACCCGTGGCTCTACGGCCCGTGGTGCAGGCGGACGATGAGAGGGCACGCGTGCAACTACGGCCCATGACTCGAAATATCCTCACGCAATTCGACACGCTGCTCATGGGCCTCCATCGCGCGCGGCAGGGCGACCTCGCTCGCGACGACGATAGCCCCGCCAGCGAATGGCAGACGGATACCGCAAGCGCGGTCTCAGGCTCGTCCTCCGGACAGCAGCCGAAAAGGAAAGGCAGCGCCGCGGAGAAGGAGCGGAGTTTATCGCGGGGGAGAAAACGCACACGACGGCCCTCAATTCGATCTGAGTCCAGCGCCGGGCCTTCTCGCTCACGAAGTACCCGCGTCTCGAGTAGCCGTGCATCCAGCGAGCACACATCCTCCAACGCACCCTCGAGTCAGCGCTCGCTCTCGCAAGGGTCTTCGCGGTCCCGTGGCAGATCACGCAGCAGCGATGGCCGACAGTCCGTCAGCCGGGTCCGTCAGGGCCTCCGGGACTGGAGCGAGGTTTTGGGGATTGCGTCCATGACAGGGTTCCCCGCCGCGGCGGTGATGCGAGCCTCCCGCCGCTGTGCGGATTTGTTCGGCGAGGATATGGCATTTCGCACGTTCCACGAAGGACAGGTGCGACAAGACCCGCTGGAAGCTGGCAGTGGGCCAGGCCCGTGGCAATACGTGGAGAGCGAGTCGGAACCGGAGGCTGAATTGGAGCATGAGCCTGAGCCTGAGCCCGAGCCCGAGCCCGAGCCCCAACCCGAGGCTGTTCCATTATCATCACGAGCATCATCCAGGAAGCCTCGCTCGCGGGCGACATCCCTCAAGGGGTGTTCGAGATCTCGCGCGACGAGTGCATCGGCCGATGACACGACTCGTCCCAGAGGGAAAGGCGAGCACCGGAAGTCCGATCTGGTGTGCCCCATCAGCAACTGCGATCGACATCATAATGGGTTCTCCCGAACGTGGAACCTGAATCAGCACCTGAAGACCATGCATCCGGGGTACCAGCCTCCGGTCTCTGCGAGAAAATCGTCGACCGCCAAGGCTTCTAGGAGGAAGGACAATACTAACGAGGGGTGATTTGCCGGAGGGAATATGTGTATCTAGGGTCATGATAAAGATGTTATCTATCCTCAATGTTACGACTAATTGAGAGAATCTAGCACTGTCTTGAGGTAACAACCAACTGCATTTGTGAAATTGGCACTCCAGAGTCCTAGTCTTATTCTAGCATGCTTGCCGATAGCACACCCACTCAATAACACTATAGTCTTACCACCGTACCCGCTCCCCAATCCTACAATTGCGCACCAAAATCTAAACACCCACCCAACCCATTCCCACCACAACTAATGAAAGAAACCTCAAGCAAGCCCATTACACCTCCCCCCCTTGTGCCAATTCTCCCCCGTCGAAGTGGTGTAATTCCACCAGAACCCCAAAACCTGCGGCTCGTCGGCGGGGACCGCACACTCCGTCGCAAACCCCGGCAACCCGCCCACGAACTCGGCATACTGTGCCAACGAACACGAATACCCCGGTCCATCCTGGCAGGTGCGCAGGGGCACGACCGCCTCGTTCAACACCAACCGCACGTAGATGCCCGCGGGGCCGAGCGCACTGCTGCTGCAGTTCAGCCGCTCAATGGTCAGGCGGCCGCCCATGGGGATGATGTCGGTGATGCGCCAGTGTTGCTGGAGGTCGAAGGCGACGCGGTCGGTGGGGAGGGGCTGTGGGGGGGTCGCGATGTCCAGGGCGGCGATTATGGGGGTGATGTTGCTGTCGTGGGCGCTGGGGGTTGGGTTAGTGTGGTATACTAGGGGGTAATAGGGAAGCTAGGAGGCGAAAGGGGGCAGGCGTACAAGTTGAAGAATAAAGGTCCGGCTGATGAGGGACCCTGCCGGAGAAGGGCGAGCGAGGCGTTGAGGTAATTCGCCCCGACGGCGCGCATGTATTTGTTTCCTGGGCTTTCCCACAGAAAACATCTAGCATTAGTATACTATGACCCAATCCTACAAGTGAAGCCATCCACTCACCCAGCGCAATAATAAAAGTTCACGTCCCAGATGTACGAGAAACTGACCCATTCGTCGGTCGTGAAGACGTCGATCCATTCGGACTCGCTGCGCGTGTTCAGCTCGTACGCTGTCATTGCTGCGCCGCACATTTGTGGGTTAGTCCAGTCTGACTGTGATGCAGTACTGTACTATAAATGTAGCAAAGGCTGAACTCAGAAAACCAGTCGTACTCACTCATCAGCGTGACAACATCCTCCCAGCTCAAATTAAGATCCTTGTACTGCGCATTCAACCGCTCCGCCGCAGCGTCGAACTGCGGGAGATGGTACGGATACGCATTGCACTTGTCCCGTGCAGCGCCATCGTCTTGGTGGCAAGAGGGCGTCAGGCTGTCCGCGCCGCGACTGCTGGACTCCGAGATGAGGTTCAGGGCCGCGTGGGTCGAGTAGTTCTGCATCCCCACGAAGCCTTCCCCGAACCGCCGGGCCGTGTCGATGATGCGCTGGAACTCTGCCGCAAAGAGCGGGAGGGTCGTTGGCGTGCTGCTGCTGCTGCCGCTACTGCCGTCCCAGAGATGACCATAGCGTGCTCGGTACTGCTGCCCGTGGGTATATGCCTCGGCGAGCCCTGCGTAGGGCCCCGTGAAGGTCTCGGCTTCGTAGCAATCCGACGGCACATAGTAGGTCCAGTTGCCGCGGAGGAAGTCGAGGTCTCCGCTGCTGTTCGAGGCCGCCTGCACGGTGCTGTTGACTTTCTTCAACACGGCCTCAATCGCAGGGCCCTCCCCCGAGGCAGGGTATCGCTCGCCGTGGCGTTTGACCATGATCACTTGGTCGACGACGCATTGCGGCGGCGGGTCGCGGCCGATGCCGTAGGATTTGCGATCGACGTAGGGCCCGCGGATGCCATCGTATTTGAGGAAGTTGTCGCCGTCGAAGACTTGTTGCGAGATGTGGGAGGCCGGGAATGTGGCGGCGGTTGCTGCTGGGATCAGGAGGAGGTAACAGGGGAAAAACATCCCGGGTTTCATGCTGTCACGAGAGCTGTGGATCAAATCTACAATATGAATAGTGCGCAGTGAGATAAAAGGTTTCTGTCAATGGCTGTTCGGTGTTCTGAGAAGGTCTGGCCTCGCATTCACGTGAATCGCATTCCAGACTGATGAGCTCATGCGACCAGCATTGCGGGCGTGAGAAGACAGGTAGGCAGCTGTGACTGGCTAGGAAAGGGATAGGTTTCGCATTGTAACATGGAGAGGGGTTGGTATACTCTGGTGCTCATGCGCAGGAGGCTCAAGACTGTGTTGTGTAGTGTATTCACAGTCCCTGGTTCCTGGACAATGATATCATCCCTTGCACTCCCTGGCTCAAACTCAATGATATCTTGAACCCCCGTCAGCTCTCTTTAGGCTGGTCAACTCGCATCCATAATTCAAGTCACTTATGTCCTATGGGGTAAGCTCATGCAAAACCAAAATTCGCACGTTAGGTTGCACAGGAATAGCCAAGGGAGGAGGGAAAAAAGGTACTGTACATACACCAGAACAAGACACTGATGTAGATTCCCAGCTATCCACATGCATCCACGAGTTCAGCCTGAACAAAAGAGGAAATGAAGTGTATAATCCCAATTAATGTACATACGAACAAATGCAATGAAAACAAAGCGCCTAAACCAACCAGTTGGTCGTATCCCATGATGAATATGCACACGGTTCTTGCCAATATCAACAAGACCCCCGATGCCCTGTGACCCACAACGAATCTCGAATCCCGCCATTTTTGGTTCCTGTTGAGACCCTCATACCATATAATGCAATTGCCCGTGGACCTTTTCCACCGCCGCCGTGTCAGAACCCAGGAAATGCTCGGTTCGAGAAGCCGATCGTCCACCGGGTATTGTCAAGCTTCTGAGTACAGATAACATCGCACGTCCCGCTTATTTGCCTTGGCGTTGCTTGTGCTTGGGGTTCTTCGAGCTGTGGGTTGAAGATACATGTTAGAATCTTTGATATTCAATTTGTAACAGCTATGGCGCTTACCAGATGATGTAGACACGGTTCTTTCTCCGGACAGGCTGCGATTGGAATAGACAGCATTAGCCGCATATCCACAGATCATGAACACTCCCTTTCACAAAAATGCAGTGCAACTGCAGATTTCCGATGTACAAAATCCTCCTCCGCGGGGCTCGGAGTAGTCCTACCTTGCATCCATCACACAGGCGCTTGACCGAAGACCGCGTCTTCATGCCTCGGACCTGCTCGACCTGTCGCAGAGACGCGCTGACCACACCGGTCTGCTTCCCGGAGCGCAGCAGACGAAGACCGTTGCCGAAGGGGAGCTTGGCCAATTGCGAGAACGACCGGGACAGGAGACCGGCGGGTTTGCTGCGGGAGAGGGAGGGGAGGATCTGGCGGAGGGCACCGGTCGAGGCACCGAGGAGAGAGCGGACGGACATCATGGTTGTCGAAATGGCGGATTGACAGACGAGTCTGATTCCGCTATATATTCGAATGCGAAAGAACGAGCTGCAGCAGAGAAATCGAGACTTTTCAACCACCAAGGTGCGGCCGTCGATTGATTGTCCGGAATTCCTTCGGAGCATTTTGGCCGGGTCTACTGTATCCCCGGCCTCCGGAAACAGTTGAGTATCCCGCGTTTTGATTGGACCCAACCACAGCCAATCAGCGCACACGCATCTACATCGACATGAAAGCCTCAGTCCGTTAAGTTGATTGTGAATGTACCAGGCGAAACAATTGGACGAACACATCAGATGCAACATTATAGGTAGTATTTCGAATTCTATGTACGGAACAATGCCTAGCACTCTCACACTAAGAAGAAACAGCCCAAGCTCTATCGTCACTATGCCCAACAAGAACGCCCATATGAATTAACAAGCAGGGAATCAAAAAAACTCTTTAAGCTTTCTCCCAAACGAACGAAAACGACTCAAGAAAGTTGCTGAATATTTAAGCACGAAGGAAAGTTTGGTAGGTGGGAGAGTCGGTGTGCTCGCTGAAGGGGTATCCCAAGTCTCTCAAGAAAGCCTCAAGTTCCTCCTTCTCAGTCTCGGGGCACTGGATGCCAGCAAGCACCTTGCCCACATCTCCACCGTAGTTGCGGTAGTGGAACAACGAAATGTTCTGGTTGGGGCGAAGAGTGGTCAAGAATTTGGCCAGAGCACCGGGGCGCTCAGGAAACTCGAACATGAACAATCGCTCATTCTGGACGCTGCTGCGTCCACCGACCAGGAAACGAACGTGCCGTTTGACGAGCTCGTCGTCGCTCAAGTCCTTGACACTCATACCCTCCTTGGTGAGGTGAGTCATGATCTTGGCCAAATCGTCTTGGCCCGTCAACGCAGACAAGGAGATACCCATCAGGACGTCGGCAGAGGCATCGTGGGCATACCGGTAGCTGAAGGCAGTGACCGCATGGGGAAGAATAACTTCAACGAGCTTGGCAAATGCGCCCGGCTTCTCGGGGATGTTGACACTCAAAAGGGCCTCCTTCCGCTCACCCAGAGCAGCACGCTCAGCGACGAAACGCAGACGATCAAAGTCCATGTTTGCACCAGAAGTGATAGCACACAACTCCCGGTTAGTGTCAGGGCTGGGATACATGCTAACATACTTCTTAAGGCCAGCCAGAGCCAGAGCACCCGCCGGTTCAATGATGGAGCGGGTGTCCTCGAAGGCATCCTTGATAGCAGCGCATGTCTCGTCGGTCGAAACCTGAATAACTTCATCAATAACTTCACGGGCCAGCCGGTAGTTCTCCTCTCCAACGGACTTGACCGCCGCGCCATCGGCGAACAGACCCACTTCCTTAAGGAACACGCGCGATCCAGAGTCCAAAGACTGATGCATGGCGTTGGCATCATGGGCCTCGACACCAATGATCTTGACGTGGGGCGCGATGCGCTTGAGATACACTCCAATACCAGCAATCAGGCCTCCTCCACCGACGGCGCAGAAAACAGCTTCAAGTTTCTGCAGGTTGGCCTGGCGCAGGAGTTCCATACCAATGGTTCCTTGGCCAGCAATCACGTAAGGGTCATCGAAGGGAGGAATGTTGGTGAGCCCGTGCTGTTGCTGCAGGCGGTGAGCTTCGTCTTTGGCCGCGTCAAAGTCATTGCCGTGGAGAACGACGCTTCCGCCCAGGCGAGCGACGTTAAGGTGTTTAATCGCGGGGGTGCCCGAAGGCATGACAATGGTGGCGGGGATCTTGAGATGGCGGGCAGAGTAGGCAACTCCCTGCGCATGGTTTCCTGCACCAATTTTCCATTAACTCAAATGCTCCAAATATTACCTGTCACAGTAGGGGGGCTGCTCACCGGCAGAGCATGCAATGACACCCTTCCACCGTTGCTCGTGAGTCAAGTGAGCCATCTTGTTGTAGGCCCCGCGCAACTTGAAACTGAAAACAGGAAGCAGGTCCTCCCGCTTGAGCAGCACACGGCACTCCAGGCGGTTGCTGAGGTTGACGGCATGATGGAGAGGGGTTTCGTCGATAATGTCGTAGACCCGGGACGTTAAGATCAACCGGAGGTACTGTAGATAACAATCGCATGAGCAACACGCCGGATGAGAAGAAAGCCAGGACCACAGGGCACTTACATCTGGGTAGCCATTCGGAAGAAGATAGTCGTCGGGGATGCCCCAGTTGTAGGCAGTCGAGTCCTCCCCTTTTTCCGAGGTGGGAGTTGCAAGCGCGGACTCGGTCAAGGTGAGGTTACTGACCTTGGCGGAGACCGGAGTCGCAACGCCGTCGTCAGATACTTCGCTGGGCATATTCAAGTCTGCTGTATGGACAAAATGCAGGGAATGAACGTTTGGGGGATAAAAAGAGTGTAAGAACGAAGCGCCAGCACCAAGTGGGAGTCGAGACCGAGAAAAAAAGCCGCGGTGGCACTGACTAACTATGGTGGATAAGTCTCCCTTGCTATTCCGCGGGGAGGAGGGCGAAAATTCCGTGATCGGAGCGGAAAAGTTTATGTCATCAAACCCTCTCTTCCAGCCCTAAAAATAGGATGTATTCATCTACCTCGAGAGAAAAGAGATTTGATGCTTATTTATCGCCTGAGTATTGCTTCCTTGAACCAAGCAATGAGCTTGTTTACTCCTCGCTTTTTGAGTTCTGTTCCATTTGCCATACAGTTCTCCTTGCGGCAATAGGTGATTCATTCTGATCTATGTGCTCGGGCAGTTGCCCCCCCCTCCCCCCCCAATACAAAGCCATGGATGGCCGGTGGATCCCAATCGATCGCAAGCATAACAGTCAAAATCGAGTAAAGTGGCCAATCATCTTGTGCTCCTACAACCAGGACAGTCAAGGTTTTACTTGACTGGTCAACGGACAGCTGCTTTTTCTCCTGCGCCCTACTGGCGCCCTACTGATAACAGCAATTTACTCAGTGCATTGCTCAAGATAGCCGTTGCACGACATTCTTAGTAACGAAGAATATGTGGTGAGCTCAGATCGTAACAGGCTGATGCCAGTTTTTAACTATGTCTTCTGCTATGTCTTGTCATTGCTTCTTGAATAGGTAATTATTTAATCTCTGACATTACTAGTAGATTTTTTGAGGATTCAGTGAAGTCGAGTTATCTGGCACCGCAAGATGTACAGATCATAATTATGCATAATAGTCCCGAACAATCAAGGCGTAAGTGAGCTTACTGTAACCTTACGAGATACCGTTGTACTACCGCGTAAGTTACAATACACAAATTATCTCAAGGTTCGTTGCGACGTCATGTCACTTTCGGCATTGTTCGTCCATATCTCATTTATCTGCGCGATATCGTCAGAGAGGCAAAAGTGACGCGAAGAGTCACAATTTCATCCTCAGGCCGACCCTATTTCCTTGTTACTGGAATATATTCCTCCTGGACGGTGCCGCCTTAACTCAGTCACCCCTCTTGCGCTCTCCCACGCAGATCGCCACCTTCAATCAGCTCCCACTTTTTGAGTCCTACTATCAAGATGAGCGAGCCACTACCTTCCTCTTTCGATGACAACCCGTATGTATATAGGATAAGACACCTACAGCAGCGGCCGTCAATCAGATGCTAACGGCCTTCGCGTCTGTAGTCAGTTCCAAGAAGAGACTTCGCTGCAGAAGTTCCGCAGGCGGCTCAAGCAAGAGCCGCTGATTCCGCTCGGTACGACACTCTCCCTCGCACCTACCTTTCCTCTCCAATACCTCTTTTGGAATTGTACTGACGGGACGGTTTGATTGCAGGATGTGCGGCTACCTGCTACGCCCTCTACCGGGCCTACCGATCCATGAAGGCGGGCGATTCGCTTGAGATGAACAAAATGTTCCGTGCCCGTATCTACGCCCAGTTCTTCACCCTGATCGCAGTGGTTGCGGGAGGCATGTACTACAAGACCGAGCGGCAGCAACGCAAGGAATTCGAGCAGGTTGTGGAGGCACGCAAGAGTCAGGAGAAGCGGGATGCTTGGTTGCGGGAATTGGAGATCCGAGACCAGGAGGACAAGGATTGGCGGGAGCGCCATGCCGCCATCGAGGCTGCCGCCAAGGATGCGGGCAAGAGAAAGGCGACTGCGGAGCAGGACGCTGCTCGTTCGGCCCTCGAGCCCTCCGAGGAGAAGCCCATCGGGGTTCTGAGTGCTGTTATGGAGCTCTTGTCGCGGCAGAAGTAAAAAAAATCGACAAAGGGGGAACGTTTTCTAATTGATTTTCGCCGATGTGTCTGGGTATCATATCTCATTGTACATACATATATTCTCACTGTTTTGAAGGAAAATGCACACTCTCCGCTAGCTACTCTTCCCTACCTTACTTGCATTACATGTCGGTTGGCCAGCTCAACCGGCGATCTGCTCGTCAATGTATCTCCTCATTGTTTCGAACTCCGCTTTGCCAGTCTGGATACTATTAGCAATAATGCAGTCAACTCTGATCATGATGACTTACTGAAAGCAGGTATCGAATATGTTGCTGTCGTCCGTCAGTAGCGCATTCAGGCTGCATATGTGCTCAGCACTTACCAGGTCTGTCACATCTCGATGGCGCTCAAACTCGTTGCGAGCATAATTGCGCAGCTCCTCGCGAGTTGGTGAATGGGGGATTGCTTCCACAATATTAGCACATGACACCACCACATCGCATACGGCAGAATGAGAACATCAGACGAACAATTCAAGGCTCTGACTATCTCGCGCCAAAAGGCAAGAACCCGCTGTCTTTGAATGAACTAATACGAGATATTAGCGGACTGAATTTCCATCACCATGTTAATGGATCTACTGACATGATCAAGGCCAATAGTCGGTTTTTTAAGCTTGGAAGACTGGTTCTGCGAAATAGATGCCAGAAGTCGTAATGTAGTCCGCATTGTTGCTAGGGACTATGCGATTAATCTTTGTACCGGTAGGGTCACCCAACAAATCTAGTATGTCTCGATGCGACCACGACAATATGTTATCATCCGCAGGTTATCCTGCGGTAGAGTGGCGGAAGGCAAGGCGGTCAGCAAGCTCGTTTGTATTCGTATGAAATGTTACCAGACACTCGGTATTTCTGATACATTCTTTCCCTCCGTGATTGTATTATTGTTTTACCAAACTAGAAAACAACAGAGTGCCTTCTACTTGGCCTAGGTTCTCTCTTGTTGGCCACAGAAATTCTTCCCATTTGACTTGAATAGTATGCTGCTTATCTATAGAGGTCGAAAAACTAAGGTGATTTCTGTACATGTGAGTCTGTCAGTATCACATTCTTCCAGATTGACAAACTTCAGACCCTGAGGCCCGGTCCGAGCTCGGAGTATGTGTTTGTTGTGGTCGATTATACTAATGTAGAGAATACGATTGGCAAGTATGACTCCAACATAATCGGATCAAGCACCGGAAGTAGTGACCCGTGACCGGCTTATCGATAAGAAGTACAATGCATTGGGAAGTCAATGGTCGAGTGAATACTCCGTAGTGCTAACTACTCCGTAGACTCCAGCAGTCCAGGTCAACAACGGGCGAGGATCAGCCGATGGGGATCACGTGACCGCGTGCCTGGCTTCCCCGAACTTTTTTTCGGGGCCGCAGAAAAGAAATCAGGTCGCGGTTCCCGGCTGTCCCAAAAGAGCACCAGCGCTCATTCAACGTTCTCGGTGTCGTCGGTCGCAGTCATGAGGTGTCCTACTCTCTCACGGTTGCCATACCGTGCTGTCTCTGGCTTGGCCAGGACTCCTGTTCGCCTTCAGTCTCAGACCCTTCTTTCGCGGAGATGCGCATCCACCGCTGTTCTCCGTTCAGCCACTGTTGTTCCGGCTTATCAGTCCGTCCTCAGCAAACAGAACCAGCAAAGGAGGAATGCCTCCGCCACTGCCAATGCTGTGTGAGTATCTCCTGGCTCTGCTTGTCTATCCTTCTGTCAGTCTACTATATCTCCTAAAACACGCTTACTGACTCGTGTATTGCATCGTTCTAGCCTCGAGGCCGCCGCTGCCACCCCCGATGCTCTGTCGCAGGAAGCTATCATTGAGAATCTCGACCCTGTTGAAGCCGCACGCCTGGATAAAGTCCGCAACATCGGTATTGCTGTAAGAAATCCACTTACGCTCTCTGGCTCGGTTGTCTACATTTGCCTAACATACTTTCTCGAATCATTAGGCACACATCGACAGTGGTAAGACGACATGTACCGAGCGAGTCCTTTTCTACACTGGCCGTATCAAGGCCATCCACGAGGTCCGTGGCCGTGACAGTGTAGGCGCGAAGATGGACTCCATGGACTTGGAGCGTGAGAAGGGTATCACCATTCAGTCTGCTGCCACGTACTGTGACTGGGTGAAGAAGGACAAGGAGGGCCAGGAGCAGAAGTACCACCTCAACTTGATCGATACCCCGGGTCACATTGATTTCACCATTGAAGTCGAAAGAGCGCTGCGTGTTCTCGATGGTGCGGTCATGATTCTGTGCGCTGTCTCCGGTGTTCAGTCCCAGACCATCACTGTCGATCGTCAAATGAGACGTTACAACGTCCCCAGAATCTCCTTCGTGAATAAGATGGATCGGATGGGTGCCAACCCCTTCAAGGCCGTTGATCAGATCAACACCAAGCTCAAGATCCCTGCTGCTGCTGTCCAGGTGCCGATTGGTGCTGAGGACGAATTCGAGGGTGTGGTCGACCTCCTTCAAATGAAGGCTATTTACAACCACGGCCCCAACGGTGAAGAACTTGTGGTCAAGGACGAGATCCCAGCGAAGGTCAAGGATGTCGTAGAGGAGCGGAAGCGCATGCTTATTGAGACTCTCGCTGACGTGGACGACGAGATCGCGGAACTCTTCCTCAGCGAGATCGAGCCCACCGAGGATCAACTGAGACAGGCTATCCGCCGCGCGACCATCGGTCTCAAGTTCACCCCTGTCTTCATGGGTTCGGCTCTTGCCAACAAGTCTGTGCAACCCATGCTTGATGGTGTCATCGATTATCTCCCCAACCCTTCCGAAGTTCAAAACCTCGCTCTCGATAAGAAGCGTGACGAGGCTTCGGTCAAGCTCATTCCTTACAACTCACTGCCATTTGTCGGTCTCGCTTTCAAGCTGGAAGAGAGCAACTTCGGACAGTTGACCTACATTCGTGTTTACCAAGGCACCCTGCGCAAGAGTGCTAACGTCTTCAACGCACGCACGGACAAGAAGGTCAAGATTCCTCGCATTGTGCGCATGCACTCCAATGAGATGGAGGATGTTAGTGAGGTCGGAGCGGGTGAAATTTGCGCTGTGTTCGGTGTCGACTGTGCTTCTGGTGATACTTTCACTGATGGCCAGCTGGGTTACACCATGTCGTCTATGTTCGTTCCTGAGCCCGTTATCTCTCTTTCCATCAAGCCCAAGAACGCCAAGGATGGCGCCAACTTCTCCAAGGCAATGGCTCGTTTCCAGAGAGAGGATCCTACCTTCCGTGTGCACTTCGATAACGAGAGTGAACAGACGATCATCTCCGGTATGGGTGAATTGCACTTGGACATCTACGTTGAGCGCATGCGCCGTGAGTATCGGGTAGACTGTGAGACCGGTCCTCCTCAAGTCGCGTACCGTGAAACCATCGGCCACCGCATTGAATTCGATCATCTGCTCAGGAAGCAGACCGGTGGTCCTGGTGACTTCGCCCGCGTTGTGGGTTGGATGGAGCCTACTGGCAGTCTGTCGGAGAATGTTTTCGAGGAACAGATTGTTGGTGGCAGTATCTCGGAGAAGTTCGTGTTCGCCTGTGAAAAGGGATTCCACATGGCTTGTGACAAGGGTCCTCTCATTGGACACAAGGTCCTGGGTACCAAGATGGTCATCAACGATGGTGCTACTCACATGACCGATTCCTCTGAAATGTCTTTCAAGAACGCAACCCAGCAGGCGTTCCGCAAGGCCTTCAAGGAAGCCAACCCCTCTATCCTCGAGCCTATGATGAAGACTGTTGTCACTGCTCCTTCTGAGTTCCAGGGTGATGTTATTTCTCTCTTGAACAAGCGTGGCGCTACCATCAATGACTCCGAAGTTGGTGTCGATGAGTTCACCGTTCAAGCCGACTGCAGCTTGAACGGTATGTTCGGCTTCAGTAGCAACCTCCGTGCCGCCACCCAGGGTAAGGGTGAGTACACCATGGAGTTCAGCCACTACGAGAAGGCTCCTGGTCACCTTCAGTAAGTATCCCCCAAAACCCATAGACGTTGCACGTTGCAAGTGAAGGCATCAAGGGTGCTAATCTCCATTCTCAACCTTTCCAGAAAAGAGCTCATTGCCAAGTATCTGAAGGCCCAGGCCGACAGACACAAGAAATAAGCGACGGGAATCGCTTTCCGACCGCGTTAACTCGAATGCAGGGGGCAGCCCTCTCATGCATCGCGCGAGTCTCAGGCCATACTGGCTCGATCCCACCCCTCACATAATCACCTACGAGGGCTTCGGAGACGAATGAACTACACTCCAGCTCCTCTTTCTCCTGTATAACTGACTCCTTCCCAAAACCGGTCCGGCGTGTTCTTGAATATGAAAATGATGTGTTCCTTTTTTTTTTCGTTACCTCTGTCCAAATACCTCGGGCTCATGTATCATTTACCAAGCAAAATAGATAACCCTTCTGCGCGTTTAGACCAGAGGCCTTCTCAAGGCTGTTTTGTGGGCATGCAAAGCCCCGAGCTCAGAGGCATGGATGCATTTAACACAGATTGTACATAAAGTTTTTGATAGTTGGGTTTCGATATATCTCCTCTCCTGAACGAATGAAGTTCGAAGACATACAAGTGCTCTAGATATGGATAAGTATTTTGTTTGAAAAACAGGCACCTGGCTAATACATGGCGAGTTTTGGCATATGCCAAATCCATCCAGGTCTATATCTATCTCGGGTCAGATACGCCGCCCCTCAAGCTCATATCTCAGAACTAACACCTGGCTATGGCTTCAACGCGGTAACTTTACCTCTTCCGCGAGATTCGATCGTGCCCTCATTCAAAGGACGTAATATTGCGGGTCTTTTTACGTTTACGGTGGGAGATTCACTGCGAATCCCAGTGGCGATCTCCTTGTGATTCGGTGCAGCTAAATCCAACTAAAACTATGCTTCAGCCATCGAAGGCTCGCAGCACAGCCAAGGCGGCAACCGAGAACGTTGCTACGCGATTATGGCCTGGGAGACAGCGTGAATAACCGAGTAATCACTCCTCCAATTCGAACCGGGGACGGCAGTGTCACTTACCTCCATACGCCACACGTTCCCATCGAACCCTCTTGACCACAGCAGAGTCCGTGGCCGAACTGCTCTCCCAGATCTGGACTTCATTAGGTCCGCCAGCGGAGTCCCTTGTCGACACCACAATCTTCCCGGGGCTGTTCTCGACCGCTTCTCCCGTGGCCGCGGCCCAGACGCGCCGGCCTTCTTGCCAGGGAATCTCGACATCGTTGGCTGCATGCACGATGAACAGGTTCAACCCCTGCTCGACATACGCTGGGGCCGGATGGTGGTCTTTGCCGGTGGTGGTGGTGGTGGTGGTGATGGTGGTGCTGTTGTTGTTGCTGACGCCCGACAACCGCGCAACCCGGGCAGCCGTGTCCCAGCGGTCGACAATCTGGCGCTTGGCGTAGTCTTTGATGCCGGGGTAGGCGGAGAGGGGCGCGAGCATGGGCGGGGTGATGCCCTTCACGCTGTAGGAGTCGATGAGGCTCGGGACGTTGCTGAACGAGGCTAGGAGGATCACGCCGGCGAAGGGCTCCGGGTTCATGAGGGCGGGCTGGAGAGCCGTTGGGTCGGAGGACCCGAATGCGAAGCGTTCGGCCACGGCGGCGGTCACAGCGGTCCCCAGGCTCTGGCCCATGATGACGATGCGCGACGGCGGGATTCTCAGCGGGCCGGCGGTGAGATAGTTGATGAGGGCGACGCCGTCGGTGATGAGGCCTTCTTCGGTGGGTGAGCCGGTGGAGAGGCCGAAGCCCCGGTAGTCCAGGGCGAATACATGGACGGGATGTGACGGGGTCGAGAGTCCGAGAAGTTGCCGGTAGATGTCTGGCCGCTGGGCTGAGGCGAGGTGGGCAGCATTGCCGTGGACTTTGGTGGTCGAAGATATGTGACGTGAGTGATTTTATAGTGTTTTGTTGTTTCGATGGGGTGGGACTCACAGTTGACAACGACTCGCGCATTGCGGTCGTGGGCGAGCAGCTTAAATGCTGAGGTCTTGGTGTAGTCCTCCGCTGGGCCGTATCGTTCGTTCTCATGTAGGTCATCTTCGTGTTCCTTGCACAGTTGCAGCGGAAGAAGATGCCATGCGTACAAGGTCTCGTTGTCGGGAGTTAACAGGTTGAAAGGTTGTACTTGCGTTTCTATGCGCGTGTCAATACCTGGTTATTTATTATCTATTCAGAGGATCGAGGTTGAGAGCATACTCAGGAATCCGAAGGACTCAACAAGGTTGATGTCCTGCCATCGTGTAGGATTCACTTTGTGAACATAAAGTGCGCTGGCAGGGCAATAGAAGTATGGCGAACTGGTCAGCTGTGGAGTTCTAAGGTGCTTTAACTCAGGTGAGTGGGTGGCAGCAAGAATCATACAAGCGTTGGACTATAGGATATGTGAGCGCATAGACGACAAGCACATAGAACAGGCCTCCGGCTGCCAGCGACCAGTAAGCTTTTCGGAAGATGGACTGAAGCTCAACCATGTTCTGAAGAATGATTTCAGAGATGAGTAGATATCAGATCATGCAAGCAATTGACGTGGAGATCACGCATAGCATGTACAGTCAAATAAGTTAGTTGAGGCGGAGGTTCGATTTAGCTGAGGGAGGCTCGTTTGTCCGATTCGGTCATTTTCCCTCCCGCTATTTTTCTCTCCGCAACTCTCCCTTCTTATTATCACCTACGTCGGTTCTCTGCGCAATGCTCCCCATGTATTGCACGGGGAGCTCAAACAGAATCATACAACCATAATCTCATTCAATCACCTATCCTGCTAAAAACTCGCTATGGCCGAGAAACGGAGACTCTCCGCCCGCGAACGCCGCGAACCTGCGGCGAAGCGACGGGTGTCCGAAGCCGCGCCTCGATCCTCTCCTCAACCTCAACAATCGTCCAAACGAAAGGCTTCAACGCCTGTTGTTGCTCCGGCCCCCCCTTCTCCGCAGCCAGAAAAGATCGAAAATCCTCTACCTACCAAAATCAAGGATGGAGAAGCTCTCCCCACCTTGCCCGCTCCGCAGCCGGGGGACCTCTCGTCGAAGGAGTACCAGTCCATCGCGGAAAGGTGCGGTTTCTCCTCCAGGCCGCTGTTCCAGGACGCGTTCATCTCAAGGAGCATTTCAACTGACTGACTTTGTGTAGCGCGATCCTTCTTGCCTCCCTAGAACGATCGAAGAAGAAATGGCTTAGCGACGGCATTCTCGAACGGTACTGGACCAAACCCAAGAAAACGAAGAGAGAGCAGATCGAAGGCAAGAATCCACCCAAGGAGAGCATGTCCAAGGTTGGAGCTTGCAATATTGTGGTCGGCCCGCACCTGTTCGATGCTATGTTATATACGGTGAAAGACCCCAATGCGCCGCCGCCGATTCAGTATACACCACCCCAGCGCCCGATGGTTCATTACGGCCATCCCAATAACTTCCAACAATATCACCCGTATCCGCAGGGTCCCACTCCTCCACAGCAGTCACGCCAGCAGCAGCAGCAACCGCCAAAGCAAAAACAACAGCAGCAACAACAGCAGCAACAGCAACAGCAGCAGCACCCTCCTCATGGACCACAAGCTACTTCAGGCACACCTCAGCCGGCCTATCATCCTGCCAGCCATCCACCTCCACCGCATCCCGCTCGAACACCTAGCCACACTCCTCACCGGACTCCCGGGCCTCAAGCGGCGCAGCGACCGTCTCCGGCACAACATCCTCAGCCCCAGCAGCAGCAGCCGCCACAACCGCCGAAGCCCAGTCCAGACCCAGTGATTCAAATGCTCGCAACTCGAGCTGCCTCCGACCCGGACCTCAAAGCCTTGATGCGCGTGGTGGCTTCCAGCAAGGCGTCTCAGGAGCAATTACGTGCTTTTCAAGCTCACATAGATGAACTTAACGCTATAATCAGAGCAAGGGAGCAACAGCAACAAAGACAGCAGCAGCAACAGCAGCAACGCCAGCAGATACAGCAGCAACAACTACAACAGAGACAACCACTACCACTTACTCCTGCTCATCCGCAGGCCGCGCCCAGAACACAACAACCTCCCCACCAACCACCTCAGACGCCGCAACAGACACCACAGCCCCCTCCTCCCCAACAACGACCTCCGCAGCAACCAGTGCATCCAACCCCGCAGACACAGCCTCAAACCCAACCACCTCCGCGTCTTGAAGTCCAAGTTAAATCATCGCCATCTGCAGGTCCAGTAGCAGCGCAATCTGGCGCGCCATCACAACCCCCGCAGACTCCAACTCCACAAAACTCCAAGGCACAGCAAATCAAACAGGAGCCCGGGCCTGTCGCGCAAACCCAGCCGGCTACACCACAAACTCCTCATCCGCCTGTTGCACCGGGGCCAGCGCCAGTAGTGGAAATTACCAAGCAACCCACCCCAGGTGGACGTCCCGCGCCTCCACCGCAGCAGCAGCAGCAGCCGCCGCCGCCGCAACATCAACCACAACAATCTCAGACGCCAGGACCACGCTCAGGGCCTTCTTACCCGCAATATCAGCAACCTCCGTATCAAGGGCAACCCCCTGCAATCCAGTCACGTCCACCGCAGTATGGATCATCCACTCCATACTATCGCCCCGCCCCTCCGCCGCCGCCGCCACCACCACCTCCAAGGCTCAACTACAAGTCCGTCGTCTTTGAGTTTACCTCTCCACTGACTCCGTACGGTAGCAGTACCTCCGGCCACGCAGGTTCAGGCGATCGCTATCTATTCCCCGAGTACACGATCCTGGAATGGCTCCCTGGGGGAACCACCGTGCTCGCCTCCTTCCTTCTCGTGCGTAAAGTGGATCCCAAAGCGCCGTTCCCCATCGAAACCGGCACCGAACCACCGTCCAGGGCCAAAGGCAAATCCGGCTCCAAATCCAAGTCCAAGAAGGCAGCGGCAGCAGCAGCAGCAGCCGACAAGAACAAGACACCTGCGGCTACACCCTCTCAACCAGAGAAACCGAAGGACGCAGACAAGGAGAAGGAGAAGGAGAAGGTTAAAGAGCCAGCTAAGGAGAAAGCGGAAGAGAAACCTGCTTCTTCCACAGAACCAACGCCCGCTACTGCAACCGCAGGGGACAGTAAACCCGCAACCCCGAACCCCACTCCAACCGAAGGCGGCGGCAGCAGCAGCAGCAGCAGCGACAAACCAGCAGCCAGCGAGCAGCAACAACCCGACAGCACCAAAGCCGCCGCTACGTCCACCACCACCACCACTACCGCAACAAAGGACCCGGCCACGACGGCGAAAGAGCCCCCCTCCGCCGCAGCCGCGGCCACCCCCAAGGACAGCAGCAAGAAAAAAGACGACGACCCCAATCTGAAGGAGTACTACCAACCCGTCACGTTCCGGATCTTCAGCAGCAACCCCAAGGTCCTCGAGCCGCTGACCCGGGTTGTCAAGCCCGCCGACGAGGTGCGCAAGTACATGAACGAGATCATGGATCGCGCCGAGCGGGCCCCCGACGGGTTCCTGGCGTATCGTCTGCCGCGGGAGGAGCAGGAGGATGCTTCCTCAAACAACAACAATGCCAACAAGGAGGTGGATGATTCTGTTGGTGGTGGTCGGAAGACCGGGGGCACGCCTGTGCCGCCGGGCCAGCGGAGTCGATTCAGCTCGCGCGGGAATAATAAGGCGACCGACTCGGATGTTGAGATCAGTGAGCAGCAGCAGCTGGGTGATAAGGAGGACGCGGTTGAAGAGGAAGAGGAGGAGGAGTTGTTGGATTTCTATGGGCCGCCTACGGGCCTTCCGCCTTTGGGGGCTTGAATTGTTTCAGCCCCCCCCCCGCCCGCGCTGGCCACTGTCACTGCTCCCTTCGTGGTATATTAGAGATCAGATGTAAGCTTTATATAATTCCCCATTCATCAATGACTACGCGGTGCAGTGCGTCCGTCGCAGAACTTTTCCCAAACTCTTTGTTGCAAGTTCATTTGATTCTCGTCTCTGGTATCAACAAAGCAATAATAACGTATCAAACCCTCCCATATGCGCCAACAGATAAAGCTATGTGTAAAATGCTTGACCAAATCCAAGTTTGTGCCCGGCAGGAATCTCTCTGCGCAAACATCATATACAATCTCAAACAACCGCGAACGTGTCACGATCATAACCAATCAAACCACATGTGAGCCGCCACGTCGACTATTGTCCCCAATGATTCCGGCAGTCTCCAACAGCCAGCGAGCACTTTCAGCAGCCGAGTCACCCGCCCCGGCCTTGAGGTTCAGATTGCGCCGCCGCTCCGCCTCGCGCGCTTCGAAGTCCCACTTCGCCTGTTGTAGCTCGACGGCGCTTTTCCCGTCCTCGGAGATGGTGGTCGTCGGGTCGGGGACAAGACCCCAGATCTCGAGGTTATAGATGTCTATGCTCGTCTTGTAAGTGGTTTCGGCCCCTATGCTAGACACTGGAGGAAGAAACGACCCGTCGTGGCCGACAGGGTGGACGTAAAAGGTCGCTGTCTCGAGATTGGCATCAATGGTCAGACTGCCTGCCCCGAGCGGAGTGGGAGGCTTGTGGTTGCTTCGTGACGAGGGCGGAATACGGCACCCTATAGATATTCCCGAGCTTGTGGAGAAGTAGGCTGTGGGGGTGTCTGGCTTTTGTACAGAAGGGGAAGAATTTCCTTGCAGAAGCATGTGTTTTGGGGAGAGTTGGAAAAGACAGGGGAGGACTGAGTTGGAGAACTTGGAAGATGAGGTAGTTGACGAGGGCGACTTCCAGGGTTGTGGTAAGTATGCGCCGAGGATCATCGGGCTGTTCGTCTCAGATACACCCTCAAGAAGGAGCAGTGTACCCGATGACCAAGTGAGAACATTGTGCGAGAAGGATGTGAGCGAGGAGCCATGTGCGGCCGTCGAAAAGACAGGGTGTAAGCGCGTATGGCCGCGAAGAAAGTTCAGGTCCTCGGATGTAGAAGGAAGGAAGAACGAGAGGTGTGAGATGATGCTCGTGCTCAATATTACTGATTCAAAACTTCCCTCCAGCATAATCGAGGGCGAGGAGTGCAACTGCAACTCGTTCAAAGCGGGCTTATCAGATTTCGATTCTGTCAAGTCCGGCGTATCGCGCTTCTGGGACAGGTCCAAGTTCTTGCTGAACAAGAAGTGCTCAAACAACGGTGTCAAAGGGTCAAACAAGTACGGTAATGAGGAGGCCACGCTTTCTGCGAAAGACTTGTACCTGATCCCTCCAGATGATTCCTGGTGGAAGGCAGCCATAATGCTGTCTGTTTGTTTCCGGATTGACTCCATGCGAGTCACGCTCAGATTCGAGGTGTAAACTGCTGCAGACTCGGTGGTCTTCAGATCTGATATCACAATCAGCAGCATAAGCAGGCGACGAAAAGTATTGTCGGAGATTCGAGCTTCATAGACCGCTCTCTCTACGCGCGAATCATGTTTGAAGACCTCGATCGCGTCGAGTGATTCCAAGGCAGCCAGAGCCAGGTCATCATCTTCTTCATCGTCGTACCCGTCGTTAGCAGGAGCATCTATGGCGAAACCGGGAGCATGGGACTTCGATGCAGTGTCGCCCAGTGCGTCGTCGTCCCCTTGGGACACATCGATACTTGCCGACTTTTCCTCATCTCTTCTCCCGACATCTGCTAAGCTCCCAAACAGTAGCCTAATGCGATCTCTGCGTGCCTTTCTGAGTACCTTCCCATATCTTTCAGTGAGCAAAACAACGACCTTCACCATAGCATCGAATGTGAGTACACTCGGCGCCAGCGTGTTCTGAAACGGGAACGCTCCCAGGTACGAGACCATGCGAAAGATCACCGGACCCGCGTCGAGGGGACATTGAGAGTCGCTGCTATCTGGGACGCCAAGGAAGTCGGAGAGTATCTTCTCATTCCAGTACTTGACCCCGCCTTGTTCAATTGCGCGGCTGTAGAAGTTGTCCTTGAAGTGAGTGAGCTCCAAAGGGGTGAAGCATTTTGTGGCGAAACGCTCGGCAAGCACGTAGCTCAGCTCCTCTGGGGATTATTAGAAGGTGGGCAGGTAAATATAGTTTAGTTCGCTACGGAGTACGGACCTGGAGATGACTTATGACCCGCAGACTCAGCGGACTGGTATGCACCCATCTTGGAGAGTAATAACGCAGAGGTTATTGGTTGTGCTTCTTCTTTGCGATAGTCACAAAAGAAAAAGGGGTGGCATGTGTCAGAAATGTACCAGGGTTGCAGGAGTAGGCAAGATAATTAAGAGACAGCTGTAGCATTAGCACTGATAGTATGAGTTCGGGACACTCCGCAGTGATGACGACGTGAACCCACCGCGATGAGTCGGGGTGACGATCGCTATCATCTGCGGGACTAAGAACGCGGAAGTAGAACTTGAATCAATACGGATGTATAGACGAAAGACTTAAACTGTCTGTCAAATGCTATACCATGATCAGGGGCATGAGCAAGTGTGGTGTTGATGATGATGATGATGATGAAGGGGAGAGGGGAGGGAGAGGTAGGTTAATTAAGGATGTTTCCGCATGCGGGCTAAAGCAACAACCTGAAGTTCCAGTTAAGTTGAAGGGCCTCGGCCCCTCACGGCCAGCAGGGTTCTTGCCATTTTGGGTTAACCAGTCCCGTGTATAACTTGTACTAGGTATACTGCTCCTGGTTCCTATACTTCAAGAATCAAGCTTGTACTCCCTCTAGAGTATATATCTCAAATTGAACTAATAGTATTCACATTCGTCGTGTCACAATTGACTTTGACTTTGACTAGACTTTGACTAGCCGCTTGCTTATCCGGCCACAGAACACCACCCATTGATTTGGTACTGTATTTCGAAACAAACATGTGAGAGTACCGGACTCTACAGCATGACAACACCGACACCTCCCATTCTCTTCTCATCCGGCAGGTTCTTGTCGTTGACACCACCGGCGATGGGGGCCGTCCGGTAATTATAGAGGTAGTAGTGAAGCTGACCGTCGCCCGCCCCGAACTTGAGCTGCTCCAGGAAGAGAGGGTTGTCGTGGAGGGTAAGAGCATTGAACACATCAAAACGAGCCTATCGGGGAGAATATCAGTATTTGAAAATAATATCGAGCGAGCAACAATTTGACGTACCTTCTTCGCCAGGATCAGGGCATCATTCATGAGCATGAGGAGCCGTTCCTTGAGCGCCTTCATATCACCAGTGAAGGCCGTCTCGGTGGCATAATAATAAAGGTAAGCTACGCGCAGGCAATCATGCTTGGGGTGCTGAATGATGGTAGATTCCAGGTTGTAGAAGGAGAAGAAGTCGGTAATCTTGTGGGTTTCCGGGTCCTCCACCACGTAAGACCAAACCACCTGTTCCCGGTCGGCCTCCCCTCCTTTGTGCACGAGCCAGTGTTCGATCTCCTCGCGGGAGAAGGCCTGGTTCAAGTCAAACCGCTTCAGGTAGCGTTCCAGGAGCTCGTGGACAGCATCAATATCCTTAACTTCCATGGGGCGGAGGTTAGGAGTAGACGTGACACTCGGGAGGTGGTTCTTGCTAATCTGTCGGGCCTTGGTCGAGCCCTTGGGCAGATGCGAGAATCCGACCTCATACAGCTTAAGCCAGTCCAAAGGACGGTGGTAGTACCGGCATGAGCTGACGGGAGTTGGCAGCACCACACCCGCGGTATAGATGGCCTGGAAGATCCCCTCGAGATAACAACGGCGAGTGATCTCTTTAATGAGAACCGGTGCAAGACGCTTGGATCGCAGCTTCTTGTGAATGCAGAGGAAGTTGATCTCGGTGACCTTGATTTTCTGCTCGCGAACGCGCAACTCGGTTGGGATACCGGAGATAGCGGCGACAAGCTTCCGCGACTTGGTAGCGCGAACTCCGACGTGCCATTCCTTCTTCCAGCCCGGTGCCATTAGCGCCCTATATGAAATATATCGTCAGCCCTCCCGTATCAATACATCCAGTCGTGGCTTGGACAGTGCACGAACCAGTGTAGAAATGATTTCGAGTATCGGAAGCGGAACATGGCATTGTCGTCCTCGACATAGTGGTAGGTGAGCAGATCCCACAGCTCCTGGAGCTCTTCCTCCTTCGTGAGGTCCAGTGTAGCCCACTCGAAGCCTTCGATGAGCGGATCGGGGGTCTTCGACACTTTCTCTGGATCGATCATCTTGATCGGCCCACCGACATCGTTGGCGGCAGCGGCGGCCTCATCGAAACGAGGCACAGGCTGGGTCTGCCAAAACTTGTACGAGGCCATATCTTTCTGGTTCTTGCCTCCAACAGCCAGACCAGTCAAGAGCTCGGAGATATCCATCTTGCGCAGGGCCTCCGCGGCCTTATCCTTGTCGAGTCCGGCCAGCTCGTTCTTCAGGGCGGGGTTATTCTCCAGCAGCGCCTCGGCCGCTTTGGGGGTCAACTTCTGTTTCGCCGCATCCTAAGACAATCCGGGTGAGTTGTTGAGACGGTAGATTAGCTAGGATGAAGAGGAAAACTGACCTCATCATTGGACGCCTGGGCGGCTTTGCCCTTCTTATCCTTGGAGTCTGGCATGGCAGCTGGCGCGGTTTGAAACACGTGGAAGTTCGATGGTCGGATCGGAGACCGCGAACAGACAAGAAGTGGGTGCGGGAAGGTTTTCTAAGCCCGCCCCACGTTCATCTAACAAAGTAGCCGTCCGTCCCTAAGTTGCGCTTGCGGGGTGCATATCTACAGGTACGCCCATCGGTATTTACTCACTATATGACTTTGTCGCAGTGAAGTCTAGTCAATTGCTCCTCCCTAATATCTGTGGGAATCTAAGCTTCCTTGTTGAATTTTAACTAAACAACGCCTCCTAAATCTATCATAATATAAAAATAGTCAAACAATAGAGCATAAACAAGGCATAATTGCTTTGTCTGGGTATCACCAATTTTGTTGTTGAAACCTCATGGTGAGGCAGGCATAACGCAGGTCTTACTGGGGAGCAGGCTTGGTCTCAATCACATCCAAGAAGCCACCAACCAGGTGCAAGCTACCAGTAACGAATGTCATTACAGGAGCTTCATCCTGACCTACAAGGTCCTTTTCTTTCATAGCGAGCTCCCGAGTAAAGTCGACAGCTTCCTCAATGGTGCTATACACCTTGACTTCAGTGCGAGGGTCAATGGACCGCCATGTGTCGGCAAGACTGTTCTGGACATGCAGTTTCTCCACATCCGTCGCATTTGTGTTCATGCTGACAAGATCGGGTCGATAACCGGCAGCCTTGTAGGTGACGTTGGTGCAGAAGATCGCGTGAGTAAATGGTTGCTCCGAGCCCAACGCCGCAGCCAAAGTCTCGTAAAGAGCCTGGGCCAGGGCATTGCTATCACGGGTCTGTTGGTTGAAGATCAAGACCCGCTGCTTCTTTTGCGCAACTGCAGCAGATGAAGAGTTCGCCCGGATCTGAGATGCAAACCATTGGCCAGCCAATCTAATACTTTCAAGTGTGTGGCCGCCGTCGATGTACCAGGTGATGCGCTTCTCAGTGCGTGTCTCACAACGACCGCCTAGACGGGCCTCTTCCAGGCCCTTGCGGAATTTTGCTGGTAAGGGTTCCTGCAGGATGTCTGACGGCAACTCCCCAATGCCGACAGTCCGAAGGAATTCAGCCGCTGTTGCAACTGCCACTGCCGCATTTGTATATTGGAAGTCACCAGCTAATCCGAGTTTCACGCCTCCATCAGTCTTGAGCTCGGGGTGGCCCCTCACGATTTCCAGCGAGGTTCCCTTCTCGGCAGCACGTTCGAGCAGGACTTTCTCAGCAGACGGAGGCTGAGGGGCGCTGAAAGCTTTGGTGCCAGATTTGATGATGCCACCTTTATGCCATGCGATCTCCTCAATAGTGTTTCCCAACATAGCAACGTGGTCAATGCCCAGGCTGGTGATGGCTGTCGCAGCTGGCTTTTGAATCACGTTGGTGCAGTCGTACTCTCCGCCGATTCCACATTCAATAACCGCAGCATCGACTCCTTCACTGATGTAAGTGTGGAATGCCATCAATGTTAAGTACCGAAAGTATTGAGGTTTCGTTCTAAGATTCGCAGGATCTTCGCCGGCTACTCGAGCAGCTTCTTCCAAACGATCCCACACTTCAAAAAAGTATTTGGCAAACTTCTCCTCCGAGAGCGGTGCATTGTCGATTTGGATACGCTCTCTAGCAAAGCGCAGATGAGGTGAGGTGTAGAGCCCGACCTTATTGAGGGATCGCGAGGTTGAGTCCGTGTCAGATAGCTGCGAGGCAGTGTACTGTGACAGAATCGATGCGATAAAAGCCGAAGTGGAGCCTTTGCCCTTCGTGCCGGCGACATGTACAGGATTGATACAGCTTAGATCCGAGGGCTATGGACCAAAAATGGAACGGAGTCAACACTGGAGCTTGACAACATAATGCGGGGGAGCACGCGGACCTGATATCCAATGCGACGAAGCCACTCAACAGTTTCTGGAATGGACAACAGGTTCATATCTTTCCGTGACTTGCGTAACTCTTCCACAACTGCAAAATTGGTTTGCAGTGAGTTCAGAGCTGCAATCGCAGCCTGCACCGAATCGTTAGACTTGACGCCCAGTGGCTTGCGGACAAATGCCTGCGGGGAAACCTGCCTCATAATTGCGAGACATAATGGTGGAACTGGATGATATATGGCGAGTGAAATGAAAGTGAAAGCAGGTAGGAAGTTTGCGAAAGCCCCTCATCAGGGTCAAGTCAGTCACTGCTCACGTGCAAGAGGGCTGTTGCGCATCGACTAATTGAGGGACTTATTTTTAACGCCGTACTTGCCTACACGCAGTCGGAGTAGTGTCATCAAGCGCCGGTAGGTCCGAGTTCGGGCTCCCGATAAGGTCACGTGAATAATAGATAGACATCTCAAATCATTATCCACGAAACAATCTTACACCTTGATTCTTACATGTGAGAAGTGCAATGGGAAACTTCAAACTTGACAATTAAGTGTTGCTGGTAATGATTCTAGTTTGGCAGAGGCAAGGTGTAACTAAAAGGTGTTATTGAAGCATGGAAAAGTGTAAGCAGGGTGTGGATGTAACGGGTAGAAGACGTGTGTGGCTAGATATACACTAAAGAAAGGTAGACAAGTAAATATTCTATAAAATATAGCGCAAGAAGTAGTGCAATAAAAGGCCTATTCAGGGACTACTCGATCCTTGTTTTTCCTTCCTCCAAAAAAACCAGCCTTGCGTTGCTGTAGCCTCGCTGGTGTCTTCTGACAGGAAGCCACTGGCCGATGATCGGATCCGTGCGAGCCTTGATAAGCGCATCTTGATACCCTTCAGAGCCAGCTGCGGGTGTGTTTAATTTTGGCCAATTTACCTGGAGTGCTTGCGTTAGTACCGAAGACCACATTGGAAGGTGTAGCACCAAGACTTACATAAAGCATCCCATGGGCAAGTATAAATCGGGCACACCAGGCGCTGACAACAAGCCAGAAGATAACGAACAAGCGCAGTGGCCACACAGTGGAGTCTGGTAGGCGTCTTGTGAAGGTTGAGACCAGGATCATAAAAACCCCAGCAGCAAAGATGTATGGGATTGACTGGATGATGAGCGGTCGGCGATCGAGGAAGAGCTGAAGGCTACCCAGTGTAGAGTCAGGAGGGAGATAGGCACCCAGGAACACATCAAAGCCATCTTGTCGGGGACCGTCCAAGAAGTTGTTTCGCACATAGCGTGTAATAGAATTGTTCAGATCCTGCAACATGCCTGCGCGGGTACGCTCTCCTGTGCGAGTGAAATCGGTTTTGAGTGCGCCCGTGCCAGAGTAGGATTTTGAGACCACGTCCGCGTTGTCGGCCCAGATATTGCGGAAGAGATTTTCGAACTCACGGTCGTCGTTTGCAGCCTCTCCTGGGCGTAAAACTCCAGCATCGATGAGCTGACGCGTAATGGCCCACCGTCCGAGCATACTCTGCACCACATTTGTGCGATCAAGGCAGTCCATGCAGTTGGTCCGGACGACGCTGGTCTGCGAGGATCGGATGTCCAGTTGTCCACCAGGGACACCAGGGTCTTCCACTCCCCGGAAATAGCCACCCCGAGTGAGTCCGTCCATCAACCGATCTAGCAACAGCTCTGCACGATGCCACTTGAGTCCCTTCGTCTCATTGTGAAAGTCGAAGTAGATATAATGTAATCTATCCATCTCGTTTTGTCTGAGACCGGGCTCAACAGCGTGCAGCTTTTCCGATGTTGCGTCATCTGCCTCGGTGTGTTCGGTAGAGGACGACACTAGTATACGGACCAACTGCTCGTAAGCATTCTTGACTCGTTCTTCCCGACCTTTGTGATTCACCAGGTTAACCAAGTAGTTTTCGCCATATAGTCGGATCTGCTCGGAAAAGTGCTTGCGGGCCGCATCAACAGCAGTCTCCACCCCACGGACTTGAAGCTTCGGTGTATACTTGAGATTGTTGACTTCGGCCCAATACACGGGAACGCTGCCTCTGGTTTGCACAAACGCCATTACCTGGAGGTCTTGGCCAGAACCACCTAACTTCTCCTTCGCTAGAGACTGACCTCCGGCGAAACCAGAAAGACCACCCGTTGCGTCATTCAGGATGACAATTTGCTCGGTCTCGTTGTAATTCGAGACATGACCTTGATCATCAATGCCACGTGAGAAATATCTTGTGCCTCCACGATATCTGGATCTCCGCGTAACAAGAGCAAACGTGAACGACGTTGACTTGACCTTTGCCGGGGTTATCCGTAACATGCCGAACATGACGGGGAGGATATAGGGATCAACACCTGGCTGTGGGCCGAGCCGCACACCGGTCGTGTCATGTTCTCCAAGGCTGAAGTCGATCAAATCGGATTGTATGAAGCGGTTCCAGAAGAAGCGGTCATCCGCTCGCTTCCACATAGGCAGGCTAAGATCACTCTGTGATTGACGCTGGAAGCTGTTGGTGATGTCCAGGGCGTAGGAGAAGTACATGGGTCCAGTACGAAGGTGTTCCTTCAACAGTGCCAGATATGTATCTTCATCGGAATCATGTAGAGGGCGCTCGCGCAGGGGGAGGAACTCGGTCGCCGCAACCTTGTATACCATGTGGCCACGTAGCCTGCCCATGGGCTGAGCCTTGGTGATGACGATGATGTATTTGTCTAGTACAATCAGTAACAAGCCCTCAAGAACTATAGCGCGACGGTGAACATACCTAGTTTCAACTTGATGATGCCCAGTATACCAGCGATACTAGAGATACGCTTCGCACCAGAAAGGGTGCCATTTGTGAGACGCAAGTCACCGGTTGGACGCTCGACAACAAGGGTAGGGGCATTAGGTGACGAGGGAGAAGTGAAGGCATAGTGAGTGGACGAAGCGTGAAGATTGATGTCGCGAAATGGTAAAACGGAGGCAGCCATGACTTTCAAGTTAACCCGTAAGGGAGCAGTTGTCTGGAAGTGGGAAGCGATCAAAGAAACAAGAAAGAGTGAGGTATGAACCCTAGCGCATAGCGCGGAAGATATGATATGTGAAAAGAACTGTAGTTAAGGAAAGGAAGACTCAAAAGTCAAGGCAGGAAGGTAGGAAATTTGAAAGTGGGAGGAGGCGGGAGGAGAAGGTGATTGAATGTGATGATGACGATCTCCAAGAAAAGGGTGTGGAAAGGCAGTGTACTGTACGTACTACAGGTACTTTAGTCCGACAGGCCAACACTACGGGAATTCAAGTCACTTTCCTTTTCTGCTTTAGGTCTAGGCTAACTTGGGGGCGCCGCTTTCTACTTAGTAAGCGGCGGGGGCATAACTAACTAAGTTAAGTTACGGTAACATAACCAGTAAATTGGTGCCTGCCTATTTTTAACAAAAAGATAAAGCTTTGATGTGACTATTCTATGGGTACACCGTAAGATGATACATCTGAATAGGATTTCGTTGAAATTTAAAACCTTTCTTTTGGGGTCTCTTAAATATCGTCATACTAATTGAATGACCACTCGGCGAATATGACGCCCTCAATTTGGGGTTCCAATATCCGCATTTTTTCAGCGGCGTCCGCCGCGGCGTCGAACAAGGAACGAAGTGAGTGACTGATGGTTTCTCAACTTCACTTGTAAAACTATAGGGTTTGAGTATGGCAGTATGAAAGCAGACCCTGACGTCCCCATTCACTTCGATTCCACTTTGTTTCCAACCTGAAAAGTATCCATGGGGGTGGGGGATCGCGAAACTATTGAGCCATACCGTTCCGACCTCCAGCTGGCGTGCAATGCACTTCGCCGTCGCCATATCGAGCGCCCAAACACAGGCACCCAACCTGCTCTCGGTGGCATTCACGCGACGGATGAGCTCGGCCTCGTCGGACCACTCAAGAATGGGGATATTGGGCCCAACATGTTCTTCCCGGACAATGCGGGCATTGTTGGGCGGACGGTCCACCGCGGTTGGGGAAATGTACAGCCCCGGCAGCGGTTCCTCGTCGCGATCGGGGCCGCCCACAGAGAAGGTGTGGGCTTGTTTGGCGCTATCAGCGAAGAAGTCTTGAACAATTTGGTACTGCATGCGATTCTGCAGCGGGCTGAATAGCGGGGAGTGCTCGGCCGCGCGGTCGACGACGATCTTTTGAACTGCAGCAATGAAGGCGGAACGGAACTGCGGCAGGATGTCGCAGTGGACGTAGACTCGCTTGATGGCCACACATCTGACCCGCATGGAAAAAGCACCCCTGGGCCACTCGGGCGGCTACCTCGTCCACTTCGATATCAGCGCAGACGATGTTGGCATCGTTGCCCCGAGCTCCAGGGTCACGCGCTTGAGCGACCGCCCCGCGCTTTCTGCTATACGGCAGCCTGTGGCGGTGAAATCGGTGAAGCTGATCTTGCCGATGCCCGGATGGGTGGTCATGCGCGCCCCGATCTCGTTGCCCCCATTTAGCGCCTGGAGTAACCCCTTGGGAAGGAGATCTAGTGCATATTCGACAAATTCCAGAGTCGCGTACCGGGTCATTGGGGAGGGCTTTACGATCACACAGTTGCCCATCACCAGGGCCACTGCTATCTTGACCACCGCCAGCACCAGCGGGAGGTTTCACGGGCATATGGCGCCGACCACGTCCAGCGGAGGATACGTTTAGACAGTTCGGACGGATCCAGCCTCATATTCGATCTTATCGGGACATGACTGGGCGGCTTGAATCCCCAATTTTCTAATCTTGCTCTGGGAGAGAGAGAGAAATAGAGTCTTTGTTTTCTTTTGTTCTTACCATCAAACAGGAGAACCGCAAGGCATCGTCAATCTCAATATTCGCCAGAATCTCCTGCAACGCCGGCCTCTATTAGCCAGCCCCCTAACACAGCAAGGGTCAAAGGGGGAATCCGCATACCGACTTGCCTGACTCCTTGGAAAAGAATAGGACGGAGCCCGTCTTGTCGATTCTCCAGCTCATCTGCTATCCGGTGCAGACATTGCTGTCGATCTTCCAGAGGCCGGGCTTTCCAGATGGGGAAGGCCTCACGGGCTGCCTGTACCGCCTCGTCTAAGTCATTCTCCGTAGCCACTGAGACCGGTCATAGCTCGGTGAGGGTTCGAGGATCGGTGACAGTCACTGTGTCTCCCCCATGTCATTGTTCCGAGCGGATGATGTTAGAGAACATTGTAACCCTAATCAACGCTTTGATGGTAGCCGCACACCGTTCTACTGCAGTGAATCGGAGTGCTCTATGCCTATCTTGAAATAGGCAAAAAAGACCCAAGGCAGAAATGGGAAGAGGAAGATGCAAAGAAAGAAATCCGAAAGCATTGGATAGCAGAAGGATCATAGATTTTCATACTACGTAGATGGACTAGCGGCGGGATATCCCCACCAGCGGGGCGGGAGCCATGCGGGAAAATCACACCCGCGCCTTGTCTGTACGGCTTGTTCGGTGGGGCGGAAGTGGGAAAATGCCGTTCCACTACCCAGCCTCGGAACAACATAAAGATGAACCTCATATGTATTCCAGGTGAAAGGCTTAAGATATCTTCCGATTCGATCATTGCTTCCAGCTTTGGGCATCAAGTCATACGTGAAACCACAATGGCGGAGCAGTCGGTAGCGATTCTCAAAAATGTAAGTATGCAGCCTATCAACTTATAGCCCCCCTCCTCAGGAGCATTGGTAAAACACTACTAAGTATCTTCAAACAGCAAGGAGCAGACTTCACCTTTACAATAACGACCGCAACTATTCCAACCATCCAACCTCGGGAAGTCCTTGTTTGCCTGGAAGTGACAGGTTTTTGCGGTACCGATCTGTCGCTCGCCCGCGGACATCTCGGGCCTTGTAACACCATCCTAGGCCACGAGGGAATTGGCCGAATCGTGGCCGTAGGCGCCATGTGTGAAGCTAGAGCTGCGGCGGTAGGCCAGCGAGTTGGAATTGGCTGGATTCGCGATGCCTGTGGCGCGTGTCCCAACTGCATGAGCGCGGGGACGGGCGAAACCAGATGCACCACCCAGGTCTTCAGTGGCCGAGATGTGGCCGGCACACTGGCGCGATATGCTGTCGTTCCGGAACGGTACCTGGTGCCTCTGCCTGAAGAGGGTCCCAGCGAGCTGTTGGCCCCGATCATGTGCGCAGGGGTAACAGCTTACAAGGCCCTCAAGGTAGCCAACGTCACTCCCGGATCGTGGATCGGTGTGTCTGGGGCAGCAGGCGGCGTGGGCTCCCTGGCAGTGCAATATGCCAAGGCCATGGGGTATCGGACGGTGGCCATTGACGGCGAGGGCGGCCCTCAACAAAGAGCCATCTGTCTGGAGGCGGGGGCTGATGTCTATCTTGACTATGAGGAGGCCGAGCCAGATCTCCGAACCAATCTCCTTCGCGCTACGGGCGGTGATCTCTGTGCTGCTGTACTTGTCTGTGCTGGGGCTGCCGCCGCGTACGAGGATGCCCTGCCGTGCTTAGCCTACTTCGGAGTCCTAGTGGCCGTGGGGATCCCCCCACCGACGTCGAAAGTCTCCTTTCACCCCCTCACTCTGATTGACTATGGTATTCGATTCGTCGGCAGCATCACCGGGGATCGCCGGGATGTCCTTGAGGCGGTTCAATTTGTCATCCGCGGTCTGGTAAAGCCGCGGACTGTACTTATAGACTTGGTCGACCTCAACAATTACGCGGGGCAGGTCAATCAGCTGGATGGGAAATTAGTGGTACGCTTGGGGGATGAAGCGATTAAAAAGGGTATGAGTACCTGTATATAAGAGGAAGTAGGTAGTTATAGGTATTCTTGACAATGATCTAAACTAGGTAGTCTTTCACAATCCGCACAACAAGAGAAATTGTAATTATGAAATCGTAGAACACACTTACATGTCGATAGCTAGTAGTTAATAATACGCTGCCAGGACCTAGATGACCAACCTTTCTTGGACACACTCGGGAACGGAATCCTTAAGCGGTTTCCAGCGTTTCTACGGACTCGGTATCCAGATACCTTGGTACTGGGCCGGAACTTAATGCCTCCTCCGCCTATCGCAGCCGTGGCGGGCAGCAGGAAATTCCCACTCCCCGCTTCTGGCAGATCCCCGCTTCGACCCCCACAGGATGCTGATCTTCAGCACTGCACTACGTTACGTAGGCGATGAAGACTCTACCCTATACATTCGGATGTTATGTCTGCGCCATCATTCTCACCATTAGTTCCCCCAAGTATGCTTACATCACATTCCAATTTACCCGGTTCCTCCTCTTATTCACTTTTCGATGGAATAGAAACAGAGCTTATCACCTCCACCAGTTCGACCATAGGAGTTCAGCCTGGATGAGCATTCAGCAATCAATCAATCCACAGATATCAACTATACACAATGTTTGAACCATTAGCACTCCCTCCCGGGCTGAGTGCCAAGATATTCAATATCTTTTTGGACAAGGTACTCTCGGTCGTTGGTGCGGGGAACGTCGATGTGATCACGACGGAACAATTAGATCCGGGGTCATATATGAATCCTCAATATTCTGTTGACCCTCATCCTGTTCTGGCTCCTGACACCTTCCTCGCCTCAGCTATCGTCGCACCCCGAGATGTGGCAGATGTTCAGTGAGTCTTCCACCAACTGTTTCCCCCCCTTGCCTTGACCCTACGTACAATACGCCGACTAATTGGATCGTATCAGAGCGATTGTACGCCTCGCCAATGAATTTCGAGTCCCACTGTGGCCGGTTTCATTTGGTCGAAACTCGGGATATGGGGGTGCTGCCCCTCGGGTTCGGGGATCTGTCGTCCTCAACATGGGGAAGAATATGAATCGGATCCTGGAGGTCAATGTTGCTGGGGCCTACTGTATTGTGGAGCCAGGTGGGAGAGTCCCAACTGCATAAATTCTTCTCCCAGACTAACCTTCTCTGATATGTAGGTGTCACTTTCCATGACCTGCATAACTACCTCGTTCAGCACAATCTGCGTGAGAAAGTATGGATTGATGTCCCCGATCTCGGTGGGGGGTCGATCCTAGGAAACATGCTGGAGCGGGGAGTTGGATATACCCCGTATGGAGATCACTACATGATGCACTCAGGGATGGAGGTGGTAATGCCAACCGGAGAGCTGGTGCGCACGGGCATGGGTGCCCTGCCGCACCCCGAGAGCCGTGGCGGTTCTGAGTCCAAGAAGCCCGAAACCCAGCCCTGGAATCCGACCGCCGCCCTGTTCCCCTACGGATTTGGTCCCTATTTGGATGGTCTGTTCACGCAGTCTAACCTGGGTGTGGTCACCAAGATTGGGATGTGGCTCATGCCCAATCCCGGCGGGTATCAGTCCTATCTGATCACCCTGCCCAGGGACGAGGATCTGCACCGCGCGGTCGATATCATTCGGCCCTTGCGCCTCACCATGACCCTCCAGAACGTGCCCACCATCCGCCACATTCTGCTTGATGCTGCCGTTCTGGCCCCTCGAACCGTGTATACTGACATCGATGGTCCGCTGTCCGACGAGACGCTTGATGCGATTGCTAAGAAGTTGAATTTGGGCCGGTGGAACTTTTACGGGGCGCTCTACGTAGGTCTTGCTTGCCCTCGATCCTCCAACTTACACCCGTCACTTCGTTGACCAGGTCGTGCTGAAACTGACCTACCGCAAAAACCTCCAAAGGGACCTGAACCGATTCGCCAGACTCTCTGGGCAGCCATCAAAGCGGCCTTCTCCACAATACCCGGAGCCGGATTCTATTTCCCGGAGGAGACCCCGGAGAACTCGGTGCTGCGCATCCGTCACTTAACGATGCAGGGGATCCCCACCTACGAGGAACTCAAGTGGGTGAATTGGGTACCAAACGGAGCCCATCTATTTTTCTCCCCGATTGCCAAAGTGACCGGGGACGACGCTATGGCGCAATATCTCCTGACCAAGCAGCGGTGTCAAGAGGTCGGCCTGGACTTTCTAGGTACCTTCACCGTTGGGATGCGAGAGATGCGTGAGTTGTCCCCTCATTCCCGCGCCTGTCTTTCTCTCCTACCTTGTACTCCGGATCTAACTTCCTTCAGACCACATTGTGTGCATTGTGTACGATAGAACCTCGCCGGTGGAGCGGAACAAAGCGCTCACTCTGATCAAAAGACTGATTGCCGACTGTGCGGAACGCGGTTGGGGGGAGTACCGGACCCACCTGGCGGTCATGGACCAGGTGATGGGGACCTACAACTGGAACAATGGCAGTCTACTGAAGGTTCACGAGGTTATCAAACAGGCGCTGGATCCGAAAGGGATCCTCGCGCCGGGCAAGTCAGGTGTGTGGCCTGCGCAATATCTCATGGAGCGGGAGGCAAAATTGTAGATAAGGAGAGATGGTTTCATAAATGGGCTGTACATTGTCGAGTACTAGCTGGGCTACTAAGTATGTATCTTTTACTCATTCATTGTACATGTCATTATCTGCCCACTTCATGTCGGATTTTCAATCATCATTCCGACGAACCTTGCAAGACTTCAATTCGACTGGGTTGGTCTTTCTATTCCCACCTGTCTTTGGTCTAATCTGTGTCCATCTACAAACAGGATCTTTGAATTATTCAAGCAATCTACTTCCACCTCATGTAGTAAGTTACTGCACTTTACTTGAATCCAAATCAGTCCCTGCCCAGGCAATACCCCAAAAGTACTCAGCATCTCTAAGAAATATAGTGAGCAGAGTACAGAAATAAGGACAGCAACAACTGATTACACCGATGATAGGCAAAAAAGGAAGATCCAGTCAAGGTTTAGTGGCTCTCTCTCGTCTCCCTTATTCAAGTTCCTTCATCAACCACTCATCGTACAAGAGCTCGAGAGCTGTCGGTCGGTCAGAGGGGTTCCATTGTAGAGCCCGTCGAATCCATCGTAAGAACCCGTCCTTGTCTTCTCCCTTGATATTGGCAGCTAAAGATTCGAATGTGATATCAGGAATCGGTGCTAGTTCTTTCCAGGTGCCGGAGTCGTCCCAGAAAACAGAAATGAGATGGCTTCGTGCACGGAAGTCAGGTGGTGGACATCCTAGGAGTGCAACCAGTTCTGCAAGGTGGGCACGATCATCAAAAATGCCATCTGGATTTCTTCCTTTGATGAGTGTCGAGAAGCTCACGATATCCCATGCCTTCAGCATGCTGATTAGCATATTCTCAGACCCAATAAATCACAATTAAACAACTGTTCAATAAACGTAGCGTGCTTACAACCATAGCGATATTCCAGATATCAACTTTATAATCCCAGCTTGCTCTCAGAATCACTTCAGGCGCCCTGTAAGGATTTGGCATGATATCTTCGGTATGCTTCTTGTTGCTAAGCCGAGCTTCGCCAAGATCACTGAGAAGCGGTAGTCCGTCTCCAGGAGGGAAGCGGGCGGACGTGTAGATTGTACGGTCATGAAGCACCTTTCGTGCCGATGGTCTTCTTATCTCCTCTTCCTCAAAGTTAGACAGCGCCTCTGGCTTTGGTGTGGGAAGAAGCAAGTTCTTTAGCTGGAGATCTGTACAAGTCAGCCTCCCAATATCGTTAAAACCCAGGCGAAATCAACACGTACCCGTGTGGATCGAACCAGCTGCAGAATGTAAGAAGTCCCACACTGTCGGATACAAACCTTCATATCCTCCAGAGTCATTGTTTTGCCAGGGATCCATTCCAGCAGCTCACTCGCACTTATCCCTAGAGGCTCGTGAACGAGACAGATATGTTGACCATGGGGACCCGTGATAATAAAATGGTCGAATAGTTTTCGAATGAATTTTCTACTGGGATGTTCCCAGTTCACTGGATTCAAATGCTTATAGACGTTCTGTTCATCATCTCTGTTCTCGCCCGTCACGTATATTTTCAAAGCAACATAGCTGGAATTACTGTATCGCATTATCAACAAACCCCCGAAAAATCAAAAAGTACAGTGGATTGCATGTACTTACACCAAGTCACGACCATACCATACAGTGGAAGTGACTCCGTAGCCCAACCCTGCTAATACCTCATTTCAATTGCTGAATACTTCCCCCTCTTGGATTGGATAATATTATATGTAGGTAACGTCTTTTCTTCAATATGTACGGACGAGTCAAGTAACTTAAAGCCAGAAAATGGAAAATCCCGTGGCACAGATGTCCACTGAGAAGAGGACATCGCTGGTCGTTGAAGATAACTCCCAGGTCTTTTTGGAGCGAGAAAGTATAATGGGTCAGAAGAGACAGAGAGCAGTGGTCGCTTTGAGGCTAGCCACTTCAGAGAAGCGAACTGAATGCTAGGGTATCTTGAAGATCGGTACATTAGAACCCCGATTTTGTATGACAGGATGTGAGAACAGGCAGTGAAAACAGGCAAGCTGCAGATGAGTGCGAAGGAGAAATGCTAGTGGTATTTATTCCCTCTGCTAGAAGAAACCGGGTGGTACATACAGCCCCTACTAGATATCCGCGGTAGTGATCTGCGGAATCTGGAAGAGTCAGCCCCAAGCCAATCTGTGATTGTGATCAACAAACTTACAGGTTTCTCGATCAAATTGCAGACTGTCCTTGTTGCATTCATCCAAATAGGGCCCTCAATGGCGCCATTGGTGATTACCATCCCTTCAAGAGGAGCTCCAGTAAATCGTATTAAGGCAGCCGAGGCACTCTGAAAGCCACTCGCCAGATTGCAGCTTATAGTGAGAGTAAATATAGAGATTTGGATCTTTGTAACTTATCGCCAGTGAAAGAGAATGGAAGAGGATTCAATTCTAATGGCCTAGATATTGTGCAGTATGCCTTCCGATATATACCTTGTATAGATTAAATAGATCCACCCAAACACTAGGAATCTAGAAAACTACTCCCATTACTAGTATTTCTATTGTGTCTGTGCGCTGGGCTGAATTGGCGCATGACCTATTTCATATATTTGAGAGCCAATGAAAACACATCGACAGCAACCTGGGACTGGGACTTAGGCCGGGGTACATTTTACCTGTATTTATCCGACCAGCAAGTAGAAAGCTTTCGCTAACTACTGGGTTGGCGAAGGTCCGTACAGTATAACAAGAACCCTGGTCTGGGGACCAATATCCTCGGAAATCACTACACAGTGGGCTGGGAGAGATGCAGAAAAGTGATGAAGGAGGTTTACGGTCATAGTCTTGGAGATGGTAGCAGGATCTCTCTAAGGGAGATTATTTTGCTCTTATTATATCCATTAGGAATGAATGTACCTGACATTCTGCCTCAAGAGCCCGCCTTGTCGGCTTTCTGCCCGCCAGCTCCGCTTCTGAACATTCTGCCATGTAATTCCGCCTAGCAGTGGCAGTTTCCCATGTAGCAGCTAGAATAGCCAGTAAGGAATAACGAGCATAGATGATTCATGTTTAAAAGTCTAGTATAGTCAATGTCACGAGGTATCAATGGAGAGCCCTTACAAAAGTAGCAGCTGCCATATGGGGCGATCTGCAGAGAAATTGTTGTAAGTATACATACCACTCCTGCACATACAAGCAGACGCCGCACCGCCCCGCACAAGGGCCAGTCGGCTTAAGCCAGGTGTGGCTGAACCCCCTTCGTCATCTCAACCACCGCCGTCGACGGCAGGCCGCCATCAAACCTCCCCCAGCGTCCCGATCCCGCCTTTCCATTATCTTCATCTCTTCTTGCATTCTTGAACTTTCCACTCCGGGTCGAGTTCTTCTGCCACGCTTCCACCGACAACTACATTATCGCCTCTTCTCTTTTTTTACTTTTCAAAGTTGTTCTACCACTTCCGTTCACTATGGCCACCAGAGCCGCAGCAGGCGCCCGTCCCGGTGCCAGATTCGCTCAGTTTAAGCTGGTGTTGCTTGGTTAGCTTCCCCCTGACTATAACTCCACTCAAATACGTCGGAAAATGAAGACTGACTTATGATTTATGTTTGGAACAGGAGAAAGTGCCGTTGGAAAGGTGAATAAGTTGTTGAATTCATTGTTCGGGCCGTCGCTGATGTTCTCATTACTTGGCAGAGTTCGCTAGTCCTCAGATTTGTTAAGGTTGGTTTACAGCCAGAGGGCTTTTTCTTGGACCCCAGGGGCGGAGCTCATATGGGATAGGATCAATTCGATGATTACCGCGAGTCGACTATTGGCGCCGCCTTTCTCACACAGACAATCTCCCTGGACGAAAGCACGACAGTCAAGTTCGAAATATGGGACACCGCCGGTCAGGAGAGATATAAGTCCTTGGCTCCCATGTACTACCGGAACGCGAACTGCGCTGTTGTTGTGTACGACATTACTCAAGCGGTACGGCCTCTATGTGCTCTCAGACCAGCATGATCGCGCGGAAATGCTAATGTGGATATGATGGAACAGTCGTCGTTGGATAAGGCCAAGTCATGGGTGAAGGAACTACAGAGGCAAGCGAACGAAAACATCGTCATCGCTCTTGCAGGCAACAAGCTCGATCTTGTAACAGAGAATCCCGACAAGCGCGCGATCGCGACCGCTGATGCCGAGGCCTATGCACGTGAAGCCGGTCTGCTCTTCTTCGAAACGTCGGCCAAGACGTCATCTAATGTGCGAGAATTGTTCACCGCTATTGCGAAAAAGCTGCCTCTCGATCAGGCAGGCCCACGGAACCTGCGGGCTGCCCCCCGGCCCGGTGTCGATTTGCGACCAGAAGCCCCTGGCACTCAGGGCGCCGGCGCCTGCAACTGCTAGATATCGCCCTCAACCCTGCCTTTTCAACTCTAGCATTGTGATGCCTTCTCTCTACCCATGGGTGTTTTAGCTTTCGTTGGTTTGGTTTGTCTAGATGCGAAAGACGTGCTTCTCTTGCCTGAGCTTTACCTTTAATTCCGGTGCAAACCCTGACGACTTCAATCGGCAGCTGAGCATGGTCGCTATATGTTTCTCAAGAGATGGTTATCCGGCATCCCTAGCCGAATTTCTGGCGGCCTGGATTTGACACGCAACATCAACCGGTTTCTCGTTGTGGCCCCTAATCCGAGCAGCTATTTTACAGTTCTGTCGCCCACTTCTCAAGGCCTTCCCATTCTCTCGAGGTCTAACCATGCCACTTGTGACAGCCAACTCTGGCCATGTACACGGGTACAATTGGCTCTGGTGAAGCCGACTCCATGTTGCAGGAGATAGCTTAGGGTATTCGGTGTTTCAATTTGTTCCCTCTGTGTTTTCCTATTGCTGGCGTCTGTATCCTTTGTTATGGGTTGAGCTGCTGTTTTCCTTCTCGTTTTCCTTTGTTCATTTACCCTCAGAGTTTCTCAGTATGCTATGCCTATATAATATTTCAATAATCTTCCTTGGTCTTGGGATGACGTATTTGATCCTGAATTGCGCACATGTGGCTCTCTTTACCGGCGCAATGAGAGGTCGAACAAAAATAGTTCGCAATAGCTGTATATTGGTCATATTTTTCTAGACTATGGTAAACTCATTCAGCGGGCACGAAACAGGTATAGTATTCGATTGACGCTGCTCTCATGAACTATACAAGTTGTAATGTCGTGACAGAAGAAGCGGGCGGGCGGTGCGACCAAGGCCGAGCTGACTGAGCCACTATTTGGCGGTGCAGGATCGGAGCGGATCGTAAAAGCACCTACTAATCCCAGTTCCAGTTCCGGTCCGCGTTTTCACCTTCGTCAACATCAACCCCTCAACTTCTCTCGCTCCCAGCGCTTTCCTTCACAGTAGTGCGGCCCACGATGCTGCGCTCTTCTGTTGCCACGGGACGCCAGGTGCTACTGTCCTCCGCTCGCCAAAGGACGGCCGCGCAATGGCTGTCCAGAGCTGGAGCAAGCAACCGGTTCTCGAATCAGGTACGGTGACGGCATCCTCAATTTGCGGATCATCAATGGCAGATTGGTCACTAATATGTCCTTCACTCTCACTAGAGATTCTTTGCCGATGCTAGACCCCCTACTACCGGTGCTCCCACTCCTGTTACCCCGTCCTCCGCGTCGCCTGTGCCCCCGGAGGTTGTCGTTCCTAAGCCGGAGCCTACCGAGCAGGGTACTGTTGCCATCATCACTCGAATACACAGCAAGAACTGCAGACTGATCCGATTACAGGCTCCGAAGTCCCTCCCGTCGTGCCCACTCCAGCTCCCAAGAAGGGTGGACGTTTCCGCCGATTCTTTCTCTACCTGCTTCTGACTTCAGGCTTCGCTTACGGTGGTGGCATCTTCCTGGCTCTCAAATTCGACAACTTCCATGACTTCTTCACCGAATATATCCCCTATGGTGAAGAGAGTGTCCTATACTTTGAAGAACGAGACTTCTACCGCCGATTCCCCAACACCCTGAAGAGCCAGGTCCGGTTCCCTACTCGTCGGGATGAGAGCAACCAGATCACGATCCCTAGCAAGAGCGGATTGACCTCGAAGGTTGCCGAGGAGGAGTCAGCTGAGAAGGGCCCCCACATGAGCTCCGCTCAGAAGGACAAGGGCAGCGAAGCGCAAGTCAAGCCTGCCGCTGCCAAGCCCGAGGAGAAGTCCGCCGCGGTCGAGAAGGCCAAGGAGACGAAGGCCGCTAAGGAAGAGGCGCCTAAGCCGGTCGAGAAGGAGGAATCCAGACAACCTGCTTTGCCCGCAGTGACCCCTCTCGAGTTCGCCAAGGTCAACGAGGGAGATGAGGCCATTGTCCAAGAATTGGTGAAGACTTTCAATGATATCATCACCGTGATCAGTGCCGACGAGAGTGCCCCGAAGTTCTCCAAGCCTGTTGAGAAGGCCAAGGAGGAGCTGCAGAAGATCGGCGATAAGATTATCGCTGTCCGGGAAGAGGCGCGCCGTGCTGCCCAGGAGGAGATCAACCAGGCCCACGCTACCTTCGACGAATCCGCGCGCGAGCTCATCCGTCGCTTTGAGGAAGCCCGTGCCACCGACGCTGCTCAGTATCGCGAAGAATTCGAGGCCGAGCGTGAGAAGCTTGCTCGCGCTTACCAGGAGAAGATCCGCACGGAGCTGCAGAGAGCCCAGGAGCTGGCTGAGCAGCGTCTTAAGAACGAGCTGGTCGAGCAAGCCATTGAGCTTAACCGCAAGTACCTACATGAAGTGAAGGACCTGGTCGAGCGTGAGCGCGAAGGTCGCCTCAGCAAGCTCAATGAGTTGACTGCCAATGTCAGCGAGCTGGAGCAGCTCACCACCGGCTGGAGAGAGGTCATTGACACCAACCTCAAGACCCAGCAATTGCAGGTTGCTGTTGACGCTGTCCGCTCGGTCCTTGAGCGCTCTGTGGTTCCTCGCCCGTTCGTGCGCGAGCTTGTTGCCGTGAAGGAGTTGGCCGCTGAAGACCCCGTGGTTGATGCGGCTATCGCCTCGATCAACCCTACCGCCTATCAGCGTGGTATTCCCTCCACATCTCAGATCATCGAGCGCTTCCGTCGGGTAGCCGATGAGGTCCGTAAGGCAAGCCTCTTGCCCGAGGATGCGGGTATTGCCAGCCATGCTGCCAGTTTCGTTCTGAGCAAGGTCATGTTCAAGAAGGATGCCGTTGCTGGCAGCGATGATGTTGAAAGTGTTCTCTGCCGGACCGAGAGCCTTCTGGAAGAGGGCAACCTTGATGGTGCCGCCCGTGAGATGAACAGTCTCAAGGGCTGGGCCAAGATTCTGAGCAAGGATTGGCTGGGTGAAGTGCGCCGAGTGTTGGAAGTGAAGCAAGCCCTAGAGGTAAGACTAACCCTGATGGCTATGATATCTTGTTCCCTTTTGCAGTTCAGGCTAACACATCTTGTTCTTACAGGTCATCGAGACTGAAGCGCGTCTACAGTGCCTGAGGGTCGAGTAAACCAATACCCTCAGCGTTTGTTTAGTTTTCTTGTATCTCATGCCTCTTCTTCTTCCTCATCCTACAGGAATTGTACCTCTAGTTCCCACGTGCGTTGTTAGACTCAATGCTAGATGTTCCTTTGTATGACAAACCGGTGAGACTGTGCAGTTATGTAGTTATATATCATTAAAAATGATAACAAGGTCATTTGGTACTATTGACTTCTATTCCGCCGGCAGTGGTTGTTTGCCATGTTTGCAGCTCCACGTGCTCCGCCGCATTATGCAGTTGGGGGGGATTGAAGTGTACTTACTGTACGACACGACTAACGTTGTCTCGACAGCACAGACCGACGAACGTGCACCTATTCGTGTTGCCCCTAGTGTCTTGCCTGTGCTCTACAGTGCCATGTTCAACTTTTAGCACGTTGCTTGGGCATCTCCATGTCCTCTTCACCCTGTGAGCCGACCCCCCTATTTACTCCGGCGGGACGGACCACCAATTCGTCACCCTGGTTCTAATGTCGCCCAAGACCAATGAACCGCCCACCGCATCCCTTCCCACTCCTGGCCCGAATGACACGTTGTCAGAAACTCGTCAACCTTCGAGCAATCCTCATGACGCAACCTTTCGACTAAGAGAGCCGCAGATGAACGAGGGACGGGCGAGCGGGGAGCTGGAGGGGAGCACGCTAGGCAGTAGCTCTCGCGATGGAGATAAGACAAGTCGAGGAGCCCAGCGCCGGACACATGGCTCCGGTGGATTCTTTGTCGACTCATCCTTCCTACCCGGCTCCAAGAGCTTGAAGAGCAGCCAACACCAATTCCTCCGCCGTTCGGAATCAAATCGGAAAGAGAAACGGGAGGCTCCTGAGCCGGGTCCGGAGGTGTCAAAGAAACGATCGCGATTTCCGTGGAGTCGTCAGAAGGAACAGAAGCTGGGCTCAACTGCGGCTCAAACGGCTGAAGGTGAGGCTACTGCTTCTTCTTCGCATGTGGCGGACGATGATGCGGCACAACACCAGGAGCAAGCAGAAACGGGGACGCCGGACAACCAGGCTGCCATGGGCCTGGACAGGGATTCCTTACAGATCGTCAATCTCGCGCTGAATCTGAGCGAGTCGCGGAAACGGAACAGTCTAGGACGTTCGGCTTCCAACCGCTTTCCGGGCAATCGGAGGATGGTGTCCGTCGGTCAGCCTGCTGCTCCTTACCCTGACATTCAACCCATGGCTTCTGTGGGCGGCCTTCGCCACAGCAGCCCCCGGCATCGCGATGCAGTGCACAAGTGGAGCGATCGCTACAGCAAGCCCACCATTCCTGAAAGGGTGGCGGGATTTCCGGCACATACCCCATCCTCGGTGCTCAGTCTCCTGCCTCAGTCGATCGATTCGGAAACTTTGCCTTCTGGGATCTCGGAGAGCACTCTTATCCGGGCTGAGAAGGCCCGGCGTCATTTTGAGCTGCTCTCCGAATACCTACGACTTCTGTCGTCGCTTCCGCCTCTAGAGCATCTCGACCCGTCCGCTACAGACTCGGTATCAGTTGCGAGTAAAAGCGAGCTCTCCGCCAGAAGATACAATCCTCTCCAATGTATCCGTAACCGGAAAGTAAGGTTTCGCGAACGATGCAGTATTGATACTGAAGCCGAGGGATGGTATGACACCGAACGGGTACATGAATGGGTTGACTCGGTGGAGTCGTTGTACAGCCATCGCAATCACAGCGCGGCGGAACGTCTACAACTTCCCTCGTTTCCAAAATCAAGAAAATATGTGGCTTCGGAACATCAGCTGGATATCGATCATCTTGCTGCCTCTCCTCCTTCGAGCCTGAGGCGCGCTAGCCGTACTAGCAGTGTCAAAGCCCGCAGGCCGCGATCAGATTGGGTCATTGATCCGGCAGAAATGCTTTCCGATGCTGCGTGGGTTGAAGATGATCACAACAAGAGTAAATTAGTCGACAAGGACGGAAACCTCCTTTATCCAAACCCGAATATACTGATCGATGTCGGTATGGATGATGCCAATCTCAGCTTGGAGGAGAAACTGCAACGTCATCGAGAGTCCATGGACTCGGAGCATTACATTTCCCGTGCATCTCTATCCGACGCTCATCATAGTCTGACAAGCGGTACACGTGGAAGGCAACGGCACAGGTTTCGGACTTCCGGCCGTAGCACACATGATAGCGATGTCTCCGTCAAAGATTTGGAGCCCGGAAGTCGCAAGCTTGGCTTTTTTAGTAGCTCTGCGAGCACGTCCAGCGCGGATGACCGGCTACACCGTTACATGCACGCTGACAGGACAATTTCTCCTGGAAAGTATAACCCGCCAACGCTGGGTGCATTCCAAACCAGGGGCTCTGGGGCGATTTCTGAAGATGACAGTCTCACAGGGGTCAGGTATACCCCGAGCCATGGCCCACTTCCCCGCCATAGGACTGGAGGCCGCGCCAGATCAGAAGGGAAGCGAAGCTCTATGTCCTCTGTGCCGAGCATCGATGATCGTTACGATCCTTTGACGAACATGGCAACTCTCGATACTAAGTCCTCTGGTGTTCATTCCCAGTTAGGGTTCTTTCCTAGTATTGCGAGCAATCTATCTCCCACATCAAGCCGGTCTCCATCACCGTCTAAGGGACGGTTTGCGCGGGCCCGTGGCTCGCGTCACGAGCGCAGCAAGAGCAACATTCGCACAAAGGACAACGCCGACGAAAATGTGCCAGACACGGACGGTGTGCGTCAAGATAGCTTGTCCGAAGCCGCGGGTCGCATTGGTTTGGAACCCAGTCCCCTTACCCACCAGACCACGTCATCCACGTACCAGGATGAGATTTTTAAGCCTCAATCTCCGATGCGGAAGGACACCTCTCAGACAGAGTCAAGGCTACGCGGCATTCTCAAAGGGCCTGGAAAGATAGCCGAAAAAGTAGGCAATGAGATGTCGAAAGTCGGCGATCGTATTATGAAGAAAGACTCGATGGCGATGGCACGCAAGACCTCGCATTCTAGCCTAAGCAGTTCGGACTCCGATGATGCTGATGAGGCTGAGGAGATAAAAGGCGACAAAACGTCAGGCACCAAATCTCTTCTACGTCGGTTGCCTGCGTTTGCCGATGATGGCACTCGGCCTTCGCGCAAGAATCTGGAAAGAGTCGGTACACACAACGAGGCATTGCTGTCGCATCTATTGTCACCTGCTGGACAGGAACAGTTCACTCAACTTCAAAGCTCTGATTCTACTGATCTGCCGGGTCACACTACGGACACTAATATATACCACAACATGGACGGCTCTCAGAGGGACGTTGGGAGTTTCTCTGCTTCCCTTTCAAGCAATACAAATGTTCACGCACCACCCACGCGCCTTGAGAAACTGTTCGGTCCCGAAATACATACAATCCGGGAACAAATCCAAAAAGGCAGGATCAAAGATCAATCTGTACCTTTCAGTCTCACCCGGCCACCTATGACGGGTCTTGCGCAGGCCAAGGTGGAAGCCTCCCCAGCGTCGCAAAACAGGCGCCCTGTGTTAGATGCCCAGTCCAGAAGTTGGAGTATTTCCAATCGCAGTCTCTCCACTGCGCTTGTCAGTGGTATCCCTGGAAAACGCGAGGTTGAACGAACTCGAGCGCTTCTCCTCACCTCGGGAATTAAGGCTCGGGAGATCACCCGCCGGGCCGGCACCGTGCGCGAACCACCTCCTGAGTTCCTTCTGCGCACATATGGTGATGCCTCCGTACCCGTGCCACGGGTGACTCGACTCTGCGAGTATGATGCCGCGGCGCAGGGACTACTCAAGAGGTTCGAAGAGACCAACCGTGCTTTCCGACATGCCATGGACAACTTTTCGGGCTCAGTGTCATCGCCGCTGAATGCTCAGCTGAGCAGACTCGAGAAGATAGTCAATGAGAGCATCAGCCCTCGCGTTCAGGCAGCGACTCAAGATGCCGAAGACCTGAGCATTCAGCTCAACACCACAAGCACCCTCGCGGTAAAGCAATTGAGCGATACCCTCGATAAAGGCATGCGCAGGCGTCATCGCAGGTTGCGCTGGGTCCGACGTACAGGGTTTGTCATGCTTGAATGGGCGCTCGTTGGTATGCTGTGGTGGGTCTGGCTCATCGTCATGGCTTTCAAAGTGCTTCGCGGCGTTTTTCGAGGATTTCTCTCGGGCGTTCGATGGATTCTGTGGCTGTAATTACAGGCAGAAATGGACTGACTCGGGTCAGTCAATGTCCAGGCCGTTTTCTTCGGTTTCGTACTTTCCATTTCTTAGTACTATACATTTTTAATTTCGAGTATCTAGATAATAATGATGTCTTGTGACCCTTTTTGTGATCTGTGTTGAACAGTGAAACCAAGAGATGGTGATAACAAGCACCTAGCCTATAACTAAGAAAGAGGAACAAGTGGAAATTGGGTAAAGTGACATGGCACGTTCATCCATGTACTGTCGACCACGGTACCTCACTGCCCGCTTGTCGGTACTATCCTTTCATCACAGACGGAAACTCCCGCACAAAAGCTTTGTTTTCTTGTCACCCTGAGGGTAGAAAGCTTACAGGAGATTTTCGACCGACCCTTTATTCCGCCATGACTCAAACCAGCATCAATTCTCAGGTACGCCGTACTAATAAGATATATATGCTGCGTTTGATCCCTCCCGCGCCCCCCCCTCGTCGCTGTTTCATCTTTTCCCAGAACACTACATGCTTGGTACTCCACACACACGCGCGATCTAACTCCAGTCTACAAGGTATATTATCCGATATACTACTACAGTTCCAGATCGACACCTCACACCAAATTCAACCCAAAAAACACACAGTATCTCACACCCCCCCCACAATAACTGCTATTCGTCATTCACAATGCCATTGCTGAAAGGCATATTGCATGGTCGCAAAATCACCACTGACTCAGGTCAGCAGCAGGACGGTGGCGGCGGGGGTCTTCGCCGCTCCAACGCAGTCAAGCACCACGGCCAGCAGCAGCAACAGCAAGCGTCCGCGGGAGGCTTCGACTTTCCCAGGCGGGAAGCAGTCCGTACCAACACATCTCCGGGCCCTGGGTCTGGCGGCCAGGCCCCGATGGTGGCTCATGCGCGGGCACGAGCAACTACCTCTGCGGCCGCGCAGTCAGGTTCCGAGTGGAGCTATGTTCCGGCCAATGTCCAGATTCGACAGCACCACGGCCATGGCCACAGCCCGGGGCAGCGAGAGCAGCTGGAGCGGCGACAAGAGCTAGAAGATGTACATTCCCAGCGGACGCAGCGGTGGGTGGCCGACCAGCAGAAGCGCATGATGCTGACGCCGCCGGTGACGCGAAAGCCACTGCCTCCTCAGCCACCGCAGTCTCAGTCTCTACCACGACCAGGAGGAAGACCACAAATGCAGCAGAAGCCGCCGCAGCAACAGCCGCAGCCCACTATTCCCAGCAGCGGAAGCCGACGACCGTTCTTCAAGAACGATGCCGAGTTGGATGACTGTGTGCGCAGCACCTCTCCTCCCTATGAGGATGGGATCCTGAACCACGGGGACTGGAAAACCGGTAAGTCCGTCCATACCGTGCAGGCCAGGCGGCCGGTCCACGTCGTCACCCCCAGCCTGTGCCCTGTCTCCCGAGTAGCGTCGCCGGTGGATGAGATCTCCGATCAGAGAGAGGCGGCTCGTAGGGCTTTGCGGCGGAGGAACTTGCCTGGTAGGTGAATTAGGTCAGTTGGTGGGGTTGTTTGGAATGGGCTACGTGCTGGTCTCGTAGCTTGCCTTGTGGTTCTTTGATTTCATGCATTGCGGGTGGACTGGGCTCCTATGTCAACATTAGCATCATTGGGTTTTCTCTGCTGTGTACGATGAAAGAGATTGAGCATGGCTCGTCAATAGACTTTTCTGATACGGTGTCAATCCAATGTGGTTGATATTTCTTTTGTCCTTTCATTCTTCTTGCCCTTGTTTCATGAGACTTTGTAGTACAATTTCTGTTAGATGGAGAAAGACTCCGCAGGGGAGACATTCCAAAACTGCTGATTACTTCTAAGTAAAGATGTATAGAGTCTATGAATATAATAGGTGTTGTATTATCAGCAGCACAAAGTAAGTCCGAATAAAGATGCACCTCAATGAGCAGCCAAAATCATTCTTTGGCTCTCAATAAACATTGGAAACCAGTGTTGTTGTTGGAGGTTGAAAGAAAGAGCGATCACGTGCCGCATACAGCCCGGGACCCTGCCTTCACCGCCCAAACAAGCTCAGGAACGACCGACAGAATGACCTCAGGCGGTCAGAGCGGGTTAACCCAATTAGGAACCTCAGAAATACATGTGTAAGACTGCCATGGAAGCGATTATCCATGCTTTACATGGACGGCGGCTGCTGCTGCTGCGAGACTATCTACATCTGTTACAGTACGTGTTGACCGATTTTCCGTTTCAGATAAGGTTAGGACAAAGAATGCAATCATCCAAGAAACCGTCATCTCGCAATGGATTTTGGGGGAGGGAGGAAGGAGAGAAGAAATTCAATGGCCTCCGGGCTTATCCATCCCTCCCCACCCTCTCGTGTCCGGGCCCAGAACGCCGATCAGGAACCTGTCTGCCAGGCGAGCGATTTTTTTGGTGACCCGCATGACGCAACGCAATGTGGCTGGGATGCTGTCGTCTGTCTAGTCAACGCAACGCAACCCGCCGTCGGCATTCATAGAACAAAAAAAAATCTCTCAATGACTGACTCAAACTTTAGGAGGCGGTTAATCCCCTCCTGTCTGGTCTTTTGTCAGGGGACAATTTTTTTCGTGTTGGATGGATGGACTAGAATTTGGGTTGCATGGGTCATGAGGGATAATTCGACATGCCACCAGATCGAATCATCTGGCGGAACTGGATGGGAGATCTCGATCCGAGGTCCATGGTACCAAGAGTTCTTCAGTAGTCAAAACAACGGAGGCGAACGGGAATCAACTACTGCAGTGGCACAGTGGGTGCCAGGCAGTGTGAGAAGACGAGACGAGACGAAGACCACGTCAACCATGTCTGCATGCCTGCTGTTTTCGCCCGGCCTTGAGTTTCTGCAAGATGCAACGGCGGGTCGGGGATTGAGGGAAGAACTCGAGGACTCGATCATGATTGGAATTTTGGGATGCTCATATTTGTAGTTATGGAGAGGCGAGAGGCAGGGTAATCGTACTGTGTCGAGGGAGGCAGATAAGCTTGGAGTACTTGATTTTGGGTGGAAGAAAAGAGAAGAGAGGCTGCAAGGCTGCAAGTCGCGCATGTCAGTCACAATACCGTCACAGACTCATCGACTCTATTTTCCGTTAACTAACAAGGAATAAGTTAACCCCACTACGTCCTATTACGGCTACGGAGCACTGGCTACCGCTTTCCCTCTCCTCTCCCTCTCCATTTTCCCCCCTCCCCCTTCTTTACTTCCCTCCTTGTGTTCGTTCCTCTCACCACACCACATCCCCATTCCATCCAGGTGAGTTTCTCTCCTTACGCTATCTTGTTCCTTGCTGCCTATACACCACCCCCTACATCCATGATTTTCAGGTCATCTGTCATCTTCCTGTCAGATCAAGGAATCAGCATCATTCCCCCACCCCCCGGTGTCTGCCTGACGCCGTGCCCTTTGCCCTAAATTTCCCCCCTCCACCGGAAAAGTGTCGTTAAAATTTTGCACGCACCTCTTGTCTCCTCCCCCTCCCCCCTCAGCACCCTCCCCCTCGGTCTACCCCCCACGACCCAGGAATCAAATCTCGCATCCCTTTTATCTTGATATCCGAGTTCTCGTTGCCCATTTCTTTTCCCGCTCTCTTTCAATCCCGCCGCTAACAGTTAGACTGCTCGGGTCAGATCGTCTCTTATTTCTCGGAACTAGAAAAAACCCTGTTTTTTCTCTTTCCCTCTTCACCTCACTCTTCCTCAATCGCATTTTCAAGGCCTTTGGAATCCACCAGTTCCAAAGGCAACTCAGGGCACCACGGCTTACACAGCCTCGCTTTCTCTTCGTCAAATTGTATCGCATAGACGTCAACGCGACACTCTTAATAACATTCCCCCTCCTTCTGGTCTCGATCTCCGTCCCTCCGTCCGGTGCGCCATTTTTTCATAAATTGACGCCCTCACAATTCACACCTTCGCCTTTTGAGCTGCCGCATAGGACTTCTCTGAAGGTTCTTCCTCTCAAGGAGGAAGGGTCTAGGAGGCTTGGTCCAGTCAACCTCGGTTGCGAAACTTTTCGTCCTCCCTAACACGCAGTCGCGTTCAAACAAACTTTTTTTCACTTCCTTTTTTATATCTTTATCTAAAGACCTATTCCGTGCTTCGTCGCAGCGCGCATGGTTATGGCACCGACTGCTTGTTTGCCAGCTGAAATATGCACCACTATCAAACATATTCCCGACAAAAACGACTATAATCTCAATTGGGATCATGGTCAATTCAGCTATCATGGAGAGGACGATCAGCCGCAGTCTAGGTTGGCTGCCAAGGAGCTTATCCTGGACGTCCTGAAGAAGCGTGCGTCTGAGGTGGACGTGGACGCGTGCGCCCCGGGCGCCGAAGATGCCTTTTATGTGGCAGATATGGGCGAGATTTACCGCCAGCACCTGCGCTGGAAACTGAACCTGAGCCGTGTCCGGCCCTTCTACGGTAAGTTCGATTCGATTGAAGTTGGACGACTACAGAGGAAGACAGCGACTGATGTCGATATTCATTAGCCGTCAAGTGCAACCCGGACCCTGAAATCCTCCGCCTCATGGCCAAGCTCGGCAACGGTTTCGACTGTGCCTCTAAGGCGGAAATTGACCTGGCTCTTGAGACTGGTATCGATCCGAGCCGCATTATCTACGCGCAGCCTTGCAAGACCAAGTCGTACCTGCGCTATGCAGCCAAGATGGGGGTGAAGCAGATGACCTTCGACAATGCCGATGAACTGTACAAGATCAAGTCATGCTACCCTGACGCAGAGCTATACTTGCGCATCCTTACGGATGATTCTTCCAGCATGTGCCAGTTTAGTATGAAGTTTGGAGCATCGATGGATGTCGCTCGTCACCTGCTGGAGGTTGCGTACCAGCTCGAGCTGAAGGTTGTCGGTGTGAGCTTCCACGTCGGCTCTGGCGCTGAAGACCCCAAAGCCTTCCTAAAGGCCGTGCAGGACGCGCGACTGGTCTTCGATCAAGCCGCTGAAGTAGGCCACGAGCTTCACACTCTCGATGTTGGTGGAGGTTTCAGCCAGGATACCTTCGAAAAGTTCGCTGGCGTTCTTAGTGACGCTCTGGAAGTCTACTTCCCGCCGAACATCCGTGTCATTGCCGAGCCCGGCCGCTACTACGTTGCCAGCGCCTTCACCTTGGCTGCCAATGTGATTGCTCGTCGTGACGTGCGGGACCCCGAGAACCCGACGCAAGATGCGTACATGCTGTATCTCAATGACGGGGTGTATGGAAACTTTTCCAACATCATCTTTGACCATCAGCACCCTGTGGCTCAGGTCTTGACCTGCGACCCTGATGTCAATCCTCCGAATGCTGCGACTTCGGAGGGCATCGCCTACTCTATCTGGGGGCCGACCTGCGATGGCATCGATGTCATCAGCAAGCGCATCAACCTTCCGGCCCTCCTGAACGTAGGTGATTGGCTGTACTTTGAGGATATGGGAGCCTACACCAAGTGTAGCGCGACCCGCTTCAATGGTTTCTCGGACAACCACGAGGTGATCTATATCTCCAGCGAGGCTGGAGCTTCTGCTCTCCTCGAGTACTAGGTGTTTTTATCTCTGTCTCTGATCATTGCGTTTTCTTGGATTGAATGCACACTTGTCTTTGTCTTTTATCAAGCAACCGGGGCTGCTTTCGCAGCGCGCTTGTCTTGATTATAACTTATCCATGTTTTTCTTTAATAGAGTAGATGCAAGGGGGACTCCTGGGGGGAGCTTGAACTTTAGCAGAAGTCTGTATTTAATGTTTTTCCCCGGTGTGTGTTCAAACACAGCCATGTGGAAGGTTCGCACCTGCTCGTTCGATTGATTATATTTCGTTCATTACTGCTATGCTTCTGGCCCTTCCTTTCCAACCTCTAGAAGTCGTCTATCATTCTTCTGGGAATCAAGTCTAACTATCATAGAACCGAACGCTTCCGCCGCAACCCTTCAGTCGTTTCGTCCTCCGTCATAAAAGTCATGTGCCAAATATCTAAATCGAAAAGAAACTGAGATCTAGTTCCAAAACAGTCATCACGCCCAGGAGCCAGCCCCTGCGCGCTGTATATGGTAGGTAAAAGAAGGTAAATAGATTGCATGTCGGAAGCTTTAGAGCAATCGCTCCACAACCAACTCGGCATCGTGGGATCCAGCAACCTGTACAAGGCCCCCGGCTTCGAGCTTCTTCTTCCACTTGGCGGATTCATAGCGAGCCAAAATCAACGTAATCCGGGCTACCACGGCGGGGTCAGCGTTCTCAGCGACGACGTCCGATGGTGTGAAGGTCCAGCGACCGAAAGCCCAGTTCAGAATGTAATAACGGGTGGCGGGGCCGTTGGCCGAAGCGGGAGCGGGCGTGACGGCGGCTTGATCTTCCGAGGATTCCGCGGGAGGCGCGCTGGTCGAACACCGCATGATGCCCTTGATGCGATAGACTTCTTCCTTGGAGGCGGAGCGAAGGAGCTGCTCCAGAGCCGGGATGTCGACGACGGTGGCATCGGTGGACTTGAGGTTGACGGAGAGGACTTCCACCTCGGACTGATGATCGTTCTTGTGCTCATGGTGATCATGGTTGTGATCATGGTCATGGTCATGGTCATCATGACGATGCTCCTCCTTGGCGAACAACGCCCCGTCAATCCCCAGCAGAACATCCTTGTCGACCTTACCGCGATCGGACTTAACCCACGGCGTGGGGACCTCGAGGTCCCCGACCCGGTCGAGGCAAATGTCGAAGCGCATCTCCGACACATTCTCCCACTTGTTGAAGATGATCAGATCCGTGTATTTCGCCTGCAGCTTCGCCGTGTAGGAGGTGTCCTCGTACCCCTCCCAGTTCTCTACGTCGATGACGCTGATGACCCCGTCCAGGACGAAGGTCCCCGGGTTCTCGCGCGCCAGGCGGTTCACCTCCATGGCCAGGGTGGCGGGGAAGGCGCTCCCGCTGGTCTCGATCACGATGCGGTCCGGGCGGACCTCGGTGCGGAGCTGCTCGAGCGCGTCGCTCAGCTGGCCGACGAGGTTGCAGCAGATGCAGCCGTTGAGGAGCTCGCGAACCCCGGAGATGGACTGCGTGGAGGCGAGCTGAGAGTCGACGGCGACGTCGCCGAATTCGTTTTTGAGCAGCGCGAGCCGGTAGGTCGCGGGCAGTTGTGGGATGAGGTTGAGGAGGAGGGTGGTCTTGCCGGAGCCGAGGAAGCCGGTGACGATGGTGATGGGGATTGAAGGCATTTTACTAGGAAGGAATGTAGAGCTCTAGAACAGGTAAGTCTATAAGTGTATAAGTATAAGTGTAATGAGGGGAAAAATAGAGAGAGTGGGTGAGTGGGTGAGTGAGTGAGTGATTGATCGAGTGGAGAAGGCGAAAGAAGATAAGAGAGTGCAGTGCGGATGGTTGATTTCGGACGGCAGAATTCGGCGGTGGCGGAGGGGCTGCGAGGGGGTGGCGCTAGTCTGGATTGGTAGAACCCTAAGTCAACTGGCTTTGACTTAGTAGATGATTCGTTTGTGAGCCCATCTTGGAAGTAATGGATTGGCTACGAGGGGACTGTAGAGGCTGTTTCAATCACGACTTTGTACGATATACTGTATATCAGTGTGCGGAAGAATACGGTGCCGCAGTCTCTTCGGACTTGAAGTGATCGGCCGTGGTAATTCCCAGTTGTTAACATGACCCCTGAAAAAAGGGCTAGGTGGCGTGATGCTCAACGGCTAAGTTAAGTTTCGAGTGATAGTATGCTTTCAAGCTGGCCTTTCGTTTTGCTGTGAAGTGTGAGACATCTGCCAAGTAATCGTAGCGCTTCATGATAGACAAAGCACCATACAACCACCCGCTGCCTGCTCGTATGTAAATCGAGTTCACCTTACAACACAGTAGTAGAAATTATGCCCTTCCAAGCGTCCTGTCAAGAACAATAAGAGAAGTGAACACAAAACCAGCCCGATAATCTCCGCCGTCGAGGCATGGAAATCCCAACCTGATCCACAGGGCTGAAAGTTGACTGCACCAGTGCAGAGTTACCCGGCCAAAGTCCCCCCCCCCCCGATGATATCATCCCCCTCCGTCCCGTTTTAGTTACCCGCTTGATGTCATCTCCAGCCCTACCAGGCTACAGCCGATTTCCGGAAGAATTGGGGGGGGGGATTGTTTGATCTAGACCACACCATGTCAACTTCCTCATTTCCCTCTCTCTTATTTTTATTTCCCACCTTAGCTTGATCCTTAGATTGTACTGTACCTCGACCCTTTGGCTTTGGACTGTGCTAGACCCCGAACAACATTCTTAATTCATCATCCTTCTTCTATTACCTGTTACCTTGACCTTGGGATCTTGGGTTCTTGGGATCTTGTGCTCGAGAATGAAAACCATCGACGACAGCGCCCGCGACCTCGGCTGCGTGCCCCCCCACGAAGAAGACCTCCTCGAACGCCAACGACAAGAGCGAGAACGCGAGCTGCAGCTGTCAGCCCAAACCCAAACCCAAACGCTAGAGCAGCAGCCGCAGCCGCAGCATACCCCCTCCGACCCGACCTCTATCACCTCAACCACGTCCACGACGACAAACACATCCACATCCACGTCCTCGTCCTCGGGAATCCTCCCGCCCCCCGAGAAAATCACCGAGGTGGCCAGTACCTCGATGCAGGAGGTGCGGACGATGCTGAACGCGGCGTACGAGAGCGAGCTGGTCGGGAAGGCGATGCAGCGGGTACGCGAGTATGTGCCTGGGTTAGCCGGGGGTGCGGGGGAGGGGGATGGTGAGTTTTTGGTTCCACGGAAGATATCTGCGCGCGCGTGAGCTGCGTGTTGTCGAGTTGGGCTTGCTGACCCGGTTGCTTTTGGATGGATGAATGCAGGCGAGGAGGACCGAGGCGCCGCCGACCCCGAGGAGATGCGCCAGATCGACGCGCTGGAGAAGGAACGGATCGTGGAGTTTCTGCAGGAAAGGACGCGGACGAAGACGGATCTGGAGAAGAAGTACCAGCGTAAGGAGCAGCCGCCGCCGCGGCAGTAGCCGTGATTGTCACGGGTCCATTGTTTTGCATTCAAGAAGTTAATTGATTGATCGCGCTTAAGCCTGTTTTCTTTGTCTTTGCTGTGTGTTGTGTACAGATCAATGGGATTGTGATGAATATCGACCCCCCGCTTTTACTTCCCATAGTTACTCACAAGCCTCAAGCTGTTCTGCTCGAAAGCTACGGCGACGCTACGCTACGCTACAGCAAAGCCCGCATCCCCGACTCCCCCCGCCGATCCAGCCCCAGGAACTCCGCCACCTGGCCCAGATGATCCACCCCGAAGAACCCCTCCGTCTCGCCCTGCGCATTCGTGCACTCGAACCAGGGCACCCCGAACGCCCCGGCCTGGAAGGCCCGGTCCGTGTTGGCGGTGAGCTGCGCTTTGATCGCGGGCGTTTGCACCTACTCGTTTATCAGCTGTCTTTTTCCTGAGTATTCTCCGGAGGGGAGATAGTCCATGGTCAAGGGGGGAAAAGGAGCTTACAGCCTCAACCACCCGCCCCGCCACCTCCGCCCCCAACACCCGCTCCAAAACCGGCACGAAACACCCCGGCTCCGCGATCCGTCCGTCCCCCTCCACCCAGAACGTCCGGTAGAACGCCTCCTGCACGGCCTCGTACTGCGTCGGGGCGAGCTGCGCGACGGCGGCCAGCGCCCGTTGCGTGTGCAGCGTGCGCGGCGGGAAGCCCGGGGGTGGGGTCGGGATGATCGGCACTGAGAAGTAGGTCGCCCAGCGCGTGCGTTCGCGGTTGATCCAGGCGGATTTATCTGGGTAGCCCACACATGGTTATGTTAGTGGGGGTGCCCTCGGGGGGGGGGGGATGCCATAGATTATGGCGTAGGCGTAGGCGTACGTACTCTTGATCTCCACGGGTGGAGTGTTTCCGCAGGCGTGCATCAGACCACCCAGGAAGATGGGGATGTAGGTTAACTTGCAGTTGGCGAAGATGGGGGAGTTCTAGGTCGTGTGGTTAGTTCGGGGGTGGTTTATAGTTCTTGGGCGATACGTACTCGGAGGACGTGAAAGGCGATATACCCGAAGGGACTGACGGTGTCTATGTAGAGTGTTATGCTGGGGTCGGACATTCTGTGGATCTGACTGGTTGCTTAGGTAGATATTTGAGGGTGGAGAATTGTTTTTATTTCTTTGGGTCTATGGTTGAGATATTCATAGCTATAAGTGTCGGTCGGTCAAAGGCAGGCCGGCAGTCATGCTCTCCTCCGCACGGCTGACTCAGCGCCCGCAAGCCGAGGTTGTTGGTGTTGATTAGTCGTGTTGGGTTGCGGTGCATTCGGGGCATCTGCAGAGCACAAGCATAAGCTCTACAAGCGTTCTCATGAGAATGCATGGGGTCACGTAAGCCCAATCGGGTCAGCGTTTCTAAAATCCCCCATGCATTTCGAAGTCAGCATTATCCGAAATCAGATTCCAAGAAAACACACATGCAAGCAAGCACACCGAGTTATTAGGCCGTTCTTGTCTTCACTATTTTGTGAATGAGTGTATACTCAAATGCTGGAGTATAAGTCAGAGGGCATGCGAGTATGTAAGCCTGAATGCTGGATGAAGCACCCCAAGCACATGTAGGATGGGGGACTCAACAACTCCGGACCATTCGATAAGCAGAAGCAGCAAGCAATTGCAGTCATACTTCTGGGTCGCTCTTGCCGTCCCTCGACGATTGTCAACCATCTCTCCCCATTTCCCAGTCCCTCCATAATGGCTTCCTGGAAGCATAAATCCCATGCATGAATACGAAAACCAAGCCCAGCGAGCGCAAGCAAAGATGCAGGACTCTGAGCGAAGAGCCCCAAGTGTAACACCACCCATCGAACCACTCACAGCAGTGCCCCAAATCTGACTTTGGCATAGCATATATCGACACCCCAGATCCCCTTCAATCCTAGCTCAAGTCGCGAATCGATCATTTCCCCGGCCCGGAAGAGGGCTTCGCATTCGCCGACCCCGAGTCGATATCTGTTGCAGAGCTCGATTCCCTTGGCCAAGCGGAATGGTTGCGCCCGCCTGCAGTCGTGCAGGGACATGCGTTTAGGCCTAGACGAGATATGGTCGATCCAGGAGGGATCCCTGGTTCTGTGCATCAACCCATCCTTTACCATATCCGACCACGTGCAGCCGAGATGGGATGAGCTTGAGCTCGTGGCCGGAGAAATCCTGGTCGTCTGCCGCCTGTATGCCGATTTGTGGGCTCTTTGTGCCAGTGCTTCGTTTCCTTCCGCCGCAAAATCCAACGAGACGGCCAATGCCCAGCCAATGAGCCTTGCATTCGTGCCTCTCTGTGCAGTGACACTTGTAGCGAACTTCTGTGCTTTCAATCGAAGATGCATCGAACATGATCTTCGCGACCCCAGTGCTCCGAGATTTCCAGGAAACGGACTCCCTGTGATGCCGCCTCCTCGTTCGTGCAGCCTCATTGATGGTATGCAGCTGGCTCAGTCTGACCGACTGCATAACCGACTTCCAGAGGTAGTATCCGATACGCTCAACAAGGTGTTGCCGGAGTGCGTCGAAGCTGATTATGTGCCCCTCGACCTTCATGTCGGAGCCCTCCTGTCCAATCTGAACCTTTCCAATCTGAAAGTTAGACGCAATCGCCAGTCACAATGTCTAGGTATACCCGCAGCGGTTGATCCGCAACCGCAACCCACTGAGCCAGATCCAAAACCTGCCTCCTCTGCAAGCCATAGATTCAGGAAACTGCTTGTACTTGCGTGATTCAAGGTCATTCGCATTCGTGGTATCATTTGTGAATGCGATAGAAAGTCTCCATTAGGGAAAGACCCGAGAGAGCTGGTCATGAAAGGTTATGAACACAGCTTCATTCATGCTAGATGTTGTGTTTGCTCCAAATTATTCGACGCCTTGAAATGGGGTTGCTCGCACTGGACTGAAGCACAGTAGTTGACTGGCAGCAACTCAGCAACGAGGACAGGTCGAGCCAGCACTTGGAAGAGTCAGATCTCATATTGTAACTACGTTCACATGGCAGACAAGAATGAATTATTAGAGGTTGACCAGATAGTTCCCCCAAGTGATTCCCATTAATTGAAAGGCCGAGTAAGATGACAGCTCACTGAGACTGTGATCAATAGTCTTCGGTATGATTTTTCATCGAGTCCAGGCCATTGCTTAGAATCCGCAAGTGATTTTTAATTCCCGTAGTATGGAACATCTAGTCCACCAGTTATCAAGTGATTAGGTGTGCTTTTGGTCGTTCAACGGGCGAATGAGCGGTCTTGAGAATCGTCAGGTCGCGAAGCACATGAGAATCAATGATGAGTTAGATCGCCTCACCAATGAAGGCAAGATGCCTTGCGGTTGGATGGCTCGAACAGGAGGCTCGAGAAGTAGCTTCTTAGCCTTTAAGCATCCTTACCTGGAGGTGATTCAACCCTGTGTATAAGTGCCACGGAGGCCAGAGAAAGCAATAGCGACAACGCGTATCGCCGTCAGCCCTGATGCCTTCCCTCTCGCCCAAAGCAATGTAGTTCAATCTGATCCTGTTGATCATGCTCGGATGGAAGCTGCATGTGAGCCAGATGCAGACTGCAGATATTTGCCGACCGCATGAGATCAAAGAAGACGGTTTCACTTTCGTGTCGTCTCTTCAACGCCACCAGGATGACTGCATCCGGCGACATCTGCAGCAAGCGGTTTAGTACCGAGACCAACGCAGGTAAGCTGTCCGCATTGTAGGTACAATCTGAGACAAGGATCAGGTCAATGGAGCCACCGCATAAATCTTCTGGAAGAGGCTCATCCCAGTCCAGAGTTTGGAATTGGAGTGCCGAGGACTTGGCAGGTCGCGCAACCGCAATATTCTTCGTCACAATTTCTTCGACCTCAGGAAGATCGGTGAGCGTGACAGAGCACTCGGGAAGAAGCTCTGCCAGCGCGATTCCTACAATGCCACATCCAGAACCCAGTTCAATGGTGTGAAGCGGGCCGTTGCGCGATCCTCGAAGAAGCGCTTGCAACAGTGGCGCAGAGATCTCTGGGTCTCCAGCAACTATCTTCTGAAGATAGACAACTGACGCTACCGCTGCATCCCTGGGACATATGAGAGTTAGCTGAGAACAATAGCCCCCTTGGATAAAGAGGTGTCTCACCAGATATGCCGGGCGATACTGTTCCCGGTTTCTTCCCAGATTCGGAGGCCGAGCTTGTCATCTGGCCCAAAGCGTCGTTCAACGAGCTTCTCCGCTACTAAAGTCTGTGATCCGCCAAACGGAGCACTCCAGCCTGATACAACTAGCGGACATTCGGACTTTCCAATGAGTGAGTCTGGTAACGGTGCCTGCAGCTTGGCGGAATTGGCAGGGGATACTGCAAGCACGACTGTGTGTTGAGACAGGTTGACGGAAAATGGTCCCAGCGATATTGGTACTTCACGCTTGCCTGCGTTCCATGTTATGGGTTCCTGATACAGGACCTTTCCTGTGCCATGAGCGACCAGGGTCACATGCAAATCCACATCTTGAGTGAGGAAGGCATCGCCGAGATCGGTAGTGATGCAGACCAGCGCGGAGACTGATACAGCACCTTTCTGCTTGGCAAACCTGGGGGTTTTTAGGAATCGAATATAATAAACCATGATCATGAAGAATAATTCCTGAACTGCATCCGAACAGATTGGAGATGCCCATCCCGAACAGGAAGGCGACCCGTGACCCGTGACCGTACGGCACGTGCTTGGACCTTTGGTGCTGACTAAGGAGCGGGAACGATGACATCGGCGTCTTCATTTCTTCCTCAGGCTGCCATTCCTATCCATTTCCCATGGGTCGGCTGGTTGGTTGCTTTGGTTATTCGTTGTGTCTTTCTCTGATCTCTGATCTCTGATCTCTGAGAGCTCATCTCTCTTTCCACCAATGCGGTCTCTACCTATCAACCGACTGCCGACTTCACTGTTTCAGTCTCTCCCCCATCATCGTCGCGCGGACTTGATGGGGCCAGTTGGTTGATTGAAAGTGATCTGAGCCTTATCATTATTTACCCCTCGGCTGTGGCATGACAACAATTAGTTCAAGACGTTAAGCCAGCAACCGTTGTCCCTTACCTAGTATCTCCCACGCCCTACCCAAACCCGCCCCCGGTTTAACACCATGATGCGATCAAAGGACCCTCGAGTCCGCCAGAGGATAAATCAAATCTCCCACAACCTTGAATCCGCAAACGAGACCGCCCAGGAGGGCCTCTACACCTTCTCTCACAACTATATCCTGCCATGTTTCACGGCCATCGGCAACTGCGTCTACAGCTGCACGGCACCCTGTCTTCCGACCCGGGAGGACCAGCTGCGTCGACGCCGACGCGGCCGCGCGGAAGCTAACTTTGACTTCTATGACGATTGGGACAACGAGGACTCAAATGCTGGGCTGTTGGGATGGGGCACCGATGAACTCGACCGCCTGCTGGCTGGCAGTGGTTTGGCCCGTGGCGGTGCCGAGCAGCCTCGCCGGCAGAGACGGATGAGCTACGGGACGCGGCGTGTCCGTCGAAAGAGCACGGCTCTGGCCCAAGATGAACGGAATGACCCAACCGTCATCCCCAGCTCCTCGTTCCTGGGATTCCTCGAGCGGTTCCCCTGGCGCTTCGGGGCGCGCGGACTGAAATACCGTCCCTCGGCGGCGGATCTGCAGGAACATCCTGCGGGGGAACTGCGGAGGCACGTCTACGAGGATGAGCCGCTCATGGAGGCCGCCGAGGATTACGATGCCCAGCCGTCCGGGAGCAAAGGCCGGTATCGGAGTTCGACCCAGTCGTCGCGGGAGACCACGAACTCGCTGAGTTCGCGCGGGGATTTGATTCCCAGCGATGACGAAGAGGATGCTGTGCCGTTGGATGATGAGTTCGCCATGGCTTTGGGCAGCCGTCGAGGAACGGGATTGGACTCGATCGACATGATCGGGGATAAGCCGGCGAGCATGCGGTCCGCGTCCGGAACGTTTAGTCTGGGGACCACCAGTTCGTCCAAGGCCTCCAAGAAGAAGCAGAAGAACCAGCGGAGCAGCCGGCTTCGTTCCCCGCAGGAGTCCTACGTAGATATCACCCGTGATGATAGCACGCCTTCATTAGCCGATCTCAAGAAGGAGGAGGAGCAGGCGGCGTATGAAGAAGAATCGGAGATTGCACGGAAACGGCTGGCCGCACAGCAGTTGGCATCGAACCGTGGTCTTGATCATCAGGTTAGTCGTTGGCAGTTGCTGCCTTGCGCGGTCTTCAGACTTATGCTCTAACTCCATTTCACTAGCTTTCTCCATCGGCGAATCATGGCACGTCAGCAGATGTAACCCACCAAGACACTCACCAGTCCACGCCTGGGTCACCAGCAGAAGACCCTCCTATACGAGATAATAATGGTCGTTCTGAATCACGGCCACTGTCCATAACAACCGAAGACAATTCACAAACCGAACCATTCCCGCCTTTCCCTACAACACCTGAACCCCACGATACGATGGTTGCATCACCAAATAGCGGCTCCAATGGCCAGAACAATGACCATGATTCAGCATGAGCCACTGACCCCAAACCCCATTGAACATGACTGCTTCAGGGTTGTGCTACTCCCAATGCAAGTCAAAGGACACACTGTCGCCCATCACAGTTTGCGGGTCAAACCTTGGGCACTAGGTTAATAATTCTTTGCCACATACGCAGTTACTCAAGATTATCTATAGTATTAGTGGAATATGTAATATGAGATGACTTACGAGAGAGATTGCGCCTTTCCTTAGGGGACCAGCTGCCTGTGCAGTGCCGTATATGAATCATGTTGTTCTGGTAAAACAATCCCGCTCGTAACCCACAATTTGATGTTCTTTACCATCTTTCGTTTGAATGCACAACCAACTCGCACCATCACAGATGATATCCACCTTCCATAACCCCAACACCAGCACCAGCACCACTCATAGCCAACCCGTGCGGTGAAACGAACTGGTCCGCGCGTTTCTGCATCTGGTCCGCGCCGCTGCCGCCGCCGGCGCCGGGGATATCCTCAAACAACCACGGCGGATTCGCCAGCGACAAGATTTCCTGGTCAAAAATGGCCCAAGAGTATTCCCCGGCCTCGGACTCTGGCGGCGGGAAGCCGACATTCAACGCTACCTCCGGCGGCGTGTGCATCGCTTGCAGATTGGATTCGAGGCGCTCCGCCAGGACGTGGTGGATGCTTGGAATGGACGGATGGCTTGGTTTCAGCTTGGCGATGTGTTTCTCGATCAGGTAGCGGTCTGACTCATAAGCACAGATTGTGGAGATGGATTAGCAACTGTTTTTTTTTTGGTCGAGGGTGTTTTCAGGATGAAACCATGATCAGAAGATTGGATTGGAGAGTTTGTCACGAAAGAAAACGTACCGTCTGGGTGGGACATACCGTCCTCGATGCCGCGGAGAAGTAGCATAGCCGCGAAGGTGATCATCTATGTATGTTATTCGTCTTCGCTCGGATATTTGTTTGGTGTGTCTCATGTGTGTTTTTTGGGGGGAAGGAGGTTGTAAGGGGGACCGTACGATCAAGTCCCAATTCGACCAGATGCTCGAGTCATCCAACCGCAACCGCACCACCGCGCGAGCGGACACCAGCAACTCGTGTCTCTCAGCCGGGGCGATATCCGCTGAAGAACCTAGATCGAAGCCCCGTGCTGGGTGGTAGATCGACAGCACGTAAAGCTTGTGCAGGTGGTATTGGAGGAGGATGAGGATGCCTTGGCGGTTGGAGGGGGTTCGCTCTGGTTTTGGGTAAGCCGGTGGGTAAGTCGATTGCAGCGTTTTGAGTTTTGTCCAGGGACGTGTCTTGATGATAAGGATTAAGGAAGGGGATGGGGGTGTCCACTCACGCGATGTCCTGTTATACCTGATCAGCCAATCGTCCAACTTTCTCGCCCACAGGCGGATGACCCGGGCGTCTTCGTCCGTGAAGGAGGTTCGGATTGAGGATGGATTCTCGGGTTCCCGTGCGCTGCTCACGAAGGACCAGATTGTGGGAAGGCCCCGGCCGACGAAGTGGCTGAGGCCTTGGTGCATCATCTGCGTGAGGCCACGGAAGGCATGCTCTTCATCCTCATTGTTGCTGTGGAAGGAAGTGGGGGCTGCGGTTGGAGGGTGTTCCGGCAGCAAAGGGCAGCACATGTGCATGGACGCGTGCTCGATGTCGATGACCTGGAGGCCGGAGAAGAGGCCGCTCCAGTCCTGACTCGTGCCGGTTTTTGCGGTGGTGGGAAGGGTGTGATCGAGGAAGAGGCGGTAAGCCAGGGCGATCCAGTGTCCGGTAACGGGCACGTAGGCTTCGGAGCTGAGGCTGGCCATGATGAGACCGAGAATGTTCTGGTAGGCCATGGGCTCTGTTGGGGATTGGGTTGTTCGGGGGCTGTTGTCGGGGAGTATATTAGGTGGGAGGACGAGCTCGGCGATGGCGCAGCATTGAGCGACGAAATAGCCCTTGGCAAACTCGCCGAGGTCTTTCGACGGGCCATGCAAGGCAGATATGTAGAGGATGGACGCTAGGAGAAGGGGAGATGGCGATGCGAATGCGCTTTGGTCTTTGAGAAAGTGGAGGAGTGGCAGGTTCTCGACGAAGCTGAGTGGGTGTCAATCGGCTCAACCCTGACACAGAGAGGCATTGATGGCGAACTGCTCACGTACGAGTTCCAGAGGTGTCTGACGATGGGGCGGGTCCAGATCACGTCCTCCTGAGGTGGCCGCGTGATGCTTTTCAGATGTGTGACAGCCTTCCATAGGCGAGGACACCCCGTTCCCTCGCCATCATCTAAGCCTTCACTGATAAGCGGCAACGAGCCTTCTCTTTGGTATATACCTAATCTTCTCTCGATGCGATCTAATCGGCTGAGGATCGACGGCATCTCGGGGCTGGGATCCATCGATGTCTGTAGTAAGGGCCCCAAGTCTCGAGTTGTAGTTGCAGCCTAAGCATTGTAAGCAGAGATTGATATCTACCGGCAGATTCAAAATCAAACAGCCTCACATTTGATCTAGGTCTGAAAATGCAGACAGCATTGGTGTGGCGACATCGACGACATGGCGGCTTGCCGTCAGCCACGCATTTCATCTCGTAGGCAGTTAGCAGCGTTGATGTATGTTTTATTTATGGATGCATAAACCAGTAACTGACCTTCAATCTGCGGCAGTTGACTATCAGAGTGCATTAGTTCACCACTTTGGCTCGGACATGAAAGGCTTAGGCATATGCAACTTGCCGCATGCTTTAGTCGGTTTAGGCCCATGGGCAATAGCGCCAGTCTTTTTCATCGTCGCATTACTTGCTGCTGTGCATGCGCTTTTCAGCTCTGGGGCACGAGAGTGAGGAATTGTAGTCTTATATTGCAGGTAATCCTTCGACAGGATGAAAGTGAACAAGCAAGTGTTGCGCGACACAAAGAAACTAAGAACTAGTACGGAGTAGTCCATCACCACGTGAGCCGGGGCTAATCGATATGACTCGACATTATCATTCATGCTGATAAGTCAGGTAGATACCACCCGTCTATATACGAGGGTCCAATTGTAATACCAATTGTAATACGCCCGTGACCTTCGCCAATGACCGAATTGTGGACAATCCACACATACAAAGTGGCCCTGGCTAAGCTACGCCTGTTCTCACGTTTTTAGTCCGCCTTGCGTAGGCTTCAAGGAAGTCAAGGAGGGTCTGAAAAACGGAAATAAGAAGTGTACCATGAGGCCTAGAGAGACTCGTCAGCCTCAGGTTCACATTCTTGTTGATCTTGCGCGTGCTCCTATAGGAGGACCAACCATCTGCCAACATGGTGTTTCGAGTGGAGATGGGGTAGGTTGTTCTTGAAATGCGCGTTTGTGAGCAGTCGGGGAGAGTGACAACGAAACCAAGACAGCCGAGAGAAGAGTGAGAAGGGTATTATGCCGACAGAATTCTATATACATGATCTTTCGAAGAGGACGGACATCATAAAAATACATTGGAAATATGGTACACATGGCGAACAATGAATCGCCATGATGGAGGTCATGAGGTCAGAGGTGTTGGGGTGTCATGTTTGGCGCAGTCTCAAGGACCTGGTATTTGCAGATTTAAGCAGATGCAGCGGCACCTTCGGCATGCTCGAGTCCCTCCTCTGCTACAGTCATGGAAAGCTTTCGCATATCCCAACCATCGGACTCTATCCAGTCTTTCTTCTCGCCTAGCAGGCAGACAGATCGCTGAGAGCCATCAACCAGGAAGGCCTGTGCTGCCTCGTTAACATCCTTTGCGGTGACATCAAGGACCTGTTCTCTCCAGCGCTGGTCCATTTCGTGGGTCACACCACTCATGAAGTACCTTGCACCTTCCTCGTCGACGCTCATTGGGGCGTCAAGGCCTTGGAAGATACCCAGCTTAGCCTCGTTGAGCTCCCGCTCCGACCAAGCCCGGTCTCGGGCGAAAATTCCGCTGTTTTGGAACACCTTCAGGGTGTTGATGGGGTTGGGATCGCGGTAGCTTGTAAAGGCAAACATTCCCTTGACTGGGCCGTTGCTGGCTCCTGCACCGTAGGCACCACCCTTTTCACGAATCTCCGGATGGAGGTAGTTATGGGTCAGGAGTTGAGAAAGAACACTAAGCTTGGCGCTAGCGGAGTGCACAAATGGAACAGTGTGCATGGCTAGGCCTGAATAGTACACCTTGTATGGCATGTCGAAGAACGTTTTAATCATCTTGGAATCCATCACTGGGGAGTCAAAGGCCGCTGTGGGCGAGCGAACCTGGGGCAAACCCGCGAACCACTTCTGCAACACGGATTCATTCTGACCGGCGCTCTCAGGCTCGCAAACCAGGCGGACACGAAGACCGGACGACCTAGAGATGGCGAAAGCTTGGATTGTGCGGAGCTTCTCGATCAGCTCTGCTAAACGCTCGGGCGACGTTTCCGCGTCCCGCAGGAGGTTGGCTGTTGCCTGCAGTTGTGCGAGACCGGACTGCTGCTCTTGTACCCAGAAACTGCGCGAGAGGTTTGCCGCAGCCGCGTTTAGAGCGAAACGGTGACCCGTTCCTGCAACGGCATCCAGGGCACCATTGGTAGTCATTCGGAGCAACTCTTGAATCATCGCGGGTGCACTGGGACTTGTGAAGTCGGTTTCGGTCACAAGGGTGGTCAGTATCTGCAACATGTCGGGGATATTCTTGTCCAGAGCAGATCCAGAGAATTGAAGACCTTCATTGAATTTTCCAAGCTCCGTTGGGGAAGCTGTGTGGAACGTGGAAGTGGAGATACCTCCGGTCTTCAATTTGATCAAATCTTCCCATTGCTCCATGGACCGATTTGCTGTACCAAGTCGCATGACGCAGTCGTTGAAAAGTGGCATCAGCAATCGAAGGTCATCAGGGAGGCCATCGAATGTGTTCAAAGCCTGGAAATAGGTCAAGCCGTTGGTAGGGGCTTCACGCCAAAGAACATCCACGCCATCAACCTTGGATTCTCGAACGGGCTTGCGTTCCTTCTCGCGCGAGATGTCAGACACCCGAAGGGAAGGCAAGCAGCTCAGGTCAGCGTTCTGTGCCTTTTCTTGAACCTCTAGTAGCTGAAGTTCCTCCGCCTTTAGCTGGGCAATAGCCTTTTCCATGGACCCATGCTGTTTAGCGAGTTGACTGAGCTTTGTATCCTTCCGCACCAATTCCTGCTCGTCAAGCTCCTTGTTGAAGGTGGGTGTGCCAACCATCGTGAATGTCAGACAATTATCATTCATAAGATACTTCTGCATCAACGATTCCAGGTAGCCGCCCTGCGCATACCTCCTCTTGAACTCATCAATCACTTCATTCCAAGCTAGCTCTTTCATAGGATTGGATCCATTGAACCAAGAGGAAATTGTTTTCTCCATGACACCAATGCCGAAGTTTGACGTTTTGTGCCTGAGGGCAAGTTCAAGCTGGTGAAGGATACCTTGGACCTTCTCATCACTGAATCCGGTAGCGAACGATTCCTCAAAGACAGTCTGTATAGCGGTCTTGACCTGAGAAGCCGATTCTTCGCTGACACCAGTCACACCGACGGAAAATACCGGCACGCGGCCGGAAGTATCGAGTCCTGTGTTGGGGCTAAAAGAAGAGCCAAGGCCACTTTCAATCAAAGCCCGATACATAGGTGAGCCATAACCATCCAGGAGCAGAGAAGATACAATCCCGGCCGAGAAAGCCTCAACAACATCAGTTGAATCTCCCATGTACCACGATGTTGATGTCTTGTGTTGCTTGTCTTCACCAGCGAATGTGTCGATGGGGCCTGGAACAGTCACACTCTTAGGACCCTGGCTAAGGTCAATAGGTTGTTTGATAGAAGTATCCGCTTCGCCCTTTTGAAATCCATCCAGAACCTTGCCGATTTGCACGAGATGGTCAGTTAAAGGCATATCACCATATGTGAAAATTTTAGCATTGCTGGGGTGGTATTTGCGCTTGGAGAAGTCGACTAGTTGCTTGTGCGTCAAATCGGTGATGTACTGGGGATCACCACCCGAGTTGTTCAGTGCTGGGATGATGCTCTCTTTATATTTGATATAATAGAGGTAGTTTGCGTCCGAAATTTGTCCCTTCATCTCGTTGTATACGACGCCCTTGAAGAGGATGTCCTCGGGGTTGTGAGTCGTCTGACCTTCGATAGCACGGGGGTCCTCTGGCCCCAACCGCCAACCCTCCTGCCTGAAATCCTCCTCCTTAAGCAGAGGGTGGAAGGTGGCGTCCAGGTACACCGAGAGTAGGTTCCGGAAGTCCTGCTGATTCGTGGTAGCGAAAGGATATGTGGTGTGGTCGGCGGAAGTGAATGCATTCATGAAGTTCGACAGCGAGCGGGGTAGCATCTTGAAGAAAGGGTCGCGGATAGGATATCTGAAGTGTGGTAATATGTGAGCCATCGTTCTAGTGCGACGTGGGCAGTATGCTCACAGCCGTCTGAGTGTACTTACTTCTCGCTACCGCAGAGCGTGGTATGCTCTAGGATATGAGGAACGCCAGTAGCATCCGGGGGATTGGTCTTGAAGCCAATTCCAAACACATTGTTCTTGTCTTCCCTGGCCACGTGGAGGTAGTCCGCGTCGGTCTTATCATGCGTTAATCGGACGGCCGTCAGGTGTAACTCCGGTACATGTTTCTTTTCTTGTACGGTGAAGCCGTGAACCTTGTCTCCAATTCCGGGAAAGTTGTCAATATTTGTCACGGTCGAAGCAGATCTTCTCATCTGACCCCAGCGAAGCAGAGTGCTGCCAGAACCCAGCAGACGTCCGTTGGCCGACTTCGGTAAAATAGGCATGAGGCCTCTGCTCGCCCCAAGAGTTGAGCGCAACATGGTGACTCGTTTCGGAAATTTGATTACGCGCGCAGCGGTTCTTTCACAGAGTACGGGTACGACTGACGTACCCTAGCGAATCCGCAGCAGCTTCTTTGCGCACCGTAGGTTGTCGGTTGCCGTTCACCGGACAGACCGGGCAGCTCGGAGATGAGTGCGAAGATCTGGAACGCGCAACGAATAAACGATTGCACTCTTCTAGACCAAGGGTTGCAGACCAAGAGACTGGAACAAATAAATGCCCCAAAGAAGTAGAAAAGAGGATAAGATTACAGAAAGAGAAAGATAGGAAAGAATTGGAAAAGTGGTTAGAGTGTTTGAAAGTAGCTCCGTCGGCGCGACTCAATTGCTTAGAAAGACAGGCGGGCAGAAAGCGACGGAGCGGTGCCAAGAGAAGTTTTCGAAAGAGGCTAGTGCAGGTCAAGTGCGCATCCCCCCCTCTTACGACTATTCCATCCAATCTTCCCCGGCAAGTTCCTCGAAGAGTGACCCGTTCGTCTGTGTCGACTCTTCTCGCAGTTGATACTCTCGCCCAATACCTTCTGTTTCGTTCCGCCTTAAAGGCATAGGCACGCCTTCGCTGTTGGTTCCCGACGCCTCCCGCGAGTGAGCTTCCGGTTGGCTTTGCAGGACTTGCATTCTAGTCAACCTTCGTGGGTTCCCGTTACCTCCGACTTCTGCAATCATAGGAAGAGGCCACCGAGGTTCTCCACTAGACTCGCCGGGTGGATACGAGTTGCCTTCAATCATAACACCTGCTACCGACTATTGTTCGCTTTGTCGCCGCGAAGAGTTTCCCTTCTTGTCTTGTCCTCGCGGCTATCGGAGGAAGTGACGCATTCGTCCCTGCCATCTCCCGTCAAATCGTTCCAACCTGGCAATTTTCACCGCTGAGAATTGGCCACGCGACCACTCTCAACAGCATCACAACCGCATACCTTTCGAAATATTCTTACGACAAACGGCGAACCATGTCGTCCGCGGCCATGTCCAAGAAAAAGCAGGGGAAGAAGGTTGCAGATCCGAATGAGACCTCGAAGCTGCTGGCCGCCAAAATCTCGCAGCTGGAGCAAGATGCTGCGGGAGAGAAGGACCAAGAGGCCGAGATTGGTGCGTGCACCCACTGATTTCTACGCCTGGTGTATCGATCACGCCATTGAATCTGGCTGGCAAAACGTGAATGAATCTGGTTGCTGATACTCCCACAGAGCGCGAGGTCAAGAAAGCCACGAGAGATCTCAATCAACTCCTCAACAATATCGAATCCCCGATGACGCGGCTCGAGACTGTGCATAAGAAATACACCGAACTTCTGGCCGACATGAAGAAGCTGGATCGCGACTATGCCAAGAGCAAGAAGCGGGCAGATCAACTCCAGAAGGACCAGGACAAGGGCAAATCGGAACTGAATAAGACCGTCACTATGAAGGACAAACTTGAGAAGCTGTGCAGAGAGCTCACAAAAGAAAATAAAAAAGTGAAGGTGGGTAGCTACAACTCGCCAGCATCGCATTCCCGAATCGAACAATGCAGAACCAGGGCTAAGGGAAACCGTGCACGCAATAGGACGAAAACAAGAAGCTCGAAGAAACTGAGAAGAAAGCACGGCTGATTGTCAACGAACGCCTCGACTCGCTTCTGTACGATATTCAAGACGTCATGGCTGCCAAAGGAAATCCCCGCAACGAGAAAGTGGATATCGATTTGGACGAAGCGTGAGTTGTTCTTTCCCAGTCTGCCTATTGAGCTGGTATGTTAAGCTCTTTTCATACCACAGTCTGCGTGCGAAGATCAAAACGATCGGCGAGAAGTTCGAAATGCGTGAACTACACTACAAGGCATTGCTCCGTAGTAAGGACGCGGAGATACAATGTCTTACCGCCAAGTACGAAGAACAACGGCGAGCAGCGGAAAACGAAGCTGCCCGCTGCCGGGCATTGAGTTCTCAGGTGTCAACTTTCTCGCATACTGAGGCAGAGTTGCGCAGCCAGCTCAACATCTACGTCGAGAAGTTCAAACAGGTATGGCTTGATACTTGATGGCTGTTCCAGCCAAGTCTCTATTTTGACCGCTGGTAGTAATAATATGGCAGGTGGAGGATACGCTGAACAACAGCAACGAGCTCTTCCTTACGTTTCGCAAAGAGATGGAAGAAATGTCCAAGAAAACTAAACGCCTAGAAAAGGAAAACCTCACTCTCACGCGCAAGCACGATCAGACGAATCGCAATATACTGGAGATGGCCGAGGAGCGCACAAGAAACCATGAGGAGCTGGAAAAATGGCGGAAGAAAAGCCACCACCTCGAAGCGCTCTGCCGACGAATGCAAGCCCAGGGGCGGGGCCAAGGTCTTGCGGCGGATCTGGAAGGCGATGACGAGGGTACGGAGAGCGAGTACGACGAGGATTACGAAGACGAAGAAGACGATGAGGGAATTAGCGATGACGATTACGAACTGGAAAGCCGGGATGGCGACCTGAACGGAGACCGCAACGTTGCTCAGCAGCCCGAGAAGCCTGTGTTCGGACCCCCTCCGCCACCTAATCTACTGGAAGCGCGAGCCAACGGAAATAAGGCGATGATCAACGGATGTCACTAATACCCTTTTTTCCGCGCAGAAGCTGTTTTCGAATATGGTCTTTTGGGCTTGTTCTTGATATCAAATGGCAAAGGGATTTCCTGGCGGCACTTACGCCACTGCCATCAGTCTGAGGGTGGGTCATGGGCCTGATGAGCTGAAAATGATACATTTACTGAACGCTATGAGTTGACCCGAATAATGTCAATGCTAGCCTCTTCATGTAGGGTGCCATCGCTGCTCGATGCAACACTTGTAGTCGCACCAGGTGTTGCAAAGAGAATCGGTGCTAAGGCTCCTCATCCAAAAACCCATCGAGGCCATTGAATTGCAGTAAGCACTGTCAGAGCCATAGGCCCTTTGCGAGTTGCGATTCTTTGACGTTTTGTTCATTTTTATTTCTGTTCGTGTACTTGTACATGCTAGATCACCAGCATCCGGACGTACTTATTACGTTACCATGAGAAAATACCACACAAAGTCATGTCATGCCAACTACTACAAAGATCCTTTCCACAACCTCATAGTCTACTGGCTGGGCCTTGTATGTAGGAGCTCCCCTTCTTCAGCATCTCGACAGCTTGCTGGACCATCTCTTTCACAATCTCAGCCGCCGGCTTGATACTGGCCACATTGGCTGAAACATCACCCATCAGGAACGGTAAGTCGACATCCTTATCGTTCTTGAGGTCATACTCCATGGGGACAATGCCCTGGGCCGTCAAGCGAGCGATCTCCTCCGGCCGCCTCTCCCAGTCCTTGACGTACTCATTCGGCAAAACCCGCAGCGGCCGCCCCGACACGACGAGAGTCCGCATGGTATCCCCATAGGTGGCGCCCACGACGGCCTCCTTATGCAGCCGACTGGCCCCGCTCTCCTCGGACGCCACGAAGCGCGTCCCGACCCAAACGCCCGCGGCCCCCAGCATCAACGCCGCCGCCAGACTGCGGCCATCGTTCACGCCACCCGCCGCGACCACGAGGGGCGGCTGGCCCGTCAGCCGACTCCGGTACCGCTGCGCGACATCCACGACGGCCGGGATGAGCACCGAGAAGGGGATGTCGCCCGTATGCCCGCCGCCCTCGCCGCCCTGGGCGCACACGATATCCACGCCGCGCGCCAGCGCCTTCTCGGCGTGCTTGGGCGCCCCGACCATGTTCATCACCAGGATGCCGGCGTCGTGCAGTCGCGTGATGACGTGCGCCGGCGGCACCCCCACCGCCGACACGAACAGCTTCGCCCCCTGCGCGATCACCACCTCGATCAGCTCGTCCAGCTGCCCGTGCGTGTAGTCGTGATTCGTGGCGCGCGCCCCGCCGCCCACCTGCGGCAGTGCCAGGTCCACCCCGAACGGCAGCGACGGATCCCGCAGCCGGGATTTCAACTCGGTCAGGATCTCAGAGAGCTGCGATGGCGTGTAGCCCAGCCCCCCGACGGTGCCTAGCCCTCCCGCGTTGGAGACGGCGGCGGCCAGCGGCGCGCTGGAGGCCCGCGCCATCCCTGCCAGGAGGATGGGGTGTTGGATGTTGAGGAGGGTGCACAGCGGCGTTTGGAGGGACATGATTGTTGTTGGGTCTGTGGGTGGTTGGTAGTTGCTGGGTTTTATTTGGTTGTGGTGTTGGTTTTTGTTGGGTGGTGGTGGTGGTGAGTTTGGAGGTATAAAAGTAGTAGTTAGCACTCGCTGCTTGCTGGCCGTGTAACGCGAGATCTAGGAGATTCTCAATGAGTAAGAGTATGACGAGGTGACACTAGACGAAGATTGAGATGGATTGTAGAAGCATTGATGCATGGTTCATGGCCCATGGCGACTTTTCAATGCCCCGGGTTTTATCTGTGAGGTGGGAGTTCCCCAGAACCATCTGATCGACGCTGTGCCTGGACAAATGCGGGGAAGCTCCCGACCGGACCGAGGCACCATCCATCACAGGTTCGCTGCTCGGCATATTTGAGGTTCTTATGCTCTTATGCTCTTATGCGACATGTACGGGGTACTATGTCGCATGTTGCCTTTATGCTTGACCACACCTTGGGCTACTACTGGCTGTATTGGACTAGGAAGCTGCATCATGAAACTAATTCCAGTCTAGAACAGAGATGTCTGACAAGTTATACAATCAAATTAATCCATACTTATTGACAGTGAAATGCGAAGTCTGAGAGACACAGGTCAAAAGATAATAGCAACAGCTTGCGCGCAGCGCATAATGCTCTTGGAACCATTTTTACGAGATGAAAAGACACAAAACAACAGAGAGTACGACAAGATTCGATTCCAATGTCGTACTTCTTCCCGCCATCGCCGTCTGTGTTGCTTGAAGCACGGCCTGATTCTTCGTCGCTGTGCCGACCAAGACTATCACGTTCTTCTCCGAGCTACTCAGATACGATAGGTCAGTGATGCACTTTTCCATAGGATTCAGAATGGCCTCAATATGCAGCACTTACCTTGCATCCCCAATGCCTCCATTCTCGCTCAACTTCTGAGAAAACGCTGTCGCACCGGCCGGGATGGTGGTTGTCGTGGTCGGTCGATGGACAGGCCCTGGGGGAGGCTGATACCCCACCGCACCTAATGGTGCTGTTGCAAGCGAGGCTGGCAGGCTTCTGCGCAGTAGGTTTGATGGTAAACTGTGTAGGAAAGTCCCAGGATAAGCGGAGGTGAGAACGCTGGCGAAGAGGCTGATAGCCACCAAGTTGCGAAGTAGGCAAGTAATCAAGACCAAAACCCTCATCTTTGGAACAGGCAGTGATGACAGATTTGATGTGGGCTAACGTGATGTAAATGATAAAAATCAGAGGGTCATTCTACCATCGGTGAATAATGATCAATAACCCGCGACGCGAAGGAGGGGCATCGAACGCCTATATGTTGGCGATCAAATTCCAGCTTGGGAAGATCAAGCATGCGAGGTATGTTATGTCTGAGATGGCATGGCAAGAGCTCGGTACTTCATTGCTTGGTTGACTATGGGCCGGTCATGTAGAGCTCCTTCCTGGATACCACAGAAAGGTAGTTTGGAGTGGGAACATGGTTCCCAAGACCCCCTAGCCAGAACTACCGTGGGCGACAATGGCAGGGCGAGAGAGAGAGAGAGGGAGAGAGATCGCATCATAAAGTCGGCCTACAGGCGTAAATGAAGCTCTGTTGAGGGATGCGAACATGCCAGGCGAAGCCGGGAATGCTCTCAAGGCACGCCCTATCTTCATGCTAATACGTGATACCTGTGGCATTCTGACATAAGGTCAGGTATGATCATAAAATGGCTTTTTCCATGACTGCGCTGTAGATGTCAGCGACTTGTAGCTGTCAGCGGCCTGTAGCATTACTACCTTGGTTGCTTCATCATTCATGACATGCACCGAAGTATTCCGGTGGCGGGAAGCATATTAAGGGTTATTTCAAGGGGAGGTTCGTTGATAAAGACTTGGGACTAGGCAAAGAAACCTTTCATGGGTAGATATACAACCTGAGAGCAATCATCACTGGAAACAGTATGAATGGTTGTCAGTAGCAATGCAACAGTCCGTACGTACTATCACATAGTTAGCATGGATGTAGGTAAGGTACTAGTTTCTAAGCCAACCCCAAAGCGGGACTGTAATTACCGAACGCCAAAAGACGCGTGGTTCGCGTTGGCCGAAGGACAGACCCGAAGACAATCTATACACCGCAGCTGCCTCCGTCCGCGGGCTGCGTCAAACAACTCCCCAACTCGCCTTTGCAGCTGGTCTCTCTGCGGCTTCTATGCGACACACATATAGCCTTCGAAATGACGCCCAACTCTTCAAAGAACCAGTTTCTTCGCGCTCCAAGGTTCGCTTGTCCGCATATTACAATAGCGATCGACGACATCACTGACATTTTGTCCGGACAGCGATCAGGAGTTCGAGCCCGTTTATCGTGAACCCTCCTTTTACAATCCTCTAGATACGTTCCGACTACCCAGTGGACAAGACCGACACTACCAGCAACAATATGGCGATATGTATTTCCTGCGACTGGCCAAGTTGAAGCCCGCCGTCGAAGAAATTGCCGTGGAGGCGTGGGAAGGATTTAGCGTCAGTACAACAATCCCTTGCTCATGGTGGAGCAAATCTCTGATGCTGGGATTTGTCCAACCGACCCAGCCTCAGGGTAAGCTGCTAATTGCGCTTTCGCCTACAGATCGCGGGAGAAAATGCACGTCGTGTGGAAAGAGTGCTAGATGTACGACAGGGAGAGCTCTGCTGGGTTGCAGGAACCATTTACATGGATATGCCACTGAAGCCCAATATTTTGGACGATTTGACCAAGGAGGTAAGGCACACTCAATCAGCACATATGCGCACGTGTCCTTCAACTGACTTCGCATCGAAAGAATTACACTCTCGCCCCTCCTCCTCGCCCGACCTATCAAGACCCTGCCCACCCTGAATTGACACAAATCATGTTGGAAGATGAATCTGGACGACTGCGCCTGACGGGCAATTCGCTCAGCTCTACACAGCTTGCGACCGGCGCTATCATTGCGGTCCTGGGAACGGAGAATGCCAATGGTGACTTCGAGGTCATTGACATCAAGGTGCCTGATTTGCCTCGACAGCCTCCTCGCTGGGAGAGGGATGAGGTGGATTCAGCACAGAAAGAGTCTAGCAAGGGCAAAATTGCATTCGTTAGCGGCCTCAGCATCACAGGCACATCGAGTGATACCCTCGCATTAGAACTCTTGACGGACTATCTCCTGGGCTATGCAGGAAGCTTCTCGACGGAGCAGGATGATAACTCGCCCCCGAAACCCTCTGCGATCACGAGACTGGTCATTGCTGGAAACTCGATCGGTACCAATATGACTACCGATGCTAGTGCTGAAGATGCAGCCGCTGCGAAGAAGAAAGCGGGCACCAAGAAGTACGGATACGACGCTTCCGCATACAACGCATCGCCGATCACGCAGCTAGACTCCTTCCTGGCAGAGATCTTACCCAGCATACCTGTTACTCTGATGCCCGGTGATACCGATCCCGCCAATTTCTCTCTCCCACAGCAAGGCATCCACCGTGCCATGTTCCCACGAGCCAGAGCATACTGCGCTCCACCCCCGGCCGGAGACGAGAAGCAGGAACCAGGCTGGTTTGATAGTGTGACGAATCCATGGGAAGGCGATGTTGAAGGGTGGCGTCTGTGGGGCAGCAGCGGTCAAAATGTGGATGACGTCCTTCGCTATCTAAATTTCTCAGATCGTGAAGGAAACGCCACCTCTACAGATGGTGATGTTGAGGCCCGGGTGCGGATAATGGAGGCCATGTTGCGTTGGAGGTGTGGAGTTCCAACCGCGCCTGACACCATATGTAAGCTCGATTCATCGTTTTACGTGTCGCAAGATCGAGCTAAACTGATTGCAACAGGGTCGTATCCTTTCCAAACAGATGATCCTTTTGTTATCGATACCTGTCCCCATATCTTCTTTGCCGGCAACCAACCGCGCTTCAAGACCGCGGTCATCGAGGGCGATATGCCGCTGAAACTACACGGCACAGACACAGAAATGGCCGGCACCGAGGACTATGTTTCCGTGCCGCGGGTTCGTCTTCTATCGATTCCCAAGTTCAGAGAGACTGGCGAGCTAGTCTTGGTTGATGTCGAGACACTAGAAGTTGAAGTGGTCAAATTTGGAGCGTTCGCCGGCCAACAAGAAAAACAATGATATGCTCCGACTTCCACCGCAAACAACAAAAATAACTATAGATATCATGAATACCCAAATGTACTCTTTATACCACCAATTTTCGATTCTGGCGCATACGCTCCGGCGATTGTATAGTTTCCTTGAGACAGCCGGCCCGGTGCCAAGACCTGCGCGGAAAAGCTACGGTTCGTCGGCCAAATTGTGGATTTTTGGCTGCATACAACCCAACCATCAGTCAATCTACACGGAGGGTCTCCGCCGCTTCGAACTGCAACAGATACCTAGGATAAAACAATAGATTGGACAACAATTGGGAAAGATGTTACTCAACGAAAAGACCGGTAAGCAGCCGGGAAACCTTCCGCCGATATGTTAGCCCCAGCCAAGGCTCCTAAAACCCGGATCTATATAGCCATTTCAACCTCCAAGGTCCTGCTTGTACCGTACTCCAAGTGGCATGTCCCCAGATATCATGAATGGATGAAGGATGAGGTAAGATTGATATGTGTCACATACCTCCTTGAACTCCCTCGCGTACTTTTTCTGGGTCTCCATCAATGCAACCCCCCAAATCAGGGCAAGCATATCGACTAATCCAAGATGATTAGGAAATCCAAGAAGCCACTGCTTCTGAGCCCCTCTCCCTAGAGGAGGAGTACGCCATGCAACAAAGCTGGCGCCAGGACCCGGACAAACTGACATTCATCGTCTGCCAACCTACAACAACAACAAGCTCCTCCTCTGACTCCGCTGGAGAAGGTGAGGTCACAAAACTCGACGACCACACCGCCGACGAACCCCACCACATGGTGGGGGACATCAACCTCTTCCTCCGCGTCGATGACGGCGAAGAAGGGGAGTCGGACCCGCAACTCGTCGGGGAGATCGAGCTCATGATCGCCGAGAAGCGCAACCAGCGGCGCGGGTTCGGCAAGGCCGCGCTCTACACCTTCCTCCGGTATATCATGGACCACGAGGCCGAGATCCTGGAGGAGTTTGTGGCGGGCGATGCCGCCGCGTTGCAGGCTCTGACGGTGTCTGGGCTGCAGCAACCACCGCGGCCGTGGAGGTTCGCCTGCCTGAGTGTGAAGATCGGGCAGGCGAATGAGCGGAGTTTGGCGCTGTTCGAGGGCGCGGGGTTCCGGAAGGTCTCGCCGGAGCCGAACTATTTTGGGGAGTTTGAGTTGCGGCGGTTGCGGGAGAGTTTGGAACGCGGGCTGGTGGATGAGAGTCTTGAAGGGGCTGGGGTTGCGGGGTATACTGAGTTGGAGTATACGAGGGTTCAGTAAGGGTTACTACTACCGGTCATCTATCATTGGGTTTGGGCTGGTGCTTCCCTGCGGGTTTGCAGTCATACCCCAGATTCCGCGACGTTACATCTACCATCTGCACCGCTTCCTGCAGTGAGCCGGCGTCGCTATGCCGGAGCAAATGACTAGTGAATGACGAGTGTATGCTGTGTCAATCCGCTCCATCGACAAAAGCAATAGCAATGACAATTGCCAATGATCACGGGATATTCTTTTTTTTGTCTTTGATCAAACGCCGTAAGAATCCAAAAAGAGCTCCGACGAAAACCGAATACCTGCAAACGAAACCCAGTCATGTTTAGGAGTTCTACGTCCGGGAGGAACTCGATATGCCAGTGATGCATCATTGGCATAGCAGTTGCCGGCCAGGCGGGGGACGACTCAGCCCCTCCCGTGTATTTCACCCCAAACAGAAGCAATTCCATGCAACCTGTGGAGATGACACACCAGCGCCCCATTCAAAAGCCAATCAATCTTTCAATTATCAATCGACACAAGAATTCAATTCCTGTTGCTTCTTCGAAAAGGAGGTGATATGAAAATTTCCATGCGCCGTTTGTTCGTCCGTTTTCACTTCCGAGCTCCACTTTCTTCACCTTGAACGCTTGACGTTTGACATGTCGAGGATCGTTTCGGACGAGAGACAAGCGGTGTGCGATATAGGAAGGTTGGGCTAGGTTCTCCAAATTTACAAAGCCTTCTTCTTGTCACCGTTGGTGACATCGACAACCTTGAGAGCTGTTTGTTGGGAGGAGGGGAAAGGCCATTGACGTCAGCGGATGATGGTCCCGAGGTAGGTGTGGTCTCCCCAGATTTCCCTGAGAGCTTGGCGGGGAGGGGAAACAGAAAACTATGAAGGGTTCAAGACGCACCAGGGGGAAGGCTCTGCTTGAGCTTGTCGGCCTTGTCGGAGTCCTTCAGGACAAGGGTGTAGACGTAGCGGGAGCAGCGGACCTTGAACTTGATCTGCTGGGTGTTGCGGTTGCGCTTGATGCGGGCAGCTGTAGATCACGAGACGATGGAAGAGAATTGTATTAGCCTCAATTGCAGTGACTCTGAGCATGTATTGTTATAAGGAGTTGGGGTCGGGCCATCATGTTGGTTTCTGGGCCCCCAAAGTGACTCGACTCTCCGCGGATGATCCCCCGCCTTGGGTTGGAACCCCAAGCTTCCATATCCGGGATTCGGTCCAGGTGTGCCACTCATTTTCGGGTGATTGGGGAGGGGTAGGGAAGGTCAAACGTACAGGACGCATCCTTGCGGCGGCAGATCTCAATGAACTGCTTGATGTCGGAGACTTCACGAGGCATAATGGGCAGAGGGGGTGGGTATGTGATTGGTAAGTTCGGGAGTGGTCGTCGTTTGAAGCTGAGCTGGACTGGCGGGCACAGTTAGTTCTCTCTCTCTCTACTTAGTTCTCTTTTGCGCTAATCTTGATAGGGTGGGCGGTGGGAGTGTCTCCTCGCCGTTCTGCCCCCTTCGGCCCGTGGGATTGACCGGGCCTCGCTGTGTGGGATGTAGGGTTGCCGCCCCGGGAAGCCCTGAGGGTTGTCCTTGTCCGTGCCACATCGTGGCGGAGCTTAGCTTCATTGCTTGACGGGAGCTGACGTTGTTCCTGTGGCGGTGCTGGCTAGACTCCTCCCCCGACAGGCGGCCGCTTTACTTCAACCCCGTTGGTCTATCCATAGTTTACCACCCACATCGAAGCCTGAGGAAGGAAACTATATCGCTGGTCTACATGTAGCATATCTGGCCAGTTCCATAAGCCAGATAAATATCCTAGCCAACCACTACTGCCCATCGTGACTTCTGTATCCAAATCAACCTTACGTCAAGAATACATCCAATATGCCAACGCCGTTGGATCGTGCTTTGAACTCCAAGGTACACACACCCTCAGATGTGAAGTCTATCATAATTAGCTAACGTACAAATCTCTCTAGAATCTCTTTTTGGGTATGATCTTGAGTGAAACATGCAAGTGTTTCTTGGAATCAACATTCTAACTTTCTTTCAGGGTTCACTGGGATGGTGACAGCTGCGGCCGTCTGGGCTATTTGGGGTAGCGACATGTTCCCTGCGGAGCCAGACCCGACAGGAGGTACGGGTTGGGGTCCTTGAGCTGTATTATTCATGCGTTGACTTCTTTTAGACCCCGAAACCTGGTCTCATGATGAAATGCGAAGATGGCTTCGGGCGGTAAGTCTGACCCCGTAGAAGTTCCTTCGAACCTTGCGCAGATGAATAGGCAGCTCCCTAACAACCAGATAGAGAGGACTTCTGCCTCATGAGAGCGCAACGCGTGAAGAGCTGCTTGAGCGCATAAAAGCCAATTTGCGCGTGCCGCGCAGAAGCCAAGCTTGATTTCCGAGTCGGGCATGGTGTATGGACGAGCTCCGGAATAGTGTTTTCTTTTATCGGCATGTCATAGCGTTTGTAGGTTGAATGTTTTTCTTCTCCTGCGGTGTATCTCAAGTTGAAACAAATGTCGTTGAATGTCTTTCGTTGATTCGCAGCGCATCATGTGAATTGTTACTGGACGACGCGTCCGCCTCGCGCGATCATACCTCGATTGATTTGCTCTTCTAAACCACCAGCCGGAAGTTCTGAGTCTGAATGAGCCATTCACGCCTGCGCTTTCCCTTCGGTCCATCGGCAGTGGGGTTCGGGACCAGGACGAAGGTCTCGCTGAATCCGCGCTGTGGTAGATCTCTGGATTCGCCGAAGCGGACAAAGCCGCTGACGATCACGAGGATGGACATATCCTTGACGGTGGTCTCTGTGGGGAGCTTGAAGCCCGTAGCGGTAGGTGTGGGATATGTGCGATTGATGATCTGGCAGTCGAATGACTGCACTTCGTAGTGAGTGGGAGTCATCTGGTTGACGAAAATCTCCTGGACGGCGGCGCCATCGGCGACAACGTTTCCGTTGAAAAGGATAGTCGAAGCCTGTTGACTGTAGAATGAGGAAATGGTGGCGCGGTTGGACTGGAGTGCAGGATAAAAAGAATTCACAAATTCAGTTGCCGCTGTAGGTGTGAGAAAGTTCCATCAGTAAGAGGTCACTAGATTTAGACGGGCAAACCCACGTACCCTCCGTGGAATGCTTGACCAGCGTGTCTTCAGATGCAGGGGCCATTGTGAGCTGTAGCAGCGGTTTCTTCCTATAAGAATGAAGGGGTGAAGGGAAAGATAGCGCGTGAGAGAGCGTGAGAGAGCGTAAAAGAGCGCACGCGAGAGGAAGAGCGAGATGGTTGCGGAGGAAGGAAAGGCAAGGCCAGGCCGAGCGGCAGAAAAAAGGCACGGAAGCTTGGACCACCTTCCCGGAGACGAGCTTCGGAGAAGTCGCAGGTCCGCAATCATTTCCACCTTCCTTTTCTCTCCAGACATCCCCAACAATGGCAGTGCTGAGGGCTGGTACTTGTGCTCTGCCATGGGCAGGCCGGTTTCTGGCTTCCAGTCGATCCTCCTGGAAACTTGCATCGTGTAAGGCTGCGCTCACCGCGACAATTGCGCGTCCCCGTCGTTTCGCAACAGCTGCCTCCGAGCCCACTCCGGGGAAGCCGTACTATATCACGACCCCGATCTTCTATGTCAACGCCGGTAAGCTGATTGCAATACTTCTTCTCAGCTGGGGGACACGTAAAGCTAATGACTGGTTATTTCTAGCTCCTCATGTCGGTCATCTGTATACCATGGTCATTGCCGATGTCCTGAAGCGATGGCGAACATTGCTCGGCGAGACCGATGCTCAGCTACTGACGGGAACCGACGAGCACGGAATGAAGGTATCCCAAGGCCTATCTTATAGACGGAAACGACGCCGAATGATAATGAAGATTGACTTGTCGCCGTCATAGATCCAGCAGGCTGCTCTAGCCGAGGGAATGGAAACGCAAGTGTTGTGCGATCGGAACTACAAGAAGTTTGAGGTGGGTATCTGTCAATCATCGGCTAGCTTGTCTCAATCATGCTGAGTTGAAATCCCACAGGACCTGGCGAAGGCTGCAGACTTGGACTACAACTACTTCATTCGAACGACGGAGCCTGCGCACAAGGAAGCGGTCCAATACTTCTGGGTATGTCAAGCCATGCTTTTACCTTTGGCTTCCACTAATAACGGTATAGGAAATGCTGCAACATAGGGGGTTCATCTATACCGCCAAGCACGAAGGATGGTACTCGGTCAGCGATGAGACCTTCTACCCCCAAACACAAGTGCATAAATCACTTGATCCGGAGACGGGACATACGAGGATGGTGTGTCTATATCAAGCTTTGCATTGGACATGAATAACTAAGCTAACTTAGATTAGATTTCTATGGAAACAGGGAAGGAAGTGGAGTGGTCTTCGGAAACAAACTATCATTTCCGACTGTCAGCCTTCCAGGAACGCCTACTAGATCTATACAAAACCGGCTTCATTACCCCAACGAATTATACAACCAACATCGTCAAGTCCGTTTCTGAAGGTCTTCAAGATCTGTCGATCTCCCGACCTTCGGAGCGTCTGACGTGGGGTATTCCAGTACCCGGAGACGACACGCAAACCATCTATGTCTGGGTAGATGCGTTGGTCAACTACCTCACTAAGGCAGGCTATCCCTTCGCTCCGGGCCAAGGGGCTCGCCTTGGTTGGCCGGCGGATGTACATGTGGTTGGGAAAGATATTGTTCGGTACGAGTTGGTCCTTTGCGCTTCTGTGTAAGACAACATAGCTAACCATATAAAAGCTTCCACTGTGTTTACTGGCCAGCCTTGCTTATGGCTCTCGATCTTCCGCTGCCTCGCAATGTCCTGGTTCATGGGCACTGGACCTTGAATCGAGAGAAAATGTCCAAGTCCACAGGCAATGTGGTAAACCCTTTCTTCGCAATCCACCGCTTTGGCGTCGACACGATGCGCTTCTTTCTCATTCACCAGGGTGAACTGGCGGGAGACGCAGATTATGACAACGCTTACATCATCCGCGATTACGAGAAGGTGTTGCAAAAGGGCCTCGGCAATCTCGCTGCACGGACGATCGGGTGTGCGAAGAAGGAGTTCCGGACTTACATCGTCAATGGAGTAGAGGGAAGGCTTCCCTCGCCGACATCTGCCGATACGGACTATGAAGGGCAACTGAGAGAGCTACCCACGAAGGTTGCAAACCACATGAACAGCCTAAACCCGCGTGCAGCCCTGCAAGAAATCAGGGCTATCATTGAGTTGGTAAGGAGCCATACACACCTCTTCCTCTTCCCCCCTTATCAAGCCCTCGAACTGAACTGACGAATTTGGCATCAGAGCAATAAGTACTTTCATAATGCGGCGCCCTGGCAGAACCCTGGAGAGACCCAGCGAGTCATCTACAATGTCGCCGAAACCATACGGACGTGTGGTATTCTGCTGCAACCATTTATGCCCACCAAATCGAAGGAGATTCTGGACATGTTTAAGGTGCACCCACAGAGCAGAAGCTTCGCGTCGGCCGAGTATGGGTCGGACCCATCCTACGGAGAAGATACCAAAAAGAAAGTCCTGTTTCCCCCGCTTCCTTGTCGATTTGATAACGAATAGGGCCCGGGACCCAATCACGACATCCAATCTAGAAGTAAGGCCGGTCAGCCCGGTGTGGCAGAAGAGGAGAAAAGGCGGATCTCCTGGGAGGGTCACGATCTCCGCTCCCAGCAAGTGCGGGATTCCAGAGCGTTCCTTCGACCCGGTCAGGTCAGTCGCTTGATAAAGGTTCGCCAACGGGCGCTTTATCCCTGACCTATGCCCCATCTGCAAGGGAGGTTTATGTTATGTCATCGGTGGATGGCGACTGGAGCAAGGTTTCGTAATGTTTATCAGCGGGAAAATGGGGGTGGTGAGTGGTGGTGGTTGCGCTCCGCCCAGGCCTGGGAGATATCGGTTCGGGAAACTCAGGGAGAGAGGGTTTCCCGCGGCAAACTGGGTTGGTGTGAGAGCCGACTATATCGGGAACCGTGCGTTGTATATCACATTCACTGGGGTGGTCCAGAGGGTTATATCATGAGAAGTATATCAGGTTTGTTGGTTGAGTTTCTCTGACGGATGGTTTGTGAAAAGAAACGCAGAGGATCTCATCTCAACTCATTTCTACCTATTCTTGGTTCTCTCCCCTCCTATCTTGTACATTATCGTTTCTATCCTTCACATACAATCACTCATCGATACTAGATCTTCCATACTTCCACAAACAACGCATTTCCTTTCATCTTATTCTTCTGATCCCAACAGACCGGGTCTCATCTCCCTCTTCGCCCACCCTTGAGGAAACACGCCCACTTTCTCTCCCCAACGAAAGAGCAAACCATACAACCATGGGCAGCATCTCCCTCTCCCAGACGGATCCCACCGCCACCAAGAACACAGACCTCCCAACCTTTAAATCCCCATGGCACCCGACCCCGTTAATCGAATCCACCACCCTCTCCCGCGCCGCGGGGTGCCGGATCTTCCTGAAGCTGGAGAACCTGCAACCGAGCGGCTCCTTCAAGTCGCGGGCCATGGGCAACCAGATCCTGTCGCACCTGCGCAAGCCCGAGCACGCCCACCGCGCCGTCCACTTCTACGCCTCCTCCGGCGGCAACGCGGGGCTGGCCGCCGTCTGCGCCGCCCGCACCCTCGGCTACCCCTGCACCGTCGTGGTGCCCGTCTCCACCAAGCCCCTGATGGTGACGAAGCTGCGGCGCGCCGGGGCGGCGGACGTCATCCAGCACGGGGAGACGTTCGCCGAGGCCGGCTTGTACATGAAGGAGGTTGTCATGCAGACAAAATCTTCTGGAGAGGAGGGGGAGGAGGTGGTGGTCAAGATCGCGCTGCATCCGTTTGATAATGAGCCTATCTGGGAGGGCAATAGTACTATCGTCGATGAATTGGTGCATCAGATCCCTTCGCCGGTGGGGCCGGAGGAGGAGGCTGCGCAGGCCGGACGGGCGTTGCCTGTCGATGCGATTATTTGTAGTGTCGGGGGTGGCGGGTTGTTGAATGGGTTGGTCGCGGGTATTGAGCGGGCGCGGGCGCGGTTGGCCAGGCCGTCTTCGTTGGCCGAGGATGAAGCTGATCAGGAGTCGGTGGTCAAGCCGGTGCATCTGCTCGCCGTGGAGACCAAGGGCACGGATTCCCTGGCCGCCGCGCTGCAGCACGAGGAGCTGGTCTCCCTGCCCAAGATCACCTCGCAGGCTACCTCGTTGGGCGCGGTGCGCGTCTCCGAACGCACCTTCCAGTATGCCGTGAACCCGCCCCCGGGCGTCAAGGTGCATAGTGCCGTGTTGTCGGATGCGGAGGCGGCCAGGGGCGTGTTGCGGCTCGCGGACGAGGAGCGGATGTTGGTGGAATTGGCGTGTGGGGTGTGTGTCGAGGCGGCCGTTGGCGGTGGTTCGTCGTCGTCAGCAAACAAGAAGAGGAAGTATGTGGATGAAGGCTACGGCGATGATCGGCTGTCGGCTGGGGAGAATGACGACGAGGGCTTCTCGCCCGTGCACCCCCCTTCGCCTGCGGCGGCATCGCTGTCGTCGAAATTGAATCAGTTGATCCCCGACTTGAATGAGGACAGCCGCGTGGTCATCGTCGTCTGTGGCGGCAGCAATGTCACCATCGATATGGCGGCGGAATGGCGGAAGATGCTGAGTGAGGGCTGGGCTTGACTGCGTTGGGATCTTGGGTTGTGTCCTATACGAATAGATAGGCTGCTCTCTGGGATCAGATCCTGGATGCGCAGGTCTCCTCTTACGATCTTTAATGAATTCATGATTGTTTTTAGATCCGCTTTGGGTGTATTTTGCCTCTGTAGCAGGAGAACTAGAGCCGGATGGAATCTGATGCCGGAATGCTATCTTCTTCTGTCGTTTGTCGGGTAGAGGGCAATGATCACTGTGTGGCAGGGGGTGTTGTCCGAGACTCGGTTGGGACAATTCGACGACTCTGCATGCATATACACGTTCTATAACCAGACTGTCAGTATTTACCTTCCTGACCATGGACATATGTATTTTGTGCCGGAGAGGTTTTGGCTTACCCTCTGTTTATCCCCGACTTCAGTGACATTCTGCTTGCTGATCGTGAAGGCGTCTGAACGTGCTTATGCCGAACTTCATCACGTCAAGCCGGATCCCACCATGCCCGCATGCTTCGTTCACTATGTTGACTCCAAACTACCTGCTTAGTCCCATTTTCTTGTGCCTTGATATGCTATACAGGTGCATCATGATCATGGCCCCCCTGGATGTCCTCTCCCTCCCCATCGTCCTCCTCGTCCTCCCATTCTGAGTCCGCCTCGCTTTCTCCCTCAAAAGGGTCAGTAATGGTGACTATCCCCTCGTCTTCTTCCTCGTCATCTAAATCTTCGTCGAGCATGGTTATCAGTTCTACCAGAGCAGGTGAGACTGCCACACCCTCAAGCGGTAGAGGAGCTTGTTCGGGACCCCACAAGTTTTTCCCGGCTGCAGCCGAGTCCTCAGATCCGTTGGCATCTTGGTTCGACTTGGGCGTATCACCGTCAAGTTTGGGTGCTAGGTTGAGTACACGAACTGCCTTGATGGGGAAGATACGAGCGGGGCCTTGCTGTGGTTGTGGAGGTGTGGCTCCGGGGAGATGAGGCAGCGATTGACGCCATGCGATAGTCTAGTCCGAATGTTAGTCCTGCGTATCCCAATTCCACAATTGAAAAAAAATGTAACATACAGTGTAAGTAGTCATGATCGCATCATCATACAGAGCCATGAAACTGACCGGCACATTGAGATGCACCACGGAGCTGGTGACTAGTGAGAACGACCCGCGGGCAGGACGATCTCCAACTTGTACTCGATCCTTGTCATCAAGCCCGACAACATACACCCGGTCTTGAATTTCGAACATCACGCGGTGGTTACGCACTGACAACCACCCGCCCAGGTCAAAGCCCCGCCCATTGGAATCACATTCGATGAGATCACTATGCGCCGCCATACTGGCTGAACTTTCGAGTGCCTTACGCCAGTTAGAGCACACGAAAACACGACCAGCACGGGAGAAGCCGGTGAAGAGGTCACCATCTAACATGCCAGCTCCCCATTCGTCCTCTCTGTTGCGAACATGCTCAGGGTCATTGGGCGTTGGGAACGGGCCCCGTTCGACCTTGATCGGAACCAGATGATCTTTGCGAGATACCCCCTCCTGGTATGATGAACGCGATGTCCCCTGACGCACGGCGTCTGCAAAGCCCGCAAATGCTGCTCTTGGGGAGGGGTGCGCGACCGCTGGCGGGCGAATGTGATACTTCTCCGTACAGAGTGACGGCTGCAACTCACCCAAGAACGCTCCCGACTTTTTATCGTAGACGTGATATCCTCTTGGACCCATGGAGTAGATCACGGCATCCTGACTCTGGTCGAGATGGCCCACAGCATCATACTCAATGTCCAGGTGCGTAGTGAGCTGGGGAGGTCTCTGTGTCATATCGTACACGAAACCCTGCCCCTCGGTCGAAACCACGCAGAGTGTTCCGTACGAGAGCTGGAAGCCTCGCGTTTGACAATCATGGTCCAATATTGCGATGCGCCGGAATTCGCCACGCTTGGCCCCTTCCAGATCCGCCTGCCAGACCTCCAGTGCATCCCCCTCGCGATCAAAGACGGCCATGCCATCCTGATATTCCAGATGCGCAAAGGGGCGGACCGCATCATCATCGCTATCCAGCGTCGAGGGAAGGTTCCACAGATTCAGGCCCGTGTCCATGTCAGTGACGTATAGTCCGCCCGCATGCGATGTTGAGATGAAGATTCGACGCTTGAAGTCGGGGCGGAACCGCCAGATAAACTCATTGCCGACCTGCAGCACTGACTCTCGCGCAGACGGTTGCGACTCGGCCCAATTGCGGGTGAGCAGCGCATGGCGCTTACACAATTCTTTGCATGGTAGAGCACCTTCGAATAACTTGGAGAATGTGGTGTTACTCAGCTGAGAGGAGCGTCCGGAGGGTTGATTATTCTTAAGTGTAGCGGCGTAGATCGCTTGTTGGTGTGTGACGTCGATAAATTGATGCCAGGCTTTGGATACCGCCGTGAGAGACGCTAGGGTGGGTGCGGGGGTGAATTCCAGGACCCGTAAAACAACCTCTGGAGGTAGAACGCTTAGAGGATCTGCTAAGAGTTCAAGGTCAGACATTCTCAGTTCAATGGTTGTTCTATGAGGCAGGAAGTCGGAATAAGAGAAGTTGCAGAGAGTTGGAGAAGAGGGGCCCTTGATACTGATGATTCTGTCTCGGCTCACCGCCCCCGATAAGGATTACATTTCTTATCGCTCCGCTCTATCGGAAATACGGAAGAGTTGCGATAAACTAAGTATATACTTGAGTTTCACTGAGTACATGCAATGCAACTAGAATGGCTGAGCCTAAATCAGAATTCACAATCATGCAGAAATCGTCGCCTCTGGTCCTGTGATAGATCGAATCCGATAATCCCAGTAGTTTCTCCGAATGGGATCATACTTCTCCTTTAGCAATGTGAGCATTTGAACCGCTTTCTGGCCTGACGTTGGCTCCGTTTCCTCTGCAAACACATCAGCGAGCCATTCTATGGCATGGCTGCTCTTCACCTCGAAGCCGTCGTGATTTTCCGTCACAAACTTTCCAGCAAAGTCCTTCCACTCCGCCAGGGGTCGGCCTGCAGCGCGCAGCACACCTCTCGCGTAAGACCATGGACTGCGATTCTCTGGCGCCCGGACGATTTTGGACTGGGCGAACTTCAACTCCGCGTCGACTACGTCCTCATCAACCACTGCCAGCCGGCCCTTCTCCGCGGGGGGTCCGTCACTATTTGGCATCCCTGCATCGGGCTCCCCGTCACGAGGCCCAAAACGAAGCATAAAGCGGTGATTCCAGGCGGAATTGTTTCGAACGTCCGAGGTCAACAAAGCCTCCACATCCTGAATTTCACGTGGAGCATCCCACAGCTTGAAATGCCGCACCAACCAATGGCGGTAGGTCCACACGTGGTAGTTCTTGGAGTCTTGCGCAAACATTTCCATCAAGAAGTCTGCTTCCTTGTGTGGAGGCGTAGGGAAGAAGTCCTCGCGTGATACCAAGACTTGGCGATGGTGCCTGAGGGTATTAGATGGCTAAAGATATACACGAAACGTAGAGGGTAGCTGATCATACCAAATCTGATAGTTCTTCAGATACTTGAGCGATACACCGTTCAACCATTCCAGTTCGTCCTGAAGGTCTTTCCCTAAAGCAAAAAGAATCTTGGCTCGGTAAATCCTTTGTTCGGTCAGCCTCGCTTTCAGTATTGCTTGGGGCTAGTCATGAGTGAAGTTCATATTAGCCTACCATACGGTATAATGAGCGGGGTTCATTGCGATAATGTCTTGAGTCAGCTTCAACGCCCTTTCAGACATCTCGTTGGCGGCCATTACTGCGCGCAAATATGAGGTGGCTTCGAGGTATGCTTGGGGATAAGCAATGGTAGCCAGAGGCTGGGCACCGGATTCGGAGCCATCGTTGAGAGGGATGGGTTGAATTGAAGCCCATTCGGGGTCTGACGAGTATTTGCCCTCCATATTGATTCGCTAGATTTGGGATAGCAACACAGTCCTGGGGAAAGATGGACAGCTCCTGAGAGGCGACACAGCACGTCCCACAAGTAACCAATTTTAGACGATGTCGAAATCTAGTACTATGTGTTGACACAGCAAGATATGATCACAAATCCTGGCACTCGCAACCACGGAGACCGGGTTAGCTGCAAATATAGGGAGGGTCCTGTGTCGGGTTTGGCAAAGCAAATGATGCAGCTAAATTCAATCACGGGATTTTCGACCACCAAACACAGAGATTCTGTTCAGGCGATAGTATACACAAGTCTCCGAGCTCATGTACAGGTGTGTTATGTAGATGATTGGTTCAAATGGATGCTGTTGGCATTGATTTTGAGTGCTCTGAAATTGATAGATCGAATCGAAAGCGTAAGTGTGTTTGGGGGGGGGGAATTGGAAGGTGGTGGGGGTATCCTCATGCCTGAGGCATCTCAAAGACAATATCAAGGCAGCCATCCATGCAATTTATTGTTCTCAATTTGTTCTCATTCTTCAATGCCAAATGCTCTCTTCTGCTTTCGTCCACAATTGCGATTCGACCAGCGTTCAGTTGCTCCTTGCTTCTGGTCAACATCCGATTCATGTGTCTTTCAGGGTCTCTTTGTCTTCATCATACTCACTGCCCAGGCCCAGAACTCCGGCTACTTTGGATTAAGTCCAGACCGCAGGATTTCCCAAAGAGGATAAAATTCCCCTACCGGCGTTGCGCCGCTGCTCCCCGCACATCCCCCCCAGTCCGTCGTCACCTGCAACCGCAGCCAGCGCATCCTTCCCTCTCGTTCGCCTCCCTCCTAACATGCCAATTCAATCACTAGCCTTATCCTTAACCTACCATGAGCCCGCTATTGATTGATAATGCGTCGCGTCAAGAAATCCCGTAATGGCTGTGCTAGGTGCAAGAGCAAACGGGTGAGTCTTCCTCCCTATCGGTGCTATCAGTTCCATTCCCACACCCACAGCCCACGAAAATCTAATGATACCTTCTTTCTCCAGGTCAAATGTGGAGAAGAAAGACCTCACTGCAGTCGATGTACCCGCTTAGGAGTTCACTGCCCTGGATACGTCCAGTCGCTACGATGGGTTACCAAATACCCAGACCGCAACCCTGATACAGCCCATGAGACTTCCGATGAAACTACAGCTGAGCCGAGCGCTCGATCCGATGCTAGACCTCCGGATAACTCAGGTTCCCCGGATCATGTCGACCCCCACACACAGCCTTCATTAACCGCTAACGATGGCTCTTTCAATCTTACGTCTCCTGACGCCCAGGTCGAGTCGAGCACGCTGGCACTGGGCGGCCCGCACGCTTTATGCGATAGTCTCTGGGATTTACAACAGTCCGGTACACTTCCCGAGCTCGCAGATCTATGCAATCAGACTCCGACTTCTGCCTCGGGGCCAACTCCAGCGCCTCAAGACGGCTCGATCTTCAATTTCGGGTCGCCCAACCACGGCGACGATCCATTTGGTCTATCCTCCTTAGCAGCGCCCATACTGCAGGATGAACCTCGCAGCTTCTCCGGGTTCTCACCATCCACCATCGTACGCCATTATCCACCTCCCAACTCGAAAGTACCGCAACGAGACTTCACCTCGATCTCACAACCTCTAAATAACCCATCATGGACCCTCATCGAATACTATTTCAAAGAAGTGGCGGCATTATTCTCGAGCTATGACAGCCAAATGAACCCCTTCCGATCAACGGTGTCTCGGCTCTGGGGCTCATCCCTCGCCATGTGTCGGACCATGCAGAGCATGGCAGCGGCCACCCTCGTGAACGACTTCCCCGAGTTCGGACCGTTGGGCCGAAAGATGCGCAACGAGGCCGTCGACATCATCAGCAAAGAGGCGAATTTGGACGACAAGTCCCTGCTAGCACTTCTCATGCTGGGCCAAACGGCAAGCTGGCACGATTCCAAAGATCTTGGGATCTCGTTCTTCAATCTACTACGGAACCATCTCGATACAAGACCCGAGAAGAGCCCAACAACAGGCCGCGGCAACAACCATCAATTCTTCGAAGAGGCCTTGATCTACTGGGAAATGCTCCTGTCCTTCGTCGCCGACGATTCCGCGGTCCTGTGCGGGACCACGGCCGCAGGGCCCGAGGAATCCCTCGTCCTACAGCGCGTGCCTCACCCGTGGACCGGAATTGCGCGTGACACCCAATTCACCGTCCAAGAGGTGGGACGGCTGGTGCGCCGCGAGAGAAAGCGGATGCGCTGCCGCACCTTCACGTCCCACGCCGACGTCGCACAGGCGCAGCAGGCCATCGAGCGAGCAGAGGAACTCGAAGAACGACTGTTGGGACTCGCACACCCCGCGGAGGCCGAGATCATCAGCCCCGGCGACGACGAGACCCCCGTGTGGCATCTCCTCACCATGGCCGAGGTCTACCGCTGCACCGGGTTAATGCAGCTATACCGCGTCTTTCCCGATCTGCTGCGTCGACGACTGCGTCCACAACGGGCCTCGGGCAGCAGCCCCCCCAGCGGCGCCGATGATGCGTCGTCCATGTCCATGTCCATGAACAACCGCGATCCCTTCCTGTCCCCCGCGTTCGGCAGCTCGCAGCACTGGTTCTGCGACCCTGTCCTTCTGCATCCCAGCCCTGGCGAAGCCCCCACCGCCGCCACGGCACCGCCGGGGCCGCCCCCGTCTGAACCCATCCCCGCGCCTGCGTCGGCCTCCCAGTACGACACCTGGCTGACCGAACTCGCCCTCACTACCCTCTCGCGCCTGAAGACCATCCCGCTCGAATCCCGCACCCGGTGCCTGCAGCCGTTCCTCCTGGTCGCCTCGAGCAGCGAGATCCGGCTCCCTCGGCTTCCACCCCTAGAAACCAACCTCGACAGCAACGGTCCGAATATCTCTGCCCACGCCATCGATGTCTCCCAGACGCGTCGGTTCATTCTCGGTCGTCTCACCTCCTTCATGCATGTCCTGCCCCCGAAGCCCATCGGCGTCTGTCTGGAACTGGTACGCGAGGTGTGGCGGCGGATGGACGCCGGCGAACCGGAGGTGTATTGGATGGACGTCATGATGGAAAAGGGGTGGGAGACGACCATGGGCTGAATCCTGGGTTACATAAACACAAGCAACACTTTCGCGCGAGAACATGTACATATATACTTATGAGAATGAATGCTGGATACCCAGTTTATTGTGTGAATTGTATGAACTGCACTTTGCATGACAATCTCCGCGTAAAGAATATATCGGACAGGATGACTTCTGTCTGCAAGGGTAACGACTTCCCCACATGGATGGTATCGACATTTGACTTCCGACAATTGAACTGTGACTCACATTGGACCAGCGTTTCAAATACCTCAATCGCGTACTGTCCCTTCTCACTCCAGCCAACACCTAGACTAACAATATTTAATAACAAGGAAGAGGGAGAAAAAAGGCGGTTTGGGGGAGCCCGAAAAGAAAGCCAGAATATGAAGGCGTAGAAAGCAGAATGAAAGCGAGATCATGGAGTTAAAGTGGAATAACCCAAGCAAGAGGCACGCATGCCCAAGTGAAGTCCCAGGGGAATTATGATACACAGAAATGAAAAGGCTGATGAGATCGAATGGAAAGGAAAAAGTGAAAAGCATCAAGTGCTCCAGATGGGGGTGATTAAACGTAGGTATGAAAGATGCAATCATATAATGCTCGGTCCCCTGTTCAGGGAGTAAGCGGTCATGAGAAACTGCCAAACAGAAATAAATGGCGAGATGAGGAGTTCGCAAGCGATGCGGGGGAAGACGAAGGTCAGGCCTGTTCATACTGCCCGTCTCCAGAATTTCCAGCCTTCGCGTTTTTCCTGAACGCCGACACCTACGAGTCTTTCAATACCGACGGGGCCGTCGGCGTTCTCAAACTTTTGTTGATCAATTTCCTCACCACCCTCCTCATCGGTGCCGTTGCGCAGAACTGCCGGCCAAAGGACACCGACACCGTCACCGCCTAGAGTGGTCTCGTATTTCGTGAAGTTTTCGTCGGTAAGCTTCTGCTCGAGCTGTCGTAGAGACTCCTCGCTAGCATCTGGGCGGAGAAGAGAGATTGCACATCCACCTCCACCGGCACCGGTCAACTTGGACCATCCGATGTCGGTATAGTCAACTAGCTCGCGGATTCGCTCCAGTCGCGGATGCGACACGCCTAGCGACACAAGCAACCCGTGGTTAATACGGAGCAAGGAACCGAAACGTTCAAGCTCCATCTGGTCCAGAGGTCTGCCATCCGTATTCTTGATGGCGTCTTTAGCAGACACGGTCACCTTCTCAATTGCATCCAGCATCGATTCAGTCACCAGGGGATGCTCCTCTTTGAGCTTGCCCACCTTAGCAACCTCAACCGCGGTGGAGCGGGCCTGTCGCGTGTCTATCAACCAAAGGGGCAATTCGGGGAAGTTGGGTACCGGCACCACCGTGGGCGGCTTGGTGTAATCTTCGCGCCGGAAGAACACAGCCTTACCGCCTGCGGAGACCGTATTGTCCACTCCACTCGGGTTCCCATGCATACACATTTCTCCAACGAAAGCCCATCTATTGATGCGCTCAATCTGAAGCTCCGCCTCATCTGGGGGTTGGTCGGGGTGGGGACCAGCTAGCGTGCGGATTTGAAGTAGTAGGGCCGTACTCATACAGACACAAATACTAGCACTGCTACCGAGTCCGGCACCAATAGGGATCGTAGAGCGCAGGGTGTAGATAGCGCCATGACTCTGGGGAGAGCCCAGGGAGCAAAAGAGGTATAGGAATGCTAGGGCAGACCGACTGTGGATTTTTCGTAAATCCTCCGGCGCATGGGGCGATACGTCTTGGACGTGGGGTATGAGTGCGTCGTACAACTCGGTGTCGAGAGATGTGACCAGGTCGTAATAGTACTTCTTCTTGGAGGGCTGCTTGAAGAGGTCCCATGGTAGCTCATCGATGTTCCAGGTGTGATCGAACTTGATGTCTCGGAAGTTTAAGGTGATAGTGCGCTGCGACTTGGACAGGGTGGTGACGAGGAAGTAGGAGCGGAGGGAGATGGCAGCAGCCATGGCTGCCTTACCGTGTACCACGGCATGTTCCCCGAAGACGATGACCTTTCCCGGCGCGGACACCATGAACGGCGGGGCCATAGGAGACGAAGCTTTCCGGGCCATAGCTTTCTTGATGGAGCTTGCTTCGATGGTAGGAGACGTCGCAGGCAGACTGGAGGTAGTTATGCTGGTAGTGTTGGTGGAAGTCGTGGAGGCGGCGTCGGAGGTGTCAGGGCTATCATCGCAGACGGTAACCGTCTTTGCACCGGGGGGGAGGGATTGATCGGAAATAATGTGTAACATTGTGCGACGTTGACCGCTCTTAGACGCTCTGAGACTACCAGGCTTGCGACGACCGCGACCGTTGTGCATTCCTGGTGGAATTGACTAATAAGGGGTGGTAGTATAAGTGTGGAGGGAGGGAGGGAGGGGCGGGTCGTGGATGGCGGAGATGGAGATGGAGATGTAAGGAGAGAGAGCAGAAAGAAGGCGCGAACGAATGTCGGGGTTGACAAGGACAAAGTCAAGGGGGGTTAAAGAAGGAGAGAATAGATGTTGAATCGAGTGAAAAGCATCGCGCTTTTTGTAAGAAACTTGCGAACAAGAAAAAAAAAAGAAATTAGGGATAGAGAAGAAGGAACTGGGAGAGAAAGACAGAAAAGGGGAGTGAGTGAGTGAGAGCGAGGGAGTTCAGCTGGAGTGAGAATCGCAAGTGCCAACGGCTAACTTACTGTTGATTGGGGTTTCTTGACTGGGGGGGAGAAACTCCAAAAAGGCCTGGGCTAGCCTGAGGTGTCCACCACTTTCTCATCCACCTCCAGTCCACCAATCACACAGAATGTATTTTTCATTACTCACCGGCGGTTCTTGTTTGTCCGCACCGTGATAGGCAACCAATTTACACACAAACAAACAATCATTCATTCTTTGACCCCGGCTGTTATAGAGGCAGCGCTGAGGCGTTATTCAAGGCCCCGGGGGTGGTGTCCATGAAGACTGGATTCTACACGGTAGCTGTGAGTCTGCCTGTAGCTTCCCTGCTGTCGGCTGAGTTGTTCTTTATGCAGGATTGTTCAGGCTGACACCAGTCAGCATCATCAAGCCTCAGCTGCAGCTCGGACCAACTTAGTTATGCTTTTTCTATACTTCTAGAACCATTTGGGCCCCTCTTTCCCCATCATGGTCTCTACCGTCGCTTGTTTGAGTAACTATGATCTATGGCTTAGTCTACGCACACAAAGCAGCATGGTGGGTGTCACTACTAGGTACACATTGTCTATCCTACCAGACATTGCAGCTGAGCCCCAAACAGAGCCCGAAACTACTAGTAACATGAAGGCATGCGGAGTAAGCTTTAATCAATAGTCCTATGAGTCATAACAAGATGGCTACACCACGATGAATAAATAAACATTCTGGGCCTCTCATCCGGGGTTGGTGTAACCATGTGTCCTGCATTGCGGCCGACAAGCTCAGTAATTTCGACTAGAGCACTGACTCATTCTGGTCTCGAGGTCTGTCAGTTCTCTCTTTCAATCTCTCGAGTTTGCATGACAGATAGTACAAGGCTGGCTCAAAGCATACCTCCTTCAGTCACTCCATCCGAGTGCCGGTCGTCGATGCAATATCCATGGCAGCATCGCCTATCATAATCGCAGTTGCTCCGTTGATAGAAGCGATAGCCATCTCGACAACGATGGCAACGTCCACTTCGACCGTAGTCTCGAATCTCGTAACAGCGATCACGTTGACCGGCCACGGCGGTCAACAGGCTGCAGCCGACAAGAAAGGACAGCCAAGAGCTGAGTTGCATGGTGGTTTAAGGCGGTTTCGTTGTGATGAAGGTTGATGACCTGGAGAGAAGGAGGACTTTCAATTCCCCTATGATGGGCGGTTGCAGTCCAGCTTAAATACCCTCGAGCTGCTGCCATGATGCCCTCGCTGGACGTCGTCCGTCCGAGTGCTACAGACCTGCAGCCGCAATCCAGATTGCAATCGGAATGTTTTTGGAAGTCAATCTCCCACTCGGACATTTACCTATGCAACACAAGGACCCAGGCATCACACCCAGCTGACCGAAAAAGCTCCCCTCCTGTACAAAGTCTTCTATGCTTGTAGAACACAATACGCAACGATGGCTACATCTTCATGGACTGATTGGCAGTAGGTTTGATGTTGGAGTCGATGGATCAGCTATGAGTATCCTCTTCGGCCGACAGGTCGAATACCTCGATTTTTGATGTCTCACTTCTCGGAGGGTACGTCTTTTTTATATTGCAATCCCCTCATCTTGGCGGTGACATTATTGTCTGCGAGTGCTACTGCAGCCAGTGAGCATCACCATGAATTTGGTCATGGTCACCGAGTTTCTCTACTAGTCCATACTTGACGACTGCCAAGTATCTTTGGTACTCGCTTCCGTTTGACTTGCCCGACGGTATCTGACACATGTAAGAATAGCTCTTCCATCCTCATGGTATCATGCAGGATGGCATCATGCAGCGGGATAAAATAGCAAACCCCATACGGAGATGAGAGAACTGGCTGGAGTTCTGGAGTTTCGCCAACGGACGATGACCGGCCGGAAAAGTGCAGACTATACACATCAACGCGAACGAAGCCGCTGGACTTGCGCAGAAGCGCGCAGACCAGGGCACAGCTACCATCCGCCATGTCAATTTTCCATCCCTGAAAAGTTCTTCACGGCCTTTTTGCCGATAAAGAAAACCAAGGAAAGGGGGCGTCAGATTATCTGAACTTGCTGCCCGGTAATCTCGGTGACTATTTGGATGACAATCAGAATGCTGCATGGGATGAGCACTACGCCCTCACAGCTACTGCCAGGCCGAGTTGTTAAACCTTGTCGCTTAGCCTTCATCGTTTCCTGATGTGGTTATTGCAGGACAATACCGGGTTGGTGGGTCCTCGACATCCAGAGCATAAACCATTTCAGCAACCTGTTCCAGTCCTACCTGGGCTCTTGTTGACAGACCACAGAGCCTCTTTCCCGAGCTGGAGAGACTGTCCGATTAGCCTGACTGTGAAGGGGATTTGGTTTGCTGAGGATGCAGAGGAATAATTCACGCACGGTTTGGGTTGGGTCACAGCAACCATGGGCATTGCGCAAGCCAGTCAAGAAGTATATCGAGCGCGGTTGCAGGTTGAAAGGTCTTGGCTAACGTTCGCGGTCTATGTTCGTAGGATGAATTGAGGTCTTAGTCAAGCGTCCAGAGGCTCTATGCAAGCCACAAACCTTGATTGGAAACTGGGCAGCGCAGCAGCAGCAGGTGGCACTTCGGCAGCTCTGCCGCCAGTCGAAAACGAGAGATCGACGACGTTTAGCAGACAGCCGAGTCGAAGAATAGTACGTCAGAAGTGGAGATCAATGGCCTTGTGGCTGCAACTCTTGAAGCGATTGTTTTCCCATTGCCAGGTGTTTTGCAGGTCTTTCCTTCACCGGAACAGTGCATGGGTTTAGGTTTGTCTGATGCAGGAAATATGGTTCGCTACCGCCCGGACTGTTGACACTCTATACTTGTCCCATGACTTCGAACTTCATCCCTTTCTCGAAGACTCCACAACGTGCACTCTAGCCATCATGGATGAGTTCATTGATCGCCGGCCTGGAAGTGTTGTCAGAGTGGAGTTTTTGGGACCAATGCTGCTCTGGTAGTAATGAAATGACCTGCGGAATCGATCTATAAAGCCAGGCTTGTTCTCCAGCAGAAACAACCATGTGAAGATAACATCTAAACAAGACAATCCAAACGCTATCACAACTCTTCTCGCTGTTCAACTACCTCAATCAATAGAGACTATTAGAGACTCGAACCAACAATCTAGATGACTCGAATCTCGAACGCTGTCACCCTGCTCGGTGCAGGCACACAAGGCTCGCGTCTGGCCTACATGGTATGCGGCATCAAGCTCACCATTCTTCCAGTCCGTGCTAATAACCACTGCTCTCAGTGGTCTCGTCTAGGACGACCCGTGTACATCGTGGACAAGAACTCGAATCAGCTATCCCAAGCATCAAGCACCATCGAGAAGCTGCGCCGCAAAGAGTCATCACCTAGTGATCACGGCCCAATCATCGAGCTAATCGCTGCTGATCTGGACAAGGCGCTCCGTGAATCCTGGATCGTCATTGAGGTATGTATCCCCGTCAGAAGCAGAAATGCCTGGCTATGGTACCAGTTCTAAACCCTCACCAGTGTGTCCCCGAGAATCTAGACTGCAAACGCTCCATCATCAAGCAGCTCGACAACCAAGCCGATCCAGATATCATCATTGCGTCGAACTCCAGCAGCTACTCAATCACGGAGGTCTGCGACGGTTTGGAGTTCAAAGCCGATGACCGATTCGTGAATCTGCACTCTTGTCAGTCCCCCTTGACTCAGCACTCAAGCTCATTCACAAATCGAACTAACAAACACACCTCACCCACTCAGTCTGGCCACCAGAAACACGAGGTCTGAGCTCTTCCCTCCCCCTTCCTTTACAGCAACAAGAACTGATATATATCCCACAACAGTCCTCGAAATAATGGGCACCGACAAAACCCGCCCCGACATCATCCCCCGCCTCATGGACGAGTCCCGCGAGCATGGGTTCCAACCCTTCCACGTCCGCAAATCCTCCACCGGATACATCTTCAATCGGTACCTCGCCCAAGCCCATCTTTTCATGAATCTGACCCGAACCTTTGCACATGCTAATGCCCACGGGCATATTAGGATCTGGGCCGCCATCAAGCGGGAGACTCTGATGGTGCTGGAGGAAGGCATCGCCACCCCGGAAGAGGTCGACCAGATGTACAAGGCCGTCCTGCACACTCCCAAGGGCCCCTGCGAGCAGATGGATGTGGCCGGGCTGGATGTGATCCTGGCGATCGAGGAGCATTACGCGGAGGTCCGGTCGGGCATCCCCGACGGACCACGCAAGTATCTGCGGGAGATTGTGGACCGGGGGCATCTGGGGGTGAAGACTGGCACTGGGTTTTTTGATTATGATGAGTAGGGAGACGGTGTGTGGGTGCTTTGTACTGTACTGTTCTGTGAAGCTTACTTGGCTTGAGTCTGGTTTACGTGGTTGATCTTTATTATCGGTTATCAGGGAACGGCATGTAGAGTATTTTAGTTAATGAAGTATGGGCAGCCTGGCTGTTTGACTGATATTTTCTTTTCTTGTTTTTTTCTGGCATATACTGCATCTCCGGCATTGGGGTCCACTGTTTACTTTTTGTCTTTTTTGTCACTCCTTGGTTTCATTTTTCGGGTGTATATAAGGTTTGTTTACCCTGGCAAGGTTTTGATTTATATATTCCGTCACCAACACATGGGTTATAATCGGAGTTAAAAAAAAAGATTATGAAGATAAGCCCCCTGTTGCCCATTATGAGCATAGGAGTCAGTATCTCTAGATCAGTAGATTTCGAATGGTTGGTATCTTTCAATGTGCTGATACATAAATATACATCAACGAGCTGCTATATCATACATGCGTCTTCTCTTGTCTTTTTTTTTATTTTGCTGTCTTAGTTTTCTCAGCAACTTTTCTACAACATCAATACTAAGAAACATCACAGGTTCATCGTTACAGTCATACTGTTGCTATGCACCAGCAAACAAGGCGGCAAACCCTGCCAGAAGATCTCCAGATCGCTCAGGTACGAAGCACTCGCCGTCTCATTCTGCGCCGTTCCCTCGGACGGTGATGGCAGTGTCGTGAAGATCACCGCCGTGTCTTCGCTATGTCTCACCATTAGCTCGTTCAGAATCAGGTGCTGCGCCCGGCTTGGTAAATCGTTGAACGAGAAGGGCACAGACGCCTGCTGTGGGTATCCAGATGCGGCTGCCGCTCGCGCTGCAAAAACAGACGAGGGCCCGGAGGATGAACGGCGGGTATAGATGGATTCAATTCGGTGGTGAGAGGCGGAGCGCGGCGGGGAGGAGCTAGCGGCGAACATGATGGACGGGCCAGCGCCTTCTTCTTCGGTGTTGACGCGGGCTTCAGGGATGGGGGAGGAGCTGAAGCGGTTGCTGGACGGTGAGCGGGAGGGTTTGGGCCGCGGGAGGACAGTTGATGGTGATGGGGGAGTTTGAGGGGTTCCTGCGGGGTCTGTGCCAGTGTCGGCGGTCATGATGATCGAGGGGACGGGTTGGTCCGGGGTAACAGACTCAGATGATTCTCTTTGTTTGGCTTTAATGGAGCTGAAAATATTCTGCTGGGAGCTTTGGTCGGGGCCATGGGAGTAGTCGTGTTGGTGATGCTCGTCTTCCTCATCAGAGTCGTTATCATCCCGGTATGGTTCAAACTCCTCGTCGCTGCTGTCACTTGTGCTGGACTCGCTGGAGACGTCGTAGTCCACGAAAGCATCGAGCAGGCGATGGGTTTGCATACCCAGACTGACGCTTCCGAGGCCACGGAAGCTGGAAATTGATCGTCGTCGTTTGGACGACTGCATGAGCTTTCGCAGTCCGCCAACCAGCTGGTGCGGTGGTCGTTGGATACCACTTTCCGGGCTTTGGACAGGCCAGCTGGACATCCTCTCTCTTGAGTGGGCGACTCTATCCAGTTCGGCCTGGTCATGGGCCTCGAGAACGCTACGAGCTCGTCGAATGTCTTGCCACCAATCTTCATCCTTGAGAGCTTCGTGAACATGGTCGGCATAATCTTCCGTCTCTGGAGTCACTTCACCATTCACAATCATACGGTATGTTTTGAGGTCTCCGCAGGCAAGCCAGAACACCAAGACCTCGGCCTCGATTCTGAGCTTTTCTAACAACGCCTCGACCCTGCCCCGTTCGTCCTCCACGTCAGTCTCGTACTCGACGAATACTGATACCCGCAGCTTGTATGTCTTTTTCCAAGACGGGACGGTGTTAAGGATACACCCTAATTGCAAGATCAAGGTGTAAGTGTCGAAGTTCGTAGTCAAAACATTCTTCTTGCTCTCAGTATCCGCGCCTAGCTCTGCACTCATCTGAATGGGCCAAAGATCGATATACTTTTTCATATGTTGTCCCTGAGGACCGGGCAGCTCGAGGTTTTCGAATCCTTTAGCCACAGCAACGTTCATGCGCAGCTTGAAGAGGAGATCCTCCAAGATAGTCACATAGCTTCGGCAGGCCATTGGTGTCTCGGGCGAGCTGTCTGTCACTGAAATTGCCTCACGCGAGATGCGTCTACCTCCTGAGTCTTTTCGTCCTGAATCTCTTCGGCCTGGAAATTGGAATTTCTCCACTAAGGACCGGCCTTTACGGAACTGATCGATGATCACAATATTCGGTCGCATTCCGCCAAGTCCCGCACTCAAAGCCACATTGCGAATACCCCATTCTGGTGTTGGAGAGACCGTGATATTGACAAAAGCCTTGACTCTAGAATTCTCAACGAACTTGGTCCACGCACTCTGTTGACGCCGGGCTTCCGGCACGGCTGCGGAAAAGTCATCGGTGACAAGAACGTGACCTAGTACAAATAAGCCCCCTTTTTTCAGAGAGTTGCAGAAGGATATCATCCGAGACTGTTCCTCCAGGTTGGTCACAAATAGTAAGATCTGGGGTCGCCAGAACTTGACGTGCTCTTGCCGAAGCCGAAGCAAGTACTTTCGTACCTGGTGGTAGATCAGACTCTGGCTCACATCCCCCCATGGCTTGGGCGGTGAACTATAGTGAATGAGAAGGAAGAGTAGCATCAGTATCGCAACGCAACCTGAAGCATAGACGCCATCCACAAAAAACATGCTTGCCCCGCAGACCAACGCGCCTGTTGCTGCGGTCTGCCAGTTGAAATAGTGGAAGGAGGGGCGGAAATTCGGAGCAGAGCCGATCTTCAGCAGAAAACAGGCAAGGTTTGTGACAAGGAATGTCATGAGATATGTCATGGTTACGAATGAGGCAATCTGGTTGATGTCAAACAGCATCGTAACTTGAGCGACTATGTAGGTTATGATGATCGCGTAGACAGGTTCATCAGCTTTCTTCGTGCCCTGGCCGAAGATCCCCAGCCCTGGAAGCAGGCCATCTCGTGCAATTGCTTGAAGAAGCTTGGCCGAACCGATAACTCCCATCAATGATGAGAAGAAACTGGTTGCAAACTCCCCCATGAGGATGACAGCCCCGGAGAGATTCGCCTGCCATACAATTAGCACGTGATAATGCGTAGTCTTTTATGCAATCACTCACTACTTGTACAACATTGGCATTTCTGTAAAATGAGTCACGGGTGATGGAGGCAGCCATAGCGACGATCACCAAAGTATAAGTCACAAATGTGAGCCCCAGGCCGCACAGAGTGCCCTTTGGGATGGATTTGCTAGGGTTCTTCAGATCCCCAGACATACTAGCACCGCTGCTGATGTGTGAGTCTCGTATACTATGGTCGTGGGAGACGTACCTACGCGAAAATACCACCAGTAGCAGGGAACAAGATACCAAACAGATCTTGGAAGTTCTCACGTCCTGGGAGCTGGCTGCCTGCCGCACCCTTGGTGAGCTTGGGCTTGAGATTCTCTAACAACGTCTGTAGGCGGAAGCCCGTGAACTCGACTCCGATTCTCGGGATGCTGAACGGTTTCATGAATATTGCAGATAATGGTATGCTGAAGGTTGCGACCAGCAGGATGACCAACAGTCCGTTGCTGGCCCTGGAAAAGATCGAGCTTCCAGCTAAGCATATTCCAGTACAGAGGACTAGGATTATGGTGCCCCAGAGATACTGCCACCAGAAGCCCTCTTCGAGAAAATTGGCCCAAGTGCCGGATTCTGTGCCGAAGTTCTGTTTGAAACAATCAACCAGACCCACCGCATTCATACCAGTGTTCAGCACATATCCAAGATAGAATACTATGCCAATGGAGCCACCAAACTCGGGGCCCAGTGAGCGAGAGATCAGATAGTATGCGCCACCACCGCGGACTGTGCCATTAGTCGCGATGGCGGAAAGCGACATAGTCGTCACCAGGTTGATGGTGTACGAAATGACAAGTAGACCTTGTTTCTGTCAGTCAGTCATCGGTGTTTCTAGATACGACATGCAGTATGTTTACCTAGCATTCCCAGCAGTCCAGCTTGTCCAAGGATGAACCCGAACCGGAGAAACATCAAAATACTCAAGACGTTCAATGTCGTTGGTACAAAGACTCCTGAAAATGTCCCCAGCTTGTCAGGATTGTCGGAAGCTCGGTTCTGAGCCTCGCGCTCTTTCTGGTCTACGCCAGACTCTCTGAAGGGACCTGAAGCTGGGGGTGGAGGAAGAGTCCCTTCCCTGGGAAAGTCGTGTCTTCCATCCCTGCCTTGTCCGCTCCACCACTGGGTAACATTACTGAAGAGATTGGTAGGAAGTGAGTGACGGTGCCGCTCAGGCGAACGTGAAGATGGCCTCAGCGGTTCATATCGATGGTTCTCACGATTGGGAACAGTAGTTGTTCCTTGAAAGACTTTACTACTGTGTTCCGGTGATGCTTTGGTCGATTCACTAGGGTCTAATCTGGAGACATCCTCCTCAGCGGTGCGCGTGGAGAAATTGGGCCTCCGTCGAGACAGGGAGTCCGAAGAATTGGCGGCCCGCTGGTCAGTCATCGATTTCAGCGCCTCCACTCCTTTTGAGTGTGTGTGTCCGCCTGGCCTGCATGCAAGCACCCCCGATAAAAATTGGGAGGGTGGGGTGGAGAACTGTCAAGTCCGGGGAAAGACTAAGATTGGAAGGGGAGGCGGACTCGGCGATAAGGAATTTACTGCTGACCCAGTCACGAGGAGAGTAATGTGACAACAGCGACAGCAGTAATCCTCGTGTAACAGAATGGAGAGTAAAGGGGAAGTAAGGTAAGCAAGTAGCACGAGCACGAGATATGGGGGAGGAATGGATGGATGGATGCCAATCGCGTGTTTGATTAACCGTTATCTTCAAGCAAATTCATCGGGCGGCGATGACCTCATGTGGCCCCTAAACAAACAGTGCAAATCGTCTGTGCTTCTCCTCGTATTGCCTCGTTTGCGACTAAATCGATGATCTCTCATCATTCTTCCTACATATAGACTATGTTACAGCGTGGACATGATTCAATTCACCCGCCTCATCCTTTTTCGGGTTACGTTGGAAAATAGGCTGGAGACTAGCTAAGTCAACTCACAGGAGGCTTAGCTAGTTAGTGTCCCTGTCGGTCTAATGCGGTGAATCAATTGTGGCTTGCACTTATCCCCGGCTTTCTTTCGACCTTCATTAGCTATTCTTCTTTCTCCCCCTCCACAGACACACACACACACCCTCTCTCTCTCTTCTCCCCGAACTCTGCTCTTTGATCAGCTCAGACTTCTTCTGTCAAACCGGTTATCTCTTAATCTTGGTTCACTTTCGAAAACTCAAATAGACGAATTGTTTTCGGGATTGTTCCAGGGTTTGTCTGATCCTTGCACAAGGACACTTCTAACTCATCTGCCAAAATGTCATCCCCAAAGGCATTCGACAATGGGGAGGGCTCTTCGTCTTTACGGCCCCGTTCATCGTCGCCAATTTCTACCTCTGCAATGCGGTCTAGATCTCCTGCAACCGACGCCTCGGTGAGGCATGCCTCGATCGCCCGCCTGGCGTCCCCGATTCCCTCTCCCTCCAATCATTCTTACTCATCCCGACAGGTGCCCGTGCCCGTGCAGTCGGCAAGTGGCACCGTCGAGGATTATCGCAAAGTTGACCATCCCTCCTCCATACCAGGCCCGGGCCATTCAATGATCTCCTCTGCTCTCCAGGAGTACATGGGTAAATCGCCGCCAGCGAGAGTAGGAACTCCGCCCAGACAGACCGCGTCTCCTGCTCTACTAAACCAACCCATTCGATCGAACTACGGATCCTTTGACGGACGAGAGGGCTCGGAGTATTCAGCGGGTCCTTACGAAGATCCGGAAGTTGTCAAGCGGCATCTGGTACAACCTCAAAATGGGGAAGGCCGAGATTACTATTTCTCGGGCGATGCCGCCAGTAACGCGGACGACGAGTTCTCCAGCTTGCAGCTCCAGGGTGGTGACATAACCAGGCAGGTTTACAGATGGGCGGAAGATGCAGAAGCTGGTAATTCCCTGCGTAAACCGCAACGGAGTAGGAGTTTCAGCCATAACCGGCCTCTGCCCCAAGACGAAACCATGAACATCAACAGCATTCGTGTGCCGGGAGGGTTCCGCAGGGACTATCTGCGAAGAGCTGTAGGCCCTGGGGACTCTGAAGACTCAGGTTTGCAGGCGCCCGTCAGCCAACCTCAGTTTCCGACAAGCAGCTTTCTTGAATTCTTGACCCTATATGGTCACTTTGCGGGTGAAGAGCTAGAAGAGGATGATGAGGTGCTGGGTCCTGACGAGTACTTCTCGTCCGATACCTATGACGAAGTGGAGGGTAGAGAACCAGGTGAAGACTCGGCTTTGCTTCGCCCGGATACGGCTGGTAGAAGAAAGCGCAAGCCGCGCGGTGGCACTGGAAACAATACGGTGACAGGAGCGGCTCTTCTACTACTTAAGTCCTTTGTGGGAACGGGAGTTCTGTTCCTTCCAAGGGCTTTCTTGAATGGAGGGATGCTGTTCAGTAGCATGGTTCTGCTTGCAGTGTCGCTTCTCAGTTTCTACTGCTTCATACTCCTGGTCAACACCCGGTTGAAGGTTGATGGCTCGTTTGGTGACATTGGCGGCCATCTCTACGGCAAACACATGCGGCGCATTATCCTGGGCTCGATTGTTCTGAGCCAGCTAGGCTTCGTGTCGGCGTACATCGTGTTTACCGCGGAGAACCTACAAGCCTTCGTCCTCGCCGTGAGCAACTGCAAGTCTTTCATTGACATCAAATTCATGGTGTTGTTGCAGCTAGTCATCTTCCTTCCTCTTTCGTTGATCCGCGATATCAGCAAACTTGGTTTTACCGCACTGGTCGCTGATCTCTTTATTCTGCTTGGTCTGATTTATCTCTTCTACTATGATTTTCTTACCATCTCGAACCAGGGTGGTATCTCCGACATCATCTCTTTTAACCCGTCCACGTGGACTCTATTCATCGGAACAGCCATCTTCACGTACGAAGGAATTGGCTTGATCATCCCCATCCAAGAATCTATGAAGGAACCTCACCGCTTCCCCGGTGTTCTGGCTGGCGTCATGGTCATTATCACAATTGTGTTCCTTTCCGCTGGCGCCGTCAGCTATGCAGCCTACGGTTCGGCGACCAAGACTGTTGTCATCCTGAACCTTCCCCAGGATGACAAATTCGTGAACGCGGTGCAGTTCCTCTACTCTCTAGCCATCCTTCTCAGCACCCCGCTGCAGCTCTTCCCTGCCATTCGTATCATGGAGAACGAGCTGTTCACACGCAGTGGAAAGTATAACCCCTGGATCAAGTGGAAGAAGAACTGTTTCCGATTCTTCCTCGTCATGATTTGCGCATTCGTCGCCTGGGGCGGCGCCGAAGATCTCGACAAGTTTGTGTCGCTCGTTGGCAGTTTCGCCTGTGTTCCATTGATCTATGTATATCCGGTAAGCTCTTTAGCCCCTGCACCGCTCTTCCCGTCCTTTGTCACCTTATCACTGACAATGTATCACACAGCCTCTACTTCACCTCAAAGCCTGCGCTCAGTCTCGCAGACAACAGATTGCCGACATAGCTCTGGCCATCTTCGGTGTCCTCAGCTGTCTGTACACAACATCTCTGACGCTGAGCAACTGGATCAATGGCGGCGACGTCAAGCCTCCGGGATACTGCGACTCCTGATCTGTATAGATTGCTCCACGAATTGTCTACTGATCCTCCTCTGATCTCTGATCCTTCCCTAACGAATTGTCCAGTACTTATATGATGGACACTTGTGATGCCCACTACTGTTGTTACAGATACATAGTTCTTCTGTCTGTTCGATTATCTTGCTTACTTGCTTGTTCTGTCTCTGTGCTTGGTTACGAGACCATTGTCAACATCAACCCTGCCCTTCCCTATCTGCTCTGGTTCCCTCGACCGGTTTCTTGCCATGTTTGATATAGACTCTAGACGAGATTGCCAATTTACGCACTATACATCATGAACCCACAAGACAATCAAGAGCTCTGCGTAGACAACACTTCAAAAGACTATAGGAAGAAGGGAACCTAACCGGACCAATATCCAATTCTAGTAGGACGCGATAGAGAGAGAAAAGAGAGAGAGCTATATACAAAAAAAAAACCAAAGCAACCCGCCATGCAAGAACTTGCTAGTAACGGAAAGCGGAGGAGCCGGAAGAAAGCCACGAGAACCCACAAAACCGTGTATTCAGAAGCAACAGCAGCAGCCAGCCAGCCCCCCCCCTTACAGACAAAGGATAAAGGAATAAAGGAAAATGATCTGTAAATCCCTCTCCCCTTACCTAACTGCTACATCATACAGGTTCCAAACACCCGCAATTCCATTCGGCGAACCAACCCCGCCACACCCGCAGCACAGAAAAAGAGGACGAGAAAACCTCATAGGGGAGGAGCGAGAGCGAGAGAGACAGGGCGAAGAGGCGTTGTCTATTGCCCGGCTTCGGTGGCTTCCTTGCCCTGCTGAGCGGCCTGGGCGAGCTTGGCTTCACGGCCACCCCAGCTGTTTTTGAGATAGATATTAGTTTCTGTGGTCGGTTGGGACGGTTTGACAACCACGTAGGTCGGATATTGGGAGGGGTCTGAGGGGGAAAAGAGAGAACTCACTTCCAGTAGTTCAGGTAGCGGTAACCTTGGGTCAGCTGGGCGGAGAAGTTGACGGCGTGGCAGGCGAACAGAAGGTAGTTCTTGGGGGAGACGGCGAGAGCGTAGCGCATGAAGGTACCGGAGTAGATCACGAGGGCACCGGTCATTTGGCCGGAAATGCTGTGGGAGGCAGGGTTTGATCAGCGTCAGGGCTCCGATTTCTTGTTTTTGTGTTTATGATTGTTTCAATGTTCTTTGGGGCGAGATGCTCCTTCTTCTCCCACTTTTCCGTCTTGGCCGCGGGACGAAAGGTGAAGGCGCAATGAAATGGGAGGAAGGAAGGTATTGGGTGAAACGTACATCTCGGGGTCCTTCTGGGTGTCCATGACAGCGGCGATGGGGATACCGAAGTTGGAGGCAGGGCCCCAGAAATCTGCATGATAATAAAGAGGTTAGTCGAGGACATGAACTAGCAGCTGAAAAATGTGCATGATCCCAACTCTGTAAGCAATTGCCCATTGTGAGACGGAGACAAGCTGTTTCGTCGTCTCTTCTGTCCGTCTTACTGCAGGACTTCATTGCCGGCCGATCTCGGTCAGGGCACGGGGAAGGGAGCCGGGGCGCAACACGTACGTGTAGAGCAGACATAGTCCAGAACCTTGTTGGAACGGATCTTAGCATTGATTGCCTTGATTACAGCAGCCATGTTGAGCGACGAAGGGGAGAATTAATTGAGAGGAGAGTGACGCTGAAAGGAGAAGAACGGGTTAAGAAGGCAGAGAGAGCGAGGGTTGCTTTGCTGCGCTCCCCGTCACTGCGCCGTCGCCGGGCGGAGAGGCTCGGATGAGGTCACGTGTTGGCCAGTTGCCGGAGTTCGTTGACTCCGGTCTACGGGGCTTTTATGCAGTACGGAGTGATACGCTTTTCCTGTCCGACACCGTGAAAGAAAATAAAGCTCTGGGTCTCATTATAGTTGAATAGTACAGTGCTTGTTGGAAGAATATCTACCATTGCTTCCGCCGATCCTAGCCTTGTTGTTTTCAGTCGACCTTTTCTTATCTGAGGAGCATCCGCACACGCCGAAACGCCTTTGCCTGATAAATTGAGGATGCTGTGCTTTCATTTGTTGAAGCTTCCATAAGCCAACCATGAGCGAGAGGTTTGAGCCTCATGCTCGACGTTCAACTCGATTTCTGCCATGCTTGAAGTCATGGTCAGATTGTACGCTATTATGCCACGCCACCTACTATCAAATCACCGTCCGCCAAACCCGGGAGGAGGATAGCCCCGGCCCTGGCCCGGAGGCTGGAAGCCCGGAGGAGGTTGGAAAGCACCCGCTGCAGCACAATAGACGTTAGTTAACGTAGTATATAGTCAAAGGACATAGAGTTACTTACGAGGAGCACCTTGGGGCGCAAATCCAGGAGGGGGAGCGAAGCCAGCTAGATTATCGCTCAGTCAATCAGGCCAATGACGGCTAGTATAAGGGGTACTTACGAGGTCCTCCAGCAGGTCCTCCGCGACCAGCAAAGCCCGGAGGCGGCGCGCCGGGGAAGCCACCCGGAGGGAAGCCGGGGAAACCACCAGGGGGAGGGGGCGGGCCACCGACGCCAGCAGCAGGGCCTCCAAGTCCGACCGGCAGACCACGTCCAGCGGGTTTGCTAATGCCAGGACCAGCAGCGAGGGTAGCAGCAGCGGCAGCGGCAGCACCGGGGACGCTTGCTCCCAAACGTGCGGAGGGGTCGGCGGGTGGGGGTCCATCAACGGAGCAAGAGACGACGTGAGTACCACGAACGATGGTCAAACCGAGGGTTCGCTTCTCTTCGGCCTCGACCAGGCTCGCGGTGGTCGACCCGGCGGCGGGCTTAGATTTCCGCTTGACGCGACGGAATTCTTCGGTGTCGGCAAGGACAAGGTTCATGTGCTGCGCAGAGATGTCAACATGCATCCAACCAGGCAAGGTCGGAGTAAAGTGTAGTACCTTGTCGAATGCAAGCATCTGTCCTGTCATTTGTCGGCCATCGTTCAAGGTAACTCTCATCCGGTAGTTGATCTGCGGTCAAAGTCAGAGCTGAATCACGGCGACCACCAGATGGCATCATTATCATCACCACGGTTGGAGACTCACGAGGTTTTGCTACAAGAAGTAGACAGTTAGCTCAAATTGTTCTATGATACTCAATCCATCCATCATCAAAGGAAGAGGGGGTGGGGGGAGGTGACGCAGCTTACCATCTTGCCCTGCTTGTTAGCCATGTTAGGCGGTGTTTTGCGCACGAATGCGACTTGGATGGGATTCAAAGAATGGAAGTGGGGGTCAGGAAGAAGGGGAAAAGAAGAGGTGCTTCTTTCCTGGTTAACTTCACTCCGTGATCCGGGGGGGGGAAAGGCAGCAGGCGCGCAAGTAGGTTAGCAGGCTAGCTGGAACTTTTGGCACCGACTGACTTGAGCTCGAGCCGCTGGACTTGAGGTTCCCAACTTGCCCATGTCAGGTGAAGCGCGCGGCTCTTGCGTTCTTGGCGCCGAAGCGCCGATGCCAAGCCACTAAGGGCTCTCGCTTCCCACACGGCCAACCCACACATTTCCCTTTTCCACACTTTTCGATCCTGTCTCTCTTTCACTCAACCAGTCGACCAGTTCACGCCAAAAGCAGTCGCCATGGTAGGTTCCCCTCCCATCAGCTCAATCTCCAGCACTTCATTGTCCAGAATTTCTGGATTTTGCGATCGATCTCGAATTTCTCCCTCGCAAAACTATCGAAGAGAACCCAAATTTCTAACATAATTTTTTTCGCCATGCAGTCGGAAGGAAAGGACAAGAGCGCCAACCCTATGCGCGAGCTGCGCATCCAGAAGCTCGTGCTCAACATCTCTGTCGGCGAGTCTGGTGACAGACTTACTCGCGCTGCTAAGGTGCTCGAGCAGCTGAGCGGTCAGACTCCGGTCTACAGTAAGAACGCCCGATCCCGAATCCGATGAATGAAGAACGAAAAGACGACAAAGAAAAGAGGAAGGAAAAGAGCACCACGCAAAGAGGGAAACAGTTGGGCTGATGGACCACTTTTTCTGCAACCTACAGGCAAGGCCCGTTACACCGTCCGTACCTTCGGTATCCGCCGTAACGAAAAGATCTCCGTCCACGTCACCGTCCGTGGCCCCAAGGCCGAGGAGATCCTCGAGCGTGGCCTCAAGGTCAAGGAGTACGAGCTCCGCAAGCGCAACTTCTCCGAGACCGGTAACTTCGGCTTCGGTATCTCCGAGCACATCGATCTCGGTATCAAGTACGACCCCGGAATCGGTATCTACGGCATGGACTTCTACTGCTGCATGTGAGTGGCCCTTTGGACTTTGGGGAATACCATATTCCCCAACCAGATCTCGTCTCCGACTCGATTCCTGACAATGGTAATCCAATAGGACCCGCCCCGGTGAGCGTGTTGCCAAGCGCCGCCGCTGCAAGGCCAGAGTCGGCTCCCAGCACCGCATCAACCAGACCGAGACCATCAAGTGGTTCAAGAACCGCTTCGACGGTATCGTCCGGTAAATGCCTTTCCCTTAGGAAGTCATCTTGATTTCTCTCCCTTACGAAAGTCTTCAATGACGGGAGAAGGGAAAAGGAAGCAATTCTGAAAGGGCTATGTGCTTTTATGACGGAAACGGCACCGAACTCGGGACCGAAAAGAAGAAGAAAAAAATGGACAGAAGAAAGAGGGCAGGCGTTTTTCTTTCCAACTTTTTTTTGTCGCTCTGCTCTGAAACGAAATGTTTCTATCACGGCAATGAGGTTAGGCGTGTTAGAGATATGAAATTCCCCCCCAATTTTCCTCAAAGACACATCCCACTTTTTCTCTCAATGAAGGCTTTCACACAGGGTGAATGATTTTCCGCATAACCATTGATTGAAAAGTTGTACTGCTGGATGATAAATGCTGCCATCCAATTCATTGGATGCTCATTGTCTTCTTGCTCTGCCTCCTGCCTGCCCTATCAAGCGGTAGTTGCAAGGTGTGCATCTCGGCCTGTTGGCTTCGTCTCTTCTGGAATTCGCCTTCTTTTGGTTCCTTCCAGATGGCGACTCAGTCTTTCCCTCTTCTCTCCTCTTCCCGTTGGGATGTCTTGTCTTGTTTGGCAATCTCCCTCGAGGATTCGTCCTCTTTTCTGGATTGGTGCTAGAGGCATGGGCATTGTGACCCGGCTCTGTGTTTCCAGTCTGGATGTAGATCGACCGTAGCTGTAGGGTCGTAGCAGACGCGAATTGATCGGACTTTGAACTCTAGACTTCTTTACCCCAGACGGCACTAGTCCAAAAGCGCCTTGACCTTGATGCTTAATGTCATGCCCCGGTCGATCATACCGGCCTTGCAATCTCTGGGTCTAATGTCCCATGTTTATTTCCTTTCACCAACCATCCGGGGGTTACTGCTGACCTGGAACCCGTCCTCTGAACAAACACCCTATCTAGGCCTTGGCCAAGACTGAACGAGAGAAGCCATGAACCTCTTGAGCCGAACACTGATCTCATGAGAATACACTATGACTGCGATGCATATTTGACATAATATCGAACCAGCCCGTCAACATGTTCTGCTCCCATACACACAACAAGGACATTTGAGTGGTTTCCTTTTCTCTCGCCCCATGCTTTCTCTCACCACAAACACAAAACAAAATATGACAGCGGATACAAAAGACTAAACTCGTTGCATACTACCAAAGATATACACCTCCTGTGGTTTTACTTTCCCTGGTTAGATCCGCGGGTGTATCCATCCCACCACCGGGCGAACATCCCACCCGTCTGAGCCTGCTCTGTATAGCTCTCACGGCGTGATGCAAAGTTGGGGTCGGCCGAGTTCCGCTTCTGACTAGTCAAACCCTCGAACAAGGATGAGTTTTGGCCACTGGAGCGTCTCCGGTCCGGGGCCCGAGGCGGACTGCTGGACATGTTGGTGGAGTTGGAAGACATATCGGAGGAACTCGAGCCCTATTAGATGTGTCAGTAGAGTGTTGTGAGAGAGAGAGAGAGAGACTGTGCTGTGCTTGCTACATGAGGTTTGCTGGTCTCTGCTTTTGCGACTCCAACGCTTGAATAGCATATGACGAACACAACACAAAAGGCATGTGATACAGGAAGGCTCATGAGAATAGACGAAGACATACACGTCTATCGGTAGTCATCTCCGGTCCGGTCGCGGTAGTGTACACCGATCCGCCTGGCACCGAAGGACGGCGGAAGTAGGGCGAGGACGGACCACCGCGGACCCAGACGTTGAGATGCTCGTGACGGTTCCCGGGGTCTCCGTGCCAGTGACGGGGAGACTGTGGCTGGTCGTTGCTCATGGTTTCAGTTGGAATGGGGGTTGAAGGAAGATGGATGGGCGAAGATGCAGTGTCCACTGCTCACTTCGTGAGTTGAAGAACAGGAGACACAAGATGGGGATGCATGGGGATGATGTGCATAAGCCTGTGACAGTAGGTGCGACAGTGGTGTACAGAAGGGTACAAACGCTGTGGTGTGTACAAAGTTACATGACACTTGCGCGCAGATTAAGATTCGACACGACAGTCTCGGCGTCATTTTGATGGCAGCAAAAACGAGATATCTCGAAGAAGTCAGATTATGAAGTCAAGTCCACTTACCAGAGGTTGACAATAATGTTAGCACTTGATTTGGAATCGGCTTGCAAGGAAACAGTATACTGAGTTTTTGGAAGAAAATAAATCTACCTAAGCAGATGGGACGACGGAGTAGGAGGTAATATACCTCTGGAGGGATCAAGAAGAGGGGGTCCGGGACAATACTGTGAAACAGACCCCGGGAATGATGATGCATCAGAACCACAAGCTCATCGTTAAGGAGGGGGGGCAAAAGTACGAGTCTAGGCCACATGAGCCAATAATGGAGACGTTGAAAAGGATGGGCAATGAATCATCATCCATGATTCATCCATCCATGGATGCTCCTCCAGTCCCAGTCATAGTCACCGGACCGGGCTGACGTATGCGGGGATCGGAAAGAGGAGATAATCGAATGTTGTCTCGCTGATCTTGATTAGAAAGAAGAGATCATTGTCTTGTTTGAGCTGTTCGAGATAAATGTGAGAGGCAGCAGGCTAGCTCATCCAGCTGCAGCATGTCAAGCCGAGAATCCGGGGAAAGTGGCGGCCTTGATGCCTCAGGCCACCAGTCATGGTCGGAGTCCAGATCATGAGCCGAAGCGGAATGGCTTCCTCTCTTTCTCCTCTTCTCCGCATCTTCTTATCATCGAAATCCCAACTTCTGCCGACGGGGTTGTTCTCTGGTGCCAATCACCATTCCCCGCGCCCTGGTCTCAGCTCGGCTATCCGTCAAACAATCTTCTTTTGTCAATAGTTTCGATTATCAGTCCCTCGGTCGGTTTTGACTCCTCGTCCTTATATAGCCCCAAGCCGGTCTTTTCGGGAGGCATTGTTTACAGTCCTGTACATACATGTCCACTTCTCCAGTCCCCTCCCCACCCCCTTCACCAGCGCATTGAACCAAACCACAATCGCCATGGAATATACCAAGCATCCCTATCTTCAACCCCTCGGCCAACACGGCTACATCGAAGGAGTTACTCTGCACGAGAAAACCACCAACAAACCCTACTGCCACTACTTTGGCGGGGTACGCTACGCCCACCCGCCCCCGCAACGTTGGCGCAAGGCCCAGAAGCTGTCCACCTCCTACTCGTATGGCTCGAAAGACCAACCAGGCCGTGCGGACGGACGTACGGGGATCTGCCCGCAGCCTCGCTTCCTGGATGTGGTCTCCGAGGACGGCTGGACAGAGGATTGTTTCCAGTGCAACATCTGGGTTCCTACAGGCAAGGCACCCGAGAATGGTATGTGATATCTGTCTCCAACCCCAACAACTAGGAGATAGGACAGAAGCAATTGCTGTCCCCACAATCCCCCATGTGCTTTGCATATCACAAACCGCGCGCTCAGACTCAATTCTCAACATCAAACAGGCTGGCCAGTACTCTTCTTCATCCGTGAGTCATCTTTCCCTTCTTTTTCCAGATTCTTCCATGATGATTAACAACCACCTCAGACGGTGGATTCCTCCAATTCGGAGACCCCAATGCATTCTCCGCTGCCGCTCTTCTCGGAGAAGCCCAATTGAACGCCATCGTCGTCCTCCCAGCCTACCGCCTGAACGTGTTCGGCTTCCTCTACTCCTCCGAGCTGGAGCAAGACGCCGCCTCCGTGAACGAGAGCGTGGGCAACCACGGCTTCTGGGATCAACGCCTGGCCCTAGAATGGACCCGGGATCACATTCGTCTATTTGGGGGGAATCCCTCCGAGATCACCGTAGCAGGATACTCAGCAGGTACGCTATCCCGGTGCCCAAACACCTTCATTGTGCCAAAACTCACCATCCCCTACCCTACCCTCAAACCCCAAACCTCTGAACTAACCACCCCAAAAAAGGAGCCTACTCAACCTTCCACCAACTCTCACACGACCTCTCCCTGCCCCCAGACCAATCCATCATCAAAAGAGTCTGCATCTGGTCCAACAGCCCGGTCGCGCAACCCAAACCCCCCACCACCGCGCAAACCCAATTCACGCAGCTCCTGCACCAGCTGTCCATCCCCTGCACCCTGCCCGGCCTTGAACGCCTCGAACGCCTGCGGGCCGTCCCCGCCCCAACCCTCCTCCAGGCCGCCATGGCCCTCCCCAGCAACAACCAATTCCGGCCCACCACCGACGGCACGTTCATCGCCAGCGACCTCTTCACCTCCCTCGACGATGGCACCTGGGCCCGCCGCCTCCGCGCCCGGAAAATCCGCATCCTCTGCGGCGAATGCCGCGACGAGCGCAACCTCTACGCGACGTGGTTCCCGCCCACCGAAGACTCCCTCCCCGCGCTACGGGACCGCCTAAGCGCCGAGTACCCGCGGCCGCTAGTCGAGACCCTCCTGCAGCTGTACTACCCGGACGGAAAGCTCCCGAAAGGCGTCCGGGATTGGCGTACCGATGCTTTTGGGCGTGTCTATGCGGACATGCAGGTGCATAAGATGCAGCGGGGGTTGGTGCATGCCTTGGCGGAACCGGCGGCACCGGAGGGGGAGGCGGGGGAGGCGGCATCAACAACAGACAACCTGGTGTATCGGTACCGCGTCGAGTATCGGCTGAAGTGCGCCGATAAGTCCCTCCCGCCTAGTTGGGGCGTGACCCATGCCACCGATCAGTACATCTGGTTCTGGGGCAATGGGGAGCGGGTCGAGCCTCAGGAGAAAGCCGTGATCTGGAACGCCCTGGTTGAGCCCCTGAAGAAGTTCGTGCACGGGGAATCAGATCTTCAGTGGGGGACCGTGGGTCATAAGCAGCTGAGGACCCTGATGCCGGATGGCTCGGTCCAGATCAAGGAGGATGCCTTCTGGGATGAGGCCATGCGCGTCTGGAAGGCCTTGAGGGAGGTGGGTGAGCCAGACAGCGCTTCCGTTGCGAAGCTATAATCATGAATCTCGAGCCCATCCTATCCACTGGCATTGAAATGTGTCTTATCTATGGTCTTCTGGTTGACAACCAGAGAACAGACATGATTTAGGTGACATTCCATGCATATACAAAATGTATGAGTATTATCTACGACGTACGATTTTTGCGTGTTTGTGACTCAGAAATAACTCTACTTATTCATAGATATGGCCGATATTACGTTTGGAATGGCCAGCTCGCGGTCAGAACGAACATGAAATAAACGGGAACAAACCAACCCGGAAAGAAACGCTTGAACACAAAACACCTCAAATCCTCACAACCAAGCCGACAACAAGCGCGCATCGCGAGGAACATAAGTCATAGATTCTTTCAACATCGTGCAATGTTCATCCTACTTCAGGCTTTGACGATCTTGCAGACCAGGTCCTGACCATCGACAGAGTCACCTTCCTTGACCAGCAAGCTGGAGACCTTGCCACTGTGCGGCGCGGAGATAACCATTTCCTAGTATATATTAGCATTGTGTGTCGTACAATAGATATAGGATGATCGAGACATACCATCTTCATAGCGCTCAGGACGGCCAGAGGGTCACCCTTCTTGACCTCGAGCCCGTCGTGAACACGGATCTCCACAACGACACCGCTCATGGGAGCACCGACCTGGCTGCTGTCGCCCAAATCGGCCTTGGCACGGGCGGTGTTGTCGACGGACGCCTTCTTGTCATCGACACTGACCTGACGCACCTCACCGTTGACCTCGTAGAAGACCTCACGCTGACCGGTCTGCTCGGAAAGAGGACCAATAGCCAACAACTTGAGGATCAGGACCTTGCCCTTCTCCAGCTCGACGTGGAACTCCTCGCCGATCTCGGGCTTGGCCAAGAAGTAGCGGGTGGGCAGAACGGACAGATCACCGTACTTTCCAACGAACTTCTTGTAGTCCTCAAAGACCTTCGGGTACATGGCATAGCTGGCAACATCGTACTCAGTGGCAGCACCGAACTGCTCGCGGATCGTGCCCTTGATCTTAGCCAGGTCCAGGGGCTCCAAGTAGAGACCGGGGCGCTTCTCGAGCTTGCGACGGTCACGCAGGGCCCGCGAGCGCAGAGGCTCGGGGAATCCGCCGTACGGCTGACCCATCAAGCCCTCCAGGAACTCGAGGACGGAGGCTGGGAAGTCGAGCTCACCCGCACGCTCCACAACATCCTCAGCGCTCAACTTGTTGGACACCATGAACTGAGCCAGATCACCAACAACCTTGGAAGTGGGAGTGACCTTGACAATGTCACCCAGCAGGTCGTTAGCAGACTCGTAAGCCTTCTTGGTTTCGGCCCACTGCTGACCCAAGCCGAGCTGACTGGCCTGGAAGATAAGGTTAGTCAGCTGACCACCGGGGATCTCGTGCTCGTAGACCTCGGGGTCGGGGCCGGTCAGACCAGCCTCGAAGGGCGAGTACAGGAGACGCAGCTGCGCCCAGTAGGTGTCGAGCGCGCGGACCTGGTTCAGGTTGAGACCAGTGTCGTACTCAGTGCCCTCCAGGGAGGCGAGCAGAGCCCCAATGCTGGGCTGGGAGGTCATACCCGACAAGCTGTCGGTGGCCGCATCAACGGCGTCAGCCCCAGCCTGGGCGCAAGCAATCATCGAGGCCACACCAGTACCGGCGGAGTCGTGGGTGTGGACGTGGATGGGAAGGTCGGGGTAGCGCTCACGGATGGAGCCAATCAGGAGACGAGCGGCCTGGGGCTTTAGTACACCAGCCATATCCTTGATACCCAGGACATGGGGCTCGAACTTAACCACTTTGTCCACGAGGCTAAGGTAGTATTCGAGGTTGTACTTCTTGTGGGGGTTCAACATGTCACCACTGTAGCAGATAGTAGCTTCGACGACACCCTCTGCGGCGTGAACAGCCTTGATACCGACCTCAAGCTGGTCGACATCGTTGAGAGCATCGAAGACACGGAAGATATCAACACCGCACTTCTTGGCTTGCTTACAGAAGTGGTAGATGGCATTGTCGGGAAGAGAGGAGTAGGCGACACCGTTGGCACCACGCAGCAACATCTGGAAGGGAATGTTGGGCACGGCCTTACGGAGCTTGCGCAGACGGTCCCAGGGGTCCTCGTAAAGGAAGCGCATGGCAACATCGAAGGTGGCACCACCCCAGCATTCCAGACTGTAAGCGTTGGAGAGGGCGTGGCTGGTCTCGTGGGCAATGTTGAGCAAATCGATGGTACGCACACGGGTTGCCAGCAAAGACTGGTGGGCGTCACGCCAGGTGGTGTCCATGATCAAAGTGCCCTTGTTGGCACGCACGGCACGGGCCCAGGCCTTAGGGCCCTCACGGTCCAGGATCTGCTTCCACCCCTGAGTGGCGGGAGCAGAGACATCGAGAGGCTTGCCCTGAGTGTCATACAAAGTGGGCTTGATGATATCGCCCTTGAGCTTAGGCTCGCCGATCTGGCCCTTGATGCTGCTGCCATTGACAGCCACGTCACCGAGATAAGCCAACAACTTCTGAGCACGGTTCTGACTGCCGACAAGAGCGAACAACTCGGGGGTGTCGTCAATGAAGGTAGTCCAGCAAGTGCCGTCCACGAACGTGGGGTGGCTCAGAAGGGAGGTCAAGAAAGGAATGTTGGTCTTGACACCACGAATACGGAACTCGACCAGGGCACGGACAACCTTGCGGCGGGCGATCTCGTAAGTGGAACCACGGCAGGTACACTTGACCAGCATAGAGTCGTAGTGAGGAGTGATAATGGCACCAGCAAAACCGTTACCACCATCGAGACGGACACCGTTACCACCAGCGGAACGGTAGACCTCGATCTTACCGGTGTCGGGGGAGAAGCCCTTGGAGGGATCTTCAGTAGTGATACGGCACTGGATGGCGAAACCGCGGGTGGAGATCTTGTCCTGAGTCAGGCCCAACTGCTGCAGGGTAGCACCGGCAGCAATCTGGATCTGAGCCGCAACAATATCAATGCCCGTGATCTCCTCAGTGATAGTGTGCTCGACCTGAATACGGGGGTTGATCTCAATGAAGTAGTAGCGGTTCTGCTGGTCGACCAGGAACTCGGCAGTACCAGCGTTGCGGTAGTTGACGGACTTGGCCAGCTTGACAGCATCGGCCAGGATGTTGTCGCGGACGTCCTGGGGCAGGTCCTTGGCGGGGGCAATCTCGACGACCTTCTGGTGACGACGCTGGACGGAGCAGTCACGCTCGAACAGATGGATGACGTTTCCGTGGTTGTCACCCAGCAACTGCACCTCAATGTGCTTAGGCTTGTCCAGGAAGCGCTCGACGAAGACGGTGCCGTTACCGAAGGCCGAACGGGCCTCGGAAGTGGCACGCTCGAAGGCATCACGCAGTTCGGCTTGGTCGCGGACGACACGCATACCACGACCACCACCACCGAAGGCGGCCTTGATAATGATGGGGAAGCCATAGGTATCGGTGAATTCCTTAACTTCTTCGTAGCGCTCGACGGGGCCGGGGGTACCGGGGACGACGGGCACTTCGCAGCGAATGGCCAGCTGACGGGCGGAGACCTTGTCACCCAAAGCCTCAATGGTCTGCGGGGTAGGGCCAACGAAGACCATACCGGCCTCCTCGACCTTGCGAGCGAACTCGGCGTTCTCGGACAGGAAACCATAACCAGGGTGGATGAGGTGAACGCCGTGCTCCAGAGCAATCTTGACGATCTCATCGATGGCCAGGTAGGCACCGACAGGGGTATATTGACCACGGTGACCGATCATGTAAGCCTCATCGGCCTTCTGACGGTGCATGGAAAGACGATCCTCGTGAGAGTAGATAGCGACCGTCTGCAGAGACAGTTCGTGGGCGGTACGGAAGATACGGATGGGGATTTCACCACGGTTGGCGACGAGGATCTTCTGGAACTGCATGATGGCCGAGTTGGCGCGCAGACGGGTGTGAACGGAATCCCGGTGGTGGTCATGGTGGTCGTCGATGAACTCAGTGTCATCAATTGCCTCCTCAGGCTGGCGTTGAGGAGCAGCCATGATGAAAATGTGTGATTATGTGTGAGTGATTTGGTTGAGAGAGGGGGAGAGGGAGAGAAGAGGGAGGAGGAGAGGCAGGAGAGTAATGGAGGAGAGCTGGTGGGGGGGGAAGCTGCGGTGACGGAAAGTGGGTAGGTAGAAAGGTAGATAAGAGGATTATGACGTTGTGGGGAGGGGGGGAGGGGGAGGGAGAAAGAGAGAAGTAGACAGGGAAGAAGCTCTGGAAGAACCACGACAGGGCTGGCTGCAGAGACTATAAAAAAGATATAAGAATTGAAAAAGTTAGCCGACAAACCAATGATAGCCGGAAAAATAGCAATCGTGAGTCACTTTTAGGAGAAACAAACTCCGGGGGAAGTTGGAGGATTGGGGGACGGGGGGCCGAGGGGGTAAAGAAAAAGGCCCGGTTTCGGAACGGCAGAGCGAGAACAACACGCGGGGAAAGTCGAGAGGGAGAGGGAGAGAGGGAGGGTTAGGGAGGGAATGAGTTTCTGGTCCGAGGAAGCACTTACCCGAGGAGGAGTGAAGGAAGGTTTAGGAATGACCCCGGAACGTGTTTTGAATTGAAAAGTAGAGGAAGAAAAGAAGGAGAAGAAAAGAAGTTGAAGAGGAAGAGGAAGAGTGAAGAATAAGAAGTAGAGGAAGTAGAAGTAGAAATGAAGAGAGGAGCTGCTGCAATAGGAAGGCACTGGGCGGGAAGGCGGAGAGGCAGCCAAATGAGTGTAATTTACTATGGGAAGTATGGAAGGATGGACAGTCCAATTCCGGGGTTGATGATAACTTACAGTATACTACTTCATCCTCACCGGTACACCGGACTGCAGCTTGAGGGATGGTCCCCTCTCCCCATTCCCAGATCTGGTTTCCAGATCGCTTGCTTGCCTACTTGCCTACTTGCCTACTCGCCGACTTGCCTACTTTCCTCGCAATTCACCCTCCGTTCGTCCGGTGAATTCATTGGTTATTCGGCTTATGACTATTGAATTAACGTACTCGTCCTCCCAAGACAAATGATAAGCAGATTTGCCCCTCCCCACCAAGAGAGATTACCAGACATCCGCCACCTTCAGAACCTAGACTAATAATCTATGATGTACCAGGTACAATAAAAACCACACAGTCTGCCCTCACCTCCATAAACAGAACCCCAGATTTACATCAGAGCTGGCCGGGGCATAGACCACCTCTCTCGGGTGAAATAGGACGACCCTCCATAGCGATCGTGAACCTCGGGTGCTCGGGTTAATTGTTTCCCTCTCGTTATGAGGTTATGTGAACAGGAGGGCGGCGCAGTGAGATCATCCCCATCGACCCCCGTGAATAGGCGAAGAGGGCAGCGCAGCGCAGCGCAGCGCAGATCGTCCCGCGCATGCCCGCTCGGCCCAGCCTCTCCCTCCCTCCTCCTCCTCCCTGGGCCCCTCCAGGCTTTCTCCTCCCGCTTCGACCTCCCAAGGTGACAGACAGACACCCCCCCACCCCACCACCAAGAACATGAACCATCACATCGCCGAACAAACAACGAACGGGCATCCCTTTCCGTCCGCGCTAATGCCGAGGAAACACAATCTTGCAACATGCCAAGTGGTTTGATAGGACCAGATGGTCGATCCAGACATGAGCCGTGGAAAAGAACAACAAAAGAAATTCTGCTTGGCTCGAGACTATTGCTCCGGTGATAACGACCACCTACTACTGTACAGTTCATCCCACAACCATCTGCTCCGTATACATGATCCCATCCCATCCCTCGGCCTCCATGCACCATCCACACATGTCCGAACAGCACAGTACCCCGAGAAGAAAGAAAAAAATTATCCCCCCAATGGCACTTCACTGATTGATCAGAAGAAGCTGTAACCCGACCATCGTCGTCCGTTTTTACTTCCCCCGCCCCCCGAAAAAAAAAATCCCAGAGCGTGTGCAACTTACAAGACTTCCCGGATCGTCCACCGGTCCCCCCGTCTCCGTTTTGTGCCACCGGGACAAGAATGCCCTTCGTTCCCTAGCTTTCCCTCCCTTCACCGAAGGACGGAGTTGTAGCCGGTCAGGTCACCCTTCTTGGCGCAAGTCGGTTGTTCCAGGAGCATGAGCCAGATTCCAGGCCCTGGGTAGTCAGTCGATGGTTTGGATAGGTTTCCAACCTTTTCCATGGTCTTGAAGAAAAGAAAGTCATGCAGCTATCGTAGCCGTGTATCATCTACAGCAGCAAGTGACCAAGTATCTCCGGATCTCTCTGTCCCGAACCCAACAACAACAACCAGCCTAGCCCTTAAGGAAACCCAAACGCGCCCCGCGGCGCTCTTCGAAGTGGCACCTACGTATCTACTCTCATCTTCTAATCCGGTCCGATCGGCTTCCATGAGTAATGCTTCAATCTAGAAAAAGAACAATTGCAACGACCACTCAGGAAAATCAATCCATCTCCCTTCCGTCCGTAGACTACCAGGAATCCAGGATAAATCCTTATTCTCCCCGTCGAGTACACGGGCATCCCTGTCCCACTCCCACTCCCACCCCCACAACTTCCATCATCCACCACCACCCACCACAGTCGAGTCGCGGGGGGCTAAATCCTTTACCTGCACGCCGCAGCAGCAGCAGCCACCACCACCACCAGCTTCCCTCCGGGCCTGGTTCCTTTTCGCCGAACATCTATGAACTACGTATGAACGAACCTATACGTTTGAGCAGAATCCCTAAGCGGAACAAGATACCGAGCCTAACCCCGGCGGCCGCCCTCCAGCTGCGGCTGCATCTGCCGAGATCGTCGATCCCTTTCTTGGAAGTTGGAGCACCGATAGTTCATCACTATTGACGGCTGTCTTACCCGCTGTCCAAGTCACGAGGCAAGCCGGCCTCCTGTTCCGGTGATCGACTACCAATACTACTACGTAGTACTGGGTACCTACAGTACATACCACCTCTAGTAGTCCTACTGGACAGTAAATTCACAAATTTCCATCGATCACCGTCATGAAGTCAATAATCCCATTGTACTAAGATAAATTACGGGAACCCTCCCGGGTCCACCCACGAGACAAGTCACCTAATTTTGAAGGCCAATCGAAATACATCAGGAGGAGAAGAAGGAGGAGGAGAAAAAGAAGAAAAAGAACCACTCAATAAATGGAGAATAAGAACGAGAAGATCATCAAGTAACAGAAGGGGGCTCCGAAGCATCCGACCCAGAAAACAGCGAACTAAGTCTGGCCGCAAAGCTTCCCATCGCTCATGCTATACATACACTAACCCCTCGGAAAGAAAGGCATGACAAGTCGTACGTTTAGAAGGGGCGGAATCCAGTCGCCTGCGGCGTGATTCCATTGGCGTACCCCATGGGCGCGGGTGCCGGCGCCGCCGGGCCCTGCGTTAACATCAACCGCGAGCCGCCCAGAATGGGGGTGTTGTCCTCTTCCACCTTCTGCGTCTTCTCCCGGGCCTTCCGCTCCTCGTTGTCCTTCTTCAGCATCTCGATCGCCCGCGTCTGCTCGCACAGGAAGTTGATCATGAACGGCATCGTGAAATCGTGCAGCCCGTGGCGCCACGACAGTTCCATGATCACATCCGGGCGGATCAGATCGTAGCAGGCATACAGCATACCAACGTAACACTCGCGGCTGCCAATATCCACAAACTAAGGTCTCGGTTAGTCAATGGATTCAATACTTGTTGGGAAAGAATAGAGACTTACGTAGCGAAGGAGTTCTTCAACCACCTCCGACTTGCCGGAGATAGCGGCAGTCTCAATGGCATCCTTGTAGAGCTTGTCCTGCTTCGACAGTGCAATCGACTTCTCCCAGCGCTTGTTGTTGCGGTAGATGTTGGCGGCGATCTGGCGGAAGAAGATCAGGTCATGCTTCTCCAGCCGTTGTGCGAGGGCCACGGCATCAAAGTTATCGTAGTTGTCCACGGAGTCGCGGAGCGTCTTGTAGTCCTCCTCCTCAATCAGCAAGTCATTGATCGCATCGTTCACTGCCCGCTTGTTCTGGGTCTGGACGTTGAGCAGGAAGGGCTTGATGAGAGGGATGTTGTCTGAGGACTGGAAGATGCGCACAACACGGTTGACATCGACGCGGGAGGTGAGGGACTGGAGCAAGTCGGTCAGCAGCAATGGCTGCTCCTGGAGATAGAAGTTGAGGGCGCGGTAGTAGATCTCCAAGTTCGCAACCTTGACAATGATGTCCTTGAAAGAGTGGTGCTCCCAGGCGTCGGCAGCACGCTCCATCATAGCCAGGGCTGCGTTGTCCCATTCGTCGTAGTGGCAGTACAAGAAGACCAACTCAGGCCACAGACTCGCTTCTTCGCAGGCCCGGATCATCTTGGGGATGTTGATGCGGGACCAGAAGAGCTTGAGGTGCTCCATGACGCGGTCAGGATGGTACTTGGACAGCGCAATGCCCAGCTCGGTGAACATGCCCATGTGAGCACGCTCCAAACCCAAACCGGCTTCCAAGACCGCAATGAGCTCATCGAAGTATCCATTACGCTCATATTGACGAACAAGGTCCTGAAGCTCTTCTGCATGGACGATCAGGTTCAGACCACAAATCTGGGCGAGACGGAATTCCTTCTTGTTCACGCAAGCCTCGTTGACTTCCTTCCACACCTTGACGCTGTTCGCTTTGCGGGCGCACTCCACGGCCGCCTGGTAGTCTTCCAGGTGAACCAGGGTGGTTGCCAACTTGGCCCAGTTGGAGATACTGGTGTAGAAGATCTTGGCAGCCTGGTGGTATCCTTCTTCGTAGGCCTTGTCACCAGAGGCTTCAATATCGGCCACATTAGTGGTCCGTAGGAAGTCCTCTAGCTCGGCGAGCTGGTCAAGGCGGGCGTAGCAGAAAGCGAGACCGGTATCAATGGCAGGCTCACGCAGTGTCTTGCGGGCCATCTTCAAGAACTTGACGAGATCCTCATCCTTGCCAGCGTGGGTGGCGGTCTCGATGACCTCAAGGTAGTTAGAGGGATCACCAGCACGGATGTACGATTCAATCGAGTCAGAGATACGGAGACCATCGAGTTGCGCCTTGGCCACCTTGCTCCAGACCTCAGGCAACTCAACACGCTCAGCGAACTCTTGAGCACGGTCAATGCTGACAATGTTCTCAACCAGGACATTAACAGCAGCAAGGAAGTTGTTGACCTTCTTGTAAATCTCGAAAGCCTCCTCGTACAGTCCAACTGAGATACACATCTCGGCAATCTCGTCGGGGCTAAATTCGTTAAGCTGGTGGATGTAATCCATCAAACGGCTCTTGTCGGCCTTAGCAGCAGTCAACATCAGCAGGTTTTGGAGACTGCCATTGTCACTGAAAGGCGAGGGCTCGAGGATAATCTTCTCCAGAAGCTCAATCAGCTCACCGGGAAGATCAGCCTCAAGGAAGGCTTTGACGGCGACGGACACTTTGTCCGGCTCAGTCGACTCGGGCACTGCAGTGGCAATGACTTGATCGACCAAGGAGCGACGGTGCTGGTTGTTCTCGCTCAGGACAAAGGACCAGATCTCGGGATCAGCCCGCTCAACAAGGTAGCGCGCCTGAGCACGGTACATGGCATTCTCGTTGGTGATGTTGATGAGCTCGAGATCATTCTGTCCCTTACGGTAGGCAATGTATGCGAGGTTGGGATCCCGCTTCTCGCAGTACTTTCCGACGGTCAAAGTGTCATACATGTCGTTCTCCTTCAAGAACTTCTCGGGATTGTTGTTGCTGTCGATGTAAATCTTGGCCAATGCGTTGTAGACGGCTTGCTGCTGGTTACCCGTCGCAAGGGTAGCCTCAAGGAAGGGCAGAAGCAACTTCAACCGGTTGCGACTCTCCACCTCGGAAACAAGCTCGTCGATGGGGATCACAGCCGGGTCAACAGTAGAGAGAAGGTTCTTGATGATGCTCTCGTCACAGTCGACATCCAACAGACCACCGACGACAGCGGGCGCACGCGAGGGGTTGACACGCTGAACGTAAACCTCGATAGACTTGTACTGCTGGTTCTGGTAGAGGTAGAGAACCAAGTCGTGGATGAAGTTGAAGCGATCGCACACAATGATCAGCGGAAGCTGCTCGGTCAACTTGGCCTCTTTCAAAAAGTTCTTAACCTTGTCGGGGTTGTAGTAGTTGCTCTCGCGACAGATGCGCTCCACTTCCGTGATCTGGTTCATAGCAGTGGCAGCTTCGATGTACTTGAAGTGCACCTCAGGGTCTTCGCTAAGGTTAACAATACTGCCAAGGTAATAGTAAAGACCCTCGGCGGTACGGTATTTCTCCAGCAAGGCAATCAAGCGAGAGGGGCCAAGGAGGTCAGAGAACTTGGTACAGATCTGGACAACGGCTTGCAGATTCTGGCGGATGTTAACCTGCAACATGGTGTCCATGCAGTCAAGCGTCTGCTCAACGGACAGCTTGCCGAAGTATTCCATCAACCACTCGGGGCTCAATTTGTCGGTACGAACAATATTCCTCTTGATGGCCGCCGGGTCCTCGGTGTTTTCAAGAGCACGCTGGATGAGGCCAGCATTCTCGCAAAGCTGGGAGATCCGAGGACGGTCGTAGTGCGTGAAAATCTCATTGCCAAGAATGGCATCAGCAACCTGGGGGGCGTTGACAAGGTTCATCTCGAGCAAACGAGTCTGAAGATGGCCATGCTCGGGCTTGTTATCCTTCAGGGCATCGAGAAGGAACGAAGTGGCTTGCTGGATCATGTTCTGGGACAGGAACACATCGACAACGCGGTCGAGATCGATGAGAGCTCCCGACTCCTCGTTGGCGAGCTGCGTAGCGAATTCGGCACCCTTTTCGGGGTTCACACGAACGATGTGCTGCAGCAGCTGGGTGTAATCCGGCTGGTAGCCAACCTGCTTCGAGTAGGCGAGGATCTTGTCAAACTGGCCCGTCTCAGCAAACCCGGCAATGACCTTCTGAGATACATTGGCCTGGAGATAGATAGACAGGGCCAGGTTCATGTCGTAAGGACGGACAATATCACCAAGCTCTTCGGAGGCTTCCAACTTGTTTTCGCGCATCCACTTCTCAAGAAGGTGCTTCCTGTTCTGCTGCAAGACAGGGCGGACCAGCTCCACACTCTCGTACTTGTTCAGGGAGCCCTTGTCCAGCAGCATACCGAAGTATTGGAGAATGACAGACATCTGACCCGTCTGGGGGGCGTTCTTGAAGCGGTTGATGGTCTCCGGGGTGCGGAGGAAACCGCGGGGCGAGTTCGCAGCAATCTTGGCGGCCTCGGAGAAATTTCCTTGGGCGATCAGGTTGTCGAACTGCTGCTGATAGAGGTGATCCGCTCCAGGAAGACCTGCCTTAGAAGCAAGCTTGACTGCGAGGCCGGACATGGCGGGGTTCTCCATCAGATACTGGATGATGTTGCTCTCATCGACACTAACGGACAGAACTTGGCCCTTGCGGTTAACACCGACCAGACCAGCAGAGTCGGAATCAGGGGCAGTGGTGAAGATGGTTTCGCTGGAAATCCGGTTCATGAAGATGCACGTGCCGGTCTCAAGATCGTAGAGGTGAATAAAGCCGTACTTCGTGACGAGATAGACGATGTCGTACTTCTTGGAAACTTGCATGGCGACAGGGAAGTCATTGACAGCCTCCTGAGGGAAGTATACCTCCACTGCCTTCTTCTGGAACCGTGGGTTTGGCTCCTGGTGGTCGATCTCGGCGATCTGCAACTTGGCACCGGTCGGCGTTCGGACGGCGAAGGTGAACAGCTTGTGCTCGAGCGGGGAGCCTTCGACCCGAATGGAAGCGAAGGCAGCAGCATGACCCTCGATGAATTGGGAGATTCCGCGCTCCTTGGAATAGAGCTGCATCGAGCCCACCACACGTCCCTGCTGCTGGCTGATTCCGACCACTACCATCCACTTCTCATCTTCGTTGACGCGGTAGTTGATAATTTGACATCCCTAGTCGCGATGCTGTTAGTCCCATTGGAAACCTATGTCACAAGCTCAGAGATACCTACACTGAGGTTGGGAAGACGGTCAAAGATCTTCAGAGGTTGTGTCTGAGTCGGGTCAAAGACATCCCAGTGGTATACGGACTGTTCCGTGACCAGACCCAGACACTTCTCGCTGAACCACTTCCAGTACACGATATCCTCATTCATCACCGACGACTTCAGCTTCTGCTTCGCCGCCAGATCAAAGATCTGGATCGTGCGACCCTGGGCCTTGAGGGCGATGATATTGCGGTCCCAGTGCATGATAGCGCTGTCCGCGTTGATCGGTCGCTTGATGACCTCATTGTTGTTCTTCAGGTTGATGATGATGACCTGGGGCTTGTCGTCCTCATCGAGCTTTTGCCGGACACACACATAGTGGTCTGATTCTAGAGTCTGTCCAGGGAGGCCAAAGTGTTAGCAAGCGACAGTACTGGTGCGAGGTGGTATTGATAGGACGAAGATGGAACAACTTACGCAAGAGTTGAAACCAATGGACGCAGGCTAGATCCGGAAATGAAATTGAGTCAGTACGCAGGCGAGCAATGGCTGGGGTCAGGAACGGAGTGTCGTCGGCGGGCGCGTTCGCAGATCGGACTAAGGGTGGTTGCCCAACAAAGCAATAACACATACCGCAATTTCAGCCGTTGTCAACTGTCCGTCAGACAGACAAATAGATTAGCTCATGTTTCTCGCGCAAGTTCAGCTTGTCGGCCGGACACAGGAGGACTTACATTAAGGAGCTCCGTGAACTTGATCGGTAGAGGAGCCATATTTACCTAAGGCCGCAGGGACGACCTCATCCACCCAACAGAACGCCACGCAAAGAAAATGACCGGATAGTGAAGGGAAAGAAAGGCGACAAGTGAGGAATTGAGGGGGAGAGGAGGAGACGTGGAAAATTAGAAAGAGGGAGGAAAGAGAGGTTGCGAGTAAGTAGGGATTGGGAGGAGGGGGGGAGGAGGAGAGGTAAACTGGGGAAGCGGAAGTGACCTCAGGAGGCCGGCGCGGGTGTCGTTGCTGAGGTGTCGCTTATGGCGGCCGTCACGTGTTGTCACCACAGGGGGGGGGGGGCTGTTCCAGCCCGTGCCTGATTTTGATTATCAGACTATTTCAATCTCACCAAGGCTGAGGGTCTTGAATTTCTTGAATCAACTTGAGGCAAGTCGCTCGATGTATTCATGACTTTCTCTTTCCCAGAGCCCTCATGTGGCACCCTCAATGGCTCAATCTATTCCGGTTGCCTGCCAGTGAAGAGTGTGGTGAGAAAGTAAGCCATCAGGATACTTTGTCAAAGAACAAGCGCATATAGTAATCAAGAGGCCAATTGACATTCACTCAAGAGTCTCTAAGTAACCGAATCATAACACGCAAATGCGATATCTCTATACCATACTCACCTCATGGAAATCAACTAAGCTAAGGGTTCTGGCAAGGTCTCTGGACCAGAGTTTGTTTATCAGCTATCACTCAGTTTGTACTCAGTAGTGAGTTGCGAAATACAAATAGATATCGATATATAAAGAACCTCCTAGAGTGCTTCAAATTCCAGACTCAATTGGCATGGCTCAATCTCGTCCCCCAGGCCATCTCTAAGGCCTGGGCAGGACATGAAAGCCACATGGCCGGTTCCATCCGAACGAGCCACAACATCGATGACGTCAGCAACGGGGCCGAGACCAGCGCTGTTCACCACAATCAAATCTATCACCGTGAAACTGTGTGAATAAGCCAATATCAGATTTATGATATTGGAATCATGGGTACAGAGATAATCTGTGAATTAGCTCAGTGCATTGAGGGAGGGAGTCGTCACTTCGACCCTCAGCGACCTACACAAACAAATCCTATCCCTTCGAAAGTGGGAGATATATATATACAAGTGACCAAGATACTATATAATCGAACAATCCGTAGACACAGGCACCCACCTACTTGAGATATGAGGAAAGCTCCAACAAGCTGCCACCGAGAACAAGCAGCAGTAAATGTAGACATCCAGAAGCAGCAAATTGGCAAACTGCATTTCGTTCTCCGCCAAGCATTGTGGATGATAGCTGCGGTAGTAAAAACCCGCAGTCACATCGCAATGAACTCCAAGATAGGTCATCTTCTCTCCTCTCTCAGATTTTAGAACAAGGAGGATAAAGGGAACAGAGTCAAAACTCACGAGTAACATCATCAGACCACTCGATAGGTATTCATGGCAACTCTGTCCATGCGCTACATTCGTCGGGTTCGATGGAACCTACCCGGCAAATTTGCCGAACCACGTGGAATCTATGCATCTACGGCAAGGGAGTGTACAGCCTCGGGCTTGTTCCTAGCCTGCAGATCCTGCGCTGCGATACAAGTGTCTTGGCAGATGATTCTAAGCAAGATACAACTCTACGCCTCGACGCCGTGCACATCGGTCTCATAACAAGGCACTTTTTAAAATTGGGATATCGCTATTGCAGGCCTTTGATCATCACAGTTTCAGGTATAAATCATCATAAAAACACAACCATCACAGGTGCGATTGTTTGGCATGGACCCGCCCCATCCATGTCACGTTAGTGGTGGAACAGACGGGTACCCTGCTCAACAAAAACAATACCCAGCTTCTCAGAGGTTTCGAAGACGGGACGGTCGTTCTGGCTACCGCTGGGAGCAGCAATGTACTTCACACCCGAGCGGGCGGCACGGAAGACGTTGTCAATGAAGGGGAACTGCGTCCATTGTTAGTTGACAAGTGCCATGTCACGGAAGATTGGGATCAACTTACGAAAGCATCAGAGGAGACAGCAACCTCGCTCAACTTCTGCAGCCAAGACTCACGCTCCTCCGCGGTGAAAGGGGCGGGGACTTCCTCGAACACACGCTCATACTCCACACGCTCGGCCTCGTTGCGAGGGGTCTGACCCGAGCAGAGCAGGTCAATAGCATTGCTCTTATCGGCACGCTTGGTGCCCTGCTTCCACTTGATGTTCAGCACACGGTCGTGAAAGCGCATCCACCAGTTGTCGGCCTTGTCACCAGCCAGACGAGTGCAGTGGATACGGCTTTGCTGGCCAGCACCGAGACCGATGACCTGGCCGTTCAGAGCATAGCACACAGAGTTGGACTGAGTGTACTTCAGCGCGATGGTGGCGACGGTAAGATCGCGCAGGGCGGAGTCAGGAAGAGCCTTCAAGTCCTTAGGAGTGATGATGGTGTTGAAGGTCTTCTGGGGAGAGATGACGACATCGTTGCGGTGCTGGGAGAGCTGCACACCGTACAGCGTGCGAGTCTCCTCGGCAGCCGGAACATAGTTCTCGTCCATCTGGAGAACAAGGTACTTGCCACCCTTCTTCTTGGAGAGGATCTCCAGAGCCTCGGGGGTGTAGCCGGCGGCGATGACACCGTCAGAGACCTCACGGGAGACGATCTTCGCAGTGGGAACATCGACAATGTCACTCAGAGCCAGAATGTCACCGAAGCTGGACATACGGTCGGCCCCACGGGCACGAGCATAAGCCTGAGCCAAGCCAGAGGTCTCGATACCCGGAATGTCATCAACCATGTAGACCTTACGCTCCTTCTCGTTCAAGGGGACACCGACAGCTGCACCGGCGGGGGAAACGTGCTTGAAGCTGGCAGCGGCAGGGTAGCCCAAGGCCTGCTTGAGCTCCTTGACCAGAGCCCAGGCGTTGAGGGCGTCCAGGAGGTTGACGTAACCGGGAGATCCGTTCAGGGCCTTGAAGGGAAGCTTGCCCTCAACCATGTAGGCAGAGGCAGGCTTCTGGTGGGGGTTGGTACCGTAGCGGAGAGCCAGGTACTTGTCGCCGTTGCCAGCATACTCCTTGCGGAAGAAGCCGGAGATGGCAGTGTCGTAGTCGGCGGTGTGCTCGAAGGCCTTGAGGGCATAGGACTTGCGACTGGCATCGGTGATATCACCGGCCTCCAGCTCCTTGAGGAACTCAGGGTAATCCTGGGGGTCGGAGAGGATAGTCACACGGGCGTGGTTCTTGGCCGCAGCACGGAGGAGAGTCACACCACCGATGTCGATCTCCTCGACGGCTTCGGGGATGGTGACGTTGACCTTCTTCACCGTCTCCTTGAAGGGGTACAGGTTGCAGACAACGAAGTCGACCTTGGAGATGTTCTGGTCGGCCAGATCCTTCTCGTCGGACTCGATGTCACGAGCCAGGATACCACCGTGGACAGCAGGGTGGAGAGTCTTGACACGACCACCCAGCATCTCCGGCGCATGAGTGATGGCGGAGACATCTCTAATCGGCCATCAGCTCTACCTCTTGCTGAAAACAACGGAAGAGAATAAGGCCCGTTCATGACCACATCAGTATGATGACTCACTCGACAGGGAAGCCCGCCTCCCGAATCAACCGCGCCGTACCACCGGAGGCAAGCAACCGGACATTCTGTTTGACGAGGCCCTTGGCCAGGTCGAGCAGACCAGTCTTATCGTAGACGGAGAGGATGGCTATCAATGGCACACAATGGTCTCAAGTCAGCCTTGAACTTCAATCAATCAACAAGCAAAGCAACAGACAATGCCCCGATGTGGAGACAGCGACCGGCCCATTTCCATTGCGAAGCGGACCGTGAAGCTGCTGCACCCGGGGATACCGAGTGGGAGAGGGCAGAGCAGTGGGCAGAACGTTTCAAACTCACCAGACTTTTGTTGAGACATCCTGAGAGAGAGAGACACTGACAGTGAGACAGACACTGGGAGTAGAGAAGTCAGAGATGAAGAGGAGCGATGCTGGAGGGGAGAAAAATGTTCAGGTTAGGAGGAGTGCCCCCCCACAACCCCTCCACCCCTCCAGGTCGAATGGATCAATTGGAACTTGGGAAGTTCCGATGGGCTAGTCTAGTGCCGGGAAAGAGTAGTAGCACATACCTCAAACTCCGCGGGAAAGACAAGATGTTGAGCTTTGGGGAAAGGAGTGAAGAGTAGAGATCAATTGAAAAACTCCAGGGGATCAGGAACGGGGTGGTAAGGAGTTTGCCAGGTGTGGCTCAGGTGCAAATGGTTCCAGATAGCTCCAAGAGGTAAAAAAATAGGGAAGCTGAGGGAGGGGTAAAAAGTGCCCATCTTCTTTCTAGGTTGCTTCATCACTGCTCAGTCACTGTTCCCGCCGCGGGGTGCTTCGCCGCTTTCGGACCTGGAGTGGATGACTGTCAGTGGCGATTACTAACTCAGTGCTGTAACTAGTAATTAACTAAGTGGAAAGCATCTGATAGATCATCACACCTCTGTGCCACTGTGGGTAACTGTGGTGCCCCCCCCGGGCCGGACACTGGCCTTGCCTTTTCAGGTGTGCGCAAAGTAAGGCTCATACTGTAACTAACTAGTACTTAGCTCAATTATGCTAGGTGCATAAGAGTAGCTTACTCATTACAGCTTGCATCGGCAAAGAAGTTCGCCTATCGATCACATGATCTATGCACAGACCACCCACACACCCTACAAAACCCGCGCTTCGTCGCGGCTTCCTCCTTTTCCTTTTTCTTTTTTTCTTCACATGAACAACGCATTAAAATAACATTCTTAAAAAAAGCGTTCCTACGAGGATATACTTGTATAACCTATGAAGTACGGAAATCGTCAAACAGAATGGAGACAAACTGCTCTATAGCAGAGTGTCGATCTTGGGTGCAGTGCCTGCTTGAACTCCATAGTAGGGATTGCAATGATTGATTCTACAATCCTTTTCGCGCCTCTTGATGATGAGTCGCGTCGTAACACCCAAAAGGAAAGGAAAACAAAAAAAAGCCAACCCGTAGACATTTCTCACTTCTGCTGGTACGGTCTGGCAGATCTGATGCTCGTGGTAACTTGTCATTTCTATCTAATAGCAGACCATCATCTCCGGACGGGGCATAATGAGGAAATGCATATTGAGAAGGGCAAAAGCCGAGGGCATGAAAATGAGACAAGAGGGGTGTGTATACAAAGGTATTACTAGTGGTGTTCAAATATCGTAAAGAAGAAGAAGCAATGTCTCCTCATCAAGACGCTCACTTCTTGAGCGACTGTTTGCCGGAGTTGCCAATGGCCAATTGCCGGCCAATGTTTCCGAAGCAAACGCAGGCGCAAAACAGAACACTGGCAATCCATGTCCGCACAGCAATGCTCTCCTGTGTCATCCCAATGTCCAAACCGAAGTCCCGCCCCGTGACGTTGGCCAACAGGTGGGTGGGGCTAGAGGGCTCCAGAGAGGATGGCACCAGATCGGGGTAGACGCCCAACACAACGCCCATTCCAGCCAAACCAACCACAGTCGACAAGACGAACCCTGTCCGAGTGCGGTCGATGAGATACCATAAGACAGGGTTCACCAGTGCGAGGGTTACCGAAGCTTGGGTCGTAGATTCCCAGGGTAGTCGACGCTGAGGCTCACAAGTAAAGTTAGAGATTCGACGCTTAATGCAAGCCTGAGATGGCACGACTTACCATAGCAAATGCGATTCCGACAAAGGCCCCGACGCTGCGGACCGCCGCCACCCACGACAGTGTGCGTTCGGCAGTTTCCTCGTCACTCGCCGAAGAAGCAGCTCGCTTGCCGTCATTGATCAAGTCATCCGAGAACTGGTCAAACCAGGGGAGCACGTTGCCCAGAATGACCCCCGCCACGCCCCAGAATGCCAGATATTGCCATGATCCGTAGTAATGGACGTTCTCCAGCTTCACCGGAGTGATCCAATGATTCTCGTGCAGGTGGATCGTAATGATCCCGTACACCACGCCGAAGCCAAGCAGGAAGGCGCTCTTCAGCGCCTGGGGGAGAATGACCCCGCGAAAGAGTCCCTGGCTGAGGCGTGACCGCGTCCGCTGCAGCTTCCCCGGTGCTGGCCCTTGGATGACTGGCCGAATACCAGCATTCAGAGCTTCGGGGGTATGAGCTTCCGTGCCCCAAGGCGAAGAATCGTCGCGAGTGCCTTCAAATGCGGTCGGAGAATAAATCCCGACAAGAGTTGGCGATGTCAGATTCATGATCGATACGTTGCGGCTAACGTTCGTCGAACCGCCTTCGCGCGGGTTCAACAGGTCTGGATTGGCTGGCTCAGCCGGGGAGGAGGGCTCTTCGGGGGTGAGGTCGAACGCGCGCCGCGGACGCGGGCGAAGGATCGTGGGCTCATCAGACATGGCAGGCGAAAACGTTGGTGAAGTATCTCGAGTTTAATGAGAGCTGAGAGATGCAATGAATGGCAATCCGCACAATAGAGCAAACCAAGCAATAGCAGGGGGCTCCTTTTCTCGTTGAATGCTGTGAAAAGTTGTGGACGGAGCTCTAAGAAAGTCAGGCTGGCGCTCCAGTGGCTTTTAAAAGTCAGTCCGAGTAAGTAGAAGTCTGGGCAGGCCGAATTGCGCTCTGGGGTATATATGACGATCGTGTCAGCCAACGTTGTGTGCTTCGGGGTGGGGGGTGTGGAAGACGAGCGGCAGAGGATCGGAGAGGAGAAAAGAGAGGGCCAGAGCGTGCTAAATGCTGCAAACACACAGACGGTGGCCAGATATGGAGGGGATGGAAGGAATGCGAGAGGAGGAGGAGAAGAGAGAGGAGAGATTGAACCACAAACCGATTGGGTCATTGAAGACTAACTTCAGCAGCTAGTTTCAACGCCTGGGTGGAGCAGAAGCACAGTACGAGGCTACTCGAGTGTGACCGTGGGTGACCGTGGGTGAGCGATGGGTGAGCGATGGGTGTGGGCTGGTGGTGGAAATAGGGTGCAGGATCTGCAATGGATCGGCAGAACGAAAGGCAAGAGAGAAGAGAATAGTGTGTCCGGGGGTATAAGTATATTATTCTTCTAAAAATATTTCAAACAAGAACCGCAACAATTGAAAGAAATGCGGATTATTTCTAAGAAAGGGAAGAATAAATACTAGGTAGACTGAGACTCAATACTCACGGCGAACGAAGTAAATAAAATAAATAGGTTTGGTAGGAGGGAGGAGGAGGAGGAGGAGGAGG